>NW_026536045.1:0-634753 GCF_028551555.1 Melozone crissalis | reverse complement strand
GTGGGCCTGTGCAAGGTTAGAGCCATCTTCAAAGAGCAAGCCTGGAATGGGAGCAAGCCCTTGAACCAGCTAATACAGGTCTCTGCACCAGAGTGCAGCCCACTTGTAAATTCCTTGTAGGATGTGCTGCTGAACCGCCGCTGCTCTGTGGGAATGTTGTTTTCCAGAGTGTGCTCAATGTACTACTGAAGTTCATGTAATGGCTTTCTTGTTTATCTGCTTGAAGAAATCATGAGAGCAATAAATTCCTTTTCTCATTAAGGGATCTATTGGAATTGTTGTTCCAGTGCTTTCCACCTGAGAGCAGGAGCAGTGATTGATTTTGCTTCTCTTCAAGCTTCCTCCACACATCCTGTTGGCTGCAAGGGATTCTTAGGGAATGGCTCAGTGACTTCCATGGTTTCTGGTTTCCAGGGATGAGGCATCCTCTCTGGACAACCTGCGCCAGCATTTCACCACCCTCAAAAAAAAACAACCAACATTTTTTCCTTAGAGCTAGTATATGGGAAAAGCAGGGCACTGACACCACACTGCCTCAGCTACTGGCACCAGGTCCAGAAGACTGGGGTTGTTTTTCACCTGGTACAGTCTTTTAGACTGTACATGGCATTCATAACTAGATAAGAGAGTATTTATCTCCAATTTAGTCAATTGAGATGTAATAGCAGCTCTAAAACAGCTACAGCACAGGGGGGTTCATGTAAACACAAATAATATTCCCAGGTTTACCTACATAATTTCCTTCTCTGTTTGCAGACTGTGACACAGCATCCTGTAATGATCACACAGTGATCACTGCAAGAGTGAAAAATACAGCTGGGTTCCCCCATCCTTGGCAGCTACAATATGGTAACAATAAAAGCATAATTATTAGAAGCACATTTCTATATTATCTGTCATAGATATATCCACATGCCTTCAATAGCACTGTGTGGCCAGATGGTCAGAGACTGGGGCTTGGCTCTTCAGCAGGTTTTGACCAGGCGAAGGCCAGAATAAGAAATGCACAAGAAACATCTGAGCAATGTGGAATATCCTCCCAAAGTGCAGGGGGCAGTGCTGACAGCAGAGCCCTGGTAAAGGTCTGAGCCACCAAAGCACAAGGGGAAAAAGCCCTTCCTCTGTTCTGTCCCCAGACTGGAAGCAGGTGCTTGGAAAGACCTTTCAAGCCAGTGCAATAAACCAGAAAAGGAAGCTCTGAGCCCTTCATGGGAATCACTTGAGCAGGGAAGTCTTGCTGGCAAAACATTGTTGGTCACCAAGTGAGGCTGGAAAAACCAGGTACCAAGCACTAAATCTCTCTCTCCAGGGGTTTGGAAAACCTCTGGCTTCTGGCATTTGGGGATGCATCAATAACTAGAAACTAACTACATGAAAGAAAGGGGGAACAAAAGCCAAAACTTCTTCTTGCCCTTTTATTCCTGGCAGCAGATAGGTGAAAAGAGTATTTTGTCAGCAGTAGCTCTGGATTATTTCACAACTGCACATCCCTCTTTTGCTGCAAGTTAGAAATGACAGTTTAATTCTTTTTTAATTGCCTCATCTCTAAAGTACCTGAAAGAAGCCGCTTGTGCCTGGGCTCTGAAAGCAGCTGATTGCTGGAAACGCAGTCAGTGCTCCTCTACTTTGGAAAGGGGCTCTGCAGAGAGGAGAGTGAGGGGGTGCAAATATTTTTGAAATGACTCTGTAGCTCCCTCATCTAGCGTGTTCTGTATTTGTGTGGGCTGTGTGTTTTGCAGTGCTCATCTGGCTGGTGGAACGGGAGGCTTTGGGATTTTGTTTGTATGTATTTGAGGCTCTTTAAGCTTCCCAGGCTCCTCACCTGCAAGAGGACAGGAGGCCTCTGGGGCTCCTGCACTCCCAGGGCCATTCCTGCAGGGACCTGGATTTTTGAGCAGGAGGGGATATCAGGTGTAAGGAGCACAGCAGCTGGCAACTGTTTCTGCATAGAGGTGTGTTTGTCCTTGCTCACATCAATTCATGCTTAGATCTGACCTCCTTTCTCCTTCTTCTCATAGCTAAAATGTTCACTTGAAAGCACAGATTTTTATTTTCTGCACTCTGTTATCGCTTCTCCTGCTCTTACAGAACAACCAGGAAACACAGCGCAGATGTTATGAATTACAGAGGTGCTGGGGCTGTGCCAGCTCTCAGATCTGTTTCTGCTGGTGGCTGAGGAGCTCCCATTTGCAAAACCAGACAAGCACTCCTTCCCTCAGACATCCTCCAGAATGATCTCTGCACCTAGGCAGCACAACAGGAGGAGAACAGGGGACAAAAGAATGGGGTCCTGCATCCAACAAATGCCTTCTGTTGCAAGGCACAAGGGCTTGGTGTCCTCTCATCCCTCCCAGCCCAGGCAGTGCCTTTCTCCTCTGCCCACATCACACACACTGCACCATCATGGGGATCAAAAGGCTTTGGACTCCAGGATTTCCCCCCAAATCAATGACTACAGGGCAATGAAAATAAGTACTTCGATATACTCATTCTGTCCTTTTATTTCAACAAAAGCAACCATCAAACCACTTCTAACTTAGCAAAAGCTACAACTCAAAGGACTAAGGAACATATTCCAGAGGAACACCTTCCTGACATAGTGTAGAATAATACCATCTATCAAAACAAAAAACGGCCTCCTAAGAACTTTCCTAAGAGATTTCTTCTTCTTCCTAGGACTTTTCTCACCTCTACTCCAAGCTTTTAGAATTCTTAACATAATCCCCTGGCTTCTTTCACTTCCTGGAGTGAACCTCGATGTGTAATTTATTAATGAAAGAGGAAGAGAAGGCATGAGATGGCCTTCACCCTACTGGCAGGGAGCATTACAAATTACTACATTGTATTTCACATAAAGAAACAACTTTATTAACACTCCTGTTTATTATCCTCATGTTCCTGGTATGAACATGGGCACACATGGGAAGGAGCGTGAGGCACTCACCTCTCCCTCGGTGCTCCAGCTCAGGTGTCTTCTGGCCACGCTGCAGACAGCACTGGGTACACTCCAGACAGTCCTGGGTCCCTTGGAGCCAGAGTCCTCCTCGGGTGGTGACACTGACAGGCGTGGCTCAGCTTCTGTCCCTAAAGAGACTAACCCTAACACTAACCCTAACAACTAAGCCTTACGCGAATATGAGAAATAACACTATGCCTAACGCTAAAACTAAGCCTAACCTTAATGCTAATCCTAAGCCTAAACCTAACCCTAAGCGTAACCGTAACCTTAGACTGCAGGGAGCTTCCAGCAGGCTTGGGGAGGGGCTGTGGGGGCAGTGCTCTGGAACCAGGCCTGGAGTCGAGGCCTCTGCCCTGCTCTGAGGGGCTCTGCTGGGCAGGGCTGGGCCTTGGCCTGTAGCATGCCTGGCAGCTGCCAGGGCTCGAGATGTGCTGGGCAGGTCCCCACATGCCTCTTCTTCCCGCGGCATGTCGGGCTGCCCCAGGAGCTGTGGGTAGCAGGGGTTCACCCAGATGGTGCAGATAGTGATGGCCCTGCTGCCCTGCTCATCTGACAGCTCCTCGCTCGTCCCAGCATCCCCTTTGGCAGCTGCTTGATCTCTGGTTTGGGGAGTAAGCTCTAAGTGTCCTGTGCCTTTGCATGGCACCAGAGGTTTTGGTTCCTCCTCACAGGACACATAGGCACTCTCCTCCCCGCTGCTGCTGCTGCCATCCTGGACATCCTCTGAGCTGTCCCCCTCTTCGCTGGGCAGCCCTGCCAGGAGGATCTTTGCTTCTGCCATTGCCCACTGCCTGCAAGCTTCCACCTGGCTTGGGGAGGGGCTGGGGGGCAAGAGACCCAGAATTGTTTCACGACTGGAGTGCTCTGTGCAGCTGTGAGAGGCTCTGCTGGGCAGAGCTGAGGCTTGCCCTGAGGCTGTGCATGGGGGAACGTTGCTGCGCTCTACCCCGGCCTCGCCATGCCTCACAGAGGGCCTCACTTGTCTGCTTCTGCAGCTCTGATCTGGGTCCTGTTGCCCCTGGGACAGCTCTTTGGGGCTGCTCGCTTCCCAGGCCGCCTCCTCACCATCTGGTGTTGACAGGACAGCCCCCAGTGCTGCCCCTGCCCCCGGCCCACGGAGAGCTTCCAGCGGGGTGGGCGAGGGTGTGGGGGGACAGCTGGGGCCGTGCGGGGAAGCCGCCCGGCTCTGTGGCCCTGCTGCGGGGGCTGTCGCTGCCGCCACTGCCTCCATGCCCTGATCCCCGTGCCGCTGTGTCCCCGGCTGCCGGCTGCGTCGCCGGATCACAGCCGCCACCCTGCTGAGGATGGCACGGGAGCCGCGGCGCAGCGAGCGCAGCAGAGCCCGGCCGCGGGCCCTGCGGCTGTGCAGGGCCGCTGCCCGGCTCTCTGCTGCCGCCGCCTGCGCGCCAGGGCCAGCACAGGAGTCACGCTGCTCCTCGGCCTCCTGAGGTGCTGCCCCATCCCTCACCCCCTGCCTCCGGCGAAACACCAGCCACTTCTGCTTGGGCTTCGTGTCGGTGCTCGTCTCCTTGTCCGTGGACATCTTGGAGTCGCTCCGACACTGCCGTCCCCTGGGAAGATGCTGGCTCCTGATGGAGCTGCTCTCCTGGGAGTGGCACCCCCGGGCTCTTTGCCTTTTATACTGTCCCGGTCAGGGCGCGGCCCCAAACGTCACAATGGGCTCTGGACACACGCAAGCCTCACGTCACAAAGGGGAGCACGGTCTGGGGCGGGGGGGGGGGGGGTCGGAGGGGAGGGTCCCAAGTGTCTCCAAGGGCTCTGGGAACAGACAAGGAGTACAAGGAGTCCATCTCTCTCACTTTATCACGCAGAGTAATACACAAGACAGCTCACAAGGTTCATGAGGCAAAAGAAAAGAATCTGCTCAGGAGCTATTGGAACAGAATTTTGAAACAAAAGAGACCAAAGACGCATGATGGCCTGGACTGCTTCAGTGTCTCTTTGGCTTTAGTTGAATTCAAAAGATTTCCTTCCTAATGTGATTGGAAGTCCTACACTGCAAACCCTTTTAAGTCTGCCTTTGCCTTGTTGTATCTTTCTCTAAGAATACCACATTTGGTTCATCTCTTGAAAGGTAGAAACTGCTCAAATGCTGCTCTGAATTGCTGTGACGTCTGGGCTGTAGCTGGGTTTCGATGTGATTCTGGTCAGGATCCCCTTAGGATCAGTTTTGTCGTGATATGAACTGATGCAGTAAGCTTGACTTAAGAGCGGCACAGTCTAACAGAGTCAGTCTTTGAATGCTTCTGAATATTTCCCCTCCCTATCTGCTGCTTTTCTTTGCAAAGCTGCAGGTCCAGGGCCTTGAGGCAAAGCCCGGTGTGCAAATTCCTGCCGCCATTCTTGCCTTCCTGCAGGACACTGACAGAACGTGGTTGTTTCTGTTATAGGGTAGTTTCCCCAGGCTGGATGGCCTGGGCTTGGTCTACAAGGAAAAATATGGGTGTTTACAGCCCCTGGACATTAAGAAACAAAGACAAATGAAACCAAGCCCTGCTGCCGCCCGCACTCTCAGCAGGCCCCTCCATTCCCGCCTCCTGCCCTGAGGGCCGTGGGGGCAGGACAACGTCCTGAGGGCAGCGCCGGGATCGTGTGGCCAGAGCCTGGATCCTGTGGGCAGAGCCTGGATCCTGACTGCATTGCCCGGATCGTCTGGGCCGAGTTTGGATTCTGAGGGCCGCTCCTGGATGCTGTGGGCAGAGCCTGGGTTGTGTGGGCCGTGCCTGGATCCCATAGGCATCACCAGGATCCTGAGGGCAGTGCCCAGATCAATCAGGTAGCACCCAGATCCTGAGGGCAGCTTTTGGATTGTGTGGGCAGTGCCTGGAAACTGACAGCAGCTCTTAGATCCTGAAGGCAGCACTTGGATGCTGACGGCAGCACTCGGATCCTGTGGGCATGTGAGAGTCTGTCCTAATTTTCCCTCATCTGCCTCACGATCGTCCTTGGGAGACCACTGAAGAGAAGACCCTCCCCGGTCTATATCTGGCTCTGAAGGAGAAAAGTCACACACCACGGGCCTGAGACCTGAAAGCTCAGTGTTGAGCTATTGTTTTCACAGGAGTGTTTGCTGTATGCTAAGAAGAGGGCGCCATGCCCCGTTTGCAGCAATAGCAGCTTTGGAAGCTGTCCCACCTCTCGGCCTGGCTGGACTTCTCCTGAGTTTCAGGTGGTCTCCCACAGAAGACCCTCACCTGTTTTACAGCACCGTAACAGACAGACTGAGATGTAAGAAGATTCTCCATCAAGGACTGAGACATAAAACTCCTAAAAGGCCCCTCTGCTCCTTCCAAGGACTGGGACTGAAACCCCCAGCCCGGGGGAGGCAAGCTGACCGAAACGAGATGTTTGCCTGCAGGTTGTGACCACTGGACCAAGAAAACAATGGCTCTCATTTACTGCTGAGAACATAACTACCTGTTACATCTATCAAGCTCATTTACTGCTGAGAACATAGATTACCTGTTACATCTGTTCCCTATTGTATCTGTTTCCCCCCCCTCACAATTTTCAGTAATAAAAACCTCTGAGTTAGCTAGAGCCTTTGAGATCTCCGCAGCGTAGCAGGCGGACCCTCGGCTGGACTGCATCAAAGGACTTCGTCTCTGCGTTGGTAGCTATATCCCCTCTCCCTCCTGCTCTCTCTCTCTTCTGTCTCTTTCTCTATCTTTTCCTCTCCCTTAATCCCTCTATCGCATTTTTTGCTGTGGTTATTTCAATAAAATTGCATTTGATTTGATTATCACTGCAAACCCCCTTGTACCGTGTTGGTGGTTTGCACTCTGAGATCATTCCTACGAACCATCAGGTCATCTGTCCACTAGGACGGACCCTGACAGGGCACCTCCTGTTTCCCTCCCAAAACTCACCCTCTATCCACAGTTCTGGAACACAGTGACTTCTCCAATCTATAAAACTAGTGAGAAAACACATAACGGCATGTGATTGTCTAAAGTTCAAATTTCTGCCAGAGCAGATGAATGGCAAAAGCATCACCCACCTTCCCTCCACCCAGGCCAGGTCCGACATCCTGGGGTAGCCAGCCAGCTTCCTGAGGAGGTGTTTCCCCCTCCAGAAGGGGTCGTGCTCCAGAAGAACATGCCAGCTGTGCCCCGGCTTGCAGGGACATCACGATGCCATTGAGCTGCAGGGGGATGTTTCCCCTGTCCCAGTCCATGGCACCTTCACCGCACTGCCACCACTTCTCCAATGGGATGGGCAGCATGGAGCCACTCCCTCCACAGCTCACAGGGACCAGCGGAAGCATCTCTCCAGCTGCGCTCTCTCCTCCGTGCCACAGCCACAGGGAAACGCTCCGGGGTTTTCTTCCAGCGCCACAAGACTCGTGCCGGTGCTACTTGCTGGCTCCTGGATCCTACTGTGCACAGGGATGCATCTCTGCTGTCTCCTGGGCCAGGCAGGGCTCCTGTAGCCAAGAATGCTCCAAAAGTCTTCCAGTGATGGCCTGTCTGTGGGGTCCATGCATCAACACCACCTGATGATGTGCTGGCACTCTGTGGAGAGAAACCAGAAACCGCCGCTCAGCGAGACAAGGCTCCTGTCCATGCTCTCCCACATTCCACAATGCCCAGGCCACCAGGAGTGCTCGGAGCTGCACCCAAAAGCATGAAGACCAAGGGCCTCCAAGGCGCACGCCCAGCCAGGTCATTTCCAAACCTAGGGGTAACTCTTCTCCTTGTGTGGGTATGCATGCATGTGTGTGTGTCAAAAAAGTGAGAAAAATTAGAGTCAGAAGACTGTCCTTGAGAATCTGACATTTCTTGAATGGCAAGATGCTCTTTCAGGCCAGAAAGCTGCAGGGGCAGGGGGTTTCCTAGTTCCTGCTCCTCATTGCTGCAAGCAAGACAATGCCAGCATCAACTTGTCTTTGATGAGGCCTTCGGATTGCTTGGACCAAGCAGTCCAGGCAGGCAACAGGAGGTCAAGCCAGAGCCTGACCATGATTAAAGCTCGCCTGACTTCACGCTTGATATTGCACCAGCCAAAGACCTGGCCCACACTTTTACAAAAGGAGCCGACACCATGCTTACCCTCATCCCAGTTCTTCAAATGCTGTGTATTTGCCTATGGGCTGGCCCACACTCACAATGCTACCTGAAAGACAAAAGCAGTGCAGGGCACTCACTGGCATACAGAGATGCCGCTGCCCAGAGCCTCCCAAAGGCAGCCCCGCTGCCAGCAGTTCTGGGCCCTTTGTGGTCCCTTGGCTTCCAGCTGCTGAGACCAGCAAGTGGGAGGGCCATCTTCTCCACCTTTCATCATGTGGCCTTTCCAAGAAGGCCTTGATTTCATTCAAGCACACCATCCCATGCCATAAGCCAAAATGAGAAGCCCTTAAGAAGGGGGCCCTAAGAGGTAACCAAGGGCCTTTGCAGCCTCTGCAGTCACAGCCACCATCACTGGCAGGTCCACTGCCAGGGGCACAAAGTGTCTGAGCCAGAGGAGGAGTAAGAACGGGAGCCCGAAAACAGCTGGGGCCAGAGAGCTCCCTGGGGCCTAGTCACTTGCTAGGTGCCAGCCTTCTGCTCAAGCAGAAACAATCTCTGCTTTTGTCTTTGGCACAGAAGGCAGCCCAGGCAGAGCCAAGCCAGGCCCAGCCACCCTCACCAGCAGCAGGAACTCCCTGAGTGCTGCTGCGCTGCCTCAAAGCACAACAACAGGTTCTGCAGAGAGGCCTAAGTGCCTCTGAGACCGAAGGGCAGCTTCTGGCGCAGCCTACACCCAGACACGCACACAACACACTGCTCTGGTAGACAAGAAATGCACCCGACTTACTCAGTGTCCTCAGGCCCTGCTCCTCCCTCATCTCGGGCTGCTGGGCTGCGCTGCTGCAGGCAGTACCAGCAGCGGGGGCGAGCTAGCTGCTGCAGGCCACGCTGCTCCGGTGGCACCAGGTTGAATTGCAGAGCCTGTGTTGAGCTGGGACAAGGAAGGATTGCCCATCAGAAGGGCGGATTGCACACATGCCCCGCGCAGTGCACGGCCAGAGCAAGGCCTTGGCAAGGTGCTGTCAGCCACCGCCAGGCCTCTCCAGCTGGGGCATTTTCCATGTCTCCTTCTCAAAGGCAACTTTGGGAAAAGCCCAAAGGCTGCTTGGATCCAGCCCCTCACGGCCACCTCCATGTTCCATGTTTGCAGCTTTTCTGCAAGACACTGGCAACAAGGTAGCCATGGGGCTGCCAAGATCCAAAGAGATCAGAGCAGGGCCCTAGAGCCTCGTTGATTTCCTCCTCCTGTCTTTCCCTGGGCAATGAAATCAGCCCGGAGCTGGCATGCAATGGTCTGCTCAGAAGCCCACAGCGTGTCCCTTCTCTGATCTGTTTCACGGATTTCCCCTCTCCATGACAGTCTTTAGGGAGCGGCCCTTGGGACATGCCTTCCAGCCCTACCCAGACCCACCCGCCCTTTACAATGCAGGGCTGCCAAGCATTCTCCTCTCCAAACTCTGTTCTGAGCAGCTGGAAGTGAAGCACAGCCTGAAGCTAATTAGTCCATGGAGAGGGCAAGTCCCTTCCAGGGGTCAGTGTCTCCCTGGTTCCCTGCAAGGCTGTCAACTGCGTCTTTGGGCCGCTCCGTCCGCTGACCACAGGCAGCCTGCACTGACAATGGGCACAAGGGGCTGACTCCTACACTGAGAATCATTGAATGCTGCCTCCTGTCTGATCCCAAGAGACATTCTCGGGCCCTCTCAGCATCCCAGCTTAAATGTACAACTTCAGAACCCATTGGCCAGGGCTGCCTGGCTTGCCTGAAGCAGCACTATGTCACAGCAGGCACACAGCCGCCAGCATCTTCAGCCACCAGCAACAAGGGCTGCTCCAAAACTGGAAGCCTGGCCCTGCACCAAAGGCAGTTACAAGTTCAGCTGCCACTTACTGGCTCTGCACATTCAGGCTGTGGAGGGACAGCAGCTGGAGGCTTGATGTTCCTTTGCTCCTCTTCAGCCTCTTCCTCAATGACACAGCCAGGCAGAGGAGCTGCTGACCCTGCTGTTGATCCCTGCAGACAGACAGAAGTGAGAGAGATGGGCAAAAGCCAGTCCCTTAGGAGCTGCTTTCTATTGAGCTGGGAAAGGACCCAGAAGAAGGGCAAATCATAGACTTTGATACAAATGGCACTCTGAGGCATGAAAACCCGAGGAAGTTGGCTGAATGAGGTGCTACTCCATCTTGCTGTGCATTCGAGCTTCCCTGCTGCCTAGAAGCAACAAGATGCCTTGGAGCTGTCCCATTTGCCTTTCATCTCTTGAAAGGCTCTTCACTGGAAAATCAGCAAACAGCCAGTGCTCCCTTTGCTGTTGATGATGCCACCGGGCAGTTGGCCTTTCTTTCAGCCTCCCACGCTGGCACTCCACACTCGACTGCAACAGGCCAAGCTGGCAGAATTGCCACACAATTCTCACATGCCAGCAACGTCACAGCTTCCTTTGCCACTCACCAAAGGACAGGCTTGCCTTCATCCACGTGTCAGGTGACCTGCAGCGAGCAAGGCAAAAGGAACCAGAGGCCCTTAGAAAAGTGGCCGTGCTGGCCACTTGCACAGCACAAGGCAGTCCCAACACAAAGCATTTCCCTTTCCCAGCATGCCTCCCGGAGCAACAGCTCTTTCCCACAGCAAACAAGAGAACGACAAGGGTGCTATAGTAGGCTCTGTCTACATTTGGGCCTCTTTTGCCAAGAGAGAAATAGAAACATGGTGGTGGAAATGCCCCTTGCTCTTCAACACTCTGAGCTTCTGTTGTGCCCAGCAGCACAACCAGCATTTTCCTCTTCTCTTTCCTGCATTTTAGATAGATATTCTTTTAAATGGCATGCCCTAATTCCCATCCCTAGGCTGAAGATGATAGCCCAGCAAAGCTTCCACAAAGGGCCCCTTCCCTGTGGCAGCTCCCTGCTGAAGCAGCTCAGGAACAGCTGCTGGGCTCAGCAGCAAACCCTCCCTGCACTGGACTTTGTGCTGCATGGCCAAGGGAATCGCAGTCTTGGCACACCATCAAAGGGTCAAGTCACGCAGCCAAGGCCTCTAAGGGGCAGAATTTGGAGCAAAAGGTGCTTTCCTTCACTCCTGGAGACAACCACTGAGTTGCTAGAAGTACTTCTGAGGATCTCCCTTCAGAGTCTGCAATTTGCAGCTTGTCTTGCTTGAAGCAGCAAGCGGAGGAGATGACAGACTCCGCTGCCGTGCACTCTCTCGGGGAGGGAAGGCAACCGCTGCAGGTTGCACGGCAAATACTCTGCACCCGCCACCCAGTATACAGATGTCCCCTTTTTAGCTGATGCTGCTGGCAGGACATTGACCAAAGTGGCGGCATGTTCATGGCCATTTTGTTCCCAAATAAACTGGGCCACTGGTGTGGTATAAAGAGCAGAGTGAAGCAAAAGCCAGGTGATGCCAGCCCCATGAGAAACCTTTACTTACGAGTCAGCTGGGTCAGGTAGTAGCCCGAATAGACAAGAGAAAAGACCGTGCAAACCGAGGCACAGACCTGCCCGATCATTTTGGCAGCACTGTGCGGGTTTGCACACTGAATGCCACCCAAGGGAAGGCCCAGACTCCTCTCGGGGTGCAGGCCGTCTGCTGAGAACTCCTTGAGCACAAGGATCCTCCTGCAGGAAGCGAGTGGAAGAGCCGCTCTGGACAAGCAGGCCTTGCGCGCACTGGGACAACGCTGTGCTGCCAGCACTGTGACATGACACCTCTGGCTTGACCTCACAATAGCAGCTGCTCTGTGGCTTTCTTGTGCCCAGCAAGCCAACCTTCTGTACAGCTGATGCCACAGAAAAGCCTGGCAAGTTCTCCTCACTCATAAAGCAGCAGAAAATGTCCTCCCAGTCCATAAGGCAGTGCTCAAGGCATCCCAGGGGAACTCAGAAAATGCGCCAAGCCAAGCGACATCCAAGGAATCCAAGCAAACATGCCCTTTGCTCCCAAAAGCTTTGCCTGAAAGCAAGGCTGCTTCTTCTAGGTGGCATCGAAGCTGGTTCTGAAAAGTCTCACTTCTTCAGTGTCATTTAGGGGGAAAAAGAAGCAAAGATAATAAATTGCCAGGAGTATTTTAGGCTGCAGTCTCTTCTTGAGCACGTGCGTGCATGCTGTCCTTTGTTCTGACTCGCTTTGGAGGCTGCCCTCTCTTTGTGTCAGGGACAGGCTGGCTTAGGTCTTGACGCAGAGCTCCTGTGGTCCTGCTTGCTATTTCTCTGGCAACTGAAAGTCTCAGAACATCCCAAAGAGACGTGTGCTGATTCTTGGGCTGCCACACTTTCGTTGTGTCGGAGCTCTGGCAGCAGCCTGCAGCTCGCTGCTCTGCAATGGCCTGCAGGTGTCGAGCCCAAAGGAGCACCCTTTGGAACAGTGCAAAGCTGCAGTGGGACAGATGTTTGCGCAAGCTCCATGCTCCCTGTAAGGTTCCCTGAAGAAATTTGGATAGCTGCATCCCAGTACAAATGAGATGCCGTCACTCCCTTCTCTGTCAAAATCTTGAGGCAGACCCAGGAGGCATCTTGAAATTTTTGGAACAAAATCCTGGGTGGGAGGGGGAATAAAGTGCATGCAACTCCTCTGCAAATCAGCTCTGTTCACCCGTGGAATCATGAGCCTTGGCTTAGCTTTCTTTTGTGGTGACTCAGCACAGACATGTCATCTGATATTCCACAGGACCGTGTCTTTGAGGAGCTTTAGAATGGGCCCATCAGACTTTGGATTTATAGGATTAGATTGCATTTCCGCCATGTGGAAGATCTGAAGAGCACATGTGAGTAGGAAATAGGTTTGCCTTACCATCCCAGGACATGTCAGCTACTTTTTATTTTAAGGAGATTTTTCACAAGTAGTGGTGACTTGAAGACATCCCTGGATTTGATTGCCCATTCTGAGTCACAGTATTGCAGGTTGACTTTTTAACCCAACACTTTCAAAACCAGGGATTACCCAAATGGATTTTCTCAAACTTCTACAAATTTACCTCTGCTTTGTGAGCAAAGTTTCCTTACAGCTTTTTGATCAACTCACAGATCTTCTCATTTCCCCTACTTTGGCCTTAAGCACCAATGCACCTCTTTTTGAAATGCAGCTAAAATGCAACTGTTTCTGCTACTTTGTGTAACTTTTCTTGCATGAGATGGAAATAGTCAGTTGTGCTATGCTTTATACTATACTTCATAATTGTAGGACTGAAAACAGACCACAGGAACTTCTCCCAGCATTAGAAAGTATGTAGAATAGCATTTTAAAGATGTCCTGACAATATTCATTGTATGCTTTATATGTAACTTTATTAAATTTATACTTCAGAGTAAATGTTACCTTGCAGGATTTCAGCTCAATTACAGGAATTGATATCCAGCAGTCTAATTTTCCTGTAAGACTGGACAGGGAAACTAATAATTTAGGAAAATGTGTTTTCCACATAAATGTGCAGTACTGTCCCGTCTGGCTTATTCTTAAAATGGCTCCATCTCGTTGACTGAGCCCACAAGAAACTTAGTTTTTCTTGAAAAGAAAGTAATCTGATCCATTAAATTACAAAATGGCATCTGAAACGCCACTCCAAGGTACTATGTACTTCTAGGACCAACAGCTCCAGGGTAGATCCCTGCTGTGGATGCATCCCTCAGAATTAAAATCAAGCATCCTTGGGAATCTCAAGTTTGATTCAGAGATATTATGGTCAAAAGTCATACCTTGAAACACAGCTCCCATCAGTTTCAAAATAAAATAAAATTCTTCTATATATGTGCAATTTAGAGATGAGGAGGAAGGGAGGGAATGTACTGGAAGATTCTGAGAGGAGGAAAAAAATATTATAAAACTACACATCCTTGTTCATTATTCCACCTGAGTGAACTCCTTGCTGTTCAATTATTAGAGTTAAATTACAAAATGATCAGCCACTGTATTAAAGTTTAAAGGGTTAACTTAAGAGTTATGTTCCCTCCTTCCCATACCACTGCTCTGGGGATGGGGCACATTGTCACTCATTTCTAATAGAGTAGAGGAATATATTACTTCAAGTGAATTCTGTCCAAGAACACAATGTGAGCTATTCTAAGTAGTAATTAAAGTTGCAAGAACTCAGAAATTTGTCAGAACCCTATTTTTCCATTGCTTTTTGATTCTTGGTCCATAAATTCCTTTGACAAGCCAGATTGTACCTGGGACTAAATTTTCAAATACACTCATGTTTCAGTATGTCCAGCTCTCTCAGTTGCTGAGGGTTGGACGTTTATACATTTACTCAGACCCCTGGTGCTGAAACCAGCCTGACTCATTTCATCTCCTCATGCCCTGGCTGATCTCCCCTCTTTCCCCTTCCACCCATTGGCTTTTGTCTCCCCGCAGCCCCCTGTGAAGAGCCTGGCTCTGTGTTCTCCATCCCCTCCTGGCTGGCACTGCCAGGCTGGCATGAGGAGCCCCTCAGCCTTCTCTGCTCCAGGCTGGACAAGCCCAGCTCCCTCAGCCTCTGCTCACAGCCCAAGGGCTCCGGCCACACCTTGGAGGCCCTTCCCAGACCCTGCTCCAGCTGCCAGACATCTTTCCTGTCCTGGGGAACCCAACCCAGGCCACAGTGACCTGGATAATCCCCATCCTTGATGTCCTGGTCACACAGCCCTGGCCCCTTGTCCCCTGTCAGGCTCTGGGGTGGATCCTGTGGAACATCCTTTGGTGGAGGCTGTGGCTCCAGGTGGGCTGGGGGGATCCCGGGGGACAGGGACCCTGCTGGGCATGAACAGCATTGGACTTGTTGGGAGAAACTGTGAGGGGGAGCTGGGGCGGAGTGACCAACCCAGTGACCTGACACAGCCTGCTGGGATGTCACACAGCCCCTCTGGGATGTCACAGCCTGCTCTGTGATGTCACAGCCCAGTCTCTAATGTCACTCAGCTGGTCTCTGATGTCACACCAGTCTGTGATGTCACAGTCTGCCATGTGATGTCACAGCTGGATCTCTGATGTCACAGATATGGCCTATGATGTCATAGCTGCTCAATGACCTCACGTAATGCACTCTGTGATGTCATAGCCCACTCTGTGACCTCATGTTATCAGATGATAAATTGTCTCCACCAGCTGAGCTGACACCTGGAGCTTGTTCTCCAAAACCCCAGGCCTATGGAAACCACACAATGCCCATTGTGTGAGAAGGGGAATTGGAAGTTCAGCAGCCTCAGTGTCCTGCCAGCTCAGCCGGGCCCATGGGAACATTGGGGTACATGAGCACCAGGGACCACCAGAGAGACCCCAGGACAGAACAACACATGGGTAATGGGGAGAGGAAAAGTGGTAATGATTTTGGGGAAATTATTATCATCTGTATTTTTAGTCCAGGACAATCAATGAATTTGTGTGCAAAATACAGAAAATAAACAGAAACTTTCCTGTTCTCAGCATGCAGGGCTTTGGGAGGAGCTATCCTCTGTGCATCCAGCTGAATAAAGAATGCTGCTTCTTAATGCTATATTGGGATTAAGGAGTTATCTGTTTTTCTGAATTTTTGGTAACACTCCCACTGCCAAGGAAAGCTCTGTCTGCTGCTGTTCACAAACAGAGAAGGGCTGGTGGCAGATGTGGGGCTCGGAGGCTGCCTGGGGCACAGTGACCATGGAATAATCAAGTTTTCAATGTTCTATGAAAGAAGGAGGGGCAGCAACAAAATTTCTACACTGGAATTACGAAGGGCAGACTTTCGCCTGTTCATGATACTGATTTGGGGAGTACCAAATCAGTTACTCATTTCTTTTAAGGGAAACAGTCCTTAAAAACCAAGGGGTCCAGGAAAAATGGACACATTTCCAAAAAATCATCTTAAGTGGGAAGGAGCTGCCTGTCCCAGTGTGGCAAAAGATGAGCTAGTGAGGAAAATGGCTGTCCTGGCTGCCCATGAGCTTTTGTGGGAAGTCAGGGGAAAACAGAGGGTGCATTAACTTTGGACAGGAAGTCAGGCAACTTCGGAAGTGTTTCAGGATGTTATTAAGTCATGCAAAAAGAAAAGCAGAGATGTGAAAGTTCAATTAGAGCTTAACCAGGCCACTTCAGTGAAAAATAATGGAAAAGTTTTCTATAAATAAATTAATTATGTAAAAGTCTGGATAAAGAGAACCTCTACTCTTTATTGGATGCAGTGGGGAATATAGTATCTAAAGATAAAGAAAAGGCTGAACAGACTAACATCTTGTTTCTCTCAATTTTCAATATTAGGACAGGTTGTCCTCAGGACAAGTGTTCTCCTGAGCTGGTGGATGGGCACAAGGAGCAGAACAGACCCCTGTAATCCAGCAGGAAGCAGTTGGTGACCTGCTGAGCCTCTCAAATGCTCATAGGTGTATGGAATTGGATGGGATCAATCCCAGGGGGATGAGGGAACTGGTGGATGAGCTCCATCAAGCTGCTCTCCATCATTTACCATCAGTCCTGGCTCAGCAGGGAGGTCCCAGAGCACTGGAGGTGCCAGTGTGAGCCCATCCCCAAGAAGGGCTGGAAGGAGGATCTGGGGAACTCCAGGCCGGTCAGCCTGACCTGGGTGCCCGGCAAGGTTATGGAACAGATCACCCTGAGTGCCATCACAGGGCACCCACAGGATGGCCGAGAGATCAGAACCAGCCAGCGTGGATTTCAATATCTGCACTGATGATCTGCATGAAGGGACTGAGTCCAGCATCAGCATATTTGCAGATGACACCAAGCTGGGTGTGAGTGTGGATCTGCTGCAGGGTAGGAGGGCTCTGCAGAGGGCCCTGGAGAGGCTGGATCCAGGGCCCAAACCCAACAAGGTCAGGTTTAACATGTCCAAGTGCCAAGCCCTGCACTTTGGCCACAACAACCCCAGCAGCTCTACAGGCTGGGGACAGAGTGGCTGGACATCAGCCAGGCAGAAAGGGACCTGCAGGGACTGATGGACAGCAGGCTGGACATGAGCCAGCAGTGTGGCCAGGTGGCCAAGGAGGCCAATGGCTCCTGGCCTGGATCAGGAATGGTGTGGCCAGCAGGAGCAGGGCAGGGATTGTTCCCCTGTGCTCAGCACTGCTGGGGCAGCACCTCGAGTGCTGTTTGCAGTTCTGGGCCCCTAATTTAGGAAGGACATGGAGGGGCTGGAGTGTGTCCAGAGAAGGGCAGCAAGGCTGGGGAGGAGTCTGGAGCACAAGGGCTTTGAGGAGTGGCGGAGGGAGCTGTGGTTGTTTATCCTGGAGAAGAGGAGGCTCAAGGAAGACAAGGCAGTGTCAAGGCACAGACTGGACTTGATGATCTCCAAGGTCTTTTCCACTGTTGCTGATTCTGTGACTCTCTGAAGCTACCCTTGGAGCAGTTGTAGGATGAGCCCTGGGCCTCCTCTTCAGAAGCTCCAGCAGCCCAGGTCCCTCAGCTTCTCCTGCCAGCCCCAAAGCCCATCCTGTCAGTCCTGCAGAGCCTCTGCAGCTCCTCCTCACTGCCCAGAACAGGGAGCCCCAGAGCCAGACACAGCAGCCCAGATGTGCCCCCCTGGCCTGGGGTGCCTCTGGCAAGGGTGCAGCACCAGGCACTGCAGGAGCCTGCAGACAATTCCTGCAGCACTTGTAGGATGATCCTGCTGCCCAAGGGACGTTCCCATGGGGCCAAGTCAGGAACTGCAATGGGGAGTGGAGCCAGAGAGGAAAGGGCAAACAGGGATGGGCTGTTTGCAGAGGAAGGGACAGAAGTGGGCAATAGGAAGACATTTGTAGCAGGAAGAGTAAAGAAAGCAAAGGTGAAGCCAAGGAATTGCTCAGGGCAGTTTGGAGGTGGCTGCCACGCAGCCCTGGCTCTGAGCAACAGCATCTGCAGTGGGACAGGAAACTCCCAGCTGATGGGAACAAACTTTCTGGCTGACTGCAGAGGCCAGGACAAACCTGAGTGGTTTCCCTGGTGTCCCCCAGCCCTTGCTGGCCCCAGGGCCGATGGCATTTGTGCTCCCTCAGGTTCATGTCCCCACACCAACAGCATGGGGGTGCTCCCCCTGCTGTGTGCAATGCAAACAGGGGCTGCTGAGCCAGGGCTGCCGTGTCTGTGCCTGCAAGGATGGGGCACCTGTGTGAGCTGGGGGAGAGGCCACGGCTGCAGAGGGGGGATGTTGTTGGCAGCTCCGTGAGGACGCTCTGGGACGCTGCCCTGGGCTGTGCAGCGCACTGGGGATGGATCAGCCCCTGCTCTGCTGCTCCTTCCCCTCTGCCCCACGGCCCTTGCAGAGCCCCAGTCATGCTGTTTGCCCCCAGCCGGCCCACAGCCAGCCTGGGGCTGCTCACGAGGGTTTTCTGTGCTGAGCATTGGCCTGGCTGTGTTCTTGAGAGAGCCTGGGCAAGGAGCCTGGAGCCCCCAGGGCCTGGCCTGAGGCATCAGCGCAGCCCCAGCAGTGCCCATGGCCTGTCCCTGCTGCGGCCCCAGCACTGCCACCCCCAGGGCTGTGCCCGGCCCCGAGAGCACTCAGGCCCTACAGCAACATCAGGGCCACCAGGGCAGCGGGGCAGGGCCATGGCAGCAGCACTGGCAACACCAAGTGCTGCTGCTGCTGGGCACAGCTGCTGGGCCAGCACTGATCTGCCCCCAGCTCTGCACACAGACATTGCTGCTGCAGCTCCAGAGAAGGCAACAAAAGGGCATCTCTGCAGAAAACTCTGCTGGGAGATCATTTAGTTCCTTTAAAGCCACTGAGAGTGCAGCCCCTCATTGACACCGTCTGTGGCCACAGGGAAGATGGAGAGAAACAAAATGAGAAATGGCACAAGCAATGACATTTATTTTTTTAAAATATGTAAAACTAAAACAAGGGAAAAAAATCCCCACAACCAAACCAAGAAGAAGTATGAAAGATTACTTTTATTACAAGTTATTTGCAAAAATTGTCCAGCAATTTACTGTCCCTGAAAGCATGCAGTCATCAATCTCCAAACTGCAGCCTTGAGCTCCTGGTTCCTCAGGCTGTAGATGAGGGGGTTCAGGGCTGGAGGCACCACCGAGTACGAAACTGAAAGAACCAGATTGAGGGATGGGGAGGACATGGATGGGGGCTTCAGATAGGAAAATATGATAGTGCTGAGGAACAGGGAGACCATGGCCAGGTGAGGGAGGCAGGTGGAAAAGGCTTTGTGCCATCCCTGCTCAGAGGGGATCCTCAGCACAGCCTTGAAGATCTGCACATAGGAAAATACAATGAGCACAGAACATCCCAGTCCTAAGGAGATGGAAAACACTAGAAATCCAAGTTCTCTGAGGTACAAATTGAAGCAGGAGAGCTTGAGGATCTGTGGGATTTAACAGAAGAACTGGCCTAGGGCATTACCATGGCACAGGGGCAGGGAAAATGTACTGGCTGTGTGCATGAGAGCATTGAGAAAGCCACTGGCCCAGGCAGCTGCTGCCATGTGGGCACAAGCTCTGCTGCCTAGGAGGGTCCTGTAGTGCAGGGGTTTGCAGATGGACACATAGCGGTCGTAGCACATGACAGTCAGGAGAGAAAACTCTGTTCCAATGAAGAACACAAAGAAAAAGAGCTGTGCAGCACATCCTGTGTAAGAGATGTCCCTGGTGTCCCAGAGGGAATTGTGCATGGCTTTGGGGACAGTGGTGCAGATGCAGCCCAGGTCAGCGAGAGCCAGGTTGAGCAGCAAGAAGAACATGGGCGTGTGCAGGTGGTGGCCGCAGGCTACGGCGGTGATGATGAGGCCGTTGCCCAGGAGGGCAGCCAGGGAGATGCCCAGCAAGAGGCAGAAGTGCAGGAGCTGCAGCTGCCGCGTGTCTGCCAATGCCAGCAGGAGGAAGTGCCTGATGGAGCTGCTGTTGGACATTTGCTGTGCCTTGACATGGGGATCTGTAAAAAATGTAATAATGGATTAGCTGGGTTTGGAGAGGACTTTAAATATCCCAGCACAACCTGGGGGCACTTTACTTTCCCCCCACTCCCTGCCCAGGGCTCTGCTGCCTGGAGCTGTCCCTGCCTGCAGCTGCTTCCCTGTGCCCAGGGTTGGGCCCTGCCAGTGCTGCCAGAGCCCAGCCCAGCCCTGGGGGCTCAGCTCTGCCCTGCAGACCCCTCCCATCTCAGGCACTGGCCAGGGGCAGCTGTGGCTCTGCAGAGCCATCAGAGCAACTCTGAGGGGGCTGGAAAAGCGTCATTGATGCTGCCTCTGAGTTGTCCTGTGCTAATTTCTCTAACTGCCTGATTTCGAATGATTTCAGAAAAAAAAATTTCTCACCCTGAACTGAGAGATAAATATTGATGTGCAATTTCTCACTCAGACAACCCAGAGCAGTAGATTAATAAAGCAGGATTTCCCCTTGCATGCAGTCCCTGACTCAGTGTGCTCCCTGTATAATCTACTTTAAAATGTTCTGCAGTTAAATGCCATACTGGGAGCAGTCCTGATCAATGCAGCATCCTCCCCACACAAGGAGAACACTTCCAAGCCTTACCAGCTCTCTCCTTTTACACAGATCTTGTCTCCCAGTGCTGGGAGCAGCTGCCAGGGCTGGCTGAGAGCTGTCCCTGGCAGGCAGCAGAGTCCCTGCCCCAGCACAGCACCCTGGGCTGCAGGACCCTGCTCTGCAGGACAGCCCTGGGCACCCCTGGCTGCTCGGCACAAGAGACAATCAGAGAATGCACTCACAGGGTCTGCAGGCATTGGGATGTTGCAGCTTTAGGAGATGGCTCCAGGAGCTGCAGCTGCATTGTCCTGCAGCCAGAGGTTCCTGTGCCAAGGGCTGACAGTGATTCTGCCCCAGGCACTTCTCAGCACCTTCCCAGCCCTGAGTGATTGAAGATCTCTGTGCCTCTGTGCTGTGCCTGGGGTGGCTGCAGGCAGTGCCCCAGCCCTGCTGGGCTGGCAGAAGAGCTGCTCATCAAGAGAAATGTGCTTTTGAAGCTCTTCTTGGTTACCAGGAGCTACCTCTGTGCCAGGCTCAGCTTAGCAGCACAGACACAGGACAAAGACTTTATGAGCCTCTGGGGCTTTGTGCTCAGGCCCTGAACATCAGTCCCTGAGAGGGAGCTGAAGAAACCTCTCCAGAACTCCAAGTCAGAATCCAACTCCAAAGTTTCTTGGACTTTTAATGGGTCCCACTGAGGGACACAACTGAGAAAGTGTCCCCAGGCCCCAGGCAGAGCATTGAACTGGAGGCACTGATGACAGGTGAGGATAAAGAGAAGTCAAGTCTTGGTGCCCTGGGGCACAGCAGCAGGGTCTGTGCCACCAAGGGCTGGGAGGAGACACCTTGTCCTGAGGCCCTGGGGCCTCCTGGCACAGCCCCAGCCAGGCTGGGCACTGTCAGCCTCTTGTCCTGCCCTCAGCTTCCCCCCTAGCCCACATTCCAGTGGCTTCAAGGATCTGCTGGAAGGAGTCCCTGGGGAGCCTTGCTCAGCAATGGCCCTGGGGGCTCCTGAATACTCCCAGGGACTGCAGGTTTTTCAAAGGACTTTGGGTTTGGCTTTTGCCTTGGAGTCTCTGAGAGGTTTGTGCAATCATGGCCTCCAATTATCTGCTGTAATTAATCCCTGGAGAGGCTTTGTCAGTAACAGCTCTCAGTGGGGCTCATTAATGCTTCAAGGTACTTCAGTTATTTTAAGGTGTTTGGTGTTTCCCTTTTGATCCAGACTCTGTGAGAGGTTTCTGCAATCATGGCCCCAATTATCTGCTTTAATGAGTCCCTTGAGAACTTTGTACTGACACTCAGTGCGGCTCATTAGTACTTTGAGATATTCAAGGTTTTTAAGGTACTATATGGATTTAAGGATACTTTTAGGTACTTTTAAGGATTTTCCTTCCCACACTGAGTCTCTGAGAGGTTTTTGTGCCATCCTGGCCTCCAGTTCCCTCCTCCATGGAGTCCATGATGAGCCTGTGTTGGGTATCTTTCTCTGTTCTGCTTTACAACAAAGATGGAACTGAAAGAATTTTGTAAGATTTCCAAAAGCATCCAAACATGGGACAATTAACCATACAACAATCACTAAGAGAACGAATAGTCCTGTTTTAGCTCGACATCATCAAACCCTTTAGTCCCTTGGATTGGAAGAGTTTATTGACCTTGTCTTTGTTTTCCACGTGAAGCTTCTTGAACCCTTCCTTCAGTACTTGAATACTTTTGTGGATTGACTCGCTTTGGCTGGAAAGGTTCTTACCACACAGTTCTCAGAGTCTACACAGCCATGCCCATGTGCCCAGAGTAAAAACTCTATCGCTATTCTGCAAGGTGGCATGTCTGATGGTCTCTATGTCTGAGAGCAGGCCACTCAGTGTGAGGGAGGTAGCATTGGTTTGCTTACTTAACAGGCACCCAAGATGGTCTAATTGTCCTAAAGCTTTAGCTGCAGCCACCCAAGGTAGTCCACATTGGGGGTACTACGATAACTGGATTAAAGCTTTCAAAGCCATCTCTTTGATATCATCCAATACTTCTCTGGCGATACCTACTGCTTGATCATCTGGTAGGCTGTGTTGTCCTTCTCCACCTAGATGGTTGATTGTCAATTCCGCCCTTGCCTCATTATTAGCATAGTCTGCTATTAATTGATTTAGTAAACACTTCCATCCCCCTTCCCACAGGATGTATTCTGTAGGTGACAGCAACATGGTCATATAACATTTTAAATCATAGGGGGTTAAGACATGTGCTGTAAACATGGTCCTCATTAGGCTATTAAAAGACGGTAAGTTCTTCCTATGGTCTTTAGCTGCCCTACACAGATCCTTGATTTCCCCATAAACCAGTGGCTGATACCTGGGATTCTGCCTCCTTCTTTCATAACATATGGGGGAATTTCAAGACTATATGCCAGTCTTCTTACTTTCCCAGGGATCTTCCAGGGTTGAGGGGCAAGGTGGCTCTGAGGAATCCAAACTGTCTTTCGGGGGAGGAAGAATAACTTAGAGGAGAAACATTTGGATTAGAAATAGTGTGACAGTTGGGCTTAGTACCTTGAGCATGGGGTTATATTGTTGCCGGAGGGTGATGCAAAGGGCACTGCCATTTTGTCAGGTGTTGGGAAGGAAGGGCCTTGATCTAGGATGGCGGACTTCTGATGTGGCCTTCTAGAAGCATGGCCCAAAGTGAAGGTGGAATGATTGAAAGTGGGGGCGTGACCCACATTCATGGGGGTGGAGTCTGGAGGTTCATTTAGGGCGGAGGAGAAGGTTGTGGTAGCAGGAAGTGGAGGAGCCAAGATGGAGGGAGGACAGTCGGGTTCAGGGGCATCTGGAAAATTTTTAATGATCCACTTCACGATTGAATTTAATTTTTTCTTTGAAGATATTTAGTCATGATCAGTGAGAATTAACTTAAAGCATCGATCTACACACCTTTCTACTTTGGACATCCGGCTGCCCATTTTTCTCTTTCTCCACCTTAGGTGGAACCGCCACTGGAACACCCCAAATGAGTTATGGGATGTGGGTGTGTATTGTAAAATCAGAGTGGCAAAATGGGCAATAATTGTCCTGCGTTTCCCCAAACCCATCTGCAATCCTACGCAGGTGAAACTGTCGTTGTCCCTTGTGGATCCTGGCGGAGGTCCCTCAAAGCAATGATGAATCTGCCCGCCCGGCACAATCCAAAATCCCAGGGAGCGCTGACCTATCCATCAGGTAACCCCAGCTGACATGATTCAATGTCAGGGTCCCTGTTTGGGTGCCAAAAGACGCAATGAGGGTGGCTGTGACAAACCTTTCTGATTCCCCAACTTCAGGGCAAGGGGGGTGAAAATGAAAAGAAGCAGATGCTGGGGAAGATGAAACAGGAAAGCCTTATAAATATGATTGCCTGGCAAAAGATTTTGAGAATATGGAAACTATACGTGAGATTGAAATGAAAGCAAGCTTTGAAATACCAAGCCTTAGTTACTGAACAACTGGAAAACCATGGTATGACTGGCTGAAGGTAATCCTCTTTTGATGAAACAAGACCCTCTGCTTGCAGACAGGTCCAAGGGTCAGAGCAGACCCTACTAGCTTGAAAGAAGGGGTCCAAAGAGTAGTTTTTAGGGTTTAAAATGTAACACAGTATGGCAGTGTAAAGTTTCTTACAGGCTGTATGTAAATGCTGTAAGATTTGTATCTTGTACTACATTGGTTAGTGAAAATTAGAATATGCGGCACAGAAGATGATTTATTGTATTGTAACGGGAACTCCCCTCCTCTTTTGGGCATCCATTTTGGGCGCCTCTTTCAATCTCCTCTTTCAGGCAAGCTCCGAGCAGTGGCTGGCACCTCCTGACAAGGCCCCTGCACCCACACCTGTTGGGATCTCTAGCTGGTTAGAGTGACCCTGAGAAAAGTTCAAAGGTTTCTTTTCCAAGCCCAGCGCTTGAAGAAGGAGTCTTCAAGAAGGGCTCTTCATTTCTCCATCTTAAGGTCGTTTATTTTATATTATCTATAAAAAATTTTCTCCTGCCCTGCTGAGGTCAGCTTAGCAAGACTGTCCAAGGCATTCTGCCTGCCCCCGGGATGGTGTTATGTCTTTATACTAAAAACTACGTGTACAATGTTTACAATAACTTTCCAAAACCTATCGCCTATGTTAGACAGTGAGCTTCTGCTCTAAACCAATCTGTAAGTGCCAACATCACAGCAGAAGATGGAGGCCAAGAAGAAGAAGGAGAAAGGCTGGATACACCCAGTTCCCTCCATCTTGCCTCCTGAACCCTGAGACAGAGTAGAGATCCATTCTGAATTAGGTGAAGTGTCTAGGAGAGGTGAAAAGTCTGTGAGGCCAAAGCTGAAGGAAAAGTCAGATGCCGGAGACAGCAAGACGACAGAAAAAGAAAAACAGAAATGACCACAAGGTCAATTTGCCCCCGACCTAGGAATTCCTTTGATAAAGGAGAACTGGCGATAAATGTCACGCGGAATGAATATGTATGAACTTATTGTGAAACTGTATGCATATGCATTTGGAAGGGGGATAAAAGGAGACCGGAAGTCTTCAGGGGTACGCATGCCTTTTGGGGAGGCTTGCGTCCGGCGGGCGTCGTAATAAAGGCATACCGGGCTTTACAACTTTTATAAAGTTGTGAGGTTTCTTCTTCTCTCCGCAAAACATTATGGCGAGCCAGCCAGGAGTTCTCTGTCCCTGCAGGGGCAGGGGAGATAGATGGACCTCCAAGGCACGCCCCAGGATTTTTTTTCCTGATGGGGCTCCGCTCGTCTCGCTTGCCACCTGCGGAGACAGACAATGACCTGCTGGCCTGCGGAGGAAGGTACAGTATGTACTGAGGGGCCCCCGGGGGAGGGAAAGGAGAGCAAGGGAGTAAACCACCCAGAGACGTCTGGGTTCAGCTGATAGAGCAGCTGTATTAGAGACGGGGTTCATTGTTCTGATAGAGCGGAACCGCTAGTGGCTCTGGGGGTGAGCCGGGTGAACCCATGTATGTGTGTGTTGGGGGTTCATTGTTCTGATAGAGTGGAACCGCTACTGGCTTAGGGGGTGAGCCGGGTGAACCCGTGTATGTGTGTATTGGGGGGTTCATTGTTCTGATAGAGCAGAACTGCTGAGTCCGTGTGTGTTTTGTTTGTGTGTGTGTGATGTTCGGACACTGTGTCGCTGTATGGTCAATGTATTTGGTGGCCAGTGCACTGTGTTTCTAATCGTGCAAATGTATAAGTGTATGGTATGTAAAAGAGAGTAAATCTACAGTGCCCTACAGTGTGGGGGGGGTGAGTACTACCCGTGTTTGAAGCAGTCGAGTGAGGCCTGAGGCACCGGCTGCAGCAGGCTGCGGGGGCAGGGAGAGAAGTGCCCCGTGGAGAAGTGAGTGGGGGAACATCAGTGATGATATTTATTGTGTTTAAATGTAGTGATTTGTGTAGATTTGGTACATTTTAACCGTGAGTATGAGCTCAGAGGGTTCCTTTGCCTTGGATGTTTGGACTTGATCTCTAGACTGTGTGCTGTTATTTTGATTGTGTCCAGGAAAAACTGATGTGAGTAAATGCTGAATTATGGTATGCTGTGTTGTGTTGAGAAAAGTGAGCACTTTGAGAGATATGCCCTTTCCCAGTGATTTTGTGTGGTGATTTTCTTCCGCTGCATTGTGGTAATTTGATTCTCAGATTGTATAGTGGTGTTTGTGGAGATTTTAAGATTTTGTTGCAACAAGAGTAGCATTTTACACAGGAGAACTATAGTACGGTGATTTATGCTTAACTACGATAAAGCGAGTTAAAGGAATTCCAAGAATTCTCCCCCTCACAGCAATTCAAGCCTTGGCTCTAGTGAATTTGAGATAAAGGGGGAGGGGGTGCGTGTGTCTGTGGGCATATCAGAATTTCGGCTGTGACTAGCACAGCCTTTTTGCAAGGCAGTAAAACAAGTGTAAGTAGACACAGTGCTTAATTAGATTGTGCAAGAAGAGAACTAGAAAAGACTGATATTTTGTAAAACAGAGTTTAGATAGAAGAGATGAATGAGATGAATTAGTTAATGAGACTTATGAGATTTATGAGACTTCAGCTGGTACTGCAGTAAGTTTGGACTGGAAACAATCTATAGGGATTTAAAGTTCTCTGTAACAAACAGAATAGCCTGCCTTTGTGGGCAATTTCGGGGAGCCTTTGGTGCATCAAGAGGCTAGCATGCTGTGTGAGGTGACAGTGGCTGTCCCCTGGGCACAGGGACAGCTCTGGCTGCCTCGTCTCCCCAGGGAACACGGGAATGGCCTGTGGGCAAAAGCTGGATCTGCAGGTATTATTGCAGTGCGGTGTTTATGAGAAACACTGGTATTGCTGTTTTGCTGTTCTAATAAGTGTCAGGGCACATGCCCCGAGTGTAAATTAGAGGTTTCTGGTCAAGCAGATTCAGAACCTAAGGTCTTAGAGCTTGTGTGTGGGAATCACATCTGATACCTGCCACCTGGAGCTGTGTGTATAGGAGGAAAACTGAGAAACTACTGTGAAGGTCTGTAAAAAGGTTTGAGTGGAAGCGAGATAGGGCAAGGAGAAATAAATAATGAGAACTGACCAGAGCAAAGAGGTTCCTAAATTAGCCCCTTTTAGGAGGCTCACTGGGAGGAGGTTGCCAGTAAGAGCAGCTCAGAAAATAAAAAGATTTATAAGACTTCATTGCTGTTAGTATTGTTTTATAATAGGAAGATAAACGGGATAGAGTTTTTGTATGCTGAAATGTCTTTTTGTTTTAAGAAACCACCCAGAATGGCAAGGAGACTGTGAGATCAGACCGCCCTCTGGTCTTGTCCCTTTAAAAGGAAAACAAGGCAAAGGGAAAGTAAATCAAACATGTTGTTTAGCATGCAGCATAAGATAGCAATGTATGAAATCAAGCAAAGATTATCATGCTGAAATGCAAAGCAATCACAGTTTGCAAAATGAATACATATGATTTGTTAAAGGCTCCTCCCAAGGTAAGGGAGGAAGGGTAAAGATGACCTCCCCAAAAGGGAAGAATTTTAGTCGATACAAGGGCCATATATTCAGTTTTAAATAAAGCTTTAGTACCTGTGGAGAATGTTTATGTTGTAGTGTGGGGAACAACTGAACAACTGGCCAGTCTGAGAAGGCATACTTTTGCAAACCTTTAAAGTAACATGTGTACTATATGTACCTAAAAGCTTTTGTACAATTCGCTCAATTCACTAAACATTCTCAAATGAGAAAGGTTACTCTGGAGGCAAATGATATAAAGATGTTAGGCTTAACATTAACAGACACTGAAATTAAAGACATTAGTAAGGAGATATTAGAATAAGTAAATAAGTGTTTTCAAGGGTATGGGCCTCTGCTGTAGCAGGGAGAATGAAAGACGCCCCTCCATAGTAATCAAGCTTAAGGAAAGAACACAACCAGTGAGAGTTGAGTAGCACCCTCAAAAGGAAGATAAGGAAGGAATCAGCCCAATAATTGATAGTACTGGATTAAGAACTAATAAGATAACACAGAATTTGTACCCTGTGGCAGCAAATCATTATTTAGTTGAGGTTTGGACCTGCCCTGAACACAGTCCACGGCTTGATCGTAGCTAGGGGCAAGGTGGGTGAAGTTTTGTAGACCAGGAGAGACATTCCTGCTTGCCACACATCTGGGAAATCAGGTGCTTTGGAGGGGGAAGGAGAGGTTAGATTCCCTGAGGTCTCTACATTTCAGAACAAACATCTGCTTCAAGTATGACCTAAACCTCTGTCAGATACACTTGTGAAGTATGTCTGAATTTGCAGTGTGAGCCCAGCACATCCCTCTGGCAGGGAGGGATGGTCATGGACAGAAAGCAGTTCCTGTTCCCCATAACAAACATCTAACTGGCATATTAGGGACAGGATTAGGAGTTTTAAATGGAATTGATTCAGAGATACTGATGAATAAACTGGCCACTGCAGCAGGTAGCCTAACAAAATTGAAGCAGCCTTTATAGTAATCTCTACTGACATTAGGAACTAGCCAGTGACAGATTTCAAAAGTACTGCCAAAGTAAGGAAGTATGAAAAGGCCGGGGACCAAGACCACAAGTTGATAGTAGAAGCACTTAGTATAGTTCAAGATAATGTGTCTTTAGCTTTCAGTTGTATACAAGCACAGTTATGGATGCAAGCAACAGCAGCTCTGATCATATGGCAAAGGGGTGAAGGTAATTTTCCAGCTGAAATTTGGAAAATTGTGTGGGATAATGCAATTGATATTGAAAGGAAGTTCCAATCCTGGTGGGCTATGGTGAATTTCACCTATGATCCTGCTTCTAATGTGGCCACTGCCTTTGTGCTTAGCATATGTAATGCCACTGTTTATGTTATCCATCCCATCATTGCCCTAGGATTAAACCATGAAAAAACAATACTCTATCCTTCAGAACATAGAGTGTGGGCACGAAAGATGAATGAAAAGTGGCAGACAGTAAACTTAGAGTCCTGCATTACTAGAGAAACGATGAGATTCATTTGTGAAAGCAATACTATCAATGCCCAAGATGTGTGTCTAGAAACTGAACAGAGTATTTGCCACTTTGAAATTCATCCAGTCACTGACCAGAAAACTGTGCTCGTATATAATGGAAAAGGGGGGTGTATGCCTGAGAACTGCCTGTGCTGCTGTAAAAATTGATAGCAATGATGTTATTTTGTCTAGTAGAAATCATTCCAATTTCTGTATTTGTAATTTTGTTAGGATTATTGGGTGTGATTTTTGTACTCAGCCCCAGTGACATCCCACCAGCTGGTTAAAACCAATTATACAATGTATCACAGATTATCACCTACCCCTATTGGGATGGACCTTACATTGGTAAAACAATTAATTGAGCACCAAGACCTACAGCAAATCTTGAAAGAAATCCAAGAAAGTGGAAAGAAAACCTTAATTACTGTCCAACATGTTACAAAAGAAATAACTAGAATTCTGCAAAGAATAGAACAAAATGCAGATCGTCACTGGTGGGATGTGATCTTTGGGTGGTCTTTGGGTGGAATCTTTAATAAGTTGCGCCACCCCATTGTAGTTTTGTTAATATTAGTTGGGATAAGCTTAGGATTATCTATTATATTGTTAATTTGGAACTGGAGAATACTACAATGAATAGCTGTATTAACCTTTTTATCAAACATACATGGTGGAGCATTAAAAGACACTTATTGTCATGAGGGTTTTCATTAAGTAAAAGCATTTACTTATTTCCTAGGAAAGGGGGGAATGAGACAGAGTAGAGATCCATTCTGAATTAGGTGAAGTGTCTAGGAGAGGTGAAAAGTCTGTGAGGCCAAAGCTGAAGGAAAAACTCACATGCCGAGACAGCAAGGAGACAGAGAAAGGAAAACAGAAAAGACCACGAGGTCAATTTGCCCCCGACCTAGGAATTCCTTTGATAAAGGAGAACTGGCGATAAATGTCACGCGGAATGAATATGTATGAACCTATTGTGAAACTGTATGCATATGCATTTGGAAGGGGGATAAAAGGAGACCTGAGGTCTTCAGGGGTACGCATGCCTTTTGAGGAGAATTTTCTCCGCATGCGTCCGGCCGTAAATAAACATACCGAGCTTTACAACTTTTATAAAGTTGTGAGGTTTCTTCTTTTCTCCGCAAAACACACCTGGACCAGGCTGTACAGGCTGATGGGCTGGCGAGCCCTGAGCCCTCTGGGCATTTTGGCCCCATACCTGTCACAGGACGGGGCCACACGCAGGAGCGTCATGACTACGTCAGCAGGCTGTGCTTCGGTGAGATCCAGCAAGGGTCCTGTTCAGCCTGTGCTCAGCAAACTGATTGGCCAGGAGCCACTGGTGGATGTACCTGACAAGGGCAGGAACCTGGAGAAGGCACCGGGAGACTTGGAAAGCTGCCAGAGGGAGGAATGTCCCCAGCTTCCCCACAGAAGTGCTTCCCTACCCACCACACTGCCATGGCCTCAAAGAGTTACAGTGACCAGCAGGCGTGGCTTGGGAGACCAAGCAATTCCTGGGAGGATCAAACCCTGGCCACAGGCTGCTTACTTGCTTTGGATTGGAAAAGCCCTCCTCTACGAGCATATCCAGCAGGGCAGCACTGGTCTTGGTTTTGAAGATGTGCGAATATGCTCTGAGCCCAGTGCCCATGGTGCTGGTCTCTTCCGCCCAAATTTTCTTGATGAATTTGCAAACCAGCTGTAGGAGAAGGGCAAGAAGCCAGGGATGTTGCAGGGAATGCTCAGGCGCGGTGCCAGCAGGCCCAGCCCAGGTGGGGGTGGCTGCAGGTACCTGGGCTGTGCTGTGGAAGAGGCCACGGGCGGGGTCCTGCTCCTGTGTGCGCTGCAGGGCTGCACCTGGCAAAGAGCGAGCGCAGCCAGAGCTGAGGGGCTGCGGGAGAGGCCGGAGAACACAGCCCAGCCCTGCGCTCCCCAGGCAGGGACAGCCCCAGGATGCCCCAGGGGATGGAGCACGGTCCCTGTGGGGTGTCTGCCCGGCCCCTCTTCCGTCCTGTCCGTGGGAATGGGATGGGATTGGGTGGGATGGGATAAAATGGGATAGGATGGGATGGAATGGCGCCAAGTTGGCTGTGGGCACCGACCCTGTGGCCCAGCTCTGCCACTCACCCTCCTGTGGCAGCTCAGACGGCACCACCGCTTTGGTTGCATGTGCTGGGGCAGCTCCAGCGCCTTCTTCCTCCTCTTTCCCCCAGGCCACCTTGGGCGCTTTCAGGGGTCTCTGCTCCATGATAATGACTAGATTTGTGAGGACACTTGCAGAAGAGAAGCCTCGGGAAGGCCACAGGTCACCAAGTCCTGTGGTCTGGCCTCGAGCTCAGCTGCAGGAAGAATGCCTCGAAAAGGCTCCGGGTCAGACAGGAACGAGTGCGCTGTGCGGGGGCTCCTCACGGCACCGCTCTGTCCTGTTCTGCCCCATTGTGTGTTCCCAGCAGCTGGGCAAGCTTCTATTTCCCCTGTGTCACAGAGGGCCCTTGGTCACCGGGTTCCATTCCATGGCACAGAGACCGTGCTGCAGCGTGTCACCAAGGGCCCTTGCACACACTGCCTTCTGCCCTGGGGCCACCCCCAGCCCAGCCAAAGTGGCCCAGCTTGGAAGGAATCCCTGGCCCCAGGTGTCTAAGACAGCCCGCACAGGATCTTTGGGAAGGGCTCAGACCATCAGCAAACGCTGCCCAGCTCTGCGGGCTCAGTCCTATCCCCATATCTTTCCCTGAGAGCATTTGAATTTCTAAATTAGAACCATTTGAAGGGAGGGGATTTACATTTTCCATTTCAGAGAAGCCTTTTGCCTTCATTAGCAGACACCTCTCTCTTCAAACCAAGGCGATTGTTTATCATCTTGCAGATGCACAGTTGCTTGGGAGCCCCATTCTACACCAGGGACCTGGAGAACCATTCCCAGCAATTGGGAAAATCCTCGGTGGTCCATCCACCCACAGAGGAGGTCTCCAAATGTGTCCCAAAACTGGGTCCAGATCTTAGAGGCCAAAAAGAGCAAGTCCAAGTGACTTGATGATATTTTTAGCCCAGATAGCCATGCAGCTGATGGCACACTTCACAATCAGCAGGGGACACAGCCAGGCAAAAGCCCAGACCTCTGCTGGGAGCCTTTCTCCTCAAATACCCTTCAAACAAACCTCCATGCAAGTCAGTTGGGAAAGTTTCTTCAAATGATCCATTTCTGGCACATAACTACACAGGGTTAAGTGAAAGATTCTAAAGCATCTACTGTGGAGTCAAAGAGCCAGCACTAAGAGTCCTTGTCATCTCTTTGTAGCTAAATCCCACTTTGGGGGATTTGAAGGAGTTTGGAACGAGCTAGAGAGCGGATCTCTGAGTGTTTTAGATGATGCCGTTGCTTTTTCTTCTCTTCTACATAGACAGGAAGGGTGAGTTTGGCCTACATCTCCACTGCATGGCTCACAGGGCCCACAAGACTTGTAGTTACAAGAGCTTTGAAGGATTTCTTGGCCAAGAAGATACGGCCGACAAGGATATTTATGTTTTGCACCCAATCTTCAATATTTCGTCTTACAGACTCATGCTCTGGGGGTCTCTAGCTGGTCAGAGTGACCCCAGATAAGGTAGAAAGTCTCTTTTCCCAGCCCGGCGGTTGAAGAAGGAGTCAGAGCTCTTCATTTATCGGTCTCAAGGTTGTTTATTGTATCTTATCTATAAAATTCTTTCTCGTGTCCTGCCGAGGTCCGCACAGCAAGACAGTCTAAGGCACTCTGCCTGCCCCGGGGCGGTGTTATCTTTTTATACTAAAAACAACTATGTGTACAATATTTACAATTACTTTCCAATACCTATAATCTACGTTAGACAGTGAGCTTCTACTGTAAACCAATCTAAAAGTGCCAACATCACAGCAGAAGATGGAGGCCAAGAAGAAGAAGGAGAAAGGCTGGACATGCCCAGATTCCTCCATCTTGCCTCCTGAAGCCCCATTCTAAAACGCCCTAAAATCTATTTTGCCACTCTGTGATAAATTCACTATCAATCTACTTAAACATTTGTGGGTTGTCATTCTTCCTACAAGGTTGGTAATTGTTTTTTCCAAGGGCTAAATCAAAGGCACAGGGATCTTGGGCTCTGTGCCAAGGCCTCTGAGCCCTCTGACAGGGTCTCGAGTCCTGCAGGGCAGCCAGAGGAATTTCCTGGGTTCCCACATCCTGCTACAGTGTAAGCCTCCTTAGCCAATCATGCTGTGACACACAAACCTACAGCACTGCATCCTAAACTTCTTGTTTACCATTGTAACTACTTTTATTTTTTCTAGATCTTCAGCACTAAAACTCTAAACTTTCCTCCACTTCAACATTCCTCCCCGTGTCTCTGCTATAATAAACTAGAAATCCGCATTCTCGCTTCTAGCACCTAAGCTTGGAAGCCCTTTCCAAAGTCTCCGATCAAATCCTGTGCTTAATTCTAAGCTTTGCTGACAAGGCCAAAGGTCTGAGATTTCCCTGCATTTGGGTTTCCAACAACACTGATGCTGTTAGTTCCACAGTGCCCAGGATCCGTCTTGCAAGTCAACTCTGGCAGGAACAAGGCGGCTGCCGGGGGGCTGCTTGTGGCCTCTGACAGCCCATTGCTCAGGGCTTGCCAGCGCCTCAGCCCCTCAGGGGCTGCCCCAGCCTGGCCAAGCTGCCCGGCAGCAGCACCGCAGCCCCACAGCAGCTCCAGAGCAGCCCCATCCAGAGGCACCTGGGAGCCCTCAGCACTGCAGCCAGCAGCACACGGGCAGGAGGACACGGATGGCGCTTCCTGCCTGGCACAGGGCTTGTGGCCATCTCCAGGCACCGCTCTCACAGGGATTCCTGCAGCTCCGGCCCCTGCCCAGCCGCTCTGCCGGCAGCACAAAGGCTTCAGCAGAACCACCAAAGGCCAAGGGACTTCTGGCCATTTCCCCTGCAGCACTGCACACCTGGGCAGCTGGCTGAGTGCAAGCACCCTTTTCCCCCTCCTCCCCTATGCCCTGCGGACCCTAGGCAGCAAAAGAAAGATCCTGGGAGTCTGTGTATTATAACATAGTCTCTACATTGTAAAGGAATAGAAAAAATTGAAAAGAACAATCTTGAAGAAAAAGAAAATTCCTCCTGACTCAGGAAGCCCCTGCAAAAAGATCTTGTGGGATCAGCTCTCCACAGAGCTCTGGCAGGGCAGGCAGCCCAGCTGTGAGAGACGAGGCTGTGTCTTCCATGCCCTGCACAGGTGATTTCAGAGCCACTGGAACCTGGACATGGGAGCCCACTCTCCTGACTTGAGGATGCACAGTGTTTGAATTGCCAGGCTTCCAACGGCGAAGCTGACGTCATTTGTTTTGTCTTCCAGAGCTGCAAGAGAGAGGAACAGAGCCACGGTCAGAGCGGTATCTGTGGGGAGCCCAGGAGAGCCCCCTGCCAGGGCCATCGCAGCCGGCTCTTGCCATGGCCAGGAGGGAGCATGGAGCAAGGGGATCAGCCAGAAGCTGCTGCCACCAATGGCCCACGTGGCCCCGAAAGCTCCGTGTGCTCTGCCCACGGGAGCAGAGCCCTCCACAGCCGGGGCAGGGCTTGCAGCTCCACCCAACAGCCCCCGCTGTCAGCCCGCTGCCCTCACTCACTCACCAGCGCAGATCAGCTGCAGCCCTTCCTTCTTCCCCCTCAGGTGCCGCCCGGCCATGCCTGTGAACACAGAGCCTGTCACGGCCCCAGCGGCACAGCTCCCTGCCAGCGGCGCTGCCGGCGCTGTGGCCACACGGGCTGCTGGCCCGGCGGGGCTCAGCCCGGCCCTTGCCGCATGCTGCCGCCCCAGGGCACGGCTGCCAGAGGGCGGCAGCAGCAATGGCCAGGCCAGGCGGGGCTCCACGGCGCCGGGCCCAGCTGGCGGGGCCGGGGCACCAGGCGGGGCCGGGGCCGAGCTGCGGCGGGCCGGGCTGGGAAGGGAGCCCGGGCTCGTGGCTCACCCATGAACCTGATGGCTGTTTTGCGGAGAAAAGAAGAGAACCCCACAATTTTGTACAAGTTGTAAAGCTGGTATGTTTATTACAGCATTGGACGCATGTGGAGATTGCTCTCCTAAAAAAAGGCATGCGTACTTCTGAGAACTTCAGGTCTCCTTTTCTCTCTCTCTCAAATACATATGCATACAGTTTCACAATAGGTTTATACATGTTCATTTTTATGGGTTTCACGCGACATTTACCGCTAGCTCCTTTTTATCTGAAAAAATTCCGAGGTCAGGTTGACTTGCCCCTACAGCAGTCCCTGTCTCTCTCTATCATCTTCTGTCTCCCCCCCTTTATCTCTGTCCTTCACTGAAGTAACTTCACTGAGCATAGGTCTTGCTGTCTGGCTAAATAACTATGCTTTCTAACCACAGACTCAACTCAAAAATGTACATTTCACCTAAATTAAAATGGAATTCTATCCTGGAAAATTTTCACTTTGCCTCAGCGTCCTGATGGGATTGGAGTACACTGTGCACCAGTATGGACAAAAGCCTTGTGTATCTATGGGTCTGGTGTGTCAGGGATCCACGCAGCCCAAGAGACACAATTTTCCCTGGCCTCTACCTGGCTAGAGGCAGGGCCTCTCTAGTCCTGGCTACTGTTCCCTCCCTGGGCATATTTTCTGAATGTTCCTTCAAGGAGATCTGACATATCATCCTCCCTTCTGCTATACCTGGCAACTCGGTCATGGGGAGCTGGGGCTTCATTCATTTGGGTGTAAATCCCTCTCTTAGTAGTTTCCTCCTTTAGCTCTCATACCCATGCTGCTAGGATAGAGATGAGTTTTCCATTCCACCCTCTCATGTCTTGCCCATGTTCATAGAGGAAGAACCACAGGTCCACTCGTGGGGTGTACTCCTTCTCCCTAGCTGGGGGATGTTGGGCTCTGACACTGGGGCTTCTGGTTTGCACTGGTGCCACATGGGAACTGTCCTTGCTCATCTCCTTCCTCATCTTCTCTCTGAATTTTCCCTGTTCATCCTTGAGACAACCACAGCAGAGACATGCGTGTGCATCAGGCCATGGACGATGGTCTCATCATTCCTGAGTTTGCCTGCTACAGAACTCACTGTCTCTTGGTCATCCACAAAATGCATTGTTCCCATGAAGCTGGAGTATTCAGATGGCCTCTGCTGTGAACAACTCCACCACATTTGCACTGTGCACCTTGTCAGGCTCAATATGTTGTCCATCCCCTGCAAAAAGTTATCTCCAATACTGCCATTTGTTTTAGTGCTGGAGGTCAGAATTTTTCCTTTATTTTTCTTGGGCAGCACCCAGCCCTCTGCCCCCTCCAGAGCCCGGCCCCAGTGGCTGCTGGCTGCCTCACAGGGCTCTGTGGGCAGGAGAGGCCAGTGCTGGCCACAGGGAGAGCCCAGTCAAGGGGCTGAGCCGGCACCAACTGCACGCTCCTGGCACTCTCCAGCTGGCAGAGGGCAGGAACAGAGTGGCCGAGCACCTGCGCCGGGCCCTGCGGTGCCAGGACAGCCCACAGGAGCCCCTGCAAGAGGCGGCCATCAGGTTCACGGGTGAGCCACGAGCCTGGGCTCCCTGCCCGCCCCGCCCTTCTTAGCACCATCCAGCCCCACCCTTCCCCGCCCTACCCAACCTCTGTCTGCCCAGCCCTGCCCAACCTCACAATGCTCCGCCCTGTTCTGCTCCACCCAACCTGGCCTTGCCCTAAATCACCATGCTCCGCCCTGCGCTGCTCCACGAACCAGACCCCACCCTACCCCACTATGCTTCACCTTGCCTCACCCTGCCCCACCCCTCTCTGCCCCACCCCACTGCACCCTGCCCCACCCCACTCTGCCCCACCCTACTGCACCTTGCCCCACCCTACCCCACATTTCTTCACTGTGTCCCACCCCACCCTGCACTGCTGTAGCCTGGGCTGACCTCGCCATGCTCAACCCTGTACTGCTCCACCCAACTCCACCCCGCCCTGCCCTGCCCCACCCTGTCCCACCCTGCCCCACCCTGCCACAGCTCAGCTCTATCATTGCCTGGGGGTCTCTGCACAAATCACCAACAGGACGGGATTGCTGGGGAACGCGTCTCGAGCTGTTTATCTTGCAGCATCAGTCTCATTACATGGTTATGACAATGGGAAGATGCCAGCAGCTCACATCTGTCGCAGACATCTTTTGTGAAAAATCCTTTCTTAGGATTTTTCTCCTTTCTGAGAAGCTGCAGCTTCAGCAACAAGATGTAAACAATGATTATCTGCTGGTGTAGAATGCAACAGGTCCACCTGTGATTAGCCCCTCTTAGATGTTTGTAATTAATGGCCAATCAAGATGGAGCTGTCTCGGACAGAGTCTGAGAGAGCTGCCTTTGTTATCATTCTTTTCTATTCTATTCTTAGCTGAGCTAGCTTCTGAGGAAACCTTTTCCTTTCTTTTCTTTCAGTATAGGTTTAATGTAAAATATATATATATAATAAAATAATAAATCAAGCCTTCTGAACATAAAGTCAATATTCTCGTCTCTCCTTTCACCTGAAAACCCATGTGACCATGGTCACACACATCCCCAGAAGCAGACAAAGAACTTCATGTTACAATTTACTTTAAAAGTTTTTGACCAACCACACAAAGCAAAAGCATATTGACAAGAGTTCTATCCAACCACCGTAAGCACACGTACCTTCAGTCAAAAAATGCTCGCTTATTTTGTATATAATACCTGCTGGTAAGTATTAAAATACAATCCACAGGGCTCCATTATTAAGCTTAAAACTTCCTAATATCTTGGTAGATAAACTTTTCTGTACCTTAGGGAGGTATTCGAGCCAAGCATTAATACACAGACCATTCTTCTATTTGTCCTTACTTTTCTACTTCTTATAAAATTTTCTGCTGACAAATCTTATGGCTACTGCTTAACACTAATGGCACTTCTGCTGTCTCTGAGGCCTGCCTTTTGTAGCATTCCTAAAACATTCTGATTTTCAGGATTCCCACAGACCCCAGCCCTGCCTGCTGCCCCGGCAGCGCCAGCTGGGCCCGGCGCCGTGGAGCCCCGCCTGGCCCGGGCATTGCTGCTGCCGCCCTCTGGCAGCCGTGCCCTGGGGCGGCAGCGTGCGGCAAGGGCCGGGCTGAGTCCTGCTGGGCCAGCAGCCCGTGTGGCCACAGCGCCGGCAGCGCCGCTGGCAGGGAGCTGTGCCGCTGGGGCCAAGATGAACTCTTTGTTCTCAGAGATGGCTGGGTTTCCCATGATGAAGGAGCAGCAGGAAGAGCTCCAGGATCTCAGTCAGGGTGAGTGAGGGCAGTGGCCTGGCCAGGCGAGCTGCAATCCCTGTCCCAGGTACAGTGGGAAAAACTCCACTCCAGAGAAGGAGATGTCAGGCCTGATTCTGGGTTGGAGGGATGAAAAGGACAAAATGCCCATCCTTTTGATGCAGGGGATGCCCTGAATGTGGGAGGCCTGCCTGCCCTTTCCACTGGAGCACCATGCTGAGATACCCTGAGAGCAGCCCAGTGCTCCTTGCTCCTCTCTGCTGACCCGTGAGCGTTTCTCTGCTCTTGGGATGGCCCTGGCTGTGTCAGGGCTGCTCCGTGGACACGAGACAGCCGGTCCTGTCGCGCTGGGTCGCAGCAGTGCCTGGCAGCAGCCCTGCACCCACGCCAGGATGCTGGCCAAGAGAGGCCCTGGAAGCTGAGGCAGCTGATTTGAAGCTTTTGCAGATCCACACAGGGGATGGCCACACACAAGGGATGGCCAACAGCACTCCTGAAGGGTCTCCCTAATTCAAAGAAATCGACAGACAAATGCATTGTCCGCCAAAAGCCCTTTTATTGAGCTGGCAGGAGGGCAGGGGTCTGCACGCCGCTAAAATGCTTCTCTGCCACATGTACATTTCAGTGGGATGATGTCAGAAATGGATCTCCAAAATACCATCCATCTTGTCTCTGCTGAGGTGATTCAATAGGCAGGGCGTTAGAAATACATTCTGTCAGATTCCTGTACTTGAAGCTGATGTCCAGGCACTGGCCAGGAGCGGCCTCCATGCCCTAAAGCAGCACTTCTTCCTCATGGCTTCCCTGCACAGGGCTCATTTTACACTTGCCCTTAGTTCTTCTGGTAGAATGTGTCTAAAGCTTTTTGTCAAGTCCCTCTCCTGTCAAGTTAGGCCAGTCAGGTTTTTCTAATGCTAACTGGTGCTAAGTGCTTGTGTAGGTCTGTGCTAAGTACTTGTTTACTTATGTGAATTGCTTGTGCTTATGTCAAACAAAGGCCTTGTTTCATTCAGCTGTTCTCTTTATCCTGATGCAAACTCTTTTGCAAGATCCTCTGGACAGTCCACAGTACATATGTACTGCTCTGCTGCTGTTTTAATTTTCTACCACATCCATAGGTTTATGATGGTTAAGAGGAGAGGGGTAATTTTTTAAAATTAGAACTGGTTTGCTGAGGAAGCTAAAAATCTGAGGAGCTGTTGGTGGTTCCAGATTTGTCCATCACAAGAAGACATCTGACTCATGATGTTCTCTTTCTTTCTCTCTTTTGGTGATGATTTTGGTAACAACTTTGATACCGGATTTGAGTGTCCATCAGGCTCTGTGAGATGCATTTTTGACTTCTGCCACTAGCCATTCTATATTAGGCTGGTACGGCATTTGCTTTAGAATGTTAGCGTCCCGTGCAGTTTGGAATTTGGGCACTTGGTGGTACCCATCATGTGCATTCGTGCAGTTTGGAATTTGGGCACTTGGTGGTACCCATCATGTGCATTCGGCAGAGTCTCAAGAGAAGTTCTAGTGTGGTGCAGCTGAAGTCGCATCCACTTTTGGTTGTTGTGAAATTACAAATAGAGAAGTTAGTAACATTAGTAGTTTCATTCAAAGACTCTATTGTAATAGTTGTGCAAGCAGATCTCACACAGGCACAGCCCCTTCCCACATAACACACCTGTGATTGTGCACGGGTAACTGGGCTCATTTCAAAAATACAAGTGCTGCCCTCAGCATGCAGACACCGATCCTCTCTTTTGAGGATCCCTTTGGAATTCCTCTATTGCTGGAACCCCCATTGGCCCATGTGACCTACCCTCTCATCTCATCTGTCCTAATTAGTGCCAAGCAACTGATGGAATCCCCTCGCTCCTCCCCTGCAGATTCCTTCTTGTTCAATCGTTTGTATCCACCCCCTGAGTTGTACCCCGATAAAATCCCGTGCACAGAAGTGCTGGCGGCTCTTTCGTGCTGAATCTTTCCCTTGGAATAAACCTTGGCCTGTGGAACCTCACAATCGAGGAGCCTCCTCCTTCTCTTTTGCCTGCTCCATGCCGCAGTTAGTAGATCCTGAACCACTGGGCAGTGGCTCACCAGGGTCAGCCGCAGGCAGGACCCACGCCTTGGCCGTTCCCCACTCCTGGCGCAGCGCCACAGTTTTCCTAAGAGCCAGCCCGGGCTCCGTCAATGGGGAACCCGTCCCAGTGCCTGACCATGCTCTGGGTGAAAAACCTTTTCCTGCTATGGAAATGAAACTTGCCCTGTCCCAGCTCCCTGCCCTTTTCTCCAGTCCTGCCACTGGTCCCAACAGTGACGAGAGCTGCAGCAGCCCCTCTGATTCCCCTCAGGAGGACGTTGAAAACCACAATGACGCCCTTTACCCTCCTCCAGGCTGAACAAAGTGGCCTCAGCTGCATCTAGGCCTTCCCCTCCACACCACACTCCATCCTTGCAGTCCTCCTTTGCATTCTGGCTAATGGCTTCATAACTTTTTCTATTGTGCTGCCCAAAACTGCGCCCGTCTGCTTCCAGCGCTTCTCTTGGCTGCTGCTTCAGGGTGTGGGCACCATCATCAGAGACACAGAACAGCTTCTCCTCCCAGAGTTGTCCTTATCCTCCGCACTTCCACGTCTCTGCCTTGATGTTCACTGGGGAACTTGCCACTTTGTGGCCGCTCCTTGCTGTGCTCAGCAGGGACACAGTTTTGTTTGGACATGAGCTGCCAGAGCAAGACATGCAGCAACTGAAGCTGAGAGTAGCAGAGGCTGGGCAGAATGAGGAAAGGATGTGGTGAGACACTGGCACATTGAGTGAGCTGCACTCCCATAATCTCTAGGCTAGCAGGTCCTGGTCTCACATTCTCCTCTTGGTTTATTTAAATGTTATTTATTTTTTTTTTCATCATCAAAATAAAATATATAGAATTAAAAATATGTCATCAAAACTTAAAGACAGAATCAAAAGACATTAATTCAAAACTACATCTAAAGATCAGAACATATGTACAGCTGTAACTATCGAGCTTAACACATCAATCCTGTTCTTCAAACACTCTTCATACAGGCAGCAGCTTCTTCCTGAGCTTGGAGGAAAGAGAGCTCTTCTGGATGGGAGGCGAGGACTTTGTGGGTGAGGGAACATTGGAAGAGTCTGGAGAAAACTTCTCAGTAAGACTGTAACCAGCCAGATCTGCAAAGTGGAGACACAAAGTTAAACAGAGGCCTCCATGCAAACCTAAAGCATCTGAAGCTCCATATTTCCTGGGACAGATTTCCTGGAAATGTCTAAACAGCTGCACAGGGAAACATGCTCCTGCTGGCAGACACTTGAGGCAGGCCAGGGCAAAACCTTGAACCACTTGCCCAGAGCTGGCACAGGCACAGCCTGGCCTCTGGGCTGCCCCGGGACAGCAGGGAGCCCAGAGCCCTGTGCTCTCCAGGAATGGCTCAGCTGCACATGCACCCTCCTGCTCCTCTGCCTGCCCCACAGCTCAGCAGCCCTACAGCTCCAGGGGCACTGGCAGCAGCACAGCTCAGTGCAGGGGCACATGCAGGCACAGCTGTTCCCTGGCAATGTGCACAGCCTCTCTGGCCTGCCACAAGACCCTTCCTCCCAGCAGAGATTGGCCCAGCTCCCCCCTCACCTCTGTGTGAGGCTGAGCCATGATTGCCTTCACCTTGTCCTCCATCTGGAGCTGCTCCAGGCCCCCCATGCCATGACTAGGAAGGGCAATGGAGAGAGCAGGGGCAGATGCACACCCTTCCTTAGATTTTGTCATTTTTGGCACAGCTCAAAAGGCAAATCCAGAGGTGTCCAACTCAGCACTTCCTCAGCTTTCTGGAGAACATCTCACCTTCACCAGCCCAGCATTCTGGAGAGGTTTTCCCGCACATGTGGAGGCTTGCTGGCAGCACATTTCTTCAGCTGGGTGCCCATCACCTTGCACAGGGCAGAGGCGAGCTTGGTGGCCACGGTGCGGACGTTGGCGCTCCGCACAGGCAGCGCCTTGTTCTCCAGGCAGGACCAGAGCACAGGCAGGGCGTCGCGCTGGACAACTTCAGGGCTCCTGGCATGAACCCCCTGCACAAGCACTGCCGCAACAGAGACACAGCTCCTTACCCACCAGCCTCACTGCAAACAAGGATCTACCTCTGCTTCTGCTTCTTGCCAGCCTCTCTGGCCAAGAGCAGCGAAATAGCACCAGAGCCCCTTGATCCAGAAACGGGCAAAGCAGCTGAGCATCCTGGAAACAGAACCACCAACCCCTCAGCACTAATTGCTCCAACCAGAGCCTTGGCCCTGTGGCAGACTTCCTACCTTTACTAAATTATTTCACAATCTCTGCATGAACAATGCATGAAATGTTCAATTGCCTTTGATTTCCATTAAGAAGTTGTCTAAACCCACACTGAAGATTTGGAAATGCACCATAGAGAGGAAATTGAGAGATTTCTAATAAAAGGAATGATTCCATTTTTGTAACTTTTATGTCAAGTGCCAAATGTTAATCTGGCTCTTCCCTTTGCTCAGTGGCACACAGCAAAGGGCAGGGTTAGAACACACCTCAAAACTCCAGCCCACCAGAGATGGCTGCTGCCTGACAGCTGGATGAGAAACATCAGTGACCAGCTGGTGTCTTTGGCAGAATGCTTTTGGGGCTTCCTACAAAGAGCTGTTTCAAACCTCAGGGTGTCTTAGATAATTATCCAGACCCCATTGCCTTGGCATTTGAGCATCTCCACATTTTAATGCCATTTCCCCTCCCAATGGTAATGGCATTTTTTCTTATAATGTCCACTGAAATAGGGCCATAAAGAAAGAAAAATGCTACACAGAGGACTGAAATGTAACCAAAACATGAGTGTTTTCTCATACTGTCTCTGAAATCTCTCTGCCCATTTTCTGAACTGAACTATATCAAACACAGACAAATATTTACTACCAACAGGCTTCTTGCATGGCAGATTTGGCTGAGAGAAAAAAACCTGAAATGCTCTGGAGACCATTCTTATTTTCTGATCAGACAAAATGTTATCTAGTAGGCATTTAATATTCTGTGGTGGAAGAGACTTCATTTTCTCTATGCTGTTAATTCATCAGCAGTCATCAACATTGAAAGAGCTCCTGCAAGTACCCAAAACCTAATCTGCTAACAGGAAAGGGTTATGGTACCCATTTTAAAATGGGAATTCATTTGAGTTTAAATGTAATTAAAGACATCGGTGACTACTGAACGTGAGGAACAGCTGTCTGTTCCTACTAAATCTCAGAGGGAACAGCTGTTTTTTCTAAAGTAGTCCTAATTTATGGTTAATTCCTTTATTTGAAAAAGAGATCAAAAGAACTGCTAAACTAAATTCCCTATTGCTGGGGATCTACTTTATTCAAATGCTCTTTAAGGGCCTTTGACATTCCCAATTGCTGAACATGCCCTTTTGAGATTCCTAATGAAGACACAAAGTGTATTAAACGTTGCATTCAAAGATGTTGGCATAATTAGCAGTGGATTTAGCCTCAGTTAAAGGAAGGCTATCAATCATCTTCTCTGCTATATATTGAGATTATCCTTTTTCCATTCCTTGGCTATTGCTCACACAGCAAGCTCTTCCGAGGAATCAATTATCAGCTGCATTTGTAGCATTTTGGACAGCGCTGACCCAGGCAGACACTGTTTGCACACCCTGAAAGGCTCAGTCCAAGGCCACTCTGACGGCACAGGCAGGGAGCCTCAGCACTCTGCTTCTGTCCCTGTGCCCCAGAGGCTGCCTTGCACTAAACCCGTGCCTCTGATACCTCTGTTGAGTTCTGGCCTAAGCTGTGACCCCCAGGCTCTGCACGGTTCAGCCTCAAAACTTTCCAAGAGAAAAACAAGAATTCTGTGAGGACAAAACAAACTGATGCCCTGAAACAGCATTGGCCACCATTTCCCCTCAAAGATCACAGATGTCCCTGAGCTTCCCAGAGAGGAGCCAGCTGGGGCATTTTTAGCCCTCCCTTTGCTGGAGGTGGTTCTGAGATGCCCCAGTGAGAGCTCAGCCCCAGGCCGAGCGCTGCCCCCATCTCAGGTGCTGCCCAGCTCTGCAGCAGCCAGGGAAAACCTGCCAAACCCACCTGCCTTGGCTATGGGGCAGCAGGGACACGCTCAGCACCGCCTGGTTTGGAGGAGCTGCTCTGCTGTCTGCTCACAGGCATTCCCTGTAAATGCTCCCTGGGAAGAGCTCTTGGCTCAGAAGGGGAGGCCATACCTGTGATGCGCTCGGTCACATCCAGGAGGGCTTGGCCACTCAGGTGATTCCATTGGTAGCTGAACTCTTTCAGCAGTGACACTTTATCTACAAGGGAAACACACGTTTCTGCTCACTTTTCTCAGGTCATAGGAGAAAGGGCAGGGCCAACCCCATTTCATAAAATAAAGTACATTTCTGCGGATTTTTGAATCCTTTTCTTCTTTCCTTCCAGCCTGCTTGGCAGGGTTTTAAATTCCAAAAGAAAAGCTCTCCCTTCACATTTGTAAATCCAAACTTGTCTGCTGTAGCAGGAGCTGTGTTAAAACATTTCACATCAAGGACCTCAAGAGTTCAGTCACATGGAAGCAGTGAAAGGTTTTGCATCCCAGAGCAAAAAGGAAGAGCCCCATACTTGGGACACAGAAAGGCACTGAGTCAGGCAGTTCCTGAGCTCACAGAGCAGCTGGGGAGGAGAAAGGGGAAACTCCCCTTGAAGACCTGCCTCTTCAACACTCCTTTTTTCAGGCATATTTCCCCAGTGCAGCATTCTCAGAGCTGACATAAATCTGTGTGGCAAAGGAATTTACAGCAGCCCTTGCCTATGTAGTTAATTGCTGTGACCATCTTGCCCCACGCAAAACAACATGTGGAACAAGGCATCACTGACAGCTGGGTTTATACCTGTTTTTTCTAAAGAAATGAACTTGGTGAATTATCAGTTCCCCTTTGAACAGAGAAGACAAAGAAGAAAAGTGGAAAATAGGCAGCTAATGCCTCTGATGTAGAGCCTTCCAGGTGGCTGCTCTGCAGAAGCTCTGATGGGTCAGTGTCCCTTCATGCCAACAGCAAAGCTGTTCATTTGGGAAGTCAGACGGGGCCCAAGCAAACTCCAAACCCCCTTTGCCTCTGAACTGTAGCAGAGCTGTAGCCCAGGACTTGCTCTTCAGACAAGCAGCACAGAGCCAAGGGCTCCTGGGACTAATGGGAAATGCTGATCCCATTCCAGCCTGTTGGGGATGGTGCATAAGGACTGCACCTGCACAGCCGCTGGTGGGTGTCAGCTGGAGTGTTCCACAGAGGAGAGCAGCTGTCAAGGCACTCAGCGCTCTCTTGTGCAGGAGAGACAGAGATGAAGCTGAGGAGAGTCCCTGCCAGGGCTCAGCCTTACCCAAATGAGCAATGGATTCTTCCAGTGCTTTCACAGCTGCTCCACGAACCCTGGGATCCTTTGAGTTCATGTTCTTTGTTATTCCTTCCACCAAACCAATGATCACCAGGTTCAGGGCATCTTTCAGGGCTCCTGTGATTTCAGCCAGCACGTCCAGCGCCCTCTGCTTCACTTTCTTGTGGCTGTCAGATATTCTCAGGACAAAATAATCAAAAATCTGTGAAGAGAACAAGCAATGTGAAAGCTGGATTCAAATGTCCTTGTTTGAAGAGTGGATGTAGCAGTCAGAAATGTCACAGATGAAAGTGATCCTTTCTGTCAGGTCAGCACTTGCTTGCACAATTTCACTGTTTTCCTGTGGGCCACTCACTGGAATGGTGGCACAGCCTCATGCTGGTTGAAAGCTTTTCTTCTGTTTTTAAGAGGTTTGGCTGGGGACAGAATAGTTCCTATGGTATTTCTCTCCATCTATAAATCATTAAATCAATTCCATTTATTAATGCTAAAGACTACCTTTGCTTTGAATGCAAGCAGATGTTTACAATGCCCGGTTTTCTATACAGTTGCCTCAAGTACTGAGGGCAATTATGATTTTGCCAAAAGTATGGCTGGAAGAGATCTAAGTTTCCTTTTGTTTGTCTCAGAACCAGTGTCTGGAGAATTGCAGGGCTCTGATCAACTCTTCCAGGATCCAGACCATTTCTGTAAGTAACAGGTGGACTTCTGAAATGTAAGGTGCTGTACAGCTCTCATTAGAGCAGGTTCAGTCCCTTGACAGCCTCATTATCAGGCACCTTTTCCTGGAAAAAGGGAAAAAGCAGCTACTGGGAGGAGAAGGCAGAGATGAGTCCTTAGCTGTTTTCCTCCTTTTCCAAAGAGAAAAAAAGACCTCCAAGAAGGGTGAGCACTGTCTTTACCAAGAGGAAAAGGAACAAGGATGGAAATGAGTAGCCAGAGCTGTGCCTGTGTAAGATAAGATGGAGTATATAGAAGTATTCTTTAAAAAAACATCTGGGTTTAAACCAACCCAGCCTGATACTTCTCTTCCCTATGCAAACCTATTTTTGGTCTAGAGAACAATTGCCGTGCTTTCAGGGGCTGGATTCCCTTCACTTAACCCAACTGGAAGTAGGAGAGAGCAGCAGTTACACCAGCAGAAAATTCTGCCATCATCTGATGAACAGCATCAATATGCACCTGCCAGACAAATACAGCTGGACTGAAATAACTTGTCCTGAAGCCTGAAACTGAATTACATTTGTCTGGGTAAGACGGACCAGCGGGTCCCAAACAGACAGGATGGAGTGCCAAGACACACTGAATTAACTTTACTGTTACAGGCTTAGGAAAGGAGCTAAAGGAAAGGAGCAGTGAAGATATCTTACATACTTGGGCAATGTTAGTGGAGATGAGCTGGGGGCTGGTTTTGCACAGGTCTCGGAGGAGTTCCACTCCTTCCATCCTTGTCTGAAACCCCTTGGCTTCCAGGAGATGGTAAAGCTTCTGGAGCAGCTCTGTTTCTTCCACAGCTGGAGGTGACGTGACCTGGGCTTTTGCACGGGGTAGGAGGTGTCCATCAGAGGGAGATTTCACCCTGGAAAATAAAACCAAATGAGGACCTGGTGGTGATAATTATCGTAGCAATGCATCCCCATAGTGGAAATAATTAGCATTGACTCCATGATTCCAGAAGGCTGATCAATCACTTTACTATACTATACTATACTATACTATACTATACTATACTATACTATACCATACTATGCTATGCTATGCTATGCTATACTTAACTGTACTATACAGAAACTCATCGCCCTTACAGACACTCTGATACAGACAGACCAGATTGGCCAATTGAATCCAAAACACCATCACCAGTGGCCAATTAGGAAATCACCCTTTGGTAAACAAATCTCCATAACACATTCCACGTGTTCACAACAACAGGTGCAGCAAGTGAAGATAAGAATTGTTTCTCATTCTTTTCTCTGATCTTCTCACAGCCTTCCCCACGATAATGCCTGGCAAAGTTGTGCCTGCTCTTCTCTGTGGAGAGAGCTGCAGCCACACACAATACCTTCACTTAATTGTGAGCAAAACATCTTGAGCAGCTTTCCCAATTTTGTGATTTCAAGCTGGAAAATCATGAGGCTCTGAAGATCAATGTGGACCTCATGACAATCATTATGGGAGACAATCTGCCAGTGACATTCTCACCACTGCTCACTCAGGAAAACCAAGGTTGAGCTGCATCTGATCTATCTTCAGATGGCTGCCAGGGCACACAGGTCACATTACTTTGTGCAGAAAGAGAGACACTACTTCCAAGTTTAAATGCCTCCTCATAAGGGACGTGTGTGTCTTAGAATAAGGAAACTCATCACTCTGGAGAAATGTCTCTACAACCAGGCATGACAATCTGGAAAAGTAGCTCAGATGCATCTGAAGAGATGAACAGGGCCATATTTGAAGGATTCAGAAAATCAGTAAGGGAGATAAAAACAGAAGCCAGACATCCCAGAACTACACTCGCCTTTCATTTGCTTCCCTAGAGACCAGATGCACAGCTTAACAACCCCACTGGGAACAATTCTCCTGGATCAACCTGTCTCTTCCATGAGCACAGGAAGATGCCAGCTGTGCTACTGAGGCATGTGGTCACTTTCCTGCCACTGCTGAGCAGGACAGAGCTAAATAAATCCCCTCTGCTATCAGAGGGGAACAGGTACAAGCAGCTCTGCAACTGCCATGAAGGGACAGCAAGGAGCAATTCCTGTCTTAAATGCTGATTGCAGCACAGGGGGAAATAAACCAAACATGCTGTCCACCAAGCAAATTACATGAAGGACAGGAATATCAAGACAAAAAGTCCACATTGAGACACCTGTTGACTGAAGTTGTTCAGGAATTTCCTTGCTACTTACTACTCTTGGTACTGTTTGAGGGTAAGAAAACCGTGATTCAACCAGGCCAAAGCACATGGATGAGAACTGCATCTTTGTGGAATGGCATCTTGCTTCCAGACTGAGATTTCTCTTCAAAACACCCATCTGAAAAAGACTCCACTCAGATGAAAGAAAAGCCCTGGTTGAATTTACTTGTCCCAAGTCAGGCAGCAGAAACTTGGCCCTCTCCCAGCCTCCACAACACTGCCCTTGCCACTGCACTGGATCGTCTGAGCTGCAACCAATGGGTGTCTTTTTGTCTCTCCATTTTTGTGGAAACCCCTCCAGAGAAGTTGTGTTCAGCACAATGCACAAGTAGACATTTTTTATCCTAGAGCATTTGTAGGGAAAGGAAACAATCTGTGGCATTGGTCATCTCTGCCAGACAGTTTTTCCTGAGGAAGAGGCATGTAAAGCTTGCCATGTGCTTTGTCACATCTGACAAAAGTGCTCAGTACTGTTTGCTAGCAGACAATGTGGCCTGGGGCTCCTTTGAGCCATCGTTCCTCTCCTTCACCGGCTCCTTGACAGATGGGCCTTCAGCCTTCTGGTTTTCCATCCCCTACAAAGACATAGAGAAACCCCATCAATCTTTAGAACATAAACCAGGAAATTCCCTGTTGAAAACACAAGTTAGAACCAGGATCACAGCTACCAAGGCTTAGGAAAACATTTCCTAACTGACAGATGGAAACAGACCAGAGATTCAGTGATGCCAACTCTTTGTTTTCAATAGCCCAAGGCAGGTTATGAGTGCTGCCAGACTGAGAAGAAGTCTAAAATCACAAATTCCTTAATCTTGAGCAGAAATGGGAATAATGCAAACTGGCAGGCAATGAGTGTTTGTGAAGGAAGCAGCAGAACAAACTGGACTCTTTGGGGGTTGGCCCATTGTGTTGAAAGTCAATTTGGTTCAACACTCACTCTCCCTGTGCCTGCATAAAGGCAGGCTCCTGTGGAGAAATGGCTACATGACAGAGGTCACGTAGACATTTGCTTGTTAGCCGATCAGGAGCTGGGAAAGTACCAAACACAGCTAGTTTGAGTTTTTGCACCTGCAAGATAGCGTGTCCTTGGGCCTAGCTGGGTATGATAACAAGTAGACAGACAGACGTGGGAAATAGGGAATGTAGGCCCAAACGAATGAGGAAGAGTTGATGGTATAGTTTAACCAATAGATTGCTTGGCTTACAGAATATTCATAAGCTTATTACTTGCTGTATAAATGTCTGATGCTCTCTTCAATAAACGGAACTTGCTTATCACTCATATTGAGTGCCCGAGTCTCCCCTCACCGACAAATGGCTCATCCCCGACAAAGGCCTCATTCTGCAACAGGTAAGCAACAGAAAAAATTAAAAGCATATAAGAGTGAGTGTAGTCACAAGGACCTGGAGAAGAAAGAGCCCCAAAAGGCCAGACATGATGTAATATCACCCATAATAAGGGTAAAATATATGTTGCTATTCATCATGTATCCAAAGAATTATGGAATGGTTTGGGTTGGAAGGGACCTTTAAAGTTCATCTGGAATGACAGAGTACTGAAAGCAAGAGAAAAGTATCTTAAGTGCCAGGGAAAACTGTGTTGAAAGCAACCTAAGATTAGAGCCAAAACAGCAACACCTTATCTTTGAACTAAAGATTTGTCAATCACTAATGCTGTCTGCCACTAAACCAGGGGCACACTAAACCAGAATCCTCCACTCCAGCTTTGCCATGCTGTGCTATCAGAGCTCTCCATGCTCCCCAGCTCCTGCAGAAACTGGACTTTGTGATGTGACCCCAGCATGGCAGCAGCCCAGGTGAAGCATCACCACTCCTACAGAATAAAGCAGTTTTTACCTGACTATCAAGCAACACTAAACTTCTCTGAGAAGCACTGGGTGCAGGAAAATCAGGGACAGAAAAGGGATGTGCCTGTGGAGCAGAGGGCTGGTAAAAATTCTCATTAGGTTGTTAACAGCTGGTTTCATTAGTCTGCCTACAGACAATCATAATTACTTAGTGGCTACTGCAGGGTGAAAAGCCATTGCAGTTTATTAATGTTCTCAGAGCTGCAAACCTGGCAGTGAAATTATTTTTAAAGTGGCTTGTAAAGTTTGTCTCTTCTCAAAGAACGTGTCAGGCTGATAGACCAGGCTGTGAAATTTATGCCCCAATAAAAGAGAGTTTGAATGCAGTTTAATGGCACCTTGAAATGTTCTGCTCTGAGAAACTGTCCCCAAAGTCCAGGTGGACCTTTCTCCATTGGAACTCTTAGAAATTTGTAGAAACTATAACTTAGGCATTAATTTTACAGGAGCATTTATAGCCCAAGGGTCAAGAGCAAAGCCATAAAATGCTGCTCAAGCCCTGAGCTTTCTCGAACCAGAGGTAAACTTGTATCCAAAGGTCTGTCTGTAGACCAGATTTGCTCTAGTAGAATTCTGTTATAGAGCTTAGCCTGCAACAAAGGTAGACTTTTATCTCAGCTTAGTTAAACTGAGTTTAGCTTAGTTAAGCTTAGTTAAACCACCATAAATTATAATTTCCCCACTATAATACATGTTTTGTCCACTCCTAATTACTCTTTCTTCTTGCCCTAAGCACAATCCTTACTCATACAATACGTTTTATGACTCTCATTAAATTTATTATTCTACAGACATATGTTAAAGTTTACCTGAATGAGAGCTTTATCCAGTTCCTGCCAGAGCTAATGGAGAAGATATTTCAGTTTATTCAAAGCAGCTGTTATCTCAAAAAGAGGATGATGCTTAAATTATAATAAAAGTTCTGCCAGAAACAGTATTCCTTTGTTTCCCCCAACCATTCACTAAAAGCCCTCAGTCACTTAGGAACTTTTAAAATAATTTCTAGTATTCACTACATGGCCAATTACTAAAGGAGCTCTGACCCTGCAGTGCAGTTAATGACCATCTCTGACATATTTCTTACATGTATTTTTTTTCCCACCATTTTCTTCAACAGCAGCTAACCAGGTGCCTTGCCCTTTTTATCTCCTGTTTAATCCATTTACTCTCATCCTCCATGGCACAGCACACGATGTTTCCACAGAACCAGCCTGCACCAGACACTATTTCACAACTCACCCATAAAATCCCAATCTTTCACACTTCCACCTCTTCATCTTCCCATCCATGGAGGGCAGTCAAGGTCAGCCAGATGCAAATGAGGTGTTTGAAACTGAGGTGTGATGAGGCACTGATTGCTTGATGAGCACAGGAGGAGGAAAGGTCTTGGCTGTGCCTTAGTTCTTAAATCATCCTCAGTTGTGCAGGAAAATTAAGGACAGAGCAGTGATGCTCCTCTGACCAGCTTCCCCTTGGCATTGTTCCTGTCACGAAGTCAAAGACAGGCAGGTCACACGTATTCTCTTTCTCTGACTCCTGCTGGGATGACAACATTGAAAAATAAAAAAAAAATATAATGATCAGGGCTTTTCATAGTGTGAACTCAGGATTTCCCACACTCTTGCAAAGGGGGAATTTTCCTCAGGCAAAGGATATGAGAAGGAGCCTCAAATTGTCCAAAATCCCAGTAAAAATATTTTTTCCTATGGAAAGCTTCACCAAAGCTGGTCACACTTCAGGCCCCTTGTGCACCCATTTCCTGCTGTGCATCTCCCAGTGGGGTGTTCCCACTGCTCCAAGGACCCCACACAAACCTTACAGCCTCCCACAAACACACCCCCAGGAGCTGCACCCTTGCCTCCAAACCTGGGTACCTGCATCAGCCACCTCTGTGCTGAGCTGAGCCTGGTTCTCCCCAAAAAGAAGGTGCTCAGTTTATCCTTGAAAAGATTGACAACAGCATTCTTGTCTTCTTCAAAAGAGCCATTATTTCACAGCTGTAATCTCCACACTGAGACTTTATTCCCTTAAAGTGTCCAAGTACACAGGCAGCATCAAGGAAGGCACTGAAGTGAGTCAAGTTTCACCCCAAAGAGCTCTCAGCTCCCTGTGAAAGCTCAGACAAGCAGTAGAGAAAGAATGAATGCTCCTATAATGGCATCTAACAGCCACAGGGCAAGGGAGAAGTTGGTTTTAGAGAATGAAGAAAAAGCACTAAGTAATAAAAGGTGAGAAAAATCCATCACTCGAACAGGTAAACAAAGGTAAACCACTTGAAGAGACAGATTTAAGATGGAGAGAAAAAACCCACAATTAATAGTGTTCATGACACCCAGAGGCAAAACAAGCCCAGGGGATCAGGAAAGAGGTAAGCCTGTGCTCAGAGGAACAGCAGAAATGAAGTGAGAGCTCTGGAGGGACCAAAAGAAAGAGGCACTCTGAAGAAAGGAAAAAATGCCTCCACACAAGGTGCTTTGGTTTTTTTAAATCAAGAGTCTCTTATATGATTTTTTAGAAATACAGAAAAATAAAGGTCAGGAGAAGCATAGTTGATTGGGAACATTCCTGCATAGCAGACAAGATGTATCCTTGTGCAAATTATTCCATGCAGCACTCACATATTTAATTACTTCTTTTCCTCTTCCTGGGGAAGCAGAGTTGCTTTATTTACTCCAAGCAATATTTTCTCCCTCCTCCCTGGCTAAGAACAAGCTCCCACCTTGGCAAGGGCTCACTGGTTTACTTAATGCTCATCACAGCCATGCTAAGGAGAGTGGAGCAGGTTAATTTATCACTTGTTACAATGATTAACTTGTCCAGCTGCCGGGTCCAAGAGCCCCAGAGTGCCTCAGGTTATATAGGATCACAGAAGGAAAAGCTCCATTGCATTAAGCTGCTGCCACACTGGCCCTCTCTGCCTGTCAAACACACTCAGCTGCTCTTGCACTGCCCTCTGAAAATCCCCCATAAAATACAAGTGAAAATCCCTCATCACCTGTGAGAAAGCACAGCTGGGTTCTGCTCAGAGCATTTCAAACTATGGGGTATTTGTGAGCTCCCCTTGCAAGGGCAGCATCTCAGGAAAACCAAAAGTTTCTTTCCATGGACTCACCATACTCAGGACACTTCCCCTAGACCAGGTTGCTCCAAGCCCCATCCAACATGGCCTTGAACACTTCCAAGGGTGACACAACCACAGCTTCTCTGAAACCTGTTCTGCTCCACCCAGATCTAAAATCATACCCAATTTAGCAGTCTCAGACACAGATTTCTATTAAATATCTACATTTTTCTAGGAAAGAAATATGGCAAACCTTGTTTGCATCCAACTTTGCAAAATCAACACGAGCTCTTCAGAAAGGGCTGCTGCCCACTTTTCTTATTTTTCCCCATTTGGTGGAACATTTTCATTCTGTTGTTGTTTGGAGCAATATTTTAATATATCTGGCTGAGCTGCTTAAAATAGTACAGCAAAACACTTGTGTGAGGGGTGGAAAACTGAGCTCTTGCACATCTAGTGTCTCTGTTGTTGGAAGTCTTCAATCCCACTTCTCTGGTGGGATGAAATAGGTGCTACTAATCCAATTTCTAAAGTATCATGCATCAAGCTGACACTGTTTTAAGACTTTAAAAACCCCAGTCAGTTTAAACAAACCTCTGCTCCTTTCCATTTTCTCTGTTCCACAGTTTATGACAGAAGACAGGAGAGAAAGATTGTTTTGGGAACAATGTTTTCAGCACTCTAAAAATAATATAAAAACTGCTGTGCCACACTCTTAGCTGTTACAGCCCCAAAAAGCACAGGCTGTCTTTGCTCACAGAGTCATAATTGTGGTGGGATTTCTACCACACCAGAGGACAATGAATTTTTTGTTTTCTCCTGGAAATAACTACAGCACTTCTGGGTAGCAAGGCAAACATGAGCCTCTTTCAATGGCCCTTGAAACTGGCTATCTGAAATGAGGGACACAAAGCCAAAGGCCAGCTGAACCTGTGATCTCTGAATGTCTTCACAATCTTCCCAGGAAGATGAATGGCAATCACTGTTCTGCCAGGGAAACTGCATCTGCTGGGAATGGGGTGTAGAAAATGTGCTTTCTGCTCCTCTCAGAGCCAAAATTCCTACACATTTCTTGTAAGTCCCTCTTAGAAAAGGACCATGTTCAGCTGAGTGACAGTGAAGCAGAATGGCAATCCAGGAATAAATGTTCCTGTGCACAACATCCTCCATTCACATGGATGCTTCCTCACTGGCACACAGGAACAAGGAAGGAACAAAAATGCATCATTGTACACCAAGTCAAATGTGTTGAGGGATGAACAGATCTCATAGGCATATGGAAACCTCCCCTGAAAACCCAGTCCAGGGAGAGCCTGAGCTGTTTTGTGGTTCTAGGCATGAAGATGCTCAGGATCTTCCACAGATGCTCAGGATTGTGCCTGGATCTTGCTCTGGAAATGCCAGTGGCTCAGCTGGGAGCTGTGGGGATGATTTACACTGCACTGAGAGGGGCCACAGTCCTGCAAGGGTCTTTTATCAGGAGCAAACCGCAGCCTGGAGGGTGGGGAATGCTGGGTCTGAACCACTGCTCATCCTTCACCATAATGTGGAGCTGCCCCCAAAGTTGCCATGTATCACTTTTTATTTTTCTCCTGTTGGGTATATTTTGGAGCAGCTGTTTTATGTGGCTTTTTATGGTGATCCTGTGGGAAGCAGCCATTTGCCTGATGTGATATCCTCACAACTAACACTAACTCCTCATTCCCTTTGGTTTTATTTGGGGTTTTTTATTTGTTTGATTGGTTTGCATGGGTTTGTTTATTTGGGTTTTTGTCTGTTTTGGTTTGAGCTTTTTATTTGCTTTTTTATAAATGACTGGTTAAGTTGGCATAGCCAAACTCAAGAAAATGTAAACCAGGCTTGACTTTCCAGAAATTACTTTTGGCTGGGTTTAGCTGCATCCCTAGACTCAGGATCACCAGTATATTTGCAGGTTTTGCTCTGCATCATCAGCCTGCCCAGACTCTGCTTGGTGTTTCACAAATGGAGAAGACAGTGGACATTATGCCAAGCTTCCTTTCAAACAGAAAAACCATCAGCATGACAGAAAAGAAGAAAAAAATAAAATTCACCAGTTAGACCAAGTGTCCCACCATCTTTCCCTCCACTGTTATTAATTTTGTACATTTAGAGGCAAATCTGGGTCTAAAACTTCCATCTCTCAGTTCCTGATGCTATTTGCTACCCTTCAGCCTTGACGTCCCCTGATCTGACTGACTGCTGTCCAAGTGGGACTGGGGATGCTCAGCCTGAAAAGAGGAGACATTGGGAGGCCCCACTGTGGCTGTGCAGGACTGGGAGGGTCCCACAGGAAAGAAGGGGACAGAGAGTTCAACAGGGCCTGTGGTGACAGGGCAAGGGGGATGGCTTTCAACTGCTGATTGATTGAAGCTGGATCTAAGGAAGCTGCTATTTTACACTGAGGACAGTGAGGCACTGGCCCAGGCTGGGCACAGAGGCTGTGCATGCCCCATCCTTGGGAACAGGGCTCCCCCAAGGTCTGGGAGGAGATTGCTCAGCTTGGAACAAGATGATCTTCAGGGTCTGTTTCAAGCCCAACCATTCAGGGATCCCCAGTGACCACTTCTGTTGACCCTGGAATCTTGGGATCTGTGTGATGTCACATCCCATGTTCCAACTGGAAGTGCCACCACCCAGCACAGAGAACAACTCAACCACTGGCCCTTGTGTCAGCCAACTGTTCGGTCCGCTCCTGCTCACCCTCGTCACCGTTCTTGCCGCCCTTCTTGTCACCTGCCCGCTGCTACTCCCATCAGTGCTGAGAGCTCCCTAGTGCCTGGATTTTGTCATCCATCACTTCAGGATGCTCCCGTTTATCCTTTGTCTCATTTGTCAACTGAGGGAGGTACGGTGCCATTCCATGGAGGTGGACACCTCCAGCTGCCCGAGTGGGCTGCAGCTCTGTGGGGATGGTGTGGGACAGGGACCCCACTCTGAGGTTTTGCCACCTCTGCAGGCTGTCATGGACAGAGAGGAAGAGATGGAGGTGGACATCCAGACTCCTACAGTGGAGGACGTGGAAATGGAGGAAGAAGAGACTGAAGAGGAAGAGATGGAGGTGGATATGGATATGGAAGAAGAGATGGAGGTGGATGTGGAAGAGGAAATGGAAGTGGATGTTTATGAGGAAGAGGAGGAGATGGAAGTGGAAATGGAAGAATACATTGAGGACATGGACATTGATATAAAAGATGAGGAAGAGGATATGATTTTGGGATGAAGACCAATGCCAGCAGCAGGACAGGCACGTGATCCCCACAGGCAGAGTGGGTCCCCTGCTGCCAGACTGGAGCTAGGCTGGTCCCTGTGCAGAGACAGGGCACCTCGTGAACTGGAGTCTGGTGGCCACACACCGCCTGTCCTGTGCTCACTTTGGGCCACTCAAGCTCCATCCCACAGCCAGCCAGGCTCAGCTCTGGTAGCAGAGTCCTGCTTTGCCCACATGTGCCTACCTGGGGACACATGGAAGAGCCCTCTGTGCCTGACTGCAGTGACCATGGCACCTGCTTTTCTTCCAGCACTGATGAGCATTCCGGACAGAGATGCCACCCTTTTGTACATATGTTCTACAGTTTTTTGTCTTTAGGAATAGGATTTAGGACTTAAGACTTTTAGAATTTTTTTATCTTCTACAAATGAATTTCATATATTTTAGCTAGATAGGTTCTTATGTATATACGTTCTACAGATTGTTGTTGTTACAAGTGTTCTTACATTGTTCAAGTGTTCTGTATTGTTGTTGATGTTCTTCTGTAATAAACAATTTTTTTTTCACACCCCCGTTCTCTTACCATTTGCATTGGGCACAGGCAGCATTTGCAAAGTTGTGGTTTCCACTTGCTCCAGGTTCTCAGGGCTGGAGGTCCCTGGGGGAGCTGGCACAGCCACCCTGGGAGTGGGGGCACCTGTGCACAGAGGGGTCCCACTTACAGAGGTCACCCCCTCCCTGCAGTTTCTCTGGACACACCTGGTAGCTGCAGGGGCAAATCCCAGCGTGCCCTGTCCCATGGGATCCCATGTTGGAGCAGGGCTGAGCCTGCCTGCTCCTGCAGAGCCTCAGCCATGGCTCTGCCCTTGGGAGCCCCAGGGCTAAGGAGGGTGCACTGGGCTGTGGGGAACCCCTGTTCCTGAGCACCCTGAGGGGCTGGACCAGCCTGGAGGGAGCCCCAGCCCTACATGGACCAAGATTTCCCTTGGAAACCCCGTCTGTGCCCAGACTCTGGTACAAGCACAACAGGAATTGATCCTCCTAGTTAAAGGTGTTAATTGGCACAAATTTTTCCCTTGGACTTTCTAGTACAGTAAATGTCAGCACTTGTAATACCTGTTCTGCACTCCCTGGTCAGGCACCAAAACATCTGAACCTGACAGAACATCTTTAATTAGCACCAACCTGCAGAGAGCTATGGGGGAGAACCTACCCCCAACAGCCAGAGAAACACTTGACATTGATAGTCTGGGGCAGAGCTGAAACTAAAGCATTTTAATGCCAAGAGAGAGGATTTTTTTATTGAACAATAATGAAAGCTTTTGGTCTCCTCACCTGCCACAGATGTGTATTGCCAAGGTTTGCTTCTGGGTTATGACTGGTTTTTATTAATCTGTTCAGAACTCTGCTGCTGTTCCTGGCTAAGGTGCAGAGATGATATTTCAGAGCCAGATAAGCTCAGCACAGCTTGTGCAACACACAATTTCCACACCAGACATTCACGCCACGCAAACTGATACTTTTTCATCTCTGTGCAAAGATGAGTGTTAGGACATCACTGAAGTACCACACACTTCTCAGAGCTGTCCCTTTCATCCAGCTCTCCCCAGTCACTTCACAGACTTCGCTCCAAGCAGTTTATCTCTGATAGAGTTCAGTGGCACATGGGATTTAATCGTGGTTTTTCTTCATCTTCTCCTGAGCTGTCTCCAGACACAGTGTGTGGGCACTGTCTGACAGCAGCAGCATTAACGTGTCACCTCCCTGACACTGAGGTTCATGTCACAACTTTTCACCAAAAACAGCAAATAAATGATTCCCACTGCGTCCCACAGAGCTCCATGGGGAGTTTGTGTGGCTGCAGTTCCAGCACCAGCCCTGGTGCACAGGAATTTCAGGAGGAGATACAGAAGGAATCAGCCATTCACAGAGAAAAACATCACTTTGCATGGCCCAGATCCCCACAGCACTGCAGACTCTGGTGACCCAGACTCTGCGTTTACACTTTGGCCTCTGTGCCTTCCTTTTCTTCTCACTGAACTCCTCCCAGTTTCCCTCTTGCTCAGGTTCCCAAGATAATTAAAAGCAGCATTTGGAGCAGAGATAGATGACGGGAACTGTCCCAAGGCTTGATAAAATTTATCTTTTCAGAGAATTCCACCCAAGGAGAGAGGAAAAGCCTGCGTGAAAGAGGTGTGAAATCAAAGCAGTAATCAAATTTAAGTATAATGAGAGAAGCTGAAGAGTTTTTCAATGTTCAGAACAAGATTAGCAGGAGGGATGGGACAATTTCCCTGCTGTAACAACTCTGTGATGCAAATTGCATCTCAAACCATTCTCCCCGGCTCTGGAACCTGTTCAGCCACAAACGTGGTGCTGAATTTTTAAAGCAAAGTGGAAGCTGGTCAGAGAGGTGGTTTGCAAATAAAAACCAGAGAGGGAAGCACCAGCTGGAGCAGAGAGGGGCAGAGCCTGGCCCTGAGGTGCAGCACAGCCTGAAACTCTAACAAATTAAAGAACTTACCACTTGTTTTTTCCCCCCAGGAGCTACAGAAGCTGCTTTATGGAATCCCTGCCTCCTTCACACTGCATCAGCCTGCAGGAGAGCCCAAGGATGAAGATTACAGCCCCTTCAGCTGCTGCTTCCATCTCCTGACTCAAATCTCACCAAAATCTGTCACCACTGGGCCTTCCCAAAGCCTCAGATTCACTCGGTCTGTGCAGGATTTCAGTTCTGAGGAGCACGAAGGGAGATAAAGGCACTTGCAGACACCAGAGAAGCAATTGCTGCCTGAGGTGCATTTCACTGCCCAGGTTAGTGCCTCTAAAACCATCAAAATCAGCCCCTTTGAGAGCACCAAGCCAACAGCAGGACATCAGGGCCTGCACATGGTTGGAAATGCCTTTTTTAAATATTCCTCTCCTGGTCTCTCATTTCATGGTGCCATTGCAGGAGTTAATCCCATCATTCAGCAGCAAGTCTTGGCAATCAGCTTCAGATGGATTTTTAGTGCTGAGCAAATAAGAGGCAATTTTACTTTGTCTCCAATGAATGAAATTTCACCTAAATCAGACAAACTCTGTGTTCTGAGGCTGGCCAGGCACTAACCACTGCCAGGTCCCCAATCTGGATGTCAAACTGCTCTAATATTGAAAAGTTAAATTTATTTGGCTTTGTGTACAAGATTATTCTCTCTCAAAAGAATTGGAATCCATATAATTGCATTTCCAAGCACTAAACTCAGACCAGCCACAAAGAGCACAAGAGACAAGAAAAGAAATAGAGATTTCTAAGGAGATGGAAATTGAATGCTGAGTTTTTTCCCATTATAGAAAGTTTCATAAATTATCACCTGCCAGCTCCTTGCCTTCACTTGTGTGGCCACCACTGAATACACTCACAGATAATGTGAAAATGTTTGTCCTATTGAAAAGTGGGACTAGAAGTAGAAAAAGGCTCAGATATCTGAATTAAAAGACAACATAATGAAAAGAGCTGCCTTATAATAGCAAGATATGATGGACAGCAGGAATGGCTGAAGCCAGCAGAGATAAGTCCATGAACTATTCATGCTACAAAGATTTCTGACAAAACCCCCAATAACCCAAATACAACGTTTTGTCTGGCAGAGCTGATAGGAACCCTGTGCATTTAATTCAGTCATTGGCAGCAAACAGAGATCAGCTTGAAGCTCCTTTGGTCCACTACTACTTATTTTTTTTTCACCCAAAAATGTAATTACATCTACTCTTTGGGAAGAAATTACTGCTTTGAGTGGTTCAATGCAAAGAGTTTCTTCCCATACCCACTCATAATCGTCACCAAGAGAAATATTTTCTAAAAAGATCTCTTCAAAATTTTGGAGTGACTTTCAACATAAATAACTAGGTTATTTTGCTCAAAATGATAAGGGAATTGAATTGGGCTCCCTCATCTTAAAAAGAAGTGTTTCTTCCTGGTTCTTCACAAAGAGGAACAAAACACTTTGTTGCAGCAGACTGAAGGGAGGAAGAGGTTTCTTTCCCCCTGAGCTGCACAATAGGAGACAATTTTGTTGCCAAGAGGCAACAAAACCCAGCCGATTTCCAGTTCTTTTAGTGTAAGGGAAAAGCTCTGAGGATCTCAGCTGTGGGAGACACAGAGTGGCAGGAGAAGGGGATCTGCGGGGGGGTTTTTGGGGTGGGGGACAGATTAAAAAATACTCAAGCGAAACCTGTGAGAGGTCAAGACTCCATCCCTCAGAGGAGAAACTCGATTTGACCCAAATGCCATTCAAATCCAACCAACACTGAGGCATTTCCCCAAGCTCTGCTGAGCCATCAGGTACAACCCAAATCACTCTGTGGGACCAGGGCAGCAGATCCCAGGCATGGGACAGGGATGCTCCCCTGGGAAGTCACCTCCATTGCCCATGGGACTCACAAAATCTGCTTCTAAAGACCTCAACATCTAAAAAACTCCACATTAAAAGCCTTTAATTTTGGGTTTCACTTCTCCACCTGCCTGCTGTCACTAGGCAGCTGCTCCACTTCAACACCCTTCTGATGAGTATACATTTTCTCCTGATTCCCAGCCTAAACGGGAAGTTATTTCCATTTATTCTTCTGCAAGTACTGGGAGCTTGTACCTGCTTTGCTCTTTCTCTCCTGGTGTGCACATAAAATGCCAAAGCCAAGAGCATTTCCTTGTTTAAATCATGTCATTTGTCCTTATTATTTCTTTCCCATAAAATTGCATGGATTCGGTGCTGGCTCAACACTCAGAATATTGACAGCACAAAGTCCAGTTCTTACACTGACCTCTCCAAGTTTTGGACCAAGCCTGCAAAGAAGGAAATACAGCAAAGAAATTCCAAACAGGGACCCTAGTAAAGGTAATAAAATGCCACCTGTGTTTGCTGTGGGGAAGAATAGTGCTGCTTATTAAATCATTACAAACAATTAAAGCAGCCGAGGGGAGGAAGACAGCGCTATCCTTTCCAGCTCCCCAGCCCTCTGCCACTGGCAGGAATTTCATAAAGCACAAATCTCCCAGCAGAAATCTCTCAGCAATTGATTTGCTGCTTGTGGAACACAGCAGGCACACACCCTGGTTTTCCTGACCAGAAAAGGAGAATTTGCCTCGATATTTTTTCCCCGATGTTTTGTGATGTCAAATCCCCCTCCCTGCCCTGAAGTGACATGTTTCTGTAGGGTGGCAGCCCTCTGGAGAGGCACAGAGAGCTTTGTGTCAGTGTAAGGGATCCCCACAAGGGCAGATCCCTAATTCAGGCTCCATCTCTGCTTACATGCAGTTCCTAGCAGAAAATTCATTGCATTTCCCCAGAACAGGTAATTTCAAGCACAGAGCTGTTCTGCCTTCCACAAAAGCAGCGTGCCAGGGATTGCTTTGGAGACCAGCATCAGGAAACACAGCAACACCTAACAGCCAGGACCATCCAAACCCACTTATCAGCTCACCCCCACATCTCCTGGACTCACTTGAATGCCCAGGAGAGTCTGAAGAGCCAACTGTTTTCTAAGAAATGGTTGTGCAATCAAAAGGTAAATGACAGGGACAACCAACCCCACACAGGTGCCCCAGGCAGGAGAAAGAGCAGGAGGGATCCATCCCTTACTGACAGAGGTGCAGCTCAAGTGATGCTCTCTCACTGTTTGGGTTGTCTTTGTTACTTTTACATTAAAAACACATCCTCTCAGGAGACAGTCTCATTTAAATCTTCTACCTCTTTAGCTTTGTACACTCAGCCCATTACATTGAAAGATTTTATCTTAATTTCTTCTCCAGGAAAGAAGTAATTGATCTTTTATTTGTGGCACTTTAAATTGGCATGTTGACTACAAAAATCCACTGCTCATCACATCAAAAGTTGATCCAATAGTGCCAATTACTCCAGTAATGGGGATCTTTAGAGGGATGGGTGGAAAGGAACAGGATCAAAATGGATGGGTCTTCTCAGAGGAAGAAGCAGCATCTGGGAAGGCAGCACAGCTTTAAATTAGGATATCTGCTGTGCATGGCAAGACAACACACAGCCCATTCCTCATCCTGGCTCTGGATGTGGTTCAACCCACTCGTCCCCAGCTCTGGAGGTGTGGTGGAGTCTGATCCTCACTCCCCTGGCAAATGACAGAGCTGAGCTGATCTCAGCCTGGAATCCCTGAGGGTTGACAGCAAGGACTCCTACCAGATGTAACTTGTGTTTGCAACAAGCACAGCATCCACTGGCAGGGAATGATTTGCTCTTCATCCTTCCCACTCTCCAGGTATTTCTCTAGGAAAATCCACTCTCTAATGGGGACAAAGCAGTAGATATGGAAGGCTCTGTGTGCCCCAAAAAGCCACCAGCCTGTTCACCCCACAGCTTTGCCACTCACAGCCACCAGCTCTGCACAGAGCAGGCAGCAAACTGGTGACTACTGGCACTGCCTGTGGTCTGAACTGGGAATGGTGGATCACCATCAAGCTGCAAGTGTTTTCTAGTGGGAAGTATTTTACCCAGTTCCATACAGATTCTGGTTCTGGGTCAGCCCCACAGCAGCTTTGGGGAGTGTTTAGGTCAACAGGATCTCCCCAGGCTGCAGCTGGAGCTTGGGGCCTCCTTCCAAACTACAGCACAGTAAAAAAGATATACGAAGGTCACAATGAAAAATCCTCTGCTTAGCCTTCTTTAGTGTCTCTCAACTCCTAATTCTGATTGTAAAATGCTATTTAGGAAGATCAGACTGATCAAAATCAGGACACCTTTGTGGATTTTTGTAAAAATGTGTTTTGAAGCTTTAAGATGACGGATTTTCACTGAAGTTGTTATTCCTCTTACAAGTTTTTCAGCATCCTGTTGTTTTGACTTTCCACTCTTATCTCCTGCCAACTTTTACCTGCCCAGAGCCAATTGTTTTGCTGACAGCTGCCATGCCCATGTGCCATTTTCTGAGCATCACCTGCATGAAGCCTCAGGGGCTCACTAAGGAAAACTCACTCCTTCATATTCTTTGCAGAACCAGGGAAGATCTTGCTTGGAAGATCTCTTGCCCAATAGAAAAAAAGAGTTTTTTATTCAAACCTACTCTATGTGCCATCACTGATGTATTTTTGACTCAAAGAAATTTGTTTATTTTCTGTTCTTAAATCAGGAGTGAGCAGCTCCATGAGCAGCACCACAGCAGAGGAAACACAAAGAGGCTGTTACTCAAACGCCATCTCTGAAGAGGTTGTGCTCTGCTTTTCAGATGAGATTAAGAGCTCAATTACAGTAGAGAAAAAGGCTTTCATTAAATCACACATAGAACATAATAAGGACAAATTACAAAGCTCTTCAGAAGCAAATCTGTGTCAGACTGCTGGGTAAGGAGGCCCTTTAGGGGAGGCCTTCAGAGGTCTCTCCTGCCCTTCTGAAGAAATGAGTCCTGCACACTTCATCTCACCATGTTTTTGAGGAAAGCTCGCAACCAGATTCCTATGGGGCATCCAGTGTGCAAATCCCATGGACAGAAATATCCACTGGCCTCTGGATTTGCAGATGTGAACCTGGAGGTGAGGGACTGGATGCTTTTCCCTCCCCAGAAACCCAAGGCACTGCATGGCAGAGCTCAAAGTGGCCAGCAACGGGTTACCCAGAATCCTGCACCTGAGAAAGGGGAAGCCCAGGTTCAGTCACAGAGTCGTCACCACTTGATTTTGTTCCCTTGTTATTTTGCTCTCCTGGAATGTATTATGGTTAATTAAAGGCAGTTAGCTAATTGGATGGTAAGCAGATGCTGGTTAAAAAAAACCAAACCACTGTTCCCCTTTGAAATGTCAGATAGGAGATTAATTGAAATTCCCTTTGAAAAGATATCCCCAAACCTCCTAATCTGTTGATGGAAAAAGTCAAGGAAAAGTCAAGGAGAAAAGAAAGAACAATGTTTTTCAGGAGGTTTCACAACTCAGGCAACTGCAACCGCCATCAAGCATTAGGATTGAGGATTGTCATTGCCACACAAGGAAACCTTTCAAAGTCTCAAAATCTTCCACTGAACAGCAGTGCCAGAATGCCCCAAAGCTGAATAACAATCCCATGAAGGCATAATATTTCCACCAAGACCAGGATGAGATGAGTAGGAGAGGATGACTGGGGCTCTTCAAAAGCCAGACCTCAGAGCTGAGACAGGATTTAATCCTGATATCCCTCTGGTTATCCAGAAAAGGATCAAGACATGTGAGGGAGCTCAGAAAGCCAGAGTGCTCAAAAAAGCAGCATGTACACAGAAGGAAGAAGAGAAATGATACAGCTGGATGCTTCCTAATGCTCTTCTTTGGACCGACCTGGTGCAGTGAGTCACAGAAAACTTGCTCTAAACATGAGTGACAGAACTGAAAATGCTCACTGATAAGTGTGGAGAAATGGCTACATGACAGAGGTCATGTAGACATTCGCTTGTTAGCTGACCAGGGGCTGGGAAAGTACCAAACACAGCTAGTTTAAATTTTTGCACCTGCAAGATAGCGTGTCCTTGGGCCTAGCTGGGTATGATAACAAGTAGACAGAGAGACATGGGAAATAGGGAATGTAGGCCCAAACGAATGAGGAAGAGTTGATGGTATAGTTTAACCAATAGATCGCTTGGCTTACAGAATATTCATAAGCTTATTACTTGCTGTATAAGTGTCTGATGCTCTCTTCAATAAACGGAACTTGCTTATCACTCATATTTGAGTGTCCGAGTCTCCCCTCACTTACAAATGGCCCATCCCCGACAAAGGCCTCATTCTGCAACAAATGGTGCCTGAACAGCGACCCTATGGACCCTACAGACCCTACAGACCCTACGGACTTTACAGAAGATTTGGGCCTGCGAGCCATGGTCGGTACAGTATTTGGGTGTCAGTCCCGACGCAGCCCGGGAGGCACAAAAAGCGGGCCCTGCCTTAGGCGACCATACAGAGGAGTCTTGGAAAAAGGCGAAAGGGTGGGCTTCAGTGCCCTGGCAACCTCACAGGAGAGTCCAGCTGACTGAATGCCTGGCGACCTCACAGGAAAGTCCAGCTGATTGAATGCCGTCAACGTTTTGCAAAGGGTTGCAGCAGTGCTGACTATCAGGTTAGAAGGTAATGGAAAGGCAAGAGGCTAATCACCTTTTTAGATGCTTTTTAGAGAAACGAGGATTACAGGGTATAGATTTGCTTTTTAGAAAAGCGGGGACTATAGACTGTTGACTTGGGAAGAGAATTCCAGAGATTGCTGCATATACACTTGCAAAAACGTGCGTTATGGTGCTGGCACTGCAAGTATATGCACAGTGGGTCAGCGACCCTGCTGTGATGGCGGCAGCAGCCACGACTCGGGGCACCTGCAGGGCTGTGCCACTCCGAACTCAGCATGGGCGCTGTGCCGTGGGGAGCAGCCACGGCGGGCAGCTCACCTGAGATGCTGCGCTGCAGCGGCGGTAGCGGCGGCAGCCGCAGGGGAAGCAGAGCCGCCACTGGGGGAGCGACCCGCGCCGCCATGGGTGCAGTGCTGGGTGCGGTGCACGCAGTGAGTCAGCCTGCCGGCGAGTCTCGCAAAACAAGGAGCCCAGCGCAGGGGTTTCACCCGCTCCGACACAAGCGGCGCAAGACCAGAGCGCTTTTCCAGTGCGAGCGCTTCTCCCTCCGCCCCGCAGCCAGCAGGGGCCTTAGTTTCAACTTGGCAACCTAAACAAACTGTACCTTAACAGACTCCAAGTATAGCTGCGCAGCTCAGCCGGCGCCGCCATGGACAGTGTCTCCAGGGCGCAAAACTTGGTGCGGCCAGCCGGCGCTCAGCGAGCAGCAATACGAACAGCCACAGAGCCCGAGCGAGGCGGGTGGTGCCGTGCCCGCGGTGCGGTGCGGTACGCACCGGCAAGGCTGGGTGTGCGGAACTCAGCGGCAGGCGGGCAGCCCGTGGTGGGGGCCGCCGTGCCCTGCTGGCAGCCTGAAGCGACGGCAGCGACGGCGCAAAGAGGGCGCAGCACGGTGGGGGGGGGCCCACTGCCGTGGGGCTGTGACTCGCGCCGCCGAAATGCTGCGTTGCGTCCAGCAGCAACTCCGTTAACCCACTGCACCACAGTGACACGAGCAGCAGCAGCCCAATCCCAGGGCCTTCCAAGCGTGACTACTTTCCCACCTCCGCCCCGCGGCCGGCAAAAGCTTCAGTTTTAGACCTAACAGCCGTAATAAATGTGACTCTTGTCAAAAAAAGAAAAGATCCCTACTGCAATTAAGAAACCAGTGATAATAAATAAGCGACACCAAGGAGCATTACTATCAAGACGTTCCTCACCTAAGTTTTGTTCTTCCTGTCAGAGACTGTGAAATAGAATGAGTAGTGAATGCGTGGGCCAAATTTCGGCCGATTTGGCTTAGCATCCATTATTGCTGCCTTAAAATCACCTGTATTAACATAGACTTTAACATCAGAAGCCCAGATAACTCAGTCGGTGGAATATCAAACTCTGAAATTGTATTTTGAAAAATTTAAAAATGTTAAAGACATGTTAAAGCGATTGTATAAGCAAGATGTAATAAGTGTACTTTTTGTATTCTTTGAGCTTTGCTTGGATGTAGTAGATGTAAAAGCAAGCACTGAATTCAAAAGAATTTTTCCACAGCTATACCTTGGACAAACTCCTTATGTTTAGGTGCATTCAAGTGTAAAAATGCTGTAGCAAACACATGAAAGAAGTTGTTTTAGCTTAGTATTTTAGAGTCAGGCCTGTAAGTAAGTTATAGTAAATTCTACATTCTATTCTATTTCTGTAGTAGGTTCTATCTGTTGCTAATAGTTTAAGTTAAATTATCTATTTAGTGCCAATAAATGTTAAATACTGTTAAGGTTGTTTTGTTAAGTTTATGTCCTGTTAGGTTTAAGTGCTGTTCAGTTTAGTTTCTGTTAAATTTAGGTGTTATTAGGTTTAAGTGAAGTTAGATTCTGTTACATTTAAATTATATTAAGTTATGTAGAATTTAAAGTCAGTTGATTTCTGTTAAAATTAAGTTCTGTTAAATTTAAGTGATTTTACATGTAAGTTCTGTTGATTTGAAAATCTGTTAAGTTTAAGTTCTGTTAAGGCTAAGTTTTGTTAAGGTTAAGGTCTGTTAAACTTTAGTCATGGTAAGTTAAAGTTCGTTGAGATTAATTTCTGTTAAGTTTAAGTAAAGTTTAAGTGATGTTAAGTTCTGTTAAGTTTAAATATTTTAGGGTTAAGTATTTTAAGTCTAAGTGCTATTAAGTTTAAGTGATGTTATACAGATTTATGCTTTTATGCTAGGCATTTATTTTATGACTTTTGTGCAAGGTGTTGTCGTGAACATCAGAGAAACTCTAGTTAGAAAAGACAATCAGAAGCATTTGTGAGTAGAGCCACTCCTGTTTGAAGTATATCTGCTGTTTGAGAATGGAAAGCAAACTTACCAGACAATCGACGCAGATGAAACCTGCGCACATGTTGCTCCTGTAGCTTATTTTTGTAGGTTGTATTGGCACACCTGAGTTTTTTTTGAGCCTTGTAGCAGCATAGAATCCTTTTTGTATCTGTCTTATGGCATATCCTATAAATAGTGATAGCCTTTTCGGTTTGTCTCCCTGGCTTAGATCCCTTGTAAGAGAGAAACCTTGCTAGTGGAGAACACTGCTTGTAATGTAATAGTTGTTAGAATTGCCTATTCTTGTATTGCAAAGAGTATGACGCAGTTAACCCATCAAACCTTGCCTGTGCAACAAGAAAACAGGGGAATTTTGGAGAAATGGCTACATGACAGAGGTCACGTAGACATTTGCTTGTTAGCCAACCAGGAGCTGAGAAAGTACCGAACACAGCTAGTTTGAGTTTTGCACCTGCAAGATAGCGTGTCCTTGGGCCTAGCTGGGTATGATAACAAGTAGACAGAGAGACGTGGGAAATAGGGAATGTAGGCCCAAAGGAATGAGGAAGAGTTGATGGTATAGTTTAACCAATAGTTTGCTTGGCTTACAGAATATTCATAAGCTTATTACTTGCTGTATAGGTGTCTGATGCTCTCTTCAATAAACGGAACTTGCTTATCACTCATATTGAGTGTCCGAGTTTTCCCTTACCGACAAATGCCTCATCCCCGACAGAGGCCTCATTCTGCTACAGAGACCTATTCTACAAAGTTCCCTTAGCCAAGGTGCAAAGCTCTGTCCTTGGAACAAATCATCTAACCATGACCCACCATCTTCCTTAATTGGAGCTGTCAAATCTTTCATCTTTTGTATGCTTTTGTGGATGGATTCAGATTGATCAGAAAGGTTCATGCAACACAATCCTTCAAATTCCTCACAACCATGTCCATGTGCCTGTAAAAGAAAATCAATTGCTGCTCTGTTCTGTAAAGTTGCATGTCTGACAGCACTAACATCAGTCATCATGTCACTAATTGCAATGGAAGTAGCACTGTCTTCTTTCTTCAGACAACACCCCAATCGGTATAGTGGTTTCATGCCTCGCCCGAGGCAAGTTGACGGAGAAATCAAGTTGATGTACCTCATTTTGCAGGGCCCTAGGGTCTGAAATTGCTATTACAGTTTTCTTTTTAATGATGGGCACATCTTTTTTCTCTGTGTTTTCTCTTGATGGCTTACTTAACACTAGGTGCTATCACAGTGAGTTGTCTGATGCTACATGGGCCACATTTAATTTCTGAGGGAATGTCCTGCCAGGCTCTATCTCCACAAATGAGCCAATATTCTGTTGCTTATTGTCATGGGGACTCATCTAGGTCATCTACTCGTCAGCAGTTTCACCCTTAGGGGGCACTGGGGTAGTACAATTGCATGACAAACTTGAGTATCTGTCCTCAGGATGATGGGGAGTAACATTTAACTGTGGATCTCCCTGGTACTGAAACTCAGCACAAAATTCCATCACCAATGAACCAGGAATTCCAATTCTTGAGTTCAGAAGGTGCTTTAAGAGGATCAGGGGCCCAGTGATGCCAGCTGGTTATGGGATTGGTCTCGTTGGCAGCCTCACACCAATATTTGTCACCATTGGGTATTGGCTACTCCTTGCCTGGCACAGGCACACCGACCAAACAGGTTGCAAAGGGTTTGTCTGGGCTCAAATTGGTCAAACACATGGTGTCTGAGCCTGCTGACTTGGCTAAAGCAAGGCAAACATTCATTTTTGGTTGATCTACAGGCATGTATGCACAGCAAAAGCAAGCAAGCAAAACCAACAAGCGCCAGTATATCATTTGATCAAACTCGGTGTTCCTGTTCAGCTGTTTTTTGGCAAAAGCTTCCCCATCTATTTCAGTTCTCAAGCAAATCTTTTAGCACTTGTTCAGGGACTGGCCAACTATAGGGCACTAACCTTCAATTTTTACAAATTTGGATATCTTAGAATTCTTCGGAACACAATGGACACCACGCTTTTGCTGAAAGAGCTCTATGATACAAACCATTTCCACAGTCCAAAAATCAACATCAAACTCAAGATTTGTAGCTTTCACAGGTTGAACAGGGAATGTCTGGCATGAAACGTAGCTTCTCCGTGCAGCTCACGTCTGCGTGCTCATTTCCCTGCTGGTGGAATTGTCGCTGTGCTCTTTCACATCCTTCATGGGGACCCACTTAGGTCCAGCACCTGTGCAAATACAAGCATACCCTTTGCCCCAAGCGATTAGTGCAAATGGTCCTTCAATTTGTCCTAACTGAAGGTTTCTGATCAAAATTGAAGGATTTTCTTTCCATTTTGCCTGTGTGCTGTTTGAAAAGTGCCTAAAAATTGGAGGATTAGGTCCTGCAAATGAGCTATTCGAAACATAAAGACGTCTAAAGCTTTGCTCAACCTCATCTGGGGTATTGCTTCGGCCATTCCCCCTTTTGTTGATCCAGAATGGGTTTTAGAGTGGTGCATCCTTTCAACAATTTCCTGACCTGTATGGGAATAGGGAATTCCAAAAGTGTGGCGAACACCCCAGTCCATCAAAAATGTGGCCAATTTTTGAGCTGTGTATGTGGGACCATTTGTCAGTTTTCATCTCGTGGGGGATCAGTTTGGCGAGCTGTGGACCCAGTGACACTGACAAGGACAAAAGCAAAAGACGAGAGGCGCTCTCTCTTCCCGGGACCAAAATCCCACAGCTTTAATGGAGAACAGCTCCAGGAGAGAAAAGGAGTGTCCAAGGGAGGAAAGAGGATGTCCAGGGGAGGAAAGAGAGCGTCCACCTCGTGGCAGAAGACTTTAAACCCTTGGGGAAGGGGGTGGTAGAAAGGAACTGCCATAGTTCAACATGATAAATCACCACACTGTAGTTTTCTGCATAAATTGCTGCACTTGTTGCAAACAAAATCCTAAAATCTCCCCAAACACAACCGTGCAGTCCCAAATGACCACAGTGTGGGAGAAAAACCACTCAACCCCGCTGCATACCCAAGCACCAGGTGTCAACAGGGAGCACCAACCCCTGCAATTAGAAAGTCCACACACACAGGCTCACGGGAAAAGGAGTATCTCTTTACGAGGGGACAGAGTGCTCACTTTTCTCAACACAACACACACCATAAATCACAACAGATCCATCCACATCATCTTCCTCAAACATTCACACACTTAAAACACAACCACAATTACAACACACAGGAAAAATTGCAGCAATAAAACAGGATTTGCTCAATTCACCCCCAGAATTGCTAGCAGGTCCTTATTGACACAGCAAATGCTTTCTGCCAGCAGCCAGACCCAAACCCAAACGGTACAGGTGTACGTTGTGCACAGGACATCTCTGTGTGACTTGTGAACAGCCCTTCCCCTGTGTATGCCTTACAGGTTACTTTATACAGAGTTAAACGTTCCCTTTCTCCTCAGTCCCAGCAGTCTTGTCTGTCCCCCACGAGGAACAGCCGAGAGCGGAGGTGCCTCCAGGAAAGGAATGTCCTGGCAGCACCCAGAGACATCCAGAGCTCGGTTGTTCTCGCTGGAGCAGAGAGGCGTTCCTGCTGCGGTCACCAAATGAGGTGTGGAATAGAACTCACCACAGTTAAAGGTAGAAGGTGGTATGTTTATTACAGCCAGGCACACGAGGAGTTGTCTCCTAAAGACATGTGTGAAGAATCACTGCCTCTCTACTATCTAAAAAAGTCTTACATATTAATATAATTCCCAAAATTATTAATACATATTCATTAGGTAACCCCACCTGCTCCCTTTGTATTCAAATGTATTATAACTGAGTCCAAAGTTCCTTCACATTTGCGGATTCTTTCACTTCAAATGGGTTGGTGGCTTTTAAAGTGGCAAATGGTCTCCTTCTGATGAAGGCCAAGATGTCTTCCTCAATTTGACCTCTTTCCTTATGACCTGTTTGCAGGCTTTCGCACCCCTTGGCTATAGCTGAAGTTTTGGGGCCCAGGTGCAGGCTACAGTCCTCTTCTTTGTCACAAAGAAATCTGCATCCCATCCTGCTTCTTTAAACATAGTAAAGACAGGCAAGTGATATATTACCCTAGCCTTAACTACCTTATCTGCTAAAAATTAACCATCCCTTATTATTTCTACTCTTCTTGCTATACTCTTTCCCCCAAACTAAATCTTACTAAAATGTTAACTCTTCCAGTTCTTTTAAATCTTTGATTCATTGGCCTCATCTCACATGTCAGCCATGTGTGAGCCGATGCCATAACTGGGAAATTCCACTCTTGAGCAGGAGATGTAAGGCCTGGTTCTGAGCTGGAAGGGTGAGAAGGATGAGATGCACAGCGTTTTGATCCAGGGGATGTCCTGAAAGTGCACTGCCTACCTGCCCCTGCTGCTGAGCACCATGCTCCATCTCCTTCTCCTGCTCAGCAAATTTTTAGGAATCCAGGGCTTGGTATGTATTATTTGCTACTGCAACAAATAGAATGAATTTGCTTTCCAATCCCAGTTTTGTCCTGGGTTATTTTGTGCATGGGTCTCCTCCTGAACCCCTGTCAAAGACCGGCAGGGATCTACAGGACGCTCCTATTTTCATGACAGTAAATTTGGAGAAGTGATTTAAGTATCAATAAGTCAATAAGTATCAATGAGTAAATCAAATAATATGGGGGAATATTTAGCCTGTGAGTTTCAGCAAAGTAGTGAATATGTCTTAGATCCAAGGATACAAAGCAGTAAGTGAGATTGCTGGGGGTGCATGTGTTAGGGAAGTGATTCCCCACACACCCAATGCTGAGATCAAGGATTGCCTCTCTTCTAACCCTGAGCTGGCAGCAGGGATCGGGCCCTGCTTGGTAACATTCATTTTGAAGACCTATGTTGAGCAGGTAAGAATGGTCAAAATGAAATCTTTTCCAGCTGTTTCCCTTTGATTTACCTGTTTGAGGGTTAAAATTCTGTGCTGCAGGTGTCCTGGGTGTGTGCAGAGCAGTGCAGCCCCAGAAACTCCTTGGCTTGCCCACAAGTCGTCATGCCTTGTTGCCAGGTGTGCCCAGCTGTGGCAGCAGAAGGAGCCCGCAGCACAGTGGGCACCGTGCCCTGCCCAGCCGGGGTCTCTGGCACAGAGCAGCAGCAGCGCCAGCGCCGTTGAACCCGCTCATGCCTTGGCTTCCCCTGGCACACAGAAGCCTCTGGAAATCAGCACCGCCAGTGGCGTTCCCAGCTTGGAGCAGCTGCTGCTGGTAGGCAGATGCTGCCAGTTCGACTGCTGCCAAAGGGGAAGAAAGGCAGAGATGTACCCGCAGCGGAGCCCTTGGTGTGTCCAATAAAGGTGCAAACATGTGGGGAGATTTGTTAGGAAGCATTTCAGCTGTGATGCCAACAGTGGCTTCTCTCCTGGTTCTGTGTGTTCTAGACAAGTAATGCAATGGTTGGTTCTGACAATTAAAGAAGCAGATGTTATGTGGATGTTCAAATGTGTAGTGATGGTATTGTAATATATCCTCACATAGTCCTCTTTCTCGTCCCCCTTGTAATAGCCTTGGTAGTCAGGGCATTTGGGGAGGGCTGGCTTGTGACCAGCAGGCAGGGTGTAACAACACCTGACCTCCAGTCAGGATGCAAGAAAGTAATCTCCGCCAATGGACAGCAGAGAGAGAGTTGATTGACAAAACTTTTGGAGGGGCTAAGGGTATAAAAGGCAGAGCATCCTTTTTGTAGATGAGCACATGGCTGCTAGTCACAGAGACTCCCAATGCTGCAATTTTTCCTTAGTCAGTCCTTTGTTGAGGTTTACTAAATCTTTAAAATTTTAAAAGTGAGAGTCATTTCTCACATGTGCAATGCTGTGGGCCATTGTCTTGGTCTGGTTTCCTTTGCTTGTGTCCCATCTGAGTGCTCAGCTGGGGTACAGGCTGTAGGTGCTTGGGGCACTCTTGGAGTTCCTCTTGGATCCCCTGAACAACAGGGTTTGGCCCATGAGGGGAATTTTTGCTGCTTTGTGACAGAGAAGAATTTCCCAGGCTCTTTTGTGTTTGCTGTAGGAAATGTTGGTTATTGCTTTGCATAACCTCACAGACCAACAGAGAGCTGTCCCTTTGTGATGTCAGGGCACGGTTGCCACCTTGTCGTAGTGACATCAGAAGGTTGCCTTGGTGCACGGAAGGCCTGAGTGTCAGAGCAGCCCTAGTGCTTGCTCACATCAGGAGAACTTTCCTGGTTGGCGCCTTTGTAAATGGGTAGCTGCCCACTGACAGGAGTCTTGTGTTTTCCTTTGTTGTGGCGAACTCCCACAACACTGCTACCATGTTTCACCATCTGGCCACGGCAGCTTTTGCTGCTTATGGTGTTTGTTTTTCCACGTATTATGTGACACACTTCTTTCATAAGTACAGGTTTCAATTCTACTTAGGCTAGGGTGTATCCTAACCTGACTTTTGTATGTCTTCCTGCTCTTTCTTGATGGCTGAGTTTCTGATTTTGAAAGAGAAAGAGCATTAGGATGCCAGTGGTTTGGTAAAGCTCCTGTCAAGAGGTTCAGCTAAAAAGGGGGTGTCTGTAGCCACAGGGGCAGCATTTGCAGGGGAACCTGCAGGGCTCCGTTCCCTCCACGGGAGAGTCTGTGGCAGCAGAGTCTGTCATTTCCTCAGGTTGCTGGGTCAAGCAGGACACCTTTGAAAATGTAGACTGGCAGAGCTTCTTGGAAGGCCTTCTAAAAACTCTGCAGTTCTTCCCAGAATTCAGAGAAAGCTTCTTTCTTTTTAAATTTTGTCATGAAAGAATTTGACTGTCTAACTTAATAACCTTTTACTGAGTGCTAAAATAGTTATTCCCTTTGAAAGGAAGTGCAAACTCTAAAGCAGTGAGTGTCTGCTCCTGAACCCTAGAGGTGCTGCTGTGCTCTTCCAAAATCGAACTGCCGCTGCTCAGGGGAATTTTGGAAAGCTTTTCTGGGCAACTGTTTCCTGCAAGTTAATGAGAATTAGTGCATGTAACTGAAAAAAACAAAAAAGGACCTGAAGGAGAGGATTTCAGAAGCTGTTTTATGTCTTTGGTAGAACAGGAGCATTGAGTGTTAAAGAAGAATTTGCATTTTCTTGGTCATATTTGTATTCATTTACTGGCAAAACAGGCCAAAGTGTAGGCACAAGCAAGAATATTGTCCTGATCCCTTGCTGGCTGTGTGAATGAAATGTGTCTCCTGGAGGCATGTTGTGAAACGGGAAATCATCCCTGTTTGGGATGACTTGTTCTGTGGGATTCAGCAGCCCAGGCAGTTTTATGAGAGCATCTGGTTCATTTTCCCTTCCCACTACAGGACACCTGAAGCGTGTATTCAGCAGTGCTGAAGAACCGTGAGGTGAGTGAGAAAGGGACATTTCATGTTCCTGGTGCTTAAGAATTGTAGAGGAAGATGTGAGCTTGGCCACTAGCAGCAGACTGTAGAGGGCCAGCTAGGAAGGGCAAAAGAAAATCCATTTTCATGCCTGCAAGAAAAATAACAAAGGCAGAAATGGATATTTTTTGATTTCTATATCAGAGCTTTGAAGAACTACAAACCTAATTTTGCAGAGAGAACCTTGCTTGCTGATGGCAGATAGGGTGGAATATATACATAGGAGGGACTTCCTGTACAGTTGAATTAGGCCATTTTAATTTAAACAGAGTCCCTTAGAATTCTGTTCCTATCAAACTTTATGATGTCTACTTAGAAGATGTGATTATAGAACAGGAAGGCCATCTTGCCATGGTGTCGGAGAATGACTTAAAGAAAAGGCCATGAGACATAAAATTGAGAGAAAAGTATAAGGGAAAAGTAAGGCCATTTCTAACAGTTCTCAGCCTTCTGACTTGTATAAACAATTAGACTCTCTCAGGCATCATTCTATAAACAATAAAGTTCTCAGCTTGTCTTCCCATGGCAAGCAGAACACCGTCCTTGGGAAGGCCTGTTATCCTGAGAACAGATGTAGAGGTTTTGGGAACACTAGTTTCTGTTTTAGTTTCTGGTTTCTGTTTTGGTTTCTGTCTTTAATAAACAATTGTAGGTATTCTAAAACAAAGGGAGTGGTTAGAAATTTCTCTGTTAGCCTATCATGACATTGGATTACAGAATATTCATGGCGTTCGTTAGCACTGTTATTTAAGGTGATTGATTGATCAATAAAGTTGGAGTTCGATGCATTACCAGGATGGTCGTTCTCCCCTTCACTTCAATATATGGTGACCTCCGACCGTGATAGCGAACACCACGGGGAAGCGAACGCCACGCGAAGTGAAGCCAGGTTCGGGTTCCGTAAGATCGAAACTGCAGCCGGAACGGCGAAAAAGCGCGGAAGACAAAGCGGAGGGTAACCCGCCGGCCCGCGCCGCGCTGCGAGCGACTATACAGATAGGCTCGTCCGAGACATGCGGCCGCGACCTTGATTTGAAGAGCTGCAACGTGCGCACATAGGTATGGAAAGGCAAGCCGCATACGAACTTTTTATTACCCTTTTGCAAAAACGGCAAATTAAGGGACTAGATTTACAGAAAGATTTACCGGGTCTTTTAGTTTATGGCCTAGAAAGGGGGATCTTTATAAATCCTCACACAGTTCACGAATTGTTGGAGTGGCGTAGATTTGGTGATTTATTGTGGCAGGCTACGTTAGATGATGATAAAACTGCTAAGAAGTGGGGTAAATTATGGCGGGTCGTTAACACCGAACTGTTGCGGATTCAAGCTGAAAAAAGGGCTGCTCACCAGGCTACTGCCGCTTACGATCGTAACAAAGAATGTGATCAAGATAGGGAATTTGATAAGAACGCGGGAATTCCTCTTGGCCCCGCGACGCGGACAGTTTTATTACCTGCCTCACCACCTCCTTCGGAAAGCCAGGCTATGAGTCATACTATGAGCCAGGCGCAGTCCGCCTCGCTGCCCGCCGCGCAGCCCCCCTTAACGGGCCAGCCTACAAGCCCGGCTACGAGCCAGCCTACAAACCAGGCTACGCAGACGGCTTTAGTACCCGCGTCGCAGCCCCCCCTAACGAGCCAAGCTCCACGGGGTGCCCTGTTGTCTGCTTTGCCGCAGGCTACACAGAGCACCTCTGACTCTCCCGTACCTGCTGCGTCTCAGCAGCTGGGGCCAGATACGTGTACTCCGTTCCCGACAAGCAATCAGCCGGTCCCTGGGTCGGAAATCGGCTTGGCGGCGGCGATTGCGAGGGAAAGACGGGACGCGTGGGCTGCCCTGGCCAAAGATGCAATTGACAAGGGAGATCAAGAGCTGATAAGTTCGGCTCGAGAACTGGCTTGTCCGGTTGTCTTTAACCCCCAGCCTGGAAGAGGTTTTCAAGCCACAATTAGCGCTCTTGACTGGAAGCTGTTATCTCAGTTGCGAGCTACTGTTAGTCAGTTTGGCTTTAAGAGTGAACCAGCTAAGCAAATGCTCGATTATATTTTTGACACCAGTATCCTTCTTGTTAATGATTGTCGTGGGATAGTTAAATTAATTTTTACTCAACATCAACAATTGCTGTTTAACGCCCACTGGCAAGCTTTAGCTAATGAGTGTGTGGCAGTTCAAAGACAGCCGGGGGATCCCTTGCATGGTATCACTATTAATGAGCTTATGGGGCTGGGACCTTTTCTTCGTACTGATGCACAAGTTTTAATAGGTCCGGAAAAGTGCCGGGAGGCAATGCGGTTAGTCAGACTCGCGATAGATAAGGTAAAGGAACCAGGAGGGGTACCAGTGTATATGGGAATTAAGCAAGGCAAAGATGAGACCTTTGGCGCTTTTGTTGATAGAGCTGCGGCTGCAATTGAGAGAGCCGGAGTAGCAGAATTTATGCGCAAGGCTCTCCTTAAACAGTGTTGTATTCAAAATTGTAACTCTGCTACTAGAAACATACTTAACACTCTAGGTGCAAATTGGACTATCGAGGAAGCATTAGAAAGAATGGCGCTCATTCCTACTGGCCAGCAGGCTTTTGTGGTAGATGCACTTAAACAGATAGGAATAGGTTTGCAAGAACAGGCAAGGTCCTCTCAGAGTCAGGTGTTAGCCGCTTTTGCACCTCTTCAAACGTCCGCTGCGTTTGCAGCATCAAATAAAGAGGGCCGCACGAAATGCTGCGAAGGCACGGGCCGCTTGCGCCGGGAATGCCAAGCACCAACAGAAGTCATCGCTGCATCATCGGTACCTTTTCCTGCCCCTAATCCCCCACAACAGGAAGCCTTCAACCCGACACCACAGGAAGCCACCGCGGGCGAAGCTGAACCGCTGCGAAGGGAGTGACCCGCAGCGCAAAGCAGAGATGAATTAGCAGAAGGATTCAACAGGACTTTGGACTTATAGTTACGGTAAAGGGATTTTCCATATGGTTTACGGATTAATGGAAATGTGTGAATTCGGTGATTTATGGTAGAGTTGCAGTGCTGTGCTACTCCGAACTCGGCATGGGCGCAGCGGAGGCAGCGGCGGGAAGATCAAAAGCCGCCGCCGCAGGAGCCGAGCCGCGCCGCCCCCGAGAGCGGAGCCACTGCGCGGGAGCAGCCGCGCCGCCCCAAGAGCGGAGCCGCCGCCGCAGAAACCAAGCCGTGCCACCCCGAGAGCCGCGCCGAAAGTGAACAAAGAGCGCCGCGGGGGGAGCGACCGGAGCCGCATCGCCCTCATGTGTGAACTGGGGGCCAGATGTCCACGGGCGGCCAGTTGCTGCTTGGGAACAGTGACTGGACATCAGAGAGCAGGTGATGGAGGAGCAATCATGCTGTGCATTGATAGTTTTCGTCCTGCTGTTTAGATCGACCAACATCTTTTCTGGGCTCTGGTGAGTGTCCAGCGCCGTCCATTTTCAGGGCTAGTTACACACTCCTTAGCGGATTCTGACTTCAGAGTGCTTTTTCGAGCGGGAGCGTTTCTCCCTCTGCCCCGTAGCCGGCAAAAGCTACAGTTTAAGATCTAACAGCCGTAATAACTGTGACTCTTGTCAACAAAAGAAAAGATTCCTATTGCAATTAAAAGATTAGTGAAACTAAACAAGCGACACCAAGGACTATTGCTGTCAGGATGTTTTTCACCTAAGTTAGAGAGATCTTTTGTTCTCCCCAGCACAGACTGTAAAGCAGAAGTCGGCGTGAATGAATGCAAGAGTCGGGTTTCGGCCGATTTGGCTCGGCATTGGTTATGCTGTCTTGGAAACACCTGTATTACCAGAGACTTTGAACATCAGAAGCCCGGATGGCTGGGCCGGTGGAACATTAGACTTTAAAGCTGTGTTTTGAAAAGCTTAAAAATGTTGAGATGTGTTGGATTGATTGTATGAGTGAGATGTTGTGAGTGTGTTTTTGGTATAAATGCTGCAGCAAAGACGTGAGAAAGGTTGTTTTGGTTGAGTATTTTAGAATCAGGCCTGTAAGTAAGTTATAGTAAATGCTATATTTTATTTCTATAGTAGGTTTTATTTGTTATTAAGTAGTTTAAGTTAAGTTATCAATTAAGTGCCATTAAATGTTAAGGTTAAATTTGTTAAGCTTGTTTTCGGTTGGGTTCGAGGTCTTTTAAGTTTAAATTATATATAGGTTTGAGTTGTGTGGGATTTAAAGAAAATTAATTTTTGTTAAGTATTATTAAGTAAGTTAAGTTAGATTCTGTTAAGTTTGAATTAGATTTAAGTGATTTTACATGATTTGCAAATAAGTCTGTTAAGTTAAATATTTTAAGTGCTTTAAATGCATACTACTTTTCACCACTCCAAATTAACAAAGGACTGAAAATCACCCAGTTGATGCCATTTGAGCCAAATGACTAAAGGATTACAAACTGAAAACTGACTTTGAACATTTCTGGGAAGCTCATGAAAAAAGGTGGATGTGATAACTTCAAGGACAGAAAGAATCATTTTCAGGCTTGTTTACGTCTCTCCAGGTTGCATGAATGAAAACAGTTAACAGCTTTCTTTTCTTAGTCCAATTACCACCTGTTGTGCAATGCCTGATAAGGCCTTAACACGCCGTTGCCGGACGACCAGAGAACTGATTGACATTATTGAATCATTATCATCTTTACATATACGAGGACTGGCAAAAGAGGACTGTCTTGAATGTCACAGCCCAAATTGTGCTGCTTGGGTTGCACTGTGTTGTGGGGGTTGTGATCAGTTGTTACTTTTTCATTTATGGTGCCACACCTGTAATTATAGGCACATCTGGGAACATAATTGGGAGCAGGCACTACGGAATGAGACAGGGCTAAACACTGCTTCAGCTTCAGACCTTTATAAATCTCATGAGCAAAGATCTTAGCTTATTATCAGTGGGAGGTACAGTGTATTTTGAAAAGGGGTTAAAGCTCAAAGTACATCATATATAGCCTCAATAAGATGTAGAAAACTGGTGCCTTTAACACAACATTCTGTTGTAGGCCCTATAAGAAGAGATCCCAATTAAGCATTAAATAATTGCAGTTCAGCTTTGATTACTCTAATTTCCAAAGGATGAGTCAGCATAAACAGACATGGGCTACTCTGGATTCATCTCTAAACCTGGAAATAGTGTCTAAATAGCTTTATAACCAGAGTAAAGGCTCTACTATTATGACACCTAGGAAATTACCCACAGGGATATTTTTAATTTGCGGAGATAGAGCCTGGAATGGAATACCAGCCCAGGCGCAGGGTGGATCTTGTTATTTAAGCAAGTTATCATTATTCCACCTCTGAGCACTGGTTCTGATCCTTCTCCGCAGGATCACATTTCTGACACTAAGTGTCCTGTTTATCCTCAGGCCTTTGGTGCAGCTGAGCCCTGGCAGAGCGGGGTCTGCACTTCTCTTGACATCTGGTAATGTCTCCTCCACAAGAGTTTCTATGAGGAAAAACTTCACCATTATCTTACCTTGTTGCATTCAAAAAATAGTAAGATAATAGAAAAAACCTGCAAACTAACCTCCTTTCTTAAAAAGAAAAAACGGGGGAAATGTCGGAGAATGACTTAAAGAAAAGGCCATGAGACATAAAATTGAGAGAAAAGTATAAGGGAAAAGTAAGGCCGTTTCTAACAGTTCTCAGCCTTCTGACTTGTATAAACAATTAGACTCTCTCAGGCATCATTCTATAAACAATAAAGTTCTCAGCTTGTCTTCCCATGGCAAGCAGAACACCGTCCTTGGGAAGGCCTGTTATCCTGAGAACAGATGTAGAGGTTTTGGGAACACTAGTTTCTGTTTTAGTTTCTGGTTTCTGTTTTGGTTTCTGTCTTTAATAAACAATTGTAGGTATTCTAAAACAAAGGGAGTGGTTAGAAATTTCTCTGTTAGCCTATCATGACATTGGATTACAGAATATTCATGGCGTTCGTTAGCACTGTTATTTAAGGTGATTGATTGATCAATAAAGTTGGAGTTCGATGCATTACCAGGATGGTCGTTCTCCCCTTCACTTCAATACCATGGTGCCTGCAGTATCTGAAGGGAAATGGGCACCTTTGTGGCTGGGGAGCTGCGTGGGCCAAAAGGACGCAGGGCTGGCGGCCGTGAGCAGCTGAAGATGAGGCAGCGTGTGGCCAGGGGGCCAAGAAGGCCAAGGGCACGGTGGCTGTGCCAGCAGCAGTGGGGCAGCAGGAGCAGGGCAGTGAGCGTGGCCCTGTGCTGGGCAGCGCTGCGGCCACAGCTGGAGTGCTGTGTGCAGCTGTGGGCCCTGGGAAGCAGAAAGTCATGGAGGGGCTGCAGCGTGTGCACAGAAGGACAGGGGAGCTGGGCAAGGGGGTGCAGCACAAGGCCAGGGAGGAGGTGCTGAGGGAGCTTTAGCCTGCACAATGGGAGTCTCCTGAGAATCTCCTCAGTGCATTCAAATATTTAGCCACTTTTGGACTTGACTTTCCCTCTCCTTTTTTTATTGTTATTTTTGCTTTACTTGGAGGAGGAAGCTTATTCATTTTCTTTTTCTCCCAGCTAAGGTTCTTTTCGCAATTATTTCCTGCCCTTATACAGTACTGGGACTGGTTCTGCTCCAATTTTCTATTCCAAGGTGTCACTTCTGGGGAATGCAGTATTTTTGCATGAGAACTCATCATTTGGTGCAGGGACATTGATGCGGAAGGAGCTTTTGTGGTTCTAGGCCAGCCCCTATGGCCTTACAGATCATCTAGAGCTTAACAATGCCAGTGAGTTTCTGCAGCCCAGGCAATCAGTGTGTGTTGTGTTTGGGAATTGAGCAGGAAATCAATGCCCCTGCATTCCAGCTGGTGCTCAGAGATCACAGGAGCTGGGAGGGGCTGGGCTGAATTTCTGATTCCAGCCACTTCAGCACCATCAGTGTGGTCGAGTCCAAGAGAAGAACTTTCCCGACCACAGATGCACAAAGAGTGCAGTTGCAAGCAATGCTCTGGGTCTGGTTGCATTCCATAAGGACCTACATGCTCCAGATTCCCCAACAGTGTGCTTTTTTGAAGCAACAGGAGAGCAATCTCAGGATTGGAGTTGAGTGGGGCACTGGCTACCAAGTTCTGATGTGTGTAGCAACAGAGAGGACAGTAAAGAGAGATTTCAGTAATGAGATCTATCTATCTATCTATCTATCTATCTATCTATCTATCTACGTAACATTTACATAATTGAATCTTCCTGGCTCTGGTCCAAGGCAGTTGGAGGTGCAAAGCTCACCTAAAGCATCCCTTTCAGGAGAGGATTAGAGACATGCTCCCTCGACCAATTCTGAGCAGGCGGAGATGTTTTCCCCTCCAGATCTGGTGGGTTTTTTTCCCCTCAGAGTTGTTTTCCTCCTCCGGCCTCTTCTGCCCTCAAGTCCCCAGTTAATTCTTTCAATTTCTGCCTGTCCTAGAGAGGTGCAAATATTCCATGTTTAGGTGGTGTTGGGTGACTCTGGTCACACATGCATTATGTGACACATGGTTTCCTTCACTGTCATCCCCAGGGCTGTGTAAGTGCATTTGTTCATGGGGCCTTAGGAGAGTCTCTTTCCCTCAAGAGCAGCAGCAGAAGCAGCAGCAGCAGCAGCAGCAGCAGCAGGGAGCGGTGGCAGGGTCAGGACGAGGAGGAGGTGGCTGCCCTGGCCCTTTGCTCCCGGGCCCCAGGCCAGGAGGGCTCTGGCTGCAGCAGGGCGCTCTTCGGGCAGCCCCTGGCAGCCTCTGCACGGAGCACGGCACGGAGCTGCCCCGTCCTGCTGGTGCCACTTTTCTTCAGCAATACCCTAGCTCCTCCTCACAAGGAAAAAACTCCAGCAATCTAAAAAGCGATCATTCAAGTACAGTTCTACCTGCCTTTGCATTGTAGTTCAGGGGATGTATTTTTTGGTCTATAATTTCATGATTTTTATGAAAACATGCATTCATATCTTCACATTTTTGTGGTTTTAATTATTCATATACCTAAACACTGCATTTTAAACTCTTGATTTATTGCAGTTGGTAATTTTCAGGTAGTATATTTTAAAATGTCACAAAACAACACCTTTTGGGTAGTTTTTCTCACTCTTAAAAAAAAACCCCATAAGCCATTTTAGTCTCTGTCTCTCCAAATTGGTTCATATCGGCCTATTTTAAATCAGGGCTACAATACTTTTATAGGATTGAGAGAGCTCCAATGAAATGCACACCGGTGATTCCTCTCGTGGAATATCATGGCCCCACCGTAAAGCCTCTATTTACTTTTTTTTTCTCTCATTAGCTCAACTGCAAACACGTTTAGTTGCAAACTTACACAAGATGAGCAAAATCAAAATGATGTGATGGGCCTTTGGGATCTCCTTGCTGATCCTTCTGCTTCTTCAGCTGAGCAAGGCTCTGATGCAGGCAAAGAGATTGCACTTAGTGCTACACAACCATTTGGCTGGAACTCTGCTGATTTCTAGGAAAAGCTGGAGGCCTCTATCTCCCCAGGATGTTTTGGCTGAGCCAAGCTTTGCTGGGTTTTGGCTGCAAATACCATTGCCCTTGCTTTTCTATATCCACAAGTACCATGGCTGGGCAAAAACTGCCACGTGGGCCATCTTCCAAAGGCACTTTGGTCTGGAGTTTGTGAATGAACAAGAGCCTCATCCACTTCCAAACCACATGAAAAAAATCATGAAAGAAAACTTCCCATCCTTAACAAACAACTGACAATTCACAAGTGGATCTAGAGCTTCTTTACGCAGTGAAAAGGAAGGCAATCTTCCAATGGAGTTGTGCTTTCGGGAGTTTTTCTTCTGACTCGCACTCACAGCTGGCACTGGAAAAGCCACATCTCTGCAAGTGTCAGTGTCTTCTGTCTGCCTTGAGTTTTTTTGCTGCAACAATCAGAACAGGCATCAGGCTGGAGAGAGGCTCAGCTGATGCTAGCAACAGGAGCTGCCCCAAGGAGAAAAAAGACATGAACTTTAACCTCCCAAACCCATCTCCCCAGAGGCTCAAGCAGGATTCCTCTGGTTCCCAGAAATACAAAGAAATAGGGCTGAGAAGACCCTTTGCAGCTATGTGCTCATGCCCAAGACTTTGCTGATGGCATTTGAGTTTTGCCTTTTTTCTTTTCTGTCTTTTCTGTATTCCTTGCCCATCAATTTAGAGCTCTGTAGGCTACTTGATTAGTGACTACTTTTCCCAGTCCTTTTCCATGGCCTTTGCCTAAGCAGAAAGACAAACTTCCAGAGCTCCAAGGGCCAGGGGGTAGAAGGCCCCAGTGTTATCTTGGTTCTTCCTGGGACAGACCCCTGCAGGGAGCTGGTGGACTCACCATCCCTGCAAGCCTTTGAAAGAAGACTGGAAGTGGCACTCGGTGCCGTGCTTTAGTTGAGGTATTACGCCACAGATTGGACTGGATCATCTTGAAAGTGTCTGTCTTCCAAGCCAGTGATTCTGTGAGTCTGTGACTGAGGCAGCTTTTCCTGCAGCCCTGGAAAGGGCTGCGGGGGCCCTTGGCCAAGGACGGGGATCAGGGCTCATGGAAAAGAAGCAAAGGGCTCAAGGCAAAGGCTGACAGGGCACAGCTGCCCCAGCGCGGCGCAGAGCGAGCCTCATGTCCTCCTCCTCACCCTGCGCCCTCTGCGCTGCCCTTTGCGGCGCCGGCGGCTCCTCTGGCTGCGGGGCTCCAGGGCGTGCTGGGGGCTGGGCCCCTCGTCTTCGGGAAGCGCCGGAGCCTTGGAGGTGAGCGGCCGCTGCTGTGGCCGGCAGGGGAGAGCTGCGGCTGCGGCCCCGGGCACGGCGAGCTGCTGCGATGGCCGGCTCCTGCCGCGGCTCCTGCCTCTGCTGCGGGCTCTGCTCCTGCCCTGTGCGCACAGACACGGCCGAGGGCGGCCCGGCAGCTCCATCCCGCTCCGCAGCGGGCCCGGCCGGGCTGCTGCTCTCTGCGGCCTCTGCCCGCCGCTGCCGGCCCCACCGCGCTCCCGCCTGCCTCTGCCGCAGCCGGGCTCACACGGGAGGCAGCACATTACGGCTGGCTCGGAAAAGCCCTGCCCGCAAACCGCCCGCCATGGCCTCGGCCTCAGGGCACAGGCTGCCGGCGTCCTCGCAGCTGCAAGCCGGCCCGGGCCGCCTGCCGGCCTCGGCCACAGCTCCCGCCTGTGTCTCCATGGCCGTGGCTGCTCGGCACAGCGGGCTGAGCACAGCCAGCGCCAGCAGTAGCTCCTCACGGGCCCAGGCCCTGGGCGCTCCGAGCCCACCCAACCCCGAATTCCAGCCCTGAGGGGCTTTGCGTCCCAATGCATCCCCTGGGGGCAGCAGAGTCGGCCACTGAGCTCAGCCCATGGTGACACCACCAAGTGACCAATGGAAAATTCACCAAATCCTCATCAGAGACAAGACAAAACTCCCATGGTGCCTGACAGCCTGAGGCAACTGCCAATTCCAGATCATTCCATCCATGTAGGAAAAGAGGCTTTTGCATTAAAGCAGAAAAGAGTTATCGAAAAGGAGGGCAGGAACAAACAACAAAGTTATTTGGACTCATGCTTCTTGTGTCTGTTAGAAAGGCCAAGAAAATGCACTCCTTGCTCTTCTGACACAGCTCTCTCTGTTCATGATGTGGGACAGCGAGTGCTGATGATGTGCAGCAGCTGATGCAAGGGACAGGGACGAGGATGCAGCAGGCACAGTGCCAAGCTGACAGAGGGATGATCTCTGGCAGTGGAACTGAAGGAGAAGAGTTTGCAGGCAGGACAGAAAATGGCTCTTTGTTTCACCTCTTCTTTCAGTGCTGCTAAGAATGTAGCCTGGAGCAAGCTGGGAACACCAGAGGCTGGAGCCCTTTCCAGGCAGGGCTGCATCAGACACAAACCAGCAGGGGACTGAGGAGCCCCTGGGGTAGCAGTGAGCAACCTCGGGCTCTGCTCACTGCTGCTGGCATTTTCTATTGAACCATCTCCAAGGACTTCTGTTGTGCTCTGTATTTCTAAGGGTTTTCCCCCTTGGTTTTTTTTTGTTGTCTCCTGCACCTTTTTTTCTCCACGTTTTCCTATCCTGTCAGCAGCAGCCCTTGTCCAGAACTGGCTCTAAAATATCAGCAAAGTAGCTAGAACGACAATGGGTGGAATCCTGCCGCTCAGGAATTCGTATGCCAGAGCCCTGCCTCTGCCTCATGCTTTGTCAGGACCTCCTTCTCTGTGCAAAAACTAGGGATTAGTGGAGTCTTTTTGCCAAAGAGCTCCTGAGAAGCAAATGTTGTGCTAGGTTTCTCAGGAGTGTATCTGTTAAGTTCATTGCCGGCAAACAGAAAGTAAGGCCAAAGTAGCAGAGTAGCTGGGAGCTGGTCACTCCATGCAAAGGGCTGGTGCAGGATGTGGGAACACCACGTTCCAGGATGGGCGAGCAGGGTCAATGTGCTCAAGGTGCTGCCAGTGAGGTTTGGGTTCACTTAGAGAGTAGTCAGGAGCAGTGAGCACTGCAAGATCCAGCTGCAGTCCCCATCCATGTCCCTTTCAGTGCTGGCTTTAGGGTGTCTGCAGCCTGGATCCAGAGCGCCCTGGGGGCTCCTGAGGCTGCCTTTGCACTCAGGGTGAGGATGCCCAGGAGCCCCTGAGGCCGGCAGTGGGGACCAGGGCTGGGGCTTGTGGCCTGGCAGGTGTGGCTCTGGGGGCTGTGACATGCCAGGCCATGGGTCACTGTCACTGCCCTCCGCAGCCCTGGCTAGCTCTGTGATGCTCCAGAGACAATGGCAAGAGGGGGGAATTGGCTAGGATAGGGTTTTGCCTGAGCCAGAACCTCTAGGCCAAATGCCCAGCAGTAGAGACCCTGGAGGACCGAATGAAGGAAGCAGAGGAGGCTCTTCTGCGGCATAAAGTGCAGCAAATTCATCAGGAGAGGCGGGGGGAAGGTCGTGCAGGCAAGAATTCCCAAAGGGAACAGATGTTGAAAAAAACCCCAACATCTCTGTGACCAGATTTTTAAAATCTTTCAAAACAGGGAGTGGACACCATACAGTAACCAATAAGTGACTCTTGGGGTGTGGTTTTGAGGGCTACAACAAATCAGAACAAGGGGAGGAGAGAGCGTTGGCATAGGGATTGGATCTTAGGGTGAGGGACAGGGAACTTTCTGGAACAAAGGGTAGGGTTTGGGCTGATGGATAGGGCAAAGGGGCTGGGTTGTCTTGACAGACAGGGAAAAATCTGGTGAGGAGGGAGGGGATTCCTCGAGGGACACTTGGGTAGGAGGGCATAAGATAGGGGAGAAGCTAACTGTAATAACTCGGGGAGCACTTGAGCATACCACTATATAACAGAACATTTGACTCAATAAACTAACTCACTGCAACACAGAAATTCAGGCTTTCGGCAGCTAAGAGATGGCACTGTTAGAACCCGCAGCAGCTGGTGAAAGCCATCTCTACCCTTCAGGTTCTTGCTATGTGGGAAGGTGCTGCGAGTAGTGGTGGCTGCACTCCCCCTTTGCTGGGAGGATGATCTGTATCAGGGGAGAGCAGAAAGCTGCCATGGTGAGCAGAACATGCTCAAAGCATTACAGTTCAGAGAATGGCACTGCCCCTGAAGGGCAAAAAGCTTGAAAGCATAGAATTCTGTGCAGAACCGTTGCACAAATTTTCTCTTCTAGAACATGCCCATTTTTGTATACTGTAGATGAATGCTCTGGGTTTTATAGAATACATGGGGTTTTTTTTCCTAAGGTTTTTGGGAGAACTTTCAAGTTTATTTCTTTTTGTATTTTACATCCAGCATGCATACAGGGTTTTTATTATTAATTTTCTTTAGTAAATACTTAGGGAAAAAATACCTAAGCATTTTTTAATCCTTTGGGATATTGTGATTAATATTCTTAGAAAGAAAACCTTGTTGAACAAGTGTGAAAACACAGAGAGAGGGAAAATAGTATAAAAGTCTTTTAGAACAGGGTGTGTAATAAAGACTGCAGACCTGAGTAATTCCTCCAAGTGCAGAATTAGCAAGATATATTACTGTGATAAATAGGTATGATTTGTGCTGATAAAGATTGAAACAGTAATCAATAATGATACAGTAATTAATATTTGAAAATAATAAAATAGTTAAAAGTTGTGATGCCAAGGAGGAGAGGGAGAGGAGGGGTTCCACCCCCCCCAAAATGAGCCTTGCTTGGTCTTATCCTAGGCAAGCTATTACAGCTCCAGAGCTCAGTCTCCAAGGGGACTGGGTGCCAGAAGCCAGCTCGCTCTCAGACCAAGGCCGCAGGAGAGCCCTAGCAAGCAGGGAATATTCAGCTCTTAGTGATTAGGCAGCTCTTGTGATTTCAGCATTGCTTGCTAGGTAGCTTTTCCCTTGGCCTAAGGCTCCAGCAGACAGTAGAGAGAGAAGAAGATGCCGGCTGTTCCACAAGTATGGCTTTATTGGAGGGGTTCGTGAAGGGTCTCAGCTCTTCTTCTTCCAAGTTAGTAGGGGTACAGTATGCTACTTTTATACCCTTGGCCCGGATCCAATCCTGACCAATGGCAAAGGTGTTAGAGTGACCATAAGTGACCAATAGTAGGGTTAACAACATATTGCCTTACATGGCTATAGGGATAAGGTACAAGGCGGATGTCCCTGGAGACAGGAAACTTCTTTGCTGCTGTGTCAGCATTCTATTCTCCAAGGGGCCCTGGCTAAAGCTGAGGGGTTTACTACACCTCCCCCCCGCCCCCTTCCCAGCAGATGTTCTCAAGGACCACAGGAAACAAGCTGAAGATACAGTTGCTAAAAATGACGAAGAACCTGGTTGGGTACCAGAAAATGCTAATTATAAGGGATTTATTGCCTTGATATGTAGATGCAGTGATACGTTAGTCTTGGCTTACATTGTACTGGCTTGATGCGCATGTGTAACCCAAAGGTGAATTAAAAGACAAAGAGGAAGAGGAGAGGTCTTCATCCAAAAGGACCCCCAAAGACTTGTGTGAACACCAAACCGAGTGGTGGCGCATGCGTGATAAGGGTGGTAATGAGGGCGGAGATAGAGATATGATGAACCGAAAATGAGAAGAGATGGTATTGACACATGACGTATAAGGGGTGATTTTCATTTGGCAAGCTTGTACGTGAGGTGGCAAGAGTCCCAGAACTCTGCCCTCCGTACCCCGCGGTTATCGTTTGCTTATGCGCTATTATTGGAACCAAATTATCTCTTATTTTTATCAAATTATATTGTATCAAATTTTAATTTTTTTATTTTAACTATTCAATCAAAATTGTTACTACTTTTAATACTGTTTGGCTTTTTTATGATGGGATAATTGAGCAAACGTAACAATTTTGGTGCCGATACCCGGGACTCTTTTAAATCCAGGGAGGTGGATAGCTTCTGGGAAGGAGCTCCCCACCAGACTTTTAAGTGGTCCCAAGGCTAGACCACTCTCCCTTGGGAAAAGAGGGTCTTTTTTACAATAATGCATAAGCAAATTAGTTCTTCAGAGTGCGCAAGAAAGGCTCCCATCAGAGTGCTGGCTTGTAGGAGAGAGAGTACCCATAGAAAACTGCTTTGTGCACGAAGACCCTTGTGAGAAAAGGAGGCTGTGAATATCATGAGGTTTTGGGTCGGGGGGCGGCTGTATGCATGTGTGAGTGTGTGTGGAGTGTCTGAGATGGGGGCTGGGCAGTCCCGGACCCCTGAAGCGAGTGGGACCTCCCAGTACCGCGTTTTCACGCTGTCCGAGAGGAGGCCGGCCGGGAAAGGAGGGAAATGAAAGAAAAGTGAATGAGTGGGGACCCCGGGAGGGTTTGACCCAGGGGGAAGGAGGGGATCCCTGGTCCAGGCACCTGTGGGAAGGTCCTTGGGCAGGAGGGATTGACTCAGTGGGGAGACTGAGAGAGTGAATGAAGAGGTTCAATTTCTTTGGATGGGTTGGTAGCAGGCAATTTAGTATGTGATTAGATGGTGAGAGGACGGGGCTAATAGATTGAGAAAGAGGAAGAGATAGGAGTGGAACAAGTAGATTGCAGAGGGAGAGATAGGAGTGGAACAGGTAGATTAAAAAGTCAGTGTGGCAGAGTAGTAAGTGAGGAAGTTGAGTCATGAGGTGAGTGTGGGAAACTAAGACTCTCCTGGTACCGGGAATTTCTTAGTTTGTTGCTGCCAGAAATGGGTCAGGGAAAAAGTTCCTTGACCCAGGGGCTGAGAATTGTAGGAAAAATTCGCAGTGGTTTGAGGTATCTGGGAACCGTGAGGGGGGTTCTCAGGGGGGGAGCATTCCTCAGGACAGCCCACTGGGGATGATGATACGGTTTTGGGATGAATGAGAATCCCAAAGAAGAAAAAGTAAACAGAAAATAGTTAAGTATTACATGTTTAAATGGACAAAAGAAATGATCTGGAAAGATAATTTATATTGGCCCAAGTTCAGATCATTTGAGGATTGGATTTGCCAGGCTCTAAATATGTATGTGAGTTGAAAAGACCTTGTTAATCAGGAAGAGAGTAAGTATGCTGCCTTTTGGAGTCCTGAGGGGCGGCATCAGGAAGAAGCTGGAAAAATTAGAACACTGGCAGGACAGGGGACTTCAGGAGTTACTGAGAGAAGCACAAAGGGTGTATGTGAACAGAGATGAGAAAAAGCAGAAAGCAGATGACAGAATTTTGGTGGTGGCAGTTAGAGAAATGCAGGCAGCTTTGAATACAGAAAAAAAGAAAAAAAAGAAAAAAAATCTGCAGGGAAAAACAAACTGCAGATGTCAGGATCTATTTTTAAGAACACAGGACCTGTGTGTTTTTTCCCGCCACAAGAAAGGGCACTTACGAAATTCTTGCACTGCCTTGAGGGGTGTAGGACCCACCTGTTTTACTATTATAAAAAGGAGCACCTACAAAAAAAGTTGCGGGAAGAAACAGCATGATGAGGAAACTTTTCATGAGGTCAGGGGCTCTGTTTAATGAAGGCGACAGAAACGCCACCAGAAGAGCCCTTGATAAGTTATATTTTCAGTAAATATAGGAGTTTCTCAGTCGACAGTGACAAATTTACCCCAGGGATGTGAGATAAGTCGTGAGCGAGTTTCAGTAATCGGAATTACGAGAGAAGCTTTCCCTGTTCCTGTAATAAAAGGAGTGCAAATTAAAACAGATGATAAATTTGGAGTAAATGATTTATTGTTGATATCAGAGGCCGAGAATAATTTGTTAGGCAGAGATCTAATAATAGCCTTAAATTTACAGATAAAACCCTGTGAAGGAAAACTTAAAATTTATTCTTTAACTGAAGAAGATAATCTAGAAATTAATGACACGGGTTGGCATTCAGGTGTAGTGGGAAAAAGTTGAGGGTAAAGGAGTCTGGTCCCCTTAGTCCCTCCTGGTCAGCACAAGCCTGTGAATTGTATGCATTACTCTGTGCATTATTAATACTAAAAGGGCAAGAAGGGACTATTTTTACAGACTCCAAATATGCTTTTAGTGTAGTACATACTTTTAGAAAAATTTGGAAAGAAAGGGGACTTATAAACACTCAAGGGAAAGGGTTAGTACACGGGGAATTGATAATTCAGATACTTGAAGCTTTAAAAGGCTCAAAGAAAATAGCAGTAGTTCATGTAAAGGAACACCAGAGAGGGAGGGATATTAGGGTCAGAGAAATAATTTGGCTGATGAAGAAGCAAAAAGAGTGACCTTAAGAAAAAGAGATACTGAAATAATGATCTTACAAAAACTAGAAATTCAGCAGGAGACACTTTCCCTTCCACTAGCAGAACTGGCAACTATAAAGAAATTAGGAGCAACATTTAAGGAGGGAAAGTGAGTTTTTCCTGATGGCAGGATTATGATGCCAAAACCAGTGGCACATTAGATCTTAGATAACTTGCATAGACGGACACACTGGGGAACAAGAGCCTTTTGTGATCACTTTTTAAAATTTTATGGGTGTATAAGGATATTTGAAATTGGAAAGCAAATTACCCAGAGGTGTCTCACCTGTCAAAAAGTAAAAAAGAAAGTGTTAAAAACCCCTCCCTCTGGAGGATGCAAAAGAGCCTACAAGCTATTTGAAAAGATCTAGGTTGATTTTATAGAATTGCCTAAAGTGGGTCGGTGGAAATATTTGTTAGTTATAACAGATGAATTAACTCAGTGGGTTAAAGCATTTCCAGCAGCTCGGGCTACAGTTCAAACTGTAGCTAAAATATTGTTGGAACATGAAATTCCAAGAATGTGATAATATGGTGGGATTTAAGTTGATTTATATTAACCCTGATTTATTAAGAATGAACTAGGCATCCTGGATGGCTGCTAACCGCAATTCCCTTGAGCTCAGAGGCAGAAGAACGCCGGTGGAAAAAGAATAAAAGACTTTCTGAATCAGTGGGAACGGCCTAAAAAGATTGAAGATCTCCTTCAGGGTCCTGCACCAGCAACATTATTAGAATTGATTACAGAACTGCAATTCCAGAAACTGCGATTGATAACAGCTGTTGTTGAAAGAGAGCAGAGACAAGTAAAACATTGGGAATGCAGTAAACATGGTTTAAAGTGTCATCCCTGAATATGTATTGTTTGCACACTTTGCTTTAACTCATGGTGGAAAGTAAGAGAGAAGAAAAGAAGAGACAATTTATTTGCTTGCTTTGCTATGGTTATGTATTTAGCCCGCTAACTATAGAATGTATTGTTAATAATTTTTTTTGAGATACCTTTGAGACTGGGAGATGAGACCCTTCCAGCAGCAATTAGATTAATAGAAAACTTAGATCAATTGGTTCTTGCTATATTTGCTATAGCACAAATAAGAGAACGAGCAACTCATAATATTATAGACCAGTGTCTCAAAATTGATAGTTGTGGTGGAGAAGAAGTCTATACACCACATCATAGGCGCATTCCAGGGGCACATTGGCGCCGCGAGTGTGCCTATTGGAGATGGTGACTTAATGCACTCCCCGCCCCTGAAGCACAAAATAATTATAAAAATCTTCTTGTAGTTGGCACATCCCTGAAATTTTGGAAAATACAGGTTTATGGTATTCCGGCCTAATCTTTTCCCTGTTCTTTTTGTTTTAATTATTGCTTCTTAACCAGCTAGAACTGGGAAACGGCATTTAAAAAGAGACAAGCAAACTCTGTGGGGCTATGGGTACCAAAAATACTAAAAGCACCGGTGACTAGATGCCGGGATATTACCTTTGCTACCGAGAAGACTGGCATCTCGGCCCTTGGCTGCAACCCAAGGGGCCTTGAGAAAGGTAAAATGGTAGATTTCCTGAGGATTATTTTCACTGTGATCATTCTGGTACCCTGGGCAGTTGGCCAAAGCCAGAAAGCCACACTGGACAGAGTTTCAGCAATGAAAAAGCAAACAAGGCAAAAACCAAGTCCCAGCAATTGCAACATTTGTGACTATTGTAATCAACCTGTGTGGATTAAGGACAAGGTGGAATCTGTGTTTGTAACACACCCATATGCTAGTTCTGCCTGCTACAATCGCAGCAGTGTTATAGATGTTTGTATTAAGGAAGGAAAGATGTATTGAGTAGAAAAAAAATTGGGATATAATGGACGAGCTCCTTATCCCCCTAGTAATCAGATTGGCCCTCAATATGAAAGGTTTTTTTGTTTTGAAAGAAATCATAATAAAGATGATCCAAGTATAAGAATAGGAGGCCGGGCACTAAAAGAAAAATTGAAAAAGAAAATAAAAGAAAAAAAAAGAAACAAAGGGGAATAGAAGAAAGAACAAGAGAAAAGAGTCAACAGAATTAGCTAAATTATATAAACAGCTAAAACAGTACTACAAAGATTGGAATTTGCCAGCCTTGAATAAGAATCGGTTTGTAGGATTGATGCAAAGGATTGCTACAGAATTGGAATTATCCAAATGTGAGATTTGTAGAGGTCTAAAAAATGGCTAAAAGATGGCCGTAGAAAAGTGAGAGCTTAGTTCCAGAGCAATTTTTAAAGTAGAACCACACCCAAATTTCTGGAACATTGAAGAGACCTGAAGGATGGATTTTAAGCCATCAAGTAATTGGAACCATTTGTATAACTTGAGAAGGAAGGAAATTTAATAAAATAGTAGGGCATACTCCTTGTCAATCCACGTTGGTGGTTAATATGGATAATCATTCAAAAATTTGGCGACCTGAAAACCCCATTGGATATTGGGGACCAATAAAAGAAATAAATTGTGAATAAGATGAACAGATTAATGTATGCTGGTACAGAAGTCCTGGAGCTAACCCCTACCAGTCCATCAACGGCCTGAGGTCTTATTGGGAACAACCTGAGAAAACTGATAAGAAATGGAAAGCCCCAGATGGGATATATTAAATTTGTGGGCAACGAGCATACAGTGAGTTATCTCAAAAATGGGGAGGAACTTGTACTTTGGGAGTAATACAACCCTCCTTCTTTGTTTTACTGAGGTCTAGGAGCAATGTGCTAGGAACTCCACTGTATGAAACCCTGCAGTGGAATAAAGGAGATTTGAATTTAAATTTTCCAACAGCAGGAGGGAATCAAAACTGGGGGGAGGACAAATAGCCTTCAGAACGAATTATAGCATATTATGACCCAGCAACATGAGCTCAGGATGGGTCATGGAGATATAGGACCCCAGTTTATCTGTTGAATCGATTAATAAGGCTCCAAGCAGTAGTAGAGGTGGTGTCAAATCGCACCTCCGATGCTTTAAAAATGTTGGCCAGGCAATATACATGAATGTGGGTGTTTGTGTACCAAAACAGGATCACCCCAGACTATCTGTTAGCAAAAGAAGGAGGAGTTTGTAGGAGATTTAATGAATCTGAGTGCTATGTAGAAATTAATAATTATGGAGAAGCTATCACAGAACTTGCAAAAAAGATTAAAAGAGTAGCTCATGTGCCGGTACAAAAGTGGAATTCAATCTTGAAAACAGATTGGTGGGGTAACCTCTTTAGAAGTGTTTGGAGGAAAATGTTAGAATTCATGTTGTTATGCTCAATTCTAGGACTTATGTTTCTGCCTTGTATGATTTTGTATTTTATTAGGCTAATTCACTCAGTGATTCAAAAGATGCAAATTTCAACAATGTCTTTAGATTCAGAATCAGCAGAAAAAGTAAAACCAAGATCTATAATGGTATTAAAAGCTAAATCGACCCCTGTTAAAGACAAAAAGGACTTAAAAAGATTGAAATAGACCAGGACATGCTAACTAAACTTGAAAGTGTGAAAGACTAGAAGCAGTAATAGAAATGCTAGAAAAGTTTGAAGCTGAAAAGAGACAACAAGAAAACCAAAATTCTGAAAAATATAAAAGACATCAGGGCACAGCTTTTTAAATGCAGCACGAATCATAATGATCAAAAAGAGAAATGAGAGATTTGTGATAAATAGGTATGATTTGTGCTGATAAAGATTGAAACAGTAATCAATAATGATACAGTAATTATTATTTGAGAATAATAAAATAGTTAAATGCCAAAGAAGAGAGGGAGAGGAGGGGCTCCATTCCCCCTCCCCCCCAGCAGATGTTCTCAAGGACCACAGGAAATGAGCTGAAGATACAGTTGCTAAAAATTACCAAGAACCTGGTTGGGTACCAGAAAATGCTAATTATAAGGGATTTATTGCCTTGATATGTAGATGCAGTGATACGTTAGTCTTGGCTTACATTGTACTGGCTTGATGCGCATGTGTAACCCAAAGGTGAATTAAAAGACAAAGAGGAAGAGGAGAGGTCTTCATTCAAAACGACCCCCAAAGACTTGTGTGAACACCAAATCGAGTGGTGGCGCATGCGTGATAAGGGTGGTAATGAGGGCGGAGATAGAGATATGATGAACCGAAAATGAGAAGAGATGGTACTGACACAGGACATATAAGGGGTGATTTTCACTTGGCAAGCTTGTACGTGAGGTAGCAAGAGTCCCAGAACTCTGCCCTCCGTACCCCGCGGTTATCGTTTGCTTATGCGCTATTATTGGAACCAAATTATCTCTTATTTTTATCAAATTATATTGTATCAAATTTTAATTTTTTTTTATTTTAACTATTCAATTAAAATTGCTATTACTTTTAATATTATTGGGTTTTTTTATGATGAGATAATTGGACAAACATAACACTTTCCATTTTCATTTCACCTGTGGAAAGCTGTTTCACTTCCCCAGGAATCTTCTCCACGCTCCTGTCTGCCCTTTTCAAGAACCTTTCCTGGAGAACGAGGTGCAGCTTCTGTCACAAGATGTGCCCCCAACTGCAGCTTCTCTTGACTTTCCACACCGTGAGCAGCACGACTTCTGCAGCAAAGCAAGACAAATGTTTGGATTCCTTGACAACTTGTCCTTTCTTTTCCTTGTGGGCTGGACAGTTGTGCCATTGCTGAGTTTTTCATTGTGCCTGTTCTAACCCAAGAAAACAGGAGGTTTTGTTGGGGACTTGCTGGGAATGCAAGCCTGATCGAATGCAGAAAGAATCTCCAGGACACTCTGGGAGCTCCCTGGGCTGGGCTCAGGTTCCCGCTGGGACTCTGCAGAGGGCAGGGCTCCAACTGGGATCAGCAGCAGTGCAAGATACCTCTGGGCATCTCCATTTTCTGCTGCTCCGAGGAAGCAATGAAGCCAGCCAACTTCAGTATTTTCGTTCTCCTGGTGGATTTTTTCATTTGATTTGCCACTCCAGAGGCAATTTCTGTGATGGTCTCTGTAGGTTGATTCTATTTCAACAGCACCAGCAGCAGGGCTGTGTTTGAGTGCTGCAAAAAGTGGTCTGTGATGCTTTCATTCCCCTCGACTTGGTGCTCAAGGACTTGTGAGCATTTCAGTCTCTGCTAATCATGATGCCTGTGACAAAAACCCTGAGTTCACCATCACAAAAGCACAGTGGGCAGCAGTGATTGAAAGAGGCAAGTGCAGATGTACTGATAAAATTCAGGTGGCAAGCAGAAGAGGGCCAAGAGCAACCGTGATCTGGAATTCCCAAGGCAAAGGCACCAGCAGCCTCCTGCTGTCAGCTCAGGGTGAGTAAAAGAGCCTTGAAAACAGCGCTGGAGCCCGATCCTTTCTTCCTCTGAGGGCTGGCTCAGGGCAGCACAGGTGGGCCCTGAGCAGTCAGGGCTGTGTGTGGGTGCTGGCTGCTGTGCTCCAGAATTGAGCTGTTAAAAGCCCTTGGGAGCCGAGGCAGGAGCAGGTGGGAAGGGGCCGGCGCTGCTGCTGCTCCTGGCCGGGAGCCCCGGCTGGGCCGGGCCGGCGCCTCCTGCGCTGCGGCTGCTGCTGCTGCCAGAGCCGGGCGGGACTCGGGGACAGGGAACGGACACGGGGGGACAGCAAAGGCCTGGCGGCTGCAGGGATGGTGGCGCTGGGGCCAGCGCCAGCACAGAGCTTCAGCCCGCAGTTAACCCCGAGGGAAATGCTGGGGAAACGCTCCATTTCAGCTTTCTTTGCTTGTTGCTGTAATGAAGGGACTGAAATGAAAGGCGAACAAGCAGGGCCCGACCCCTCCTCTGGGAGGAGCCCCAGGACTGGGCCTGTAAGGGGCCGCGAGGGGCTGTGAGGGGCCGTGAGGGTGTTATGAATCAAAAGCTTGACTAGTCCAATATTCAAGCAGCAATCAATTTATTATTTAATATGGTAAAGTATGAGCAATACAGTGCCAGGTACAGTGGGGGAAGTTTTCCCTCCAACTGCACACCGATAATTGATGGTTACAGGTATTTACAGGGGTACCCATCAGTTTTTTTCAGCAGTTTCTATTTCCAATCTTTTACTCATCAGCAATTTTTATTCCAAATTATTACATCACAATTCTAAAAACTATTGTGATTTTAATTTCTCAGGATGTATCTCAAAGGAGAATTCCCAGATGGTGACGGTCCAGTTTCCAAAAGAAGAAAGACTAATTCCATCTGGTGGAGTCCAGCTCCCCAGATGTGTGTCCACCTTTTAATTGCAGAGACTCTAAATCTCATAACAGTGATGTCCAGCGTCCCTTTGGTCGAAACCATAAACCCTTGAGGTGATGTTCATCTTCCTTTTTCAAGCTGTTTTTCTCTGCTTCAATAAGGCGTGAGATAAGCATATTTCCTTTATATATATTCCAAAGCTACAGTTTCAATAATACAAGTAATATTCTAAAATTATACTTCAAAAGGTTATTATTGCAGAACTCTTTATGGATTAAATGCACGCAAAAAGCAACATCTATAACACTTTAATTCAAATGCACCTAAATCAACTAGGGTTAATTTGCAAACAAAAGATAGGTTCAAAAGTCTTTTTCCATGCTTTATTTTCCTCAGTTATTACTAGAATTCACAACTATCCCATTGTCGGTATCCACACATTTCTCATTCACAAGTACACACATTGCCTGTTTGTACCTGACACGAAACACAGCTTTGCATCTCACAAGGGGTTGTGAGGGGCCGTGAGGGGCTGTGAGGGGCCATGTGGGGCTGTGAGGGACCATGAGCAGCTGTGAGGGGCCCTTGCCCCTCTATGGAGACCTGTCATTCCTGTCCAGGAACCCATGGCTGAAATGGAATTCCACCCCAAAACTCCCCATATATCCAAGGGTTGCTTTCAGACAAAAGCTGCAAGGACAGACAGGTCTGGCTTGCCTTGGCCTCTGGGGACTGCTTCTCATGTGCTTTCAAAACCCTGGAGTTCTGTGATTTCCTTCCTATAGGAAAGAACTGTTCCCATTGTCCAGGTGCTCCTGGCCTCAAGCACTTGACCACTATACAGGGATGCAGTTTGACAAGAAAGTCTCACAGATGTGTATGCTTGGCTGAAAGATTTTTGAATGTAATGTCTGAAGACGAATATAAATGAAAGCAAGTTTTGATATAAAAGAAAAGAATTGATGAGCCAGTCTTTTTGGATAGCTAAGAAGGTAAAGTGTTAGTTAGAAGGGGTTTTTCTGACTTAGAGCAAAGGATAAGCCCACCTCAAACAAGAAGATTTTACCAAGCAGAAAGATAGCACAGGCAAACAAGTCAGCAAATTTTGCAAGTAGAAAAAAGGTCTCAGAATTTTCCACTGCAAGAAAACTGGAAAACAACTTTTAGCTTAAACTGTAATGTACTAACTTTTAGTGATTGGAGAATAGTAACATGAATATGGTAATGATAGTAGTTATGATTGGCTATAGGTAAAAATTAATGTATAGATTGGTTCTATTGTGTGAAGATGCTCAGCAAAGAAAAGTATATAATGCATTTGTAACCTAAACTAAGGGTCTCCAGGCCTGCAGCTGGAGCTGACAGCTGTAGCACAGCTCTGTCACCCATGACTCTGGACTGCTGTATCACCTTGGATACAATAAACTGCACTTTGAAGAGCCGCCTGGAGTCCCACATCCCTCATTTCAGCTCTCACAAACTGGTGTTGCCCGGAACTGCCATTGCCCAGATGCAGAAATTTCCCAGTGCTCGCAAAGCCCAAGTGCAGCAATTTGCTGGCACAGAAATACAAAAGCTGGCAAATACCTGGGGCCGGCACCACCCAGATCTGGTGTTTTCCAGCACTGCCAGTGTCCAAACATGGCAATTTCCTGGTGCTGGCACAGCCCAATTCCAGCAAATTGCTGGCAAAGAAAGCCTAAATCAAGCAAATTCCTGGATTTAAAAGGGATTTAAAGCAACCCAATCTCATGTTTGCTGACACCGCCAGTGCCCAGATCCGGAATTTTTCAGATGCCTGCACAGCATAATTCCAGCAATTTGCTGGCAGAGAAGGTTCGCATTTGGCAATTTCCCGGTGCCAGCACATTCCCCACCCAGATCTGGTGTGCACTGGCACTGCCAGTGCCCACATCTGGCAATTTCCTGATGCCAGCAAAACCCAAAGGCAGCAATTTTCTGGCAAAGAAAGCCCAAACTTGGCAGCACCCAGATCTGCTGTGTTTGGGTTGGTTTAAAAGAAGGAGACCTCGGCTTAAGGCTTTGGGAAAACCCTCTTTAGGGTGAGCAGGAGCTCCCGCCCATAATCCTCTTGTTCAGTTATGCAGATTGTTACTAGAAAGTTCTGAGTTCTCTTTGCTACCATTGGTTACTTTTTGCCCCAAAATTGTAATATTCTTAATCATTCCTTCCTCTTGGATCCTTCCCTCAGATCCCACCTTAACCCCTCCCCATAAATAAATGTATAAATATCCCTGCTAGATCCTGGACCCAGGCTTTTTTCTGCTTCGCTCTCTGTACTGTGCACGCCATCCTGTTTGTTGTGTTTGCCTTCAGTAAAGTTCTGTTTCCACACAACCAGATGAAAGCAGTCTCTGTCTGTAAAGTGGCCAGAGCTGGTTCTCAGGGAAACCACTGGTCAACGGTCCGGACGAGGACCAGAAGGTTTCACTGGTGTTTGCTGGCACTGCCAGTGCCCCGATCTGGAAATTTCCCTGTTCCAGCACCACCCATGTCCAGCAATTTGCTGGCACAGAAAGCTAAAACCTGTGGCAGCTTCCTGCTACTGGGTCTGGCACCACCCACATCTTGTGTTTGCTGCACCAGTGCCCAGATTTGGAAATTTCCCGGTGCCAGCAGAGCCCAAATCTGGCAGATTTCTGTCACTGGCAATGACACCACCCAGATCTAGTGTTTGCTGGCAGCGCCAGCACCCAGATCTGAAAACTTCCTGGTGCTGGCACAGCCCAAGTCCAGGGATTTGCTGGCACAGAAAGCCAAACTTTGGGTATTTCCAGGTTCTGGCACCAGCATCATCCAGATCTGGTGTTTGCTGGGACCGCCAGTGCCCAGACTTGGAAATTTCCTGATGCCTTCACAGCCCAGGTCTAGCAATTTGGTTTTAGCTAGCTGGGGCAGAGAAGTTCCTCGGACTGTGACTTTCCTTTTTCTTGGAATTGTTTAAACCCGCTCTGGAGGGAAGTCTTTTCCTCAGCTAGAAGGGGGAGGGGCCACTGGAACTTGCTTTCTAGACTGACCCCTTTTGGAGGTTTCCTTCCAAAATTTGCCTGAAACCAGCACAAACAGTCACAATGAAAACTTCACCAGTGGCACAACTCCCCAGCCCAGCAGGAAAAGAACGGACATGTAAAGTTCTCCTAACATTTGTTCTGCTTTGCTGCAAAAGTCCTGCTGCACACACTGTGCACTGTGGAAAGCTAAGAGAAGCTGCAGCTGGTGGCAAATCTTGTGACAGAGGCTCAACCTTGTTCTCCATGAGAGATTCTAGAGAAGAGCAGACAGAAGATGATTCCTGGAAAACTGAAACAGCTTTCCAGAAGGGAAATGAAAATGAAAGAAACAATCCAAGATGTTTTCCTCTATTTATTCTATGCTCCTCTTTTCCATGTTGCACTGCTTCTCCATCCCATTCATTCCAAATGCACCTCACCTCTAAAATCTGTGACTTGGCAAGTTTTAGACACTCTAAAATCCCATGAGCTACACACAGTTTTCCTTTCCACACAGGAAAGCAACACTGGAGGTGTAAGTGCAGTGTTTGGGTCAGGTAGGAATCCTACCCCAAGGGAAGGTGCCCCGACAGTGTCTGACCCTCAGCAAGGACAATGCTCAGCAGCAAGCGAGGGGATCGCTGTGCCAGTGTGCAGGAGTCAGGGCTCTGCATCTGGGCTCAAGGCTGCAAAGTTCCCGTGTTTGGACAGACGGAGGGGCTGTCCCCGGGGCGCGCGGGGCTCGAACGTGGGGCTCGTGGGGCGAATGGGGAACAGACACGGGGACGAACGGCCCCGGTGCTTCAGTTGCAGCAGCGGCAGCAGCGGCGGCAGCAGCAGCGGCGGCAGCAGTAGCGGCAGCAGCAGCAAAACAGATAGTTTTGAATAGTCTTTCTCTCTCTCTCTCTCTCTCTCTCTCTTTCTCTCCCTTTCCCGCTGTTGGGCACCCTACTCTCGGGGTCCCTTGCCCAGCGTCCCTCTCCTCTCCCCGCCTCCCTCTCCCCTGCCGGGCTCGGCCATGGCCCCGGCCCGCCCCCGGCCCCGGGCGGGGCTGCCCCGTGCCCGGCCCCGGCCGTCCCGCCGCGGTCTCGCCTCCGCCCGGCTCAGGCTGTACTGGCGGTGGCGCTGCTGGGCGGGCATCAGTGCCTGGGGCCGGGGCGGCATCGCCGCCCTTTGCCTCCGCCTGGCCCGAGCCCGGCCCCGGACCCGACGCAGGGTCAAGTCCCGACCCCGGCCCCGGCCCCAGCCCCAGCCCCGCCCCCGCCCCCGCCCCATGCCCCGCCCCTGGCCCCGGCCCCGGCCCCGGCCCCGGCCCCGGCCCCGGCCCCGGCTCCTCCCGCGGCCCGCGGAGGACACAGGCGGCGCGGCCGCTCCCGCCGCCTCCGCTGCGGCTTCCCCGGCCCGAGCTCCGCCGCTCGGCAGCGCGGCCGCCGGCCCCGAGCCTCCCGTGCCGCGTTCCGAAGATGGAACGCCTGGGCATGGCCGGCCCGGGGCGGGTGAGGAGCGCTCGGGGGCCGTTGCTGGCCCCGGGCCGAGCGCTGACAGCCGCGTCCCGCCCGCAGGGACGGCGCAGGAGGCCCTGCAGGAGCGGTACAGGCTGGGATCGCTGCTGGGGCGCGGCGGATTCGGCAGAGTCTTCGCGGCCACGCGGCTCTCGGACGGCGCCCCGGTGAGCGGCGGGGCCGGCGGCGGGCGCAGGAGGAGGGGATGGAGGAGGAGGAGGGCGGAGGGCGGAGGATGGGGCTGGCAGTGCGGGCGGCGAGCTCACCCCGCTGCTGCCCTTGGCTTGCAGGTGGCCATCAAAAGGGTGCCACGGAACCGCGTCCGGCACTGGGGCGAGCTGGTGAGTGAGCGGGGCCAGCAGCCGGGGCTGCCGGCCGGGGATGAGCCGGCGCCCGGCACGGTGGGAGCCACCAGGACGCCCCGAGAGAGAGCGGGCGTGGGGCCAGCGCAGGGCGCAGAGCATCCCGGCCTGGCTGAGGGCTTCCCCAGGCCTGGCACGGCACCGGCCCCACTGACGGCATGGGCGAATGGGGAACAGACACGGGGACGAACGGCCCCGGTGCTTCAGTTGCAGCAGCCCGACGGCACCAGTGCCCCGCTGGAGATTGTTCTGCTGGCCAGGGTGTCCACTGGCTTCCCCGGTGTGGTCCAGCTGCTGGAGTGGCTCGAGCTCCCCAACTGCATCGTGATGGTGCTGGAGCGGCCAGAGCAGTGTCAGGACCTGCATCATTTCATTCGGGCACGGCGGTTCCTGCCTGAGGAGGTGGCACGGGAGCTGTTCCGCCAGGTGCTGGAGGCCGTGCGGCACTGCACCAGCTGCGGGGTCCTGCACCACGACATCAAACCAGAGAACATCCTGGTTGACCTGGACACCGGGCAGGCCAAACTGATTGACTTTGGCTGTGGCACCTACCTGCAGGACACAGTCTACACTCACTTTGCAGGTGAGCCTGCAGAGGGCTGTGCTCTCGCTGCTGACATCTCATGGCCCAACATCTCCCAGCCCAAGCTGGCTGTGGCAGCGGGGATTCTCCCTTTTGCTGCCAGTCAGGACACTGAATCTTCAGCTGGGTTGCTTTAGAGCAGGGCTGGGTGGGCAGCCATCTTCCAGCCCTGCTGGCAGCCTTTGCCAGCCACTCTGCCCAGGACTAGGGCTGGGCCGGGGCAGCCAGCCCAACCAAAAGCCCCGTGGGTTGGGGTAGCAGAGAGGGAGGGCGGAACCTTTGCCCCAGCCACTTTGGTATGCAGATGACAGGAAGGGCTTGGGCTGCTTCACTCGCCCTGTTTCCCTTGGCTTCATATTATTTTTGGGGAAATGCAGGCAGGGAGGATAAGGGCATGTTTTTTCCCCAGCATGGAGTGGGTTTTTCCTTTGCATGTCATGGTCGGGCCTAGCCAGGGCTGCCCTCTTCCAACACCAGAGGCTTCTTTTCCAACCCTAACTTTGTGCACAAGTCCCAGATGCTGGCGAGAGGGCAGTGGTCACGCTGTGTGCCCCTGATGCAGCCCCCGCACACCCAGGGATGCTGGGGCCAGGCTCTGGGAGCAGCAGCATCCCCCTGATGAACTCCATCTGTATTCCATAGGAACACTGTCCTACAGCCCCCCGGAATGGAACGACTTTGGCTGGTACCATGGCGAGGCAGCAACAGTCTGGTCCCTGGGCATCCTACTGCACCAGATGGTCTGCGGGGAGCACCCTTTCAGAAGGGGCCAGAACCTCAGCTGGGGCCAGCTCCCGCTGCCACAAGGGCTCTCTCAAGGTGGATCCTCTTCTCTGGGCATGGGGGGAATCCCAGTGCTGGGAGCCAGCAGCGGGCTAGTGGGCATCCTGCTCTGGCAGCTGCTGAGGAGGTGGCACATGTCCTGCTCTCCTCCAAAACAGGGAATTGATGGGAAAGTTTAGGCCCAGCTCTGAGCACATCCAGCATGGCCTGGGCGTGGGAATAGGGGGGCAAAGCAGACAGGAGCCTTCTCTGGCTGACCGGCAGTTTCTGCTTTCTCTTCCCAGAGTGCAAAGACCTGATCAGGTGGTGTTTATCCGTGAACTCCTTGGACAGACCCACACTGGAAGACCTGTTCTGTGATCCTTGGATGTGGGATATTCCTCTGCCATAAAAGAAGGGAGAGAGCCACAGGCACACTTTGATCCATGGCCCTGGTAAGTTCCTGCTCCACATATGCCTTGGCAATGAGAAGCAAAGGAACCCAGAGCTTTTTGTGCTGCCTGTGTCACTGCACCGGGGTCATGGGATGGGAACACACAGCCCTTGTGCTGGAGCTGAGCTGCTCTGCCCAGCACTGGTGGCCGCCATCCCAGCTGGTTTTGCTTGTCCTGGTTCCCTGACAGCTGGGGCCCTGGGCAGAGCCCTGAGAGCCTGCTCTGCCCCCAGGGAAGGAGAAGGAGCCCCTGGAGAAGCTGTACCGGGTGGGGATGCTGCTGCTGCTGCTGCTGCTGCTGCTGCTGCTGCTGCTGCTGCTGGAGACAGCGAGGGTGACATCAAGGATGACAAGCTCTTCCTCAGCCTGGCCACTGGAGGCTGAAGGTGGTGCACTTTAATTCTGGCACCTTCTTCAAAGCCAAACTCCACAGGGAATTTGCAGATGAGTCCCACCCGGGAAATTCTGCCAGATCTGGGCATAACCCAGCGTGGCGGGGAACCAAAGGCTCCCCCTTTGCTGGGGCAGATGCAACTCATTCTTCAGTGGCTGCCCAGCTGCTTTTGGCAGGGTGGGGCATGGGCTGGGGTGGGTACGAAATGGGATTGGGCTCCTGGCCCTGCCAACAGCCCCCAGCACCCACCGTGCCCCGGGCTGGGGCTGGGGCTGGGGCAGCCAGCCCGACACAAACAAAGCCCCATGGTGGGAGCAGAGGTGGGACTCCAGAACCTGTGCAGAGCTGCTTTGCTGTGCAGGCAAGGAAGGGCTTGGGCTGCTCCACTGCCCTTGTTTGCTTTGGGGTCACCGTGATTTTGGGGGGCAGTGCAGAGGGGAAGAGAGAAAGTGTGGGTTTCCCACAGCCATGGCTGGGTTTTTCCCTGGCATGCAGGGGTTGGGCCTTCCTCAAGACCCTGACAGAGATAAGACTTTTTACCAATTTTCTTGTTTTCCCATTTTGTCTCTAAACTCTTTTCAATAATGTGTTGTTTGTTATTCCAGAGGAAGCGTTCCAGGTGGTCCAGTGTGGATGGGGAAGTGCTTGGGAGCAGCTGTGGTGTGGATGGGCCGTGCCCCTGGAGAAGGCTGAGGCCATGGTTTGGGAGCAGCTTTTCTTCCAGCCATGGGTGGTGTGAGGTGGGTTCCCTGTGTGCTTGGCAGGGTGGGATCAGAGCTTTTGGGAGATGGCAGCGAGCACAGGAGTATCCTGCTCCGGGCAGCTGCTGAGGGCTGGAAGTGCCGTGGCTGGCTGCAGGCTGGGCACATGTGCTGCCCTCCTGCTCTGTGCCTTTGGCAGCAGGGATGGGCAGCTCTGGGCACAGCTCTGGGTGCAGCCAGCATGGCCTGGGCACCGCAGGCCTTGGCACAAGGGCACAGGAGCCCTCAGCTGATGGGCACTTTCTGCTTTCTCTCCTTGCAGCCGGGCTCTGCGGGTGCTGAGGCTGCTCTGGGCTCTGCCAGGGCTCTGCTGGGCTCAGCCCTGGGCCCAGCTGGGCTGGCTCTGCCCTCACATTGCTCTGACAGCTCTGCATCAGACCAGCCCATTGCGAGCACAGCGCCTGAGCTTTCTGCTTTGGCAGGTGAGTGAGACTCTGCTGCAGGCCCAGAGATTGCAGCTGGGGACACACATGCAACTGGCAAGGACCCAAACTCTCCACAGTCCCAGCTGAACGCCTGGATCTATACAGGGTGTTTTGTGTGTCCCGTTCTTCCTTCTTGATTGGCTGGAATTGTGCAATTGCACTTTCTTCCTCCTCTAGAAGTGCCACGAGTGGGCCAAAGCTGGCGAGTGGGCCGTGTTCCTGAGGTACTGCAGTCTGGAGCTGATGGATGGAGAATTGCCCTTCTGCACTGCCAAACCAGAGCAAAAAGCTGTCAGTGGGAGTTCGTGTCTCTAAGAAACTCCTGGCAGTTACAACAGGAATGTGCAGCTCATTTGCAGGGTGAGAAGGAAGGTGATCTTCTAAAGGATTTGGGGTTTGACAGAGTTTCCATTCCCAGTCCTGCTTGGAGCTGGAAGGGCACAAAGCAATTTCCTCTTGCTTCAACCACAATTTCAAATACCAGTGTTGGGAACAAAGCCCAAAATCTTTTAAGAGGCTGCTGAGGTCAGTAAGATGGATCCATGCCATCAGCACATTTACAATGTAAAGAACTGAGTTCTCTTTTGAAAAAGATCATTTACCTCTTAATGCAAAGAATGTGTCTTTGCCTTTATGTTTTGTTTTTTTCACTAACATTGTGTTATGTTTTTTCACTAACACTTGGATTTTATTCTTATCTTTTACAATTTACCTAGTTTTTTCCTTTTTCCTTTTTTTCCTTCTAAATAGAAAACATGTCCTACAGAAGAAATGTCCTTTGCTCCTGGTTCCTGTGTGGAGCAGCTCCCTTCCTGCTGGCTGAGCTGCTCTGGCAGAGCCCGGCAGCTCCTGGCCCTGCAGGGCTGAGGCTTTTCCCTGTTTCTGGGCACAGACTGATGGAGCAGCACTGCTGAACACGGGCACACAGAGGGACCAGCAGCAGCTGCCTTTGGCCACCTGGGGCTCCAAGGCCCAAACTCTGAGCAGCCAGGGCTGGAAGAGACTGGCAGGATCTGATCCCTGACTCTGGGCCAGGGCTGCACAAATGACCCCACGGCAGCAGCAGCAGCAGCAGCAGCAGTAGCAGCAGCAGCAGCAGCCACAGCAGCACATGGAGCTGACTTTGAGCACAGCCCCTGCCCCTCTTCCCTCCCGTGTGCAGCGGTGTCACAGCAGCCTGAGGCACCTGGGAGCCCCCAGTGCCAGCAGGGACTGGAGATGGCAGCCCTGGGCTCCTGGAGGCTGTGCAAGGAACAGAGCTGGGCACTCCCTGTCCATGGGGAGCTTCCAGATGGAAAAGGCTGCTGTGCCCAGGCAGCTCCAAGGGCACAGAAAGGAGGCTCTGGAGCACTGGATCTGTGCCAGTGCCACAGTCCTGGGCAGCAGCCAGCGAGCCCTGGGGAAACAGAGGGCACAGCACGAGGGACAGAACCAGGCAAGGGCAGAGACTGGAGAGAGCCAGGCCTGGGAGCAGGAACAGCTGCTCCATTGCACTCTTGGAGAAAGCTCTTGGCTGGTTCAAAGCGCTGAAAGACGTGAAGGGCAGAGAGGAGGCCACAGCAAACAATGCTCCTGTTTGCACAGCCTCCCCTCTCCGTGTCCCAGAAGGAATTGCATGGACTGTGCTCTTCTCTCCGATTCGTCTCGTTCAGCATGAGCACCTCAGCACCAGGAGCTGAAGGAGCTGAAGCCTCAGGCCACAAGAGCTGGGCAAGAGGAGACTTTCTGAGCAAAGTAATGCTGCTAAAATAGCCCCAGCTGAATGCAGTGGATATTAGCATGGAACCACAGAATCCTTTCTGTTGGAAAAGCCCTCTGAGCTCACCCAGTGCAGCCACTCAGCCAGCAGTGCCAAGCCCAGCACTAAACCACGTCCCTGAAGTGCCAAGGTCTGGACACCAGCCCTGAGTGAGGCCTGAACAGCAGGCCCTGAGCCAAAGATGGCCCCTGGATGAACCTTCCAAGCAAAGGTTATCTTTGTATCTGCTCCCTGATGAAATATGCATGGTCATTAGCACTGAGATAGATGTAGCCACTCATTAGGGAAACACGGATTGACCTTTGTGTATTTAGAAGCCAGACAAGGCCATGAAATCTGACATCTGGCCTTGTTTGGGGCTGTATGGTCAAAGTCAGCTCCCTTGGTTCCTCCTTGAGCCCTGGCCAGGCTTTGGGAGGAACCCAAGAGGAGGATGAAAGCAGATGTTGCCACACTAGCAGTGCTGTCAGTTTGTTCATTCAGCACTGTCAGAGCTGGGCCCTCTCCCAGCGGGGTTGGAGCCTCACCTGGGGCTGGAGGCACCTGCAGGAATGCCCAGTGCCCAGGAGTGGCTCTGCAGCCGTTGGCTGTGACAGCTTCCCCAGCTGCTGTGTGGGTCTGGGGGATGGTAAAGGTTGAGGGTAAATGCTGCTGGATCTTTCTTAATCACTGCTGCAATCTTTGGTGGGGATGGTTGGGTGCATTGCTGAGCTGCTCCTGTTGCGATTCTTTGCTGCTCTGAACTGCAGGAAATGACACTGATTCCTTCAGTTGGAGTCTGTGGCTTTGGTGCTGACCCTGCCCACTGGCAAAACAAAACTGGCACAGTCTGGCCAGATGCCAACAAAATGTCACTTGTTCAGTGTAAATGTGAGGAATCAGTCCCATCAGAAATTCCCAGCTGGGAAGCCCTTTCCTGGAGTTCCCTGGCTCTGGAGTGGGCTGAGGTTGGAGCCCCGTGGGTGCAGTGGGGCAGTTGGGTAAAAGAAGCTGCACCCCTGGATGTCTTCAAATGCATCCAAAAATTGCACATGGAAAAGGAAAAGACCGTGTGGGTTTGGGCAGACAAAGATGAATTTGTTGAGAGTACATAGGAAACAGCACCTTCAGAAGGAACAATGATTGTTGGAATGCTCCCACATGGAGCAAGAGAAGAAGGTTTTAATCTTGAACTGATATGCATTTGTGCAAGTGAAATATCTATATACATAATAATTATATATGTATTTATAGTATAATAAGACCTCAATATATCTATTTAGATAAATTTATTTATGTCTGTATCTATCTATATTTCTATATCACTATCCATCTATGAAATTATATAATAATGTGAAATAGTGCTGACAATACTAATTTGGTAGCTTTGGCTGCTCAGGGATGTAACACTAAATACCCTACAGAACAGGACTGGCCAGGACCCTAATGTCAGTGGTCAACTTTTTGAGATTGTATACAATGAAAAAGGGAGAAAGGGAGAAAATTGGCTATTTTTGCAGGGGTTGCTGATACTGTGGTGCAGGGTGCTTTGTCTGTTCCTGTGAAAAATACAGTGATTTTGCCTGCAGGGTTTTTCATGTACCAGATTATGCACAAGCTGCAGGATTGGGTGCACGGGTGAAGGGGTTGTTAAAAGAGCAGTTGGAAAAATAAGGAAATGGGAACCTTTGTCCATGGAGAACCCATCTCCCAGATGTGCTCCATGCCCTTCACAATGGCCCACTGGGGAAATGGAACCCCCTGGCTGTGCACGGCTGCCCCCAATTTGCAAATCCAACCATGGGCAGTGAGACTTGGGCTGCCTGGGAAATTGTTCTGGCTGTGATGGCCCCTGGCAGGGCCAGCCCAGAGGCTGCAGGGCTGGGCCTTCATGCACTGGAATTCATTAGGAGAAATTCAAAGCCAATGACAGCTATCAATTCTGAAACAGGAATTCAGATTCCTCCAGGACACTTTGCTTTGGTAACTGCTCCCTTGGAGCTTGGCCTTGCAAAGTGTTCCTGTCATGGCAGGAGGAAATGATGCAGAATATCAAGGAGAAATTACAGTAATTCTGTAAACAATAGTGACCAGGATTGGATTAGTCAACCCTGTGACAGGGTAGTACAATTATTGAGACTGCATTTTTAGGAATGATTGTGAAAAAAGGAGATCCACCTCCAATCACCACTGTTTGTGCAAATAAAGGGTTTGGGTGCAGCAGTCCTAATAATGGAGCCAGAGTGTGGGTCCCAAGGCCAAAAGGCCCTCCCAAGGCAGCTGAAGGAGCAACTCCTGGGAAAGACAACTCTGAGTCCTGAAACCTGGGCAGGAACAATGGGAATGTGTCCCTGCATCCAAGGATTCTGTGTGAGAACAAGGAGATCTGACAGGATATGGTTTTACACATCCTGCCAGACCAGATCTCCCTGTATGCCCCAAGGGCCCCTTTGGGAAATGCTCTGATCCACGGGGCTCCATGTGAAGGCTGCTGTGACACTGAGGGACTTGCACAGGAATTCCATCCAGGAGCCTGGGTGCCCCTCAGGGACTGGGACCCGGCCCCTTCCAGCCAGAGGGGAAAGGGCCCCCCAAGCCTTGTTAGCCACAGACAGCATGGTAAAGCTGAACAGCAAAGGGCCTCGGGGCATTATTCTGGAATTAAAAAGGTGCCAGCTCCATGCACAACAGAATTCTTGTTCCTAATTGGAATGAGATTGAGAAAAAAGAATGAAGAACGGTGTCACTAAAGTACTGCTGATGTCTGTAAGGTGTACCTTGATAGTCAGCCAGAATCTTTGTCTGCCACAAACACCTCTGGTGTTTCACCAAGGGATTGGTCATCAAAATGTAATGATGGGTTATGATGGATTGCTGAGCTTCTTTTGTAATTCATTGCTAATGATGATGTGCTTTGCTGAGCTTATCCTTTTGTAAATCTTTGCAGCTGTGCATGATATAAATGACACAATTCCTTCAGTTGGTGTCTGTGTCTTTGGTAGTGACCCTGCCCACTGGTGAAACAGGGCCCCCTCTTGCCTAAGTGTTCCCTGGGAAGGCAAAAGCCCTCCCTCCAAAATTCCCCCCTTCCTCCCTGTTCCCCCCTTCATACCCTGAGCATGATGTGCTCTGGTCTGGGGTACCCCCGGGTCAGTTGGGGTCCCCTGTCCTGGCTGTGTCCCTGCCCAGCTCCCCCGCAGCCCCAGCCCCTCCCCAGTGTGGCTGGACAAGGGGCAGGACAGGCCTTGGCTGTGCTGCAGCTCAGCAAGAACAAAACCATCTCTGCGTGCTCAGCCCTGTGCTCAGCACCCGGCCCAGCAGTGTCTCAGTGCCAGGGGCTGTGCCCTCAGTCCCTGCCAGGGGTTTCCATGGCAACTGCCAGGCCAGGTGACCCAGGTGTCCCTGCAGTGCCGGTTGCCATGGAAACAGTGCCCAGCCCTGCCCCTTTCTGTCTGGCTGACCTGGCCTTTGGCCCTGGCAGTGCCGTTGGCTGCTGGTTCCCGGTGCCTGAGCGGCCAGTGTGGCACAGGACAGGTGGCCATGGCACAGCCCCCAGCAAGGGATCCCCTCTGGCTCTGGGCACTGACACCAGCCCTGAGCAAGGGCCCAGGGCAGCTTTCCATGGCCACCAACCATCACAAGGGCTGCGGGCATTGGCTGCCATGACACCAAACCAAGGAATGGGTCCCAGTGGCCATTGCCATGGCATCTGGTGGCACCAACGAGTGTCACTGCAATTGTACCTGGAACAGCCCTGGCACTGCTTTGTCCCAGGGTTGCCATGGCCGCTGAGGACAGCAACAGCTCTGCAGGCAAGTGGCCATGGAACCTGGCTGCAGAAATGGCTCCTTGGGCTGGTTTCCAAGGAAACCTGAACTGATGGGGGTTGCCATGGCACCCAAACCCAGCAGTGGGGTCATTGCAGTGTCCATGGCAACAGTCCCTTGCAATGGCACCACTGCATGTTGGGATGGTGATCCACCCTCACAGCTGGCCCAGGGCAGGTCTGGAGTGCTCCTGGTGGCAGCTTGGGCTTGGCACACACTTGAGGAGGATGTCTGTTTGCAATGGGGAAACTCAGGAGTTTTAGATTGCTTCAAAAATCAAAGAAGGAAAATCCCTCTTTGGCTGTGTGCAGCCAGTTCTTCAAGCAAAGCAGGTTCCAGGTGAGTGAGGAGAGACACAATGGGCTTGGGGAATGTGGAGCAAGGTTGTCTACACTGGCTCAGAGCTCAAGGCACAGCTTCTCTGAGCAGGCCAGGGCTCCTTAGGAGAGTCCCTGGATCAATATCAGTCACTGAATGCTGCAATCACCTCTTGTGTAATAGGAACAGCAATAAAAGACACCCTTTAAAATAGGACTACATATTTCCTGGAAGCTCTTTGAACTATTTCTCCATAACTGTCAAAGGAAACCGTCCTAATGAACTGCACTGGAGCAGAGGGAAATCAAGGCAGAGCCAGGGTTTGTCAGGACTTGCTTGATCCTCATGAGCCTCACTGTGCATTTGGAGCTGAGCCCTTGAACATCAGGGCCTGGGAGGAGATTGCACAAACCTTGCCAGGAGTCAAAGGCAGAGGAAACACCCCAAGTTTCTCCAGGCATTCATGGCTCCCGCTGAGGTCCCTCTCCAACACAGGCTCCTCATGCACTCCTTGCAGGAGAGAATTGGTGACCAGGATGGCACAAAAACCTCTCAGACACTCAGTGTGGAAAGGAAAATCCAAAGCACCTTCAGCACCTTGAGTGTCTCAAAGCATTAATGAGCCCCACTGAGTGTCAGTACAAAGCTCTCCAGGGACTAATTAACGCAGATAATTGGGGCCATGATTGGACAAATATCTCCCAGAGTCTATCCAAAGGGAAACACCAAGTACCTTAAAAGAACTGAAGTACCTTGAAGCATTAATGAGCCCCACTGAGTGGTGTTACTGACAAAGCCTCTCTAAGAACTAACTACAACACATAATTGGAGGCCATGACTGCACAAAGCTCTCAGAGACTCCAAAGCAAAAGCAAAACTCCAAGTCCTTTGAAAAACCTGAAGTCCCTGCAGGGAGCATTCAGGAGCCCCCAGGGCCATTGCTGAGCAAGGCTCCCCAGGGACTCCTTCCAGCAGATCCTTGAGGCCACTGGGATGTGGGCTAGGGGGAGATGCTGAGGACAGGACAAGGGGGTGACAGTGCCCAGCCTGGCTGGGGCTGTGCCAGGAGGCCCCAGGGCCTCAGGACAAGGTGTCTCCTCACAGCCCTTGGTGGCACAGAACCTGCTGTGCCCCAGGGCACCAAGACTTGGCTTCTCTTTGTCCGCAGCTGCCATCAGTGCCTGCAGTTCTCTGCTCTGCCTGAGGCCTGGGGACACTTTCCCTGTCGTGTCCCTTACAGGGATCTCTTCAAAGTACAAGAAACTTCAGTGTTTCAATAGAACTGAGTTCTTGAGGGTTCTTGAAGGTTCTGTGACATCCCAGAACTGGCTGTGACATCACAGAGTAGGGTCTGAGGCCATAGAACACAGTCTGCCATCATAGAGGGTGGCTCTGTGGCATCAGAGAGTGGGTTGTGACATCACCTGGTGGCTGTGGAACATCATAGAGCAGGCTGTGACATCACAGAACAGATTGTGACATCAGAGGGTGACTTTGTGACATCAGTCTTCTGTGGCATCACAGCACTGCTGTATGACATCACAAGGTGACATCGAGTTGGCTCTGTGACATCAAAGGGGCAGTGTCACATCACAGAGAAGGCTGTGTGACATAACAGGGGCTCTGTGACATCACAGGGGCAGTGTGACATCACGGGGGCTGTGTGACATCACGGGAGCTGTGTGAGGTCACTGGGAAGGTCACTCTGCCCCGGCCCCCCTCACAGCTCCCCCCAGAGCACTCCAACCCTGCTCGTGCACAGCGGGGTCCCCTGTCCTCCCGGGTCCCCCCACCCCTGGCCCCGCAGCGTCCCCCAGAGGATGTTCCACGAGATCGACCCCAGAGCCTGACACGGGGATGGGGGTCGGAGCCCTGGGGGTGGCACAGGGGGACAGGGACCTCCCGGCAGGGTCCCTGTGTCCCCCAGAGCCAGAGCCTGGGCCAGAGCTCCTTCACCCTGTTACGAATGAGGGCTTGAGAGCGCTGAAAAAATCCCCAGCAAGGGAGCAGCAAAAACCAGATTTAATATTAACCAACAGCAGCACAAAGTTCCTTGGCAAGAGTCACTCTGCTCCTGACTGGACTCTTCAGGCACACCAGGGAAACAAAGCAACAACAAAACCAAACAGAACCCAGGCAATCAAATCAGAAATTAACTGAGAACTGTCCCTCTGTGTGTGTGTGTGTGACACAAGGACAGCAAGGGCAAGGATAAAAGGAACACGGCCTGAAAGCTTAACAGAGCTCAAACTTAACCGGACATTACTTATACATTAACCTTAACTGAAACTTTCAACTTCACAATTTAGCAAAAGAGCAGAGCGTAACAGCATGTAACCTAACTTAAACCTATGACTTCGCAATTTAACAGAGGTATAACATTTAACAATATTGAACTTAACATAAAATTTATATTAAAGGTAACCACTTAGCAAAAGAAAAACTCTCAGCAGCATTTAATTTAACTTAGGCCTCGTGATTTAACCTTCCCTACAGGCCTGACTGACTCAGCTATCCAAGGCACAACAACCCCTCAGAGAGCAGCATTTCTGCCACATTTCCCCAGCACAGGCACTCGTGTGTGCACACAGACACCAAGAGTCAGTGCAAGGCACCTGTGAGCAATTCCCCTGAGGGCAGGAAATGCTCACTGTGGATCCTTTGGCATCTCCCCAGTGGGCAAAGGGTTGAGCCTGGAGGAGTTGGGGGAACAGCCCAGGCTCTGTCGTTGTTCAGGATCCCCGAGTGCAGCAAACGGGAGAGTTCCCGGCTGGGAGAGGCCTCACTCAGAGGGAGTCGCTGGCCCAGGAGAGCTCCAAGGGCTCCTTTTGGAGCGCTGTTTGCAGGGCCCCAAGAGAGGGGCTTCAGTCCCAGCAATGGTTCATTCTGGCCGCACTTGGAATCAACAGCTTTCTTTGGCAGTGTGAGAACAGGGATGTTGTGCCACGGAGGGAACAAAAACAGTTCCCAGGGCTGCTCCTACAGAAACCAGGAGCTGGTTGGGCAGCAGCAGTGGCTGGAGCAGTGTTTGTGATGAGCTGCAGAGGAGCTGAGCCCAGGGGCTGTTGGCCAAGGCCGAGGCCCAAGGAGCATTTCTCAGCTGGCAGGGCGGCCTGAGAAGGGGAGGGGGGAATGCAGCAGCACAGGGCCATGGAACCAAGGGACCATTGTGACACTGTGGAGCCTTGTGACACCAAGGGACCATTGTGACACTGTGGGGCCCTGTGAGACCAAGCGACCATTGTGACACTGTGAGGCCCTGTGAGACCAAGGGACCATTTTGGCAATGTGAGGCCTCATGGTGTCATGGAGACCACTTTGACATTGCTGGGCCTCATGGAACCAAGGGGACTGTACTGACGCTGTGTGACTCCATGGAATGTAGGGATCATCATGACATTGAGAGGCCGCATCGGGCCAAGGGTCCATTGTGACACCACCGGGCCTCATGGAACCATGGAGACCATTATGACACTTTGTGGTGTCATGGAACCAGGCAGCCATTGTGACACTGTGGGACTCCATGGAACCAAAGGTTCACTGTGACATTGCAAGGCCTCATGGAACCATGAAAAGACAATTAAGACACTTTACAGCCTCATGGAACCAAAGGGCTATTGTGACACTGAGGGGCCCATGGAATCACAGAGACCATTGTGACACTCAGGGGACTCATGGAGACCATTGTGACACTATGAGGCCCCATGGAATAAGCAAAGCATTGTGAGACTGTGAAGCCTCATGGAACCAGTGAGACCATTGTGACCCTGGGAGGAGCATTGTGATATTGTGGGGCCGCGTGAAACCAAGACGCCTTTGTGACACTGCAGGGCTGCATGGAACCAAAGGTCCATTGTGACACTGCATGGTCTCATGTCATCAGTGGTCCATTGTGACACTGGGCAACCAAAGGAGACCATTGTGACACTGCAGGGCTGCATGGAACCAAAGCTCTAGGGTGACACAGAGTGGCCTCCTGTCATCAGTGGTCCATAGTGACACTGTGGAGCCAAAGGAGACCATTGTGACACAGCAAAACCCCAGGGTCCAAAGGTCCATTGTGACATTCCAGACCTCATGGAACAGAGGAGTCCTGTGACATTGTGGGGCCTGGGGAGCCACAGAGACCATTGTGACACTGCAAGGGCTCATGGAATCCTTGGGACCATTGTGACACTGCAGGACCTTATGACACCTAGGGGCCACTGTGACATTGTGGGACCCAATGGAACCTAGGGGCCAGTGTGACACTGCTGGAACCCATGGAATCAAGTCACCATTATGACACTGCGGGGCCCCATGGATCCAAGGAACCATTGTGACAATATGGAGCCCCACAAAACAAAGGGAAAACAGAACAAGTCTGGCTGCTTTGGCCTCCCATAGACTGCCTGACTGGTCCAAGTGACCTTTGCATGTTGAGGGTCACTTCTCATCTGCTGCTGAAACACTGAGGCTCTGTGCTTTCCTTCCCAATGGAAAAGAACTGTCCTTCTGCTCCAGGCGCCCATGGCCAGAATTGGGATTTCACCTCCAAAGGTCCTTATATCCAGGGATTCTTCCAATAGGAATATTGCCAGGACAAGTCTGGCAGGCAGTGGTTTCACAAGGGTCACCTCTCATCTGTCCCCAAAACATTGGGAAAGGCTCCATGCTCTCCTTCCTAAGGAAAGAACTGTCCTGCTTCTCCAGGTGCCCATGGCTGAGATTGGGTTTCCACCTCCAAAATTCCCTAAATCCAAACTCTGCAATTACTGACAAGTCTAGCTGGCCTTGGCCTGCTGAGGCTCTCACTTGCCTTCCAAACCTTGAGGCTCTGTGCTTTCCTTCCCATGGAAAAGAACTGTCCTTCTCAGCCAGGTGCCCATGGCCACAATTGGGATTTCACCTCCAACACTGCCTGTTGTGACAGACTGGAGGAGATCGTCTGCTCTAAACATTTTGTGTATGTGGGGGAGGAAGGGGCAGGTCCAGCCTTGCCCTGCCCTGTAAGCACAGCCCTTCCCTGCCCTGTGACCCCAAGGGCCCTCCAGTGGGTTTATGGTTTCTACCTGAACCGCGGCACACTGAACCCCCAGCACTGCCATCCCACCCTGGGCACTGGGGCCCTCTTGGCTCTACTCAGTGCTGCTGCTGTACTCGGGGCACCCCAAACCCTGGTAGGGACCCGTGTCTCCGCACTCCAGGGATTGTGTGCGACTCACACTGCCCCGATCCTCCACGCGCCCGGAGCTCCGTTCGGGGTTTGCGTGCCAATTCACCAATTCATCTGCCACCTTTACTCGAGTTTGGTGCACAGGAAAAACACCAAGCAGATATTCGTAAGAGGTCAAAATGACACAAAATTCTACTGGCAAAGTGCAAAAAATCAAGAACTTTGGAAGAGGATTTAACGCAACATCAAATTACACATAAAACACTTATCATAGCAGTAACTTCATTAACTTAGCCCATTTATCCTGGAAACATTAAAACACGCAAGCTGTTAGGGTATCCAAAAATGTTCCATATAAAGAGCATTAGAAGGAGAAGAAAGAGAGAGAGACCGAAAGACAGAAGCTCTTTAGAAAGACACACATATGACTAACAGCTCCTAGGGTTCCAGTGTGGGTGCGACACAAACTCCAGGAGAAGGCAGAGTCCATACCAGGGGCTCACCTTGTGCTCTGTTTTTAAGCCCCCGGGCCTTTGTGAGCCTCCCCCAGGTGGGATTTCTGATCACACAGGCAATCAGGGCTGGGTTAGCACTGTACCCACTGTGTGACTGATTGACAGCTCATCCCAGGGTGTCTCAGGACATTGATCTCATCCAGCCTCTGACAGTGACCATGGTGACACCGGAGAACCTCATGGAACGTGGGTCAGTTGTGACAATGTGGGTCCAAGGACACCACGGGAGATGTCCTAGACAGGTAGAATAATGATAAAAGAAAAGCCTTTTGAAATGAAGCCTTGTTCAGCCATATCAATAGCTGGCCTATCATCTCTTCTGTGTGCAACTAAGCAGTTACAAGTTCCCATGTGAAGCTATTTTGAGAATGAGACTTTGTGACCATTCTATTCTGAGGGTGAAAAACAAATGCACCTGCAATAACAAGTAATTTGTCCCATGAGAATCAGTGAAGAGGTAAACAATACAATAGAGAGATTTGATGCACAAGTAAAATCTATTTTATTAACCAATAATCAACTAACTGATAAGAAATCTTTGAACGAACTAAAGGTGCACACAAGGTCTGTTAAACTGTGTAAAATGAGTTGTATGAATAAAGATTAAGAGTTCTTCTCCATCTTAGCTTAGTCCTTTGGGATTTCAGTTCCCCCCTTCTTGACAGCTTTGGGTTCTCCCTTCTTTGGAGCTTTGGGTTCCGCCTTCTTTGGGTCTTTGTCTTCCTTCTTCTCTGAGATTTTGGTTTCCTTCCTCTCTGATGCTTTGGTGTTCTTCTTCTCTGATGCTTTGATTTTCTTCCCTTCTGATGCTTTGCTTTCCTTCTTCTCTGGGATTTTGATTTCCTTCCTCTCTGGGATTTTGGTTTCCTTTTTTGGGATTTTGGTTTCCTTATTGTCTCGGGTCTTGGTTTTCCCCTTTGCTGGTATTGGAGGTTGCTTGCCAACAGAGACACTCTTCTTTCCCTTCTTCTGCCTCTCTTCCTCCTTCCTCCTCTCTTCCTCCTCTAAGGCTTTTGCCTCCTCCTGCTCAAGCTTTTGAGCTGGCTCCTTCAGCTCCCTTCTGCAGACAAAACAGGAAACATGGCTGAGAGTCCCACCAGAACCTTGGGCTCCCTAGTCCTGACTGGCCCTGCACTTCATTCCTTGACCCTGAGGCCATTTCCGTGAATTCTCCTCAACCCACATAGGTTGGGAACATCCCAAGTGAGGGCATGGGTGGAAGGGGACCTCCAGGACCAGCCAAACCTGAGCTTTGCCATCATAAGGTGTTGACTGTGCCAGCTCCCTCTGAAGGCACAGCCAGACCCCTCCAGCCCCTGCCAAAGGCTGATCCAGCAGCTCTCTGCACTGGTGCCTGGAAACGCCCTTTGTCTCTTGGCTTCCCAGTTTAAAGCAGAGCACAGATTGCTGACATCTGCTTAGCTCTCCTACAGTTCTTACCCAGCTCATTCAGCCCCCTTCTCCCTGGGCATAGCTGAAGCATGATTTTAAAGAGTTCAGATTTCAGCTGAGGGTTAGAAGCAATTCCCATTGATCAGGATGTAGGTTAGATAGGCAGACCATAGGTTAATGATTATGAGATGCTTAAGCTGGAGCTGATTGTTCTATTGTTTACCATTAGGAGCTTCTTTCTAGAGGGAAGTGGAGGAAGTGAACTGTTATAAGAACATCTTGAAACCAGTAGAACAATGGTTAGCACCTGGGCTTGATGTCAATCAATCACTAAGCAGGGGACCTTGGATGGTGCCAGAGGGTCACAGAGACCTGATGAAGACATTCCTGACTTCATCCCTTAAGACCACTGACCCAATTCGAGACCACCAACCCAATTCAAGGGAAGAATTGCACAGGAGTGAAGGACCAATGACCTCATTTGAATACAGAGCAGGGATGGGAGGTGCTGGGGTTGTGCAGATGTATTTTATGTAAGATCTTGGGAAATAAAGAGAGGGCAAAGAACCTTGGACAACGCGGGCACGCCTTTTAGGGACGGCTCTGGTGCCGCCCGCTGGTGTTAATAAACATCCCACTGTCTAACTTTAATTAGTTAGAGAGTCTCTGTCCGTGATCTTCGGTTTTAACAACTCCTAGCCTGCTCCTTCATGAGAACAATCCTATCAGTCAGAAAGCAAAGGCTGCAGGAACTCCTCTCCTGCAAGACAGGCTCTTGTCAGGCAGATTTCCTGCTGGAACCCAGCTGGGACCAAGCAAACCAGTGCTGGCTGCCATGGAAACCACTGGAAGCAGCCTCGTCCGTCTCCTCCCCATGAAACCAACTTCAGCCTGGCCTGAAGAAGTCCTGATGCACAGGCTTGCTTTAAGCACCTCCACTCCCAGCTCCACACTTGGCCTGTGTGTCCTGAGCTGGGCTGCCTTGCTGGAGCTGAGCTTCTCCTGTGCTTGCCTAAGGCTGCAGCTGTAGGGGAGCCTAAAGGACAGGAGCTTTTCTGGCTGCTCTGCCACCATAAGGAGAACCCTGGCAGATCAGCAGTGCAAGGACTTCATCTGTGGCAGGAGCAGGACCCAAAGCAAGGTTTGCTCTGTGCCCCACGCCTGCCCATACCACAATCCCACTGTTCTGGTGAAGAAGGCAGATGATGAAGAAGATGCCACTCAACACCATGGACTTCAAGACACCTCTAGATGCGGTGCCAAGGCAAGCCCAGAGCCCAGCTCCCCACAGACAGCAGCTAAGCCAGGAGGGCTCAGCACTCAAATAGAGAAGAAGATGTTCTGTCTCAACAGAAGAAGGTCCTTCCTCTCTTGGCAGCCAGGGAGCTCAGAGTGGCCATCCCTGTGTTGCTGCTGGCCTTTGCTCTGCAGCTCCTCTGAGCTCAGAGGCCTTGGAGCAGGGAAGCCCTGCAGGGACAAGAACCCATGGCAGAGCAGGAACCCATGGAAGGCTGACTCACCTGTCCCTGAGAGGGGCCTGAGAGCCATAGCTGATCTCCTGGGGGCTCAGGGAGGAGCTGACACGTGAGGCCTCCCTGGGCACCAGCACCTCGGAGGTGGAGCCTGCCTCCATGTGGCACAGCTCCGGGACATTGCAGGTGGTGTTGAGGTGGCCAGAGAAGGTGGAGGAGACCTGCTGGCTCTCTCCTGGCTGCAGCACACCTGGCAGTGGCAGGATATTGAAAGCCTGGATGGAAGACAGGAGAGATTGAGGTGTTGAGCATGGAAATGGATCCAATGGAGCATCTTGGAGCAAAGTGCAGCTGTAGCCAGAGGGGCCTATTCCCCAAACACTGCCAGAATCACCCTCACCTCATCCTGCATCCATGCCATTGACCAGTGCAGGGACCATGGGGAAAATCTTCTCCCATACTCACAGCTCAATGCATTAATTAGTACATTACATGAAAGTGAACTAGGATGTCTCCTGGTAGTAGAAATTCTCTCTGATGCACAACTTGCCTTTAAAAAGTTTTAAAACTACCTGCTTTTAGAGAAGGAGGAGACTCAGAGTGAGAGCTCTTGGAGCTGAGGGAAGGAGTCCAGCCCAGCTCATCTGACTCCTGAGGCTCTTCCCCTCTCTCTCTGATTTAAATGCTTCTTTCTCAAGGTGCTACAGCAAAAGCTCCTGCAAAAATTTCCTGTGGAGCACCTGAGCAGTTCCAGGGGGAGCAGTGCCCTCCACAGGTGCTGCACAGCGTCCTTGGGCAGCCCTGCAACGTGTCCTGCACGGCATCTCCAACAAGCAGCTGCTCCAGCAGCACTTTGTGATGGGCCTGCAGGGATGGGAGGCCCCTCTGTGGCCAATGCTGAGGGCCCCCAGTGGCACTGGCAGCTCCAGCCCTGCTTGCCACACTGACAATGGGCAAGGGAGACAGATTCCCTCTTGCCTTCTCTGTTCCCAGGGCAGTGTGCGCCACGTCCAGGGAGCACCTGAATCCCTCCAAGCCTCGAGGCAGGTGAGGGTGCTCAGCAGTTGGTGCTGGCACCCAAAAAACAAGCCATTTTTATGCTGGGAAGAAGAGACAGGCCCTCTGCAAAGTCTCCCTTTGTCAGACAGCTCCAGGGCCAGCAGTGCAATAGCAGCTCTGGGTGAAAGCAGAGCCCTGCAAACAGGGAGTCTGGCTGCTTTGGGAAGAGGCTCCATGGAGATCAGGATCATCCCAGCTTGCTCTGGGAGGGAAGCTGGAGGTGTTACCATGATGATGCAGAGAAAAGCCTCATCTTACATTGGGAAGGAAACAAGGCAAAAAATCCCACACTCAGCACAGGCCTGTAGGATCTGAGCCAGCTTCTCCAAGGAAAACTCTCCTATTTCTCCCTCCCCCTCAGCCCATGTCCAGCCACTGGCCCTGCTGCCCAGCCCACTGTCAGGGCACAGCACAGCAGGGCAGCAAAAAGGGAGCTCAGCATGAGCAGGACTTGGTGCTGGCAGGCTGGGGAGGCAAAGCAAGCAATAGGTGTACAAGAAAATTTACCTCTGCTCCTGAAGAGTGGGTAAAATCCTGCACTTCTTTCAGGGCTCTGGCTGCCTCCTCCTTTCCAGTCCTGAAGTGCCTCCATCGAGTTGCTGCACAATCCAGACTGGTTCTCCTCTCCTTCGGTGGCTGGGGTTTGAATTTAGGTGGGTGGAGCTCATCTCTGGAAAACAAAGAACTATGACCAGGGACCTGCAGTGGGACGGAGGCAGGGAGGGAGGGACACCTGCACGAGCAGCTCCTGGCCAGGATGCAGCCCCTGGGTGGGTGCTGGCACGTTGAACTGAGAAATGGTTTGATCCAGCCCTTCCCAATCCAGGCTGGGGCAGGTCTGTTCTAAAGGCAGCCCAGGGATGGCACTGAGGTGCTGCAGCAGCTGCAACTGTTTGCATTGAGCAACTACAGAGGACAGGCATTAACACCTGGTGGGGATGCAAAAAGCACAGTGGGAGAGGAAAAGACAGAGAAGGCAGCAAAAAGGTGAGATTTGAGACACCGAGGGGCAGACCCAGCCAGTGCCCAGCCAGCACAGCCCACCCAGTGCCCAAGGCCAGAAACTCGCCAGCTCCACCTGGGATTTATCAGGAATGTTCCCCTGACACCGCTGGGGGGTTGGTTGACATTTTACAACACTTCCAGGTGACTCAGGTCACATTCCCCATCCATCCATCCATCCATCCATCCATCCTTCCATACATACACAGACTGTGGTGCTGGGATCCTGCCAAGCTCTGCCAGCCTTGGGCTTGGGGAGATTTCTGCCAGCTGTCCTGAGCTCCGTAATTGTGCTCTCTGTTCCAGGAAGCAAGCAAGAAAGATTTTAAAAAACCCGAAACAAACCACAACAGACAAACCTAAAAAAGCTTCAACAGCTCAACCCTGCTCAAGTTTTTTCTTTAGGGACAGCTACCACTCTCCAGCTGAAATGCTGGGCTTTTGGGGAAAAAGAAAATTACATGTTCACCTCCAAATTGAAAAGGATTAAGGTAAGAGAACCTTTCAAACTAAAAATTATTGGCCCAAAGCTTTTATCTTTGCAAGAAATCTCGAGGTAAGACCAGCCTGACAGTTAAACAACTGATTCTTCTGGTGGGGAGAAACCCTCCTCTTTAAGGGAAGCAGCCTGATAGTTGAAAGCAACTGTTTGGTCAGACTTCAGGCTCCCTGGCACAGCCTGCATTGCCTTTCCTTCCTGTTCACTGATTTACAGGCAGTGCCACGATGGCCCAGGTTCAGATGTTTGGTGCCATCCAGGGAATTTGGCATTGCCATTTCCATATGTTTTAATCGAAGTTTCAGTCCTTGCAAACACTCTTCAAATGCCAGCTTTCCTTTCTTTTACAGAAAGCTCAAGCTTCCCACAAGTCTTCTGACATCCTCTTTTGCACTCAGAGAGATGACATTTTCAAACAGATGTTTCCAAAGTTAACAGCATTTGAAAGAATAATGAACTCAAATGCCCCTGGATTCCAGCTTAGCCCAACTCCATTCTGTGTCAGACACTGAGATTCCCACCTCTAAGGCAGGAGCTGTTTGTGCCCCCCATCCCTCCTGTCCTTCTCCCCAGCAGCCCGTGCCTGTTTTCCCCGGCACAATCCCTGTCCCTGTGCACCCTGCCAGGAGCAGCTGCACACAGGCTCACATCTCCCCTTGCCCTCACCAGGGGGTTTCTCTCATCCCCGAACACGCCGATGAGAACGTTGGTGCGATGAGTGCCCAGGGCCTGCACTGCCACCACAACTGGGATCTCTGCTGTGCTCTGGGGCTGCACAATCCCACAGGGCTTGGGGCTGGAGTAGAGCACAGCAGAGTCCTCCTTGCGTTTCTGGAAGGGACACAATGAAACGCAGATTCAGAGGGACCTCTCAAGAAACTTTAGGCTCCTTAACATCCACCACAACAGCAACTTACACACACCTTTAAAACTCCCCAGGACAAAGGTCAAAGGCACAAACAAGATGCAAGGATTGTAGGTTTAGCACTCCCAGGGCATCCTGCAAGGAGGCTGCCAGCACAGGCACTGGTGTCTGTGGGTGCAGCAGCTTTTCACAACCCTCTAAGATCTCCCACAGGAAAACACCCTGACGACTAGAACATCAACTGTTTTTTCAGGAGCTTAAACTGCCTCCTCAAGTTTACACTTGGGTAGGATCCTGTTCTCAGCAGATCTTTAAGACTGAATAGAAAGCAGCAAGGTCTTATCCAAACCCTTTGTTCCCCTAATAATCTCCTCAAGAATATTTGACAGGAGGAGGTGGATGTGCTGCCAAACCTGGGGAATAAGCCCGTAGCAGCCAGGAAGGTGGCTGGGATTCCTAATGAGGATGTTCCTCTCATAGGGCACCTTCACCCCCCTCACCAGGGGGTTTCTCTCATCCCCGAACACGCCGATGAGAACGTTGGTGCGATGAGTGCCCAGGGCCTGCACTGCCACCACAACTGGGATCTCTGCTGTGCTCTGGGGCTGCACAATCCCACAGGGCTTGGGGCTGGAGTAGAGCACAGCAGAGTCCTCCTTGCGTTTCTGGAAGGGACACAATGAAACGCAGATTCAGAGGGACCTCTCAAGAAACTTTAGGCTCCTTAACATCCACCACAACAGCAACTTACACACACCTTTAAAACTCCCCAGGACAAAGGTCAAAGGCACAAACAAGATGCAAGGATTGTAGGTTTAGCACTCCCAGGGCATCCTGCAAGGAGGCTGCCAGCACAGGCACTGGTGTCTGTGGGTGCAGCAGCTTTTCACAACCCTCTAAGATCTCCCACAGGAAAACACCCTGACGACTAGAACATCAACTGTTTTTTCAGGAGCTTAAACTGCCTCCTCAAGTTTACACTTGGGTAGGATCCTGTTCTCAGCAGATCTTTAAGACTGAATAGAAACCAGCAAGGTCTTATCCAAACCCTTTGTTCCCCTAATAATCTCCTCAAGAATATTTGACAGGAGGAGGTGGATGTGCTGCCAAACCTGGGGAATAAGCCCGTAGCAGCCAGGAAGGTGGCTGGGATTCCTAATGAGGATGTTCCTCTCATAGGGCACCTTCACCCCCCTCACCAGGGGGTTTCTCTCATCCCCGAACACGCCGATGAGAACGTTGGTGCGATGAGTGCCCAGGGCCTGCACTGCCACCACAACTGGGATCTCTGCTGTGCTCTGGGGCTGCACAATCCCACAGGGCTTGGGGCTGGAGTAGAGCACAGCAGAGTCCTCCTTGCGTTTCTGGAAGGGACACAATGAAACGCAGATTCAGAGGGACCTCTCAAGAAACTTTAGGCTCCTTAACATCCACCACAACAGCAACTTACACACACCTTTAAAACTCCCCAGGACAAAGGTCAAAGGCACAAACAAGATGCAAGGATTGTAGGTTTAGCACTCCCAGGGCATCCTGCAAGGAGGCTGCCAGCACAGGCACTGGTGTCTGTGGGTGCAGCAGCTTTTCACAACCCTCTAAGATCTCCCACAGGAAAACACCCTGACGACTAGAACATCAACTGTTTTTTCAGGAGCTTAAACTGCCTCCTCAAGTTTACACTTGGGTAGGATCCTGTTCTCAGCAGATCTTTAAGACTGAATAGAAACCAGCAAGGTCTTATCCAAACCCTTTGTTCCCCTAATAATCTCCTCAAGAATATTTGACAGGAGGAGGTGGATGTGCTGCCAAACCTGGGGAATAAGCCCGTAGCAGCCAGGAAGGTGGCTGGGATTCCTAATGAGGATGTTCCTCTCATAGGGCACCTTCAGGTGGCACTCATCACACAGCAGCACTGGGGAGGACACTTGGAGCTCAGGAACGAGACATCTGGGCAAAGAGATGACCCCAGGACAATCAGAGATACTGAGAGAATGGAGAATGGAGAATGCCTACCCCCAAAGATTGTGAAATGGAGCAGAACACATTGGTCACTGTCAAATGCACATTGAAGAGCCCTACAGGGATAAATTGCCTTCTACCTCTTCCCACTCCAACATGTCTTGTCAAGGAGGGGCAAACCCTGAGAGGCAGCACCCAGAGGCTGCCAAGTGCCCCAGGCAGAGCACTTTGCCCCACAGCTGCCTCAGCCCCTGCTTTACCCAAGAAGGCTTGCAAGGACTCCTGGAACAGTCCCAGGGACCCACGAGCTCTGGGGGAGCCTTGCCAACAAGGATCAGTGCTCCCTAAGGCTCAAGGAACACACAACTCCAGGGTCTCCGTAAAAATGACTCCCTTCTCTGCCATGGTGCTGTTGCCCTGCCTGAGAACTCAGCTCTTTGCCCCAGCCCTGGAGGGCACGAGACAGCAGCTGCCCCACAGAGGGGCTGATCAGCCCCTGCCAGGCCCTGCAGCTCCCTGGCTCCTTCACTGCACAGCTCCAGGCACTGCCTGGCCCCAGCTCCACCTGCTGTACACAATGGCAGCCCAGGCACTGCCTGGATGGCTCTGCCTGGCACAAGGAACAGCACCAGGGAGCTGCATCCCTCTGGCCATCACACTGACACCCACAGCAGCACAGCAGCATGGAATTCTGCTGCAGCAACAACGACTTTTGCTCTCAACTCTGACGACATTAAAGCTCAAAATGGGAAGCAGAGGGAAGGACAAAAACTGGAGCTGTCCTGCCACATCAAGGGCTGCTTTCCCCTTGTCAGACCTTGCCCTCCCCACTCTTGCTGGGAGCCACTTCCCCCCTGCCATGTGCCCCCACGGACAGAGCCAGAGCCTGACTCTCAGCAGCTGCTTGCTGTGGCCCAAACCAGTGCACGGTGCTCACAACCAGCACAACTCCACCTCTTGCAGCCTGAAGGAGAGGAAGCCCTCAGGAAATTTGTTCCACCTCAAGCACCAAAAACCAGGCCAATCAATGATATCATTCCTGGTGCCTTTAGAAGAGGGCCAGGACCATGCTGGGCTGTGAGCAAACATGCTTTTCACCACGGGCTGCTGCCCAAGCACTGCTGTTCTCGTGTCCAGCTGGCACAACATGAGGGCATTCAGCAGCACTTCTCCTTGGCAGCTGCAGCCAGCACAGCCTGGGCAAGGCAGTGCCTGCGGGAGGCCAGGCAAGGGCTGGTACCTGGCTGTGATGATCAGGGCTGCCACTCCCTTGCCAATACCCTCCAGGTCCACCAGCAACCTCCAGTAGAACTCCATCACCGTGTTGGAGCACAGGGTCACCTGGTGGAAGAGAAGAACAGTCAATGCTTCCTTACAAAACCTCATTACCCACGGGTGATAACCTCCAGTTCCTGAGGGAGGATTTGGCCTTCATTCTTCTGCTGCTCCATGTGTAGAGCACAGTCTCAGAGTAACAAAAGGCTTCTGGCAATACCAGATTTGTTAAACACACCTTGCTATCAGGGCACAGGTCAGCTACATTAAAACATTAGACTACAGCTCCAGGCACGACTGCATTCAAATTATGGGGCCAATTTCTCATCTGGCTACAAAGACATCCATGCAGAGGAAATCTGACTCGACCACAATGAGTTCAGCTTTACAGCACGAGGTTGAGGGCAAAGTGTGGCCCAGCAGGTTCTGGGCAGTTCATGGCTGCCCTGGGAGCCCGAGCCCTGAGAACTGCGGCCCCACACCAGGAGTGGGGAACTGCCCCAGGGTGGGCATTGACCAGAGGCAGAACCCTCAGAACTGCCCCAGGGTGGGCACTGACCACAGGCAGAACCCTCAGAACCAGAACTGCCGCAGGCTGGGCATTGACCACAGGCAGAACCCTCAGAACTGCCCCAGGGTGGGCATTGACCACAGGCAGAACCCTCAGAGCCTCTTGCTCTATGCCACAAGAGACAAGCCACCAACGGGACACGGCAGAGGAGAAAGGAGGAGGATCTCTGTCTTGAAGTTCCACAAGGAAGGGTTTATTCCAAGCAAAAGGATCAAAGCCAAAAGAGCCCTGGACACTCCTGTGCAAGGGCTTTTGTACAGATACAAATCAGGGGGTGAATACAAACAGCAAGCCAAAAGGGAATCCTCAGGGGAGCACTGAGGGGATTTGGGTAGGAGGGTGGGGAGGATGGCTCACATGGGCCAATGGGGCCTCCAGGAATAGGGGAATTCCAAAGGGGCATTGCAGACAGGGATTGGCTCCAGGTTAAATTGGCAAAGAAGGTTGGGGAACAAAAGGGGCTGGGTTTGACAGGCAGGGAAAGAGCTGGAACAAGGGGCAGGGAATGGCATGAGGGACAGCTTTGAGGGAAGGTAAATCCCAGGGGTAAACCCACTCGGGGAGAACACGGGGCACCACAGAACAAACCACTTAACAAGGAATCAATACAATAAATTTGAACCGCTACACATGGCTGCAGATTTTTTTGTCTCCACTGGAGCTTCCTGCAGTGAACACAAATCATTCTGCTCCCCAGGAGGGGGGAAATGACACCACGAAGAAAAGCTCACTGCTTGATACAATGACATCTCTCTGACAGCCACCTTCTGCCCTCATCCTTGCTCTGCCCCGTTGCAATCAAATCAATCGCTCTCAAAAACACAAGAATGGCTTCAGGCCTTGACCATAAGGTCTGTGAACTCAGGCATATGATTTTGGAAAGCAAACAGTGCTCTTTGAGGAACATCCCGAGTAAGCCAGCTAGCAGAGGCCCCCAGCAGTGCAGATCTCTCAGTGCCAGGATGCTCCAAGCTGGCACCAGAGCTAAAGCCCTCCCACCCTGCAGTGCAGCTCCAGCCCTGGTGCTGCAGCGGCTGTGGCTGGGCTCATCGAGGCCGTACCTCGATGTCCTGGTGTCCCTGGGGGAGGATGGTGCCTTGGCTGGGATTCAGGGTGAACTCCCTGGGCTCCACATGGAAATGGATTCCCTTGCTCCAGGCCGGGTCGGTGTCCCTGCGGATCTGATCCACGCTGTCCACAGCCGGCTGCGTGCCATCGTCCGACATGGGGAGCTGGAACGTCAGGGGCACCGCGGAGCTGTTGGTGAGGCGGCAGCGCTGCGTGTAGGGAAAGCCTGGGCAAGGACACAAATATCCATTCAGGCACCAAGCAGGGCATGATCCTGGAGGCAAGATCCTGGCAGGATCAAAGTGGGATTGGAGTTGAGCTCTTTATGGTCTGAACTACAGCTCACCCAGAAGCTGCGTGAGGAATTAATCGTCACTTAGTTCCCTTTGACACAGATTCCAGACTGCAGCCTTGAAAATGCCCACTCCTAGCCCTGCTGAACACTGCAAGCTTCTCTCTTTGGGATGGGGACGAGCTCCCTCACCTGCCCCAAACCAGCACCAGTTCTCTCTCAGTGATGAGTGTGCACCCAGACCCAGCATTTACTCTGAGAATTCAAGCTGTCCAATTCCCTGCTCAGCCTGCCAACACTGCCACCTTTTTCAAGACATATAAAGAGTGAGTTGTCAGTGAGAAGAAGCTACAGCAAAAGAAAGTGAGGATGGAATCAGGAACTAGAACGTGAGGCAAAGAACCCTAATGCAGCTTCTCTCTGCAGGATCCTTAAGGCATCTCTTGCTTTGGGCCAAACAGACTGAGCACGTGACAGCTCAGAGCCCACTCAACTGGGGGCACAGCCAAGCCTTGCTTTGAGATTAGCAATTAGGAACCAGGTCCCACCTCACCCAACAGACGGGGACATCACAGCCATGCTGCTCACTGAGAGTGCTTCCTGCAAGGGTTTACCCCACCTAGGCTCTGAGATTTGCTTTCCATCCTGCAAAGCCAGAGATACAGCCACTCATGGTAGGGATGTCCTGCAGAGCGCGCAGAGCAGCCACAGCCTGCTCTGCACTGCACATCTGGCTGGGCTGGCCAGCTCTGTGGGGAGGAGACTTCTCCCCAGGCCTGCTCACCAAGAGCATCTGGGACACAGATGGGGAGAAAAAACAACTGCAGCTGCAGCCCAGAGCTTCTCTGTGCCCATCCAAGTGGCCACTGCCAGCTCCAGCAGGGACTCTAGCAGGGAGGCAAGAGAGGCACAAAAAGGACAAACCCAGGTGTCAAAACCTCCAAGGAGACTGAGGCCAGCACATGCAGACAACAGTCAAGAGTTACAAAGAAGCAAAGACACAACAGCTGCCTTCAGCCGAAGAGCCCTTAGGAATGAAATTGGATTCAGCAGGATCAATCTCCTGCTTCAGAACCATATTTCCATCTCTTGCCTTTCGTGTTTCATTCCTTCCAAAGGCAACTTGACAAGCGCCTCCGTGGTGATGCAGGCTGGGGAAGAAGCAGCTCAAAAAAGGCAATGAGTTTCCTTCAGAAGTTCATGAACTTCATTGTTCTGGCTTTAGGCTTGGCAGTGAATGTTGCCCTTGGTCTGGGAAGGGGGATAGGGGTTCTGGGGGGTTTTGGGGGGTTTTGGCCCTGGGCTGGGCTTTTCCCTTGGGGGATTTGGGAGTTGTGGCGTGATGCCGTGGGCGGCTGTGCAGTGGGAGCTGAGGCTGGGCAGGGAGCGGAGCTTCCCTTCCTCCCGCTCGGGGGTCGCAGCTCGGCCGCTGCTGCTGCGGGAGGTTTGTGCTCGGCCCGGGGCTGCCCTGGCTGCAGCTCAGCGCTGGCACCGACCCTGCCTGCCTGCCCCACTGCTGCTGCTGCTGCTGCTGCTCGGCACTGCCCACATCCCCCTGCCCTCTGGGGCTCTGCAAAAGGAGCATTTCCTCCTTCCCTTCCCTTTCCGCACCGGCTGGGGGGGATCCCTGCCCTGCCAGCGCCCACAGCTCCTCCTGCTGTGACCAGAACTCCACCAAAGGAGAAAAACAGGACTTGGCATCTGGGAAATGTCTGTTCCTGCCTTCTTGTCTGTGCTCTCCTGAGATAGTCTAGCAAAGAACTGTTATTCCTTTTCGCACAGTTTTGCCTGGGAGCCCTGTCATTTCAAAGGGATAATCATTTGGAGGGAGGGGCTCGACTTTCCATTGCAGCAAGATTCCCACCTTCCTTGGCAGACATCTGTCCTTTAAAGCACCACAGAGACACCAGAAAATACTGCCTTCCTATTCCTTGCTTCCATGGGATCTCACAATGGCAAAATGCCCCCTGAGGCAGCAGCAGCAGCAGCCCTGCAGTTCACAGCCTGAAGCGGCTGCTGGGGCAGGGCAGGAGTGAGGGATGCTTTTCTGTTGGAAGGCACACATTCCTGAGGCTGTGTCCCAGCCCAGGGAACACTCACCAAAGGAGATGTCCCCGAAGTCGAGCTCAGCGAGGTCGAAGTGTAAACTCGGTGCAGTGACGCTGCCCCTGCAGGCCGAGGACAGAGCACGCAATGGCTCGGTTAAAGGCATTGCAAAGGTGCGGCTGTCGTGGCTCGGGGGCACAAAACCCGGGCTCAGGGCACCCTGGGTTTCCAACCAACACAGCCCCGTGTGCTCAGCACAGGGCCCTGGGCACAGGAGGCAGCTCAAGCCAAGGGGCAGCAGCCAACAGCCCCTGATGGGCTCTGGGCACAGGGCAGGCAGGAGAAGCCCCCGGGTTGCTGGGGGTCCCATGAAGGACCCTGAACACACACCCAGACATGGCTCCGTGCCTCAGTTTCCCCATCTGCAATGGCATGGACATCAAGGTGTCCCCACAAACTTCTGTAAGCAGCCCTTCCAGCCACAGCTTCCCTGCTTTGCTCCTTCTGAGCTGCAACTGCTGTTCCCATGGAGGAGCTTTCTCAAGAGAGTTTGACCCACACAATCATTACAGACACTGTTCTGAGACACGAGTCCAGGGCATTCCCAAACATCCTCTGAAAAGAGCAGCAACAGTTCTACCCAGGGCACAGATGAATCCTAGAGGAAAGGACCAGCTTGTCAGCAGTGCACCAGCTGGCATAGCCAAGAGCAAGAGCTTCAACAACCAAACATGGCTGTCCTGAATCTAGCACAGCACCTCACCTGTCCTTGAACTCAGCAGACACACTCCAAAAGCCACCAACATCCACTGAAATCAGCACTTGAAGCTGCACAACATTCACCAGTTGATTTCATGGTTGATGCCAATCAGTGCCCACTCTGCCTTTTGGTTCAAAATCAAGAACCAGTGAACTGTGTCCTCTATTGTATTCACAGGACTGCCCCTGGCTCTGCTCTGCACATCTCAACAAGAGACACCTGCCCTTGCTCAAGGAGCAAGCTGCTTATGCAGAAACACCCCATGGCCACTTTGGGGGAGGGACAGAGGAGAATCAATTATTTGATGGTGAAAGGTTCACTCTTGATTTCCAAATGAAAAAGCAGCACTTTTCCTCCAAAAATGAAGGCAGCATCATTGTTTCTCCACTATGGGCACACCTGCTCACCACATTTGTCTTTCGAAGGAAAACCTTCCTTGTTCTTCTTTACCCATCTCCCTGATCTCATTGGTATCACCCAGTGCAGATTGCTTTCATTTCTTCACTGCCTGGAGCCAGTGCCGCCCAAGAGCAGCAGCCGAGCTCCAAAGCTGCAGAGCAGCCAGCATCAGCTCTCCTGCTTCCACTCCATTATCCTGCAGCACATGGTTTAGGCTGGCAGGGAAAGGCCTCACGCTGCTGTGGTGCTGAGCACTGAGCTCTGCCTCCCCTATGATCCGCCCTTCTCCCTTTGGCTGGGCCAGGATTGTCTCTTGCCCACGGGATGGTGCCCCAGTCCTTGGCACAGTTCCTGCTGCACAGTTCCTGACTCCCACATCAGCCCTTTGCTGGCTGTGCAAAGGAGGCACCAGAGCCCTCTGGGCACAGGAGCTGGGAGCACAGCTTGTGCCCCACAGCATGGCCATGAGAGGTGAGCTGAGGCTGCTGCTGCCCATCTGGCATGGATTATTCACACAAGGTTTTACAAACCCTGCTGCTGCTGCAGAATCAGCCAGGCTGGCCCATCTGCAAAGCCCTGGGGGCCTTGCTGGGTGTTCAGGTGGGACATCCCAGAGCAGCTGCTGCCCAAAGCTGATCCATCCCAGAGCCTGCCATGGCCCAAGGCACAGGGAGATCCCTGCAGGGAGGAGTCATTCCAGCTCCCAGCTACCACACAGGGCAGCAGGCAGCCTCACACTAAAGCAATGCAAGCAGCAGAGCAGAGATTCACACCTCAGAAAACACCTTTTTCCCCTGCTCCACCCCAAAAGGAGGTAGGTGGGGGATGTTCCTGAGACAGCCACAGATGTGCCCACCCAGCTCCCAGGGTCCTTACCTGATGGTCAGGATGGCAGGCACAGGAGATCCAGCGACTCTGAACTGGAACTCCTCCTCAAAGCTCCCCAGCACGGTGGCACTGAAGGAGATCTGCACACTCTGGCTCCCACCTGCTGCAATGATGCCCTTCTCGGGGGGCAAACTTGAAACACAAGCCCAGGTTGGTGGCTGAAGGGAGACAGGTGAAGGGAGCATCAATAGCTCCTTGGTTCATCAGTTTCACCTGCAGCAGCAAGAAAGCAAAATGAAAATACGTGTGGAATCTTCCCTTCTTGTGAGTTATTGTCTAATGATGCAATGAACACCCATAAAAGGCAGAAGATGCTTTGTGCTGCTGAATGGCAGAAGTCCAAAGATACAACAGGACAAGTTCTGCCTTTGGGTTTTCATGCAGAGCAGTGGCAACTCCACAGAACTGCAGTCACCCTGGGCTTATCCCATGGACACAGAGCAGTGCCCCTCTGCTCAGCAGCACCAAGCGCAGTGAGAGCTGGCCCTGAGAGCAACGTGGGCTGATTGCAGCTGTGTAGGGAATCACCCCAGAGCTGCTGCTGCCCCAGTGAGCACAGCTCCAACAGCACCATCTGCTCATTCACCTTTTCCAGACAATGAAAACAATACATTGAGAATGAGGCATCAGCATCAAAACGTACAGACAGCAACATCTTTTGGTGAGAAAACTCAGCGTGTCTTTCCCATCCACAGCCAAGATTTTGAAAGTGTCTGCCATGATGCAGTGCCTCATGAAGTTTTTGCAAGCTTGACTCTACTGGGGGGGAGGCAAATAGGTAGAAAACACCTTTGCTTTATTCCCAGGAACACTTTTCTCTTTCTAGAGCCAGAGATGCACCGAGGCTGAAGTGTGGTGAGGGACTGGTCAGCAAGGGAGAGAACTCCCAAGGATTTCCTGTGATTGCAGCAATAAGCAGCAGACGCTTGGCTGGGAGCTGTTGGCAGTGGGCTGAAGCTCAAAGGCAGCCAGTTTGTTGCAGCTGCTTCTGCAGAGCCCAGTCCAAAGGTGCCTTGTGTCTGCACTGCCACAAAAGCCTCTGAACATGCAGCTTTTGGAGCCAGCGATGGTTTCATGTGCCAAGGGGTTGTTTTGCAGGAAGCCTCCCAGATGATCCCTAAGGAAGGCTGCCCAAAAGCAGGGACTGGGGCTTCAGGAACAACTGACACACCTTTGTGACCCCCCAGATTTCAGCAGTCCATCAAATATTCCCTGCTCACAGCTGCCCAGGTTGGCAGCAATTCCACAGCTGCACCAGGCTTGCTGCTGCCTCAGGAGCCATCAGCATCCATCCCAAGCCCTGCTGCTCACCTCATAGACATGGGGGGTGTTGACGAAAACGTTCCCAAGGTTCAGAGTAGGAGAGCTGAGTTCAACCAAGGGTCCTTGGCCTTCCCCTCTGAGCTGCAGGGGCAGCCTGCTCTCACAGCCTGGGGAGAGATGTCCATTGCAGTACAATCATTCCCTCTGCTCCACTCCATTTTCCAGGCTGCCTCAGTGCTAGTCCCTGACTCTGAGCTGGATGCAACCAGCTCCTGATGCTGCAGGAGAAGATATGCACCCTTCTCTTCCCTCAGGACATATCCCCTGAGGCTGACTTGCAATTTCTAACCCGTTTCCTGGGCTGCTTTCCAATTTGAGCCACCAGTTTACTGAGTTTAAAACATCTCTGGTGCCTGTAGTGACACGCCATGGAGTTATGGGTAGAAATGGAGAGAAAGGAGATTTAGGTGAGATAGTAGGGAAGAAATTTTCCCTGTGAGGGTGGTGAGGCACTGGAGCAGGTTCCCCAGGGATGTTGTGGAGGTTCCAGCCCTGAAAGTGTTCCAAGCCAGGCTGGATGGGGCTTGGAGCGCCCTGCTCTAGGGGGAGGTGTCCCTGCCCATGGCAGGGGCCTTGGGACTAGATGATCTCTAAGGTCCATTCCATCCTTACCATACTGTGATTCTGTGCTTTCCTTCCCATGCACCTAGAGGAGCTTTGAAATCCATTCAGTGCAGGCACAAAGCTCCTATGGAGTTTGGCAATTCCCAAACTCCCTGGCCCAGGAGCACAGGACTTTGTTGCCCAAGTGCTCCCCTTGTGACACTCAGCACTGTCTTCTATTGCCACAGACTGAGAGCTGCAAGGTGACAACTGCCACACAGGGAGAGAAGCAGCTGCTGGCCAAGGCTGCTCCCTCTACCAACAGCCCGGGCTCAGGGGGGCTCAGCCCCCTCTGCTCTGCTGCTGTCTGGGCACTGGGAGGTGATCCAGGCTCAGGGAGCCCATTTCTAACTCAGCTCCTACCACCTGATGATGGATCCATGGCAAATGGAGCCATCCTGGAGGCCAGGGGCCTGCAGGGGCTGAGTGCTTGTTCACTAAAGCTGTTCTGCTCTGGAGCTCTCTGGCCTTTGAGGGAATGCTGGCAAAGCCATGGCATGAAAACCTCTCCCTGCACTGCCTGGGCTGTTCTGGGATCACTCAGGCACACACAGCATTCTGAGCCCTGGCCTGGCACGGGAGACTCCCTGGGAGCTGCAGGGCCAGGGGGGATGTGCCAGCACTGCCCTGCTGACCAGGGACTCTTCCCAGCACTTCCATGGGAGCCCAGCGGGCGCAGGCTGGCACCATGGCTTCACTGAGGGGGAGAGAGGCAGGGCAAAGGAGATGCACCTGAGATGCTGCAGTAAGCCACACTTCCATACTCCAGTGCTTCCAGGGGTTTGAAGGTCACCTTGATTTCAGCTGAACAATTCGGCCTGATTTCTCCCTCCTACAGCAGAAAGAGACAGCAAAACCTTGCTTTGCAAACTTCACATTGCTTGTTTTCACCACCCTCCTGTAAGCCTTTGTTTAGAGCATCAGTGATGAGTGAACAACACAAGGAGCCAAGGAAACACTCCAAACCCAGCCCAACACAGCTCTCAATGCTCAGCTGATCAGCTCCCACTCTCCACAATATTCCTGCTGCTCTGACACAAGCTCTTGGGCACATCATGCTGCTGTCAGCTACAGTGGGATGCAGCTGCCACTGTGCCCTGCTGGCTCTTGGCCTTAGATGGGCCATAGCTGTAACCAAGAAGAGAACATGATCCCCGTCCTTGGAAATAAAAATATTAGTTTAACCTGTATTGAAAGAAAGCAGAGGCTGGCATTATTCTAGGGTTTACTCCAAGATGAGAAGGGATGTTGCACTGTGCACACACCAGGCATTCATCATCTCTCACAATGCCAGTACTCAGAATCAAGGCTCTGGTTGATGGCAGCATGTGGCAGTTTGCTTGCATCACCAGAAAAGGACAAGGTTTTCTGTCCCTGTGTGCAGGACAACTCCAAAGGCCCATTTCAACCTTCCACCCTTGTGTCCAGGCTCAGAGATGATGCTGGAAGGGACACTCAGAAATAGTGCAAGGCATGGTTACAGGAGGGGATTGGCATTTCTGTCATTAACCTTGGGCTGAATTTGGCCTCCTTTTGCCAGGGAACAATTGCAAGCTCCAGGTCAGTGTGTGAGCTGGCAGTGCTCCAACAGCCTCTGCTGAGCCCCACGTGTGGGGGGAGCCCCTGTCTACAAGAACTGCTCCCTGGGACACTGACAGGACACGCAGGCAGTGCCTTGAGCTCGAGCCTGGCAGCAGAGCTGGGCTTTGTCAGGCTCCCAGCCCTGCCTGGAGCCTGCAGGGCACAAATGCTTTCAGCAGCGAGCCCTGCAGCCTCACCAGAAACTCCATGTCCTCCCTGCCAGCACATGGGGCCAGCTGAGGATCTGCCCATTGACCGCAGCCAGGGAAGGGATGGGGGTAGGGAGTAGGGTGGGTGGGAGGACGGGGGGGGAAGGAGGAAGAGAATGTTCTCAGCTATCACTTACCATTGGCTCAATGAAAAAAATGTCATCAGAGAACAGGATGGGGCCTTCTTGCACCTTTGCCATCTTCTCCTGGACCATGCTGCTCAGGAGGGCACTGTGATCTCCACAAGAGCCCTTCACCTTCTCCGTTTCTTTCTCCTCTGGGAAGTTTTCCTGGGACACCTCTTTCGGCAGCCACAGCAAACACTTCCTGCAGCCCCAGGGAGAGACAAGGCCAGCAGATGGTTTCATGAGCCACAGATTTGCAGAGAGAAGTGTGAGCGCAGGAGAGCAAAGCACTTGAGGAGGAGCAGCAGCAGCTCCCCAGCAAAGGCTGAGCCCAAGCCACGAGGGTCCCACAGGGATCAGAGGACAACTTGCTGTTCCCTGGCCCAGCAGGGAGTTTCACTCCACATTTGCAAGCTCAGCAGAGGTTTCCAAAGCCAGCATCCCTCCAGAGAACCTCCTGCCTCAAAGCCTCTGCCATAGCTGAGGGAGAATCTACCAGCCATTTCAAGTGGCTTTTCCTCCCACTCAGCTGCTTGGGAGGGCACAGAAAGATCACAGAGCACCCACTGCAGCATTTCCCTGCCAAGGGGAGACAAAGCTGGCTTGCAGCTACGTGTTACCAGCATCACTCTTTGTTTCTTCCATTTTGGACCTACCCGGTTCCCTACTCTGCCTTTCACAAGAGCATCCCAGAGCACTTCCACAGGAAATTGATGAATTCAGGCACCGAATCCCTTCAGGGACATTCAAGTTTTTATATGCAATATGCATGAAAACAGAGCCTCTGAGAGGGGAAGGAACTTTGTTGTGCAGGAGGGAGACAGCAAACTCCTGGAGAGACCTTTCCATGAGCCAGAGCTTTTTGGATCCCATCCCAGTGCATGGCACTAGAATGTCCTGAGAGGGAAAGGATCCTGCACTATCTTCTCTCACAAAAAATCCTCTCTGCTCTGAGAGCTCAAAACCTCTCTGACAGCAGCACAGGGACACACAACCAGCCTGCATGGGCAAGGAGCTTTTGAAAGAACTAAGGGGAAAAAAGAGGGTGTATCACCTTTGGAAAGAGGGACTGGCAACTCAGGAAACGTTTAAGGATGTTGCCAGGTCATGTAGAAAGAAGAGAAGAGAGACAAGAGCCCAATTAGGACCTGAGGAAATCCAGTCATCACAACCAACCTTTCCTTCCCAAAATGCCATCCCTGGTTGGAGTATAAATGACCTGGAATGCTGAGTGCTGAGCTCCTGAAGCCCAGGGACACACACCCCAGTGCCGGGCATGGTTTACTTGGCCTAAACCATTCAAAAGCACCAACATCCCCTGAGGCCACATGTTAGCTCAGTCTTGGGCCTGTATCTCACTGAAATGCATCTTTCAAACCAACCTCCTCTTCTCTTCATTCTCTTCTTCCTCAGTAGCAAAAGCCTTCCACTGGAAGTGGGCTGTGATGTTACTCCTGTTTTCAATGAACAGGGTTCTGTGGCTTGACATGGTGGTGAAAGTCTTGTCAAGCTCCACGGAATTTGTGCTCAGCCCAACGTTGACATCTACAACTTCTCCCTGGAGCTTTGTGTGGATTCTTTCTTCACCTGGAACAAAGCAAAGGGGAGTCTTTGCTCAGCTCACTGGCTGATGGAAGCACAAGGAACAGAGCAAGGCACAGGGCACAGAAGAAAGTGTCCCAGTTTTGCGCTGAAGGAGCAGTTCTGTGGACCACTCCATTGATCACATCCTTCAGCTCTGTGTGTACAGCGTGAGGATGTCCTGGGCACCTCCTCAAACACCTTATTTCTGAGGGTGTTTGTAGAGATTTGGCCCCAAGGTGACAGGATGGACAGGGAGATTGGTCCATGTGCTCCGGTGACCCACTCAGATCACCAGGATTTCTGCATCCAAGTCCTTCAGGTGACAGGGCTGAGGAGCCCTGCTCAGTCCTGCCTTGCCCAGGCTCTCCCCGGGCATCCCAGGAGACTCCTGTCTCTCCTGATCCCTTGGATCCCTTCTTGCTGACCAGCAAATATGCCTGGGGCAGGTGGGCAGCAAAAGGAGGCCCAGAGGAACAAGTGAAGTGACAGCCCACAGCAGGAGGGGACACAGGTGAGGAAACACAACCAGCCTGGCTCTGCAATGTGACAAACCACTACAGAATGAGCACCATGAAAATCATCTCCCTGTCCAAACCCACAGCCACATCAGTCTTTAAATATTTTATACTGTTCTGATCTGAAAAACCAAGCTGGAGCATTGCAAATCAAATAAGAAAGGGACAAAGGAAAGATTAGTGAGTACCGAGCAGTTTCTACATTAAGACTGAATGGGATCCCTCAGTCTAGAAATCAAATGGGAGATAGATGTGAGAGGTTTGTAACAGCTTGAACAGCCTGGGAAATGGGGACAGGGAACAATTTGTTTTGATTCGACACAAAAAAGGAACTTGAGGGCCTGAAAATGTTATTAGGCAGAAACTACATCTATGTGTAAGGGCCACATAGAGAAAGGGTCTGTGGCAAGCCAGTGGAGAAGCAGCATATGGGACAGAGGTGTGCAAGAAACCCATTGCATTGGAGAGAGTCTGATGGAGACCTCACCTACAGCACTGCCCAGGAATCAAATAAAACTTCACCCAGGCATAGCCACATGGTAGTGGAGAATCAGAGTTCCTCCTTCCTCCACTCAGCAAGTCCCAGCAAAACAGCAGTCAAAAATCTTTGCCTTTCTCAAGCCCCTAAACACCAAGGAGTTCTCAGTTTGCTTTGGGGTAAAGGTGAACAGGGCAGGCACCTCTGGAGGGAATGCAGGGGATGGACAGCAGGCAGCCATGTGCAGAACTGTCCTGTGCCCTGCAGGGCCCAGCACTCACCTGAGCTGCAGCACACGGCCAGGGAGCCGCAATGGGCACCGCTGGCCAGCGGGTGAAATGCCACTGTCACCTGCACGGTGTCACCAGCGCCCAGAGCTCCTGTGGCCGGCACCACGGAGAAAGGACTGCAACACAGAGAGAGGGGTCAGGCCTGGGGACACCTGGCCATGAGATTCCTGCTGCACTGCAGCTCCCTGCAGCGCCCTTGGCCAAGCAGGGAGCAAACCAAGCACAGGCAGCACAAGAGACAGAACAGACAGGATCACAAACAGCCACCGAGCCTCTGCTGACAAGATCCAGCCCTCACAAGATCCTGGGGGTAAAATGACCTCAGCTCCCCATACTCTGCATCCAGCTCCCTGCAATGAGCCTCAAGGCTCCCACTGCCAGAAATCCCATCAGAGAATGGTTTGTGAAAAGCACAGAGAGGGTTCAGAGCTATTTGCATGCACAACTTGACACTGACTGCCTCAGGAATTTCTCTTTTCCTGCTGCCTATAAAACTCATCTCAAGAGATGAAAATGTTAGGGCACTCCCTGTCCTGGGAGATTACACCCTAGGAATCAGACAAGGAGAAGGAACTTTTCCCTGAAGACCAAGGAATAGTTCCTGTTGCATTTGCAGTGTGCTTCTTTGGTTTATTTTACCTTGAAATCATTGTGATTTAGCCTAAAAGGGGCAACTTTTCTAAGCATTTCAATGAAAGCTGCTCTAAGAAAAGGAGCAATCAAAACTCTGAAAGAGTGCAAATGCAGATTAGAGCAATACAGTGACATGGAAACCCAAAAGGATGATGCCATTTACAGTCTGAAGGGTCCAATCCCAGCTAAATGAAGCACCATGAGCAGGAGCACATCAAGGAAGCAGAACAGGAGGTTTCTGTGTGTTTACCAGCAATGCAGTCTGGGACTCTGGGCTGTCATGCAGGCTGGTAACTGTTTGCTTGGCCCAGCAGAGAAACTCTGTGCAATGTGTTGGAAATAATGATGCAGATGTGTTGGTGCACTTTGGATTTAACAGGAGCAATCAGGATTTAGTCACCAGGTAAACAGCTCTTGCCTGACAAACACAAGACTCTGTGCTTTGATGCTCAGGGACAGCTCAGGGGAAATGTGCTTCTGCCCAGCAGCTGCTGGGCTTTGTGCCCTTCTACAGCCCCAGTGAGGAAACAAAAGTTCCTGGCCTTGGTGCTTTGTTGCTGGTCAATCTGTCATTTCAAATGTGTTCTGGGGACTTTGCTGATGAATGCATCACACACAAAAACAAAGAGAACATCCGCCAAGCTGAACTTTGTTCATGTCAGTAGTAACAGCTGATGAACTCGCTTCAGGTTCTGCTCATTAAGGACCTCTTGCTGTAATTATGGGCTGACCTGTTCCCATTGCCACTGGTGAGAACATCACTGCTGGCTGATGGAGAAGCCTTGGGCCAGCAATGTTCATGTGCTGGACGTGAGACTTTGGAGGGAGGGGAGGAAAGACAAGGCCCCAGCAGCCCCAGAGCCAGATCAGTGCTCGTGCTCCTGCATTTGCCCCGGGGCTGATGCCAGCACGGCTGCAGCTCTGCTGGGGCTGGGGGGATCAGGGCCTGCTGGGGGCAAGGCACAGCATTCTGTTCTTAGTCTTTGGCCAGAAATTTCACCGCAATAGAGAAGCTGCCAGTTAGGGGAATCCCTGGCCATGCTTCAGCACTACCTTCCATTCCATTCCCTTCCCACTCCTGCCCCATGTTACATGCTCCTGCCTTCAGGTGGCAGGATGGGAATAACATTCCAGGGATGACTTCAGAGCTTGCCTGAGAAAGAAGGTGTATTCTTCTTTTCAAATTATCAGGAGAAGAGGATCCAGCCAAGTTCAGGACTCAGCTGTCAGGTCTGGAAAACTGAGTGCAAATCAGCCCCCGCATCTCCTCCATCCCTGGGCTGTACCCACCAGACTCCTCTGTTCCTGCTGTAGCACTCATCTCTCACACACACCTGGCTCCCCAAGACCCAAAGACACAAGCTCCACAGCTAAACTTAACTCCTCTGAATTTCAGCCAACATCACTAAACTGCTCCCTGAGCCCACAGCTAGAAGAGCTGTGAAGGAGACATCCCTGACACTGTAAGAACCAAAGGAAAATCACTGCCAAGAGATAGGCCTGGAAAGCTAAATTTTGGGCTTTTCTCTGTTAATTGTGAGCTGCTCCTTAAGACACTTCTTATCCTGTTAGATCCAGCCTCTCAATGAATCACTACTGCACCTGACAGGCAGTAAAGATAAGGTATGGAGGGGGTTTTAAAAGGTTGTTTTCTTCTGCTTTTATAACTAGGTCCATTGACATGTTTGTTTCCTTGTATGGCATCTAAAGACAGGTCCATGTCTCCCAATGGCACCTTGCAACCCCCACACACTGCTCTTGCTTTGAGCAGTGTGTTTGCTCAGATGATTTCCAGAGGTCCCCTCCAGGACCACTGCAAAGCCACGTGCCTGTGGCCTCCCAGAGAATGGCTCTGTTTGGCTGACAGTGCTGAGGAAGCATTTCAGAAGCTGCTTGTACTCAGCAGGGTGCAAGCCAGCTCCCAACATGTTCCAGCAGCCTCCAGGAAATCTGGGACACAGAAAGCTCCAAGGCCACTGAAAGCAAGAGCAGATGCCTTCCATCCTGCTCACTTCCAGCCAGGCTGCAGGGCAGCAGATCCGATGCTTGGTTCCTTCTGTAGCTCTTTCCCAACTCCGCTCTCACCCAAAGCTGTTTGCGCAGGGACAGATGAGCTGCCTCACCTCTGGGTGCTCAGCTGGTACCGAGCTGCCCGGGCACCGACATTGCGCACCAGCAGAGTCTGCTGGGTGCTGACCTGGACCTGACACTTGGAGAAGTCCAGCTGGGCAGGGAAGTCCAGCACAGCTCGGGCACCAATGGCCCGAATTGGCACAACGATCCTTTCCCTTGCAGTGAGGCACACCAGCTCGTGGCAATAATCCTGCAGGAAAAGAAACTGGCTCAGCACAGGACATTTAGTGCCATCCCCAAGGCAGAAGAAAAACCATTTCCTATACCCCTTCAAGGCCATCAATTTACCTATTGCACCCTCAAATGAACACGAAGTTCTACTACTATGTCACATTTTAAAGGCACCAGTGCACTTTGCAAAATCTGTCTCAGTGGCATTCAGCTCTTGTGTCACTTGGGTCATACAGATAACAGCCCTAGGCCACCATCATTTTTACTCTAAACTTTAATGATGTTAAAGAATTCCTAAGCCCCTTCTAAGCAACATGGAGCTGGGGAACACAGGACATTGCTCTTTAGGCTTCTGTATTCCCACTTTCTGAGAATAGGACAAAGTGTTCAACTGACTCTAAGCAGCAAAAGGAAGAGGAGAAAACAGCTGCACCCAAAGACATCCTGCACCTCTGGCTTGGTGCAGAAACATCGGTTGGCTCACAACTCCCCTCTAACTTTGCCTGTCCAACCAAGTCAGGAGAAGAACAGTGCTAAGAGGTAGCAGGATGCTGTTGGAAAAGGCCTCTCTGTTTCCCTGCCAGGCTTCCTCCCTTCCATGCCATGCCCTCAACCCTTCTGTATGAACAAGCCTCCAGATCAGAACATGAACCCTCCAGATCCCAGCACTGAGATCAGACTTGCCAGGGCCTCAGCACTGCTGTTCAAACCTCCCCACAAAAGCAGCTTTGGCACAGAATGGGTGCCAGCTGACAGAGCAAGCACAGCGACAGGCATGAAGACAGAGCCCCAGCAGTGTCACTGCCACGGGCTCTGGGCTCACAGCTCTGCCTGCAGCTTGTACCTGCCCTACACCAGCTCCTTCAGGCAGGTGTCCAAGTCCCCTGCAGCTCAGAAACCTCCTGCTGACCAAGGGCACCCAGAGCCCAGTGTGCCTGTGCCAGGCCGGGCTCACGGGCACAGCACGTCCTCTGCCCTGGCCCTGCAGCTGTGCCATGCTCACTTGTGCTCTGGGACAGCACAGCTGCGAGGCTGCACAACAGAGGGGCTGAAAAAGCACCGGCTTTGCTCCAGCCCAGGGGCACGCAGGGAAGCTGTTGGCAGTCCAGGAAGGAGGAAAGCTCTCTGACCTCTTTGTTCCTCTGGTGTTTTCCATCAGAATGATACCCCTTCCACTGGACCTAGAGATGGCCCAACATCTATCAACAGCCCTCTGTCATTTTCATCCTGTTTCCTGTGCATCTTCCCTTGGCAATGCTCAGCAATGTGCAGGGAGGGGAAGCAGAGCCTGTCAGGCCTGGCTGCAGTGCCTGCCAGCAGTGCCAAGGTGTGACTGGCTGCAGGCTGCCTGCCCACGCCTGGAGCCCAGCTCACAGCATGCAATGGGCTGGAGCCAGAGTGCAGGGAAAACAATGGCTGTGGAGATCATTGTGTGCTTTGGCTCCTCCAGCCTCACCTGGTTCTTGCTGGGGGTGAAGCGGATGCGCACAGGGGCAGAGGCGCCCGGCGGCACGGCACGGTACGCATCGCTGGAGCTCACCAGCTGGAAGTAAGGTGAGCTCTCCATGGAGACCTTCACCACGTGAAGAAACTGCAGCAAAGACATGAAATTATCATTTTGCCACTTGTGGAAACAGGACGAGAGGAGACCTGTCCATGCCCTGCTAACATCCCTCCCTTGACCCTCTTCCAAAGCACTTTCAGCTGAGCAGGCACAGGCACATCATTCACAAGGCTGAACTTGAATCCCTTCTCTCTGGCTCCAGCATTTGGCCAGGGCCATAGGGCAGTGCCTGCTGGGAAGGAAGGGCTGAGCAGGTCAGCACCAGCAGGATGGAGACACAGCACCTGAACCAAGTCACCTGCATATTCAACAAGGCCAAAAACCTGCTGGCTTCTGCCTGCACACAGGCATCAAGTTGTCATGTTCCAGAGGGGGAATGTGCTACCTAAAAGCAAACCAGCACATTACTGTGGGGCAAGGAAGAAATTCCCTTCTGGCAGAGCAGGTTTGGGTAGGGACTTTCTGGGGGATACAGTCAGGCAGGCAGAGCAGCAAGACAGGAGACCAAACACTGTGGTCTTACTGGGAATAAAAGCAAACCTGAAAAGCAAAAGAAGGAATGAACACAGCAAGACAATCCCTAAAACAAGGAGATGGCAAAGAGAATTTAAATGGGCAGTAAAGCAGCAAGGAAGAATCTTAAAACCATGAGAGCAACCAGCTTGCCAAAAGTGACAGAAACACAGACAGGCGGTGTCTATTGACCATGGGGCTTCAGAGGCATTTTCTGCCTGGAGAAACAGGACCAGCGCTGACTGACAGTGTGGTTCCAGTATGCAAAGCCAATCTTGGCTCTCCAGGGCTTCCTGCTGCCTGTACAGGCAAGCTGGGCTGCTGGGCATTCCTGCCTGCAGCCAGCAGGCCAGGTTCTGCCCTCTGGGGCTCACAGACAGAGCACACATGCATTTTCTAGCACACTGATATCATCAACCCCTGAGCACCAAAATGCTCTCCAAAAGTCTAAACCAGATGATTTGGACTCCCTCCTGTCTCCTCCCACCAGCCCACTCTTGGCACTAGCCTCACTTGAGAAAATGTTTCCCTGACTGAAATTCAAATGGTCTCAAGTTTTCCTCTTTACAGTGGAACACAACTGACATTTTTCAACTGTTTCCCTCTCAGCTCTCTTGGGAAACTGCAAAACAATCCCAATTTCTTCAGCTGAAGGTGGAAACCTCCAGGAGCACATGGCTGTGGATGTGCTGTGCTTCTGCAAAGGGAAAGCAGCGCACCGTGTTGCTTTTGGAAAAGCTGAGCAGAACTGGATGAAGCTGAGCAGGAGCCTCAAGTGGCACCTAAAGGCCTCTCACTGCTTCTGCTCCATCACTCTGATTGCAGGGCTCTTGCAGAACACGGTTCCTGCAGGGCCAATGCCATTAGTGAGAAGTGATTCCAGCATAAAGTGCAGAAGGCTCAGCCCCTGAGCTTTGCCTGTGAGCTGCACAAAGGGAGCCAAACTGGCTGACAGAGGCAGAGATTCCTACCAGGAGCCAAGATTAACCAAGGACACACAGGGTGTGCTATAGACCCAAGGCCAAGCATGAGAGCAGGTAAGAACTGTACAGCCCTCAACATTCCTGTCAATCCAGAGCTTTCAAGAGAAGGAAACTCCTTTGGGATAGACACCATCAATGCCTGGCCAAAATCTGGGGACAGTTCCCAGCAGGAAGATTTCCACCATCTTGCAGAAGAAGGTGCTGAGACATTTTCTTCTGCATGTGCTGCAGCACATAACTTGCTTTGCTCTACACTGAGGGAATGACAGCACTCTCCTCTTCCAGCACAGTGTTAAAGCTTCGCGTGCCAGCACTTACCTTGTCCTTATTCATGAGAGACAGCACCATTTCAGAGACCTCCCGAGCGACGAAGTTCTGAAATACCAGCTCTGGTGGGGAAACCCCAAACCAGCTCTGTTTCGGGGCAGCTGACGGCAGCTGGAGAGGAGAGAGAGCAGGGAGAGCTTCAGCTGCTGGGAGGATGGTTCATGCAGGAGAATCTTCCACTGATCCCCAGTGAAGTACAGACTCTGGGGGAGCATGTCTGCCCAGCCCACACTGGGCAAACAGTGGCTCACCCACCTCTGCTCTGAGCTGATCCACAGCTGCTGGGCCACACAGAGCAGGCTCAAGCCAAGCTGCTCTTCTGGCATGGATTTCTCCAGGTTTCTTTCTCCAGAATGCCAGGCAGCACTTTCCTAAAACACAGCCCTGTGCCCATGTGGTCACAGAGCTCTGGGGCACTGACTGAGCACTCAAGGAGTAAGTAAAACCCATGAATTTACAGGAAACTCCATGGGAAAGGATTTTGGATGTCTTTTACTCTGAGACAGGGAAACCGAGGCCCACACAACTGCAAATATCTTTTTTGCTCTACAACTTAGACATCTGTAAGAAGAGCACAGGACCAGAGGTGGTGTGAGAGATGAGGTGACACTTGGCTGAAGCCAAAAGGTTATTAAGCAAAAGAATGGAATTTGTTGGTTCTGTGTGTTATTTGTGGTTTGCATTTGTTCCGGTTGGTTTGTTGAGTGTCACAGTGAGAGGGACAGGGTTGAAGACCTGACCAAAAGGAAGGAGAACGAGAAGGGAGGGGACAGAAAAGTTGGTGCTCAGTAGAGAATGGAAGCTCCTGAGTAGCCATCCAATGGCAAAGGGCACAGGGACCACCCCAGCCGGGTACAAAGGGGATACAAAGATTGCCATTTTCTCAGAGGGTGTGTGTGTGCGCTTGGCTCTCAGGGAGGGAGACATCCCCAGCTCAGCTGAATCCTTACTAAGAAACACTTTTCTTTTGCTTTGATGATTTTGTTCCTTTTCATTGTATTTAAAAGTTAGTGGGTTCCAAAGAGAGGAAAAGGCAAAAATAAAAAGACAAATGAGCTGAAAATAAAAAGACAAGTGAGGTGAATGCTGAATGAGGATAAGGTTCAGTTATTTTCTCAGCAACTTGGGTAAAAGTAGAGTTGGTATCTCCTTTTTCAATGGCCTTTAAATGGGTGCTTTCTTGTCATTACTGCGATCTTATTTCATGCCATTCTAGAGGCACGTCTGGAATGACACAACAACAGCAAATGCTTCTGGAGCAGAGACATTGCTTGGAGAAAACTCTGCCCTGCTTTCTCTGCCTTCTCCAGCCACACTGCTGTCACTGCAGAGATGCAAGCAGTTCTCCTCTCTGACTTCACAGCAGACACATTCTGCTGAAGAGAGTGGCTGCAGCACACTGTCCCTTAGCTGTGCCCCTCCCTGAGGTGTTCCCAAGGCTCCTCTCCAGGACAATCCTTTACCTGGATTGTGTTCTGTGTCTCTTGCTGCCAATTTCCTGCCCAACTGCCCACCTCAGTCACTTACCCGTTTGGACTGTGCTTTATACCGAGCTAGTCCTGCCAGAAAAGCAGCTTTAAACACACCTCTGAGTAGGCACTGATCCAGATAAAGCACATCCATTCCCCTCTGCCTAGGGCCAGTCCCCTGGACATCTGGCAGCCTGCAAAATCTAACACCCCATCAGGGTCCAACACATTGTTCCAGCCCAAAGCAGTAATGCAATTTGTTGTGTTCAATCTGAAGTAATTCCTGCACATCCTTGGCCTTCAAAGGCCAACGCTGCCACTCTGCAGGGAATCCTGTGACCCCGAGCATTTGATGGTGACCACACCAAAGCAAGAGGTGGCTCCTTCAGCAGGAGAATGGCAAAGGGCAATTTTGTGCCTTTGTGTCCCCAGCCTTCCTCCCATTGTTTTAGCAATGGCAGCTGCACTCCAGCACACCCCAGCAGCTTCAGCAGAGGGTATTTGTGTTGCCTTAGTGCAGATCTGGACTCCCAGTCCACCACTCCCAGCACCTTGCAATGACAGCAGGACCTGGACACTGAGGTATTTTGCTGGAGGCAAGCCTGTCACAAACACACACCCTCTTCAAACTTCATGTGAAACAGAAAGGAAAAGAGCAGGAAAAGGCTACCTTTGGGCGAGTCTCACTCCTGCCTAGAAATGGGCCAATTCTGGGCAGGATACCTTCCCCAGTGCTGGCCTCCTTCTTCCTGCTGAGAAACTTCTCCCTCTGGAACTTAGAGGGAAGCAGCTGAAAGGCAAAAGTAAACCAGCTAGAGCCTCAGAGTTGTGCTTGTTCAGAAAGGCTTTTCGTGAACAAGTGGCACTGCTGAATAACTTGTGATCACAGCCACTAGGACAGTCCTGGAAGCCCTGGGAGTTTCCTGCTGAAATACTTAGCATCAGTCAATTAATAATACAGAGTGGAACACATATACTCCAGCCATATGGCTCTGTCCCATTGGCTTCTCCATGATTGCATGGGACATGGTTGGGGATTTCTGCTCTTTGGGCATTTGTTTCCTCTTGCGTTTCGTTGGATTGAGGCAGTGACCTTTCCAGAGAATGGGGAGGAGCTCTCAGAACTGCCTGAACTCCATCCCTGCACAACGCTCAGAACTCACAGCAAGGAGATATCGCTGCTGGATGAGTCCAAGAGATGCAAGAAAGGAACACTGTACCAAGACTGAGGTGCACAGGAATGTGTCTAGGTTTTAGTTCTCCCTGTTAATTGTTTTCTCTGTTTGGGCTGACAGAGCCCTCCACAGAAGAAAACAGAGGCATCTCCTTGACAGAGCCTCAGCAGTGGGGCATCTTCAGCCAAGTGAGCTGCAGACAGCAAGGGACCTTTGTGGCCCTGGCTCCAGCGCTGCCTGCAGGGCTGCATCTGTGCCCACACAGGAGCTGGGAGAGAACAGCTGCTTTGGAAGCTCTTCCAGCTGGGACCAGCCGTGGCTCTCAAGGCTTTGGGCAGAGTTTGAGCTTCCCTCCACAGCACATGCCCAGGTGCCCAAGGGCAGGATGGTCAGAGCAGCACAGGTGAGTGCCCAGCCTGACAGAAGGAATTCCTGTGGCAAAGGGAAAGGGACAGAACACATGCTCAGGCCTTCAGCTGTACATTGGTTTCACTCGGCTCTGCTGGCACAGACAGGCAAGACACAGCTGAAGCATCCCACAGTGTTCCCTATTGCACCAGGACAGCCCCAGCAACAGCAGCACAGCACAAAGGGCTGGGCAGGGGCTCTGCAGCTTCACAGCACTGCTGGACAACAGGGGCAGGGAGAGCAGGGACACCAGGGCAGTGCCAGCCTTAACACAGCCCCAGTGGGTACTCACAGTATTAGGCTTCAGCCCTTCCCTGGACAAAAGACGAGGTGTTGGTGTCTTCTTTGGCAATCCAGACGCCATTTCCAAGGGACGATGTTGCAGGTCAGCGACAATGCCTCAACAAAACTGGAAGGAGCAACAATGGAACTCTGAAAATCCACAACCCAATTCGTGGCAGATTCAAGGCATATTCTGCTGCTAAAAATGTTACATTACTTGAAAGTAGCTAAGTGCTTGTTTGGTGTAAGTAGCTAGTATAGTTAGGCCTCTAGTTGGACTGTATTTGAACTATATGGCTACCTTGTGCAATTCAAAGTTAGATCATACTGAAACCTGGAGCTAAAAATCTGAACATTAATAACAGTTCGAACAGACAAAGCTGTAGCTTAAATATTACTCAAAAATAGCTAGAGTGGGCCTCCTCTTCTTTAGGCTAAAGCACCCTTGCTCTATCAGCTGCTCCTCACAGCTGAGACACTAATGAGAGACTGGAATGTTATGGCTAATGGCTTAAATATCATTATAAAGGACTTTCTGCCCATTGTGACAAAACTGTATAAAGAAGCTGCGACCACCCAAGCCCACCCTTCCCTGAAAATGCCTCCTGACTGGAACTAGGCACTGTGAGTTAAGCTGCCTAAGAGAACTTGAGACAAGATCAAGGGGACACTATTGTCCCATTACCTCAGGTCTGGGGAGAAGTAAACAAGGCTGAAGAGAAAAACCTATCCACAACAAAGCCAAACCCAGCAGCTGTCCTGAAAATCACCTCTGTCTGGGCTCAGGCTGGGGAAGTCATAGCCACAGACTCTTCTGCTGAGGCCAGGTTTGCACACAAACCTCCCAGCAAAGACCTCCACAGTGCCTCCAGACCCATTCCTGAGGCCTGCACCTGACCACTGCAGGGCATGCAAAGCAACACAACAAATCTGAAAATCCAGAACCCAACTCATGGCAGAGTCAAAGGATATACGGGTACTAAAGATTTTATATTGTTTGAAAGTAGCAAGAGACAGAGTCCAACTTGCCCCCCCCCCGGGAGGTACCTGGGCAAGGTATCATCTTGCCCAAATCTCCATTAATCCATTGGAGTCTTACATTTTGCCAGACCTCACCACAGAGAAGACCACAAGAGGATTTAATGGTAGGCAAATGGGATCCATGGAATGGTGATATTTTCTACTAAATCTCTCTCTGTCACTCTCTTTCCCCTCCCCGCCTCCCCAACTTCCATCCCCCTCCCACTTTTTCTTTTCTTTCTCTCTCTTTCTCCCTCACATTTACTGTTCCATAAAATCCAGACCATTGACTTTGGCATATGGTCTCGTTTGCACCTCAACACAGAGGCATCTCCCTAAAAATTTTAAAACCCAGATGATAAAAACCCACTGAAACTTGAACAGAACTCATTCACCTTTAAGCAGTTTAAGCAGTTACTATAAGATAAAAATGTATAGACTACTATCTTTAGAAAATGTTGCATTTCTTCACTAAAAAAAAGCACAATCAGTAGTCCATTTATTGGTCATCCTCTCAGGTGTACATGTCACTGAACTACTGTGCCAGAAGACTGGCATGATCACATCCTCTATTTCCCTTTGGCATTCTCTTTCAGAGCACAGATGAAACAAAACCAAAAAGTTCAACTTTAGTCGGTCTTTACCTTCAAATGAAATTCAGGACTCCCTAGCAGACACCAGTGTTCTGCATGCTGCGGCGCTTTTCGCAGAGGCCAATGCTCTGCACCTTTAGCAATTCTCTACGCCGACAATTCACCTGGCGAATGGCCCGGTGCAGCCGCCTGCAGGAGCCCAGGCTGCGCACACCCAGCCAGGGCCGCGCTCTCAGGCAACTGAGGCCGCGCCGCTGTCACAGACGCTGAGGGCCCGGGCGCGGTTCCGGGCAACCGCGGCACCGAGTGCAGGGCCGGGCGGGGCCGCAGGGATTTGCAAAGGAGATTGGCACTGCGGCGACTGACTGCAGTTTGGGCCTTCCCAAGAGTCTTTGTGTAACTAATGAAAGGTTAAAATGTGCGGATAAAGGCACCTATGCCAGGTCTGTACAGTGCTCTTTGCAGCACTAGTATCCCACCCTGGCTGGAACAGCAGGAGGGGCTGAGGCAGCAGGGAAGGGGGCTCAGCCTGGAGAAAAGGAGGCTCACGGGGAACCTTCTGGCTCTGCACAACTCCCTGACAGGAGGGGACAAGAGGCTGCTGCAAGTTCAGGCAGCGCCGGAGCCGCCTGCCTCCCCCTCTCCTCCCCAGCTCCGCCTCTTCCTCCCTCCCTCCTCCTCCTCCTCCGCTCCCGCAGCCCTCGCAGCCCCCGGGAGGGGCGGGGATGGAGCCGGGACAGGTCGGAACGCAGAGAGGCCTGGGGGGATGCCAGGACTGGGAGTGACTGGGCTGTACTGGGATCATCCTGGGAGCAGCTCCTGGGTGACTGAGTTCTACTGGGATCATCCGGGGATCACACTGGCAGTGAGGAGGAGCAGCGCGATGGCTCCAGCGCTGGGGCTGAGGGCGCTCGTGGGGGGCCAGGGGGGAGTGGGACCCCCAGCACCGGGACCCTGAACCACCACTGCCAGCACCGGGACCCCCCTGCTCCCCTTAGCCTGCACAGGGGCCCCCTGAATCCTCCTGTTCGGACATCATGACCCGCTGCTCCCTTTTTCCCGGCCATCCCATGGCTCCCAGCCTCCAGACTTGGCGTGGGCTTGACTCTGGGACAACGTGGAACGCCTTGGTCTCCCATTCCTGCCTTTCCCAGGCACACCTTTCTGCAAAACCAGAGACCCCCTGAGCTCCCCCTTTCCGAACATCCCGGGTGACCCCACTCTGGTCCCCCCTTTTTGGGAAACCCTGGACTCCCCTTTCCTGGGCTCAAGGACCCCCTGGAAGTCCATTCTACCTCTCCACGTCCCTGCCCTCCCCCCCTCATTTTCATGACCCTGAGATCCCCCTGGCACCCCCATTCCTGAGAACCCAGACCCCCCTGCATCTCTTCATCGAGCACCAACGCAACCTTTTCCCGGCCCCCCTGCCCCTCCCAGCCCCCTGCCCCACCCTTTTCTCTGGCCTGGGACCAGAAGTGCAACTGACTGAAAACAAATGTGACAGAAAGCAATAATTTTGCGCCTTTTATTTACTATTGAAATACAATTTCCTCCCTTTCTCACAAATCTCCTCCCAGTGTCATTCAGCAGGGTGGTCAGAAAGTCCTTAATTCTGGGTGGGTGTTCCAAGCTGCAGCCACAAGGAAATAGGGAATGGGGATTTTCCTGCTCCTGGGAAGTTTGACATCCTCAGCTGAGGAGAGGAGGCACCAGAAGGAAAGGGCAGCTGGGCTTCATCTTTCCACAGGGAAGAGGGGGCGAAAAATCTCTCATCCTGTCTGCAGCTTCTCCCACAGGGATGTGAGGGCTGATCCCAGAGCCCTAAGGATCACAGTCAGGGCTGCCCTCAGGGAATGCTTGCCTGGTATGGTGGGGCAGTGTGCGAGCACCTGGATCTTGGGGCACCCAGCTGCCCCTCATGTTTGGAGGTGCCTGAGGAGGGCTGGGATGATGGCAGGGACATCCTGCAGTGACATCCCCTCTGTCCCGCTCTGGGTGAGCTCAGTCCCAAACCTGACCCTGATCCTGGTCTCAATCTCACTCCACGTTTAGACAAACTCACAGTTCTGTATTTAATCACATCCCAATTCCAAACTTGTCTAGCCCCAGACCACAACCCAACCCCAGCCCAAAGCCAATCCCATGTCTAGCCTTAACCCCAATCCCAGCTCTAATCCAAATCTCAGCCCCAACTCCAACTCAGCCCCAATTCCAGCCCCTTCCTAAATCCTCAGCCCCAAATCAAATCCCAGGTTCTGCCGTTCTGGGGGTTTGCGGGTGTCTCTGTCCCTCTGACCCCGATGATGTTTGGGTGGGGTCACACCAGGGCTGAGAGGGACAGAGACTGCCCCGACCTCCGCAGGTGTAAGAAGGTCGGAGAGCCCCCACAGCCCCAAGCACCCTCATCCGTGAGCAGCACCCCTGCCGTGTCCTTTCTCCAGTGACAGCACAGACATTCCTTTGTGCCCAGGTCTGTGCCAGCCCCGCACACAGCACTGCTCTGCGGCAATGGGGACACGGGAAACGGTGCCCGTCGTGTGTCCCCTTTGTGTTGCTGTGTGTCCCCGCATGTCTGGCTGTGTTCCCCTGGCCAGGGAGCTGCTATGGCCCGGGATGGCCGGGCCCAGCCGCCAGGCCTCGCCGGCAGCGGGCAGGAGCCGGCCCGGGCTGCGGGACACGGCGGGGCTGCCCAGCTGGAAAGCAGCTCTGGCTCCCGCCAGGGAGCTGTGGGCAAGGGGCTGCCGGCTGTGCGGGAGGAAAGCCGCTGGGCCAGCCCCTAATGCTGCCCCGCAGAAAGGAAGGGGAGGAGGGAGCTCGGAATGTGGCAGTGCAGAGATGAAGGGACAAGTGCCCTTGGGGGCCGCGGGTCGGGGCCAGCCCTCGGGTGCGGCTCTGAGCGTCTCCTGAGCCGGCATGAGGGCTGCCTGTAAGGATTGCAGGCGGCAGCTGAGAGCAGCATCGCCGGCATTGCCAGCCGGGCCCCATGGCCATCTGCCCGTGCCTTCGCAGCCCGTGAGGGCCGCGGGCTCTGCAGCGCGGCTCCTGCTCCCACAGCCGGCCCAGAGCCTCAGGGCTGCCCCGCAGGCGCCGCGGGAGTAGCAGCGGCCTCAGGGCCTGGCCCGGGGCTCGAACTGCTCAGCCCGGGGGCAGAACCACAGCAGGGGGGAAGGAGCTGAAGGAGCACCAGGGAGCCTGGGGAGAGGCAGGCTGTGAGACAAGGCTCTGCCCGTAATTTTAACAGTTTTTATTAACCTAATAACTATATACAACCAACTTAGTTATTATATACAAGTAAAAAGTCAAGTTCCTTATGACAGTTGTCACAGGTGTTTCTCGCTTCGGACAAGATGTCCCAGGTCGAGCATTGGGCGCTGAGTCCTTTCCAGCTGACCAGGGGCTGTTGATGTCTGGCGGGGCTGGAGAGGCTGCTCGAGCCCTGGGGCCCATGAGAGCTGTCGAGGAGCTGTGCCTGGCCGGTGCTGTCCTGAGGCGGCAGGGCCTGGGCGGTGAAGGACAAGGGTGAGCCGCCACAGGTGCTGGCCCCAGCACACCAGGACTCAAGGTCTTGTCCCACACTGGGCATGGCCATTCTCCCACGTTACTCCAGCTCCAAGCTCAGTTGCCCCATGTGCCAGTCCTCCTGCTCCATTCTGCCCCTTCCTTCTTACCCCAGACGCAAAATACCCATGCCACATTACCCAGCTCTGTACACAGAGCCCTACTCATCCCCCAGCTAGCACCCTGCAGATAATCAGCCCCCTGTCGTCACTGACTCCCTTGCCCTGACAGGGCCATATCTGACACATCCTGTGTCCTGGTCGCCGTGTGATGCTAGTCATTACGGCCCCTCGAGATGTGTCCATCACTGTGCAGCAGGGTCACACTAGGCTGAGGAGGAGAGGGCAGCTGGCTGCAATGCAGGGCCCAATCCAGCACCCCCCAATAATCCTCCCAACCCAGGTCTCCCTGGGGACTGAAGACACAGATTCCTCCTGGATAGTCAGCAATGCTTAAAGCCTCAGTCACCATTCTGTGTCTCTACCTTCATCACACCTACCTTGTTGTGGTGTACCAGGAGACGCTGCAGCTGTGCACTTGTATGTGGGGAAGCCTTGATGTTCTGCATTGTGAAACTGCTGCTTTGATGGTCCCCAGAGATCTGAGGCATACGGGGGACACTGGCACAGACCAGCAGCCTCCTGTGGGATGGGACAGAGGAGGCTCAGTGCCCAGCCCTGTGGCATGCAGGGCATCACCCTGCTGTGCCAGGGAGGGCACTAGCAGTGCTGCTTGCAGGGGCATGTCCCTGCCAGCTCCTGTCCACCTGCTGCAGGAGCCCCAAGCCCATCCCACCAGGCTTGATCTGCTGGCTCTGTCCTCACAGCAAGGTGTGCTGGCCATGGCCATGGCAGGTCCCTGTGCACAGGACACCAGCTGGCAGGAGCTGCGCTGTCCCAGCTGCAGGGATTGGTTTTGGGAACTCCTTTCACAGGAGGCACACAATTCCCCACCAAGCCTGAGCTCAGACTGAAAACAGACACAGCTCATCAGATGTGCTTTCAGCAACCTTGGGACAGAGAAGTGGGCCAGACAGAGCAGTGCAAGGCAAGGAATGCAAAAGCCCCCAGCCCTGGGGCAAGCACTGGCCCTCCACAGCTGCCTTCTGCTCCCCTACCCTGCCCCGTCCCCCAGGCTCCTCTGCCCCAGCCCAGGTGCAGAGCCCTCCTTGCTGTGTCAGGGCTACCCTGCACCCCAGGTGCGGGGAACGTGTCCTCAGAGCCCTTACCTTTGGCTGGGCGGTGGCTCCTTGCTAGGGGGCATCGGCTGCAAATACGGGAGTTTTTCGGGGTGCCTGGGGAGGGCAGGAGTCACAGGTGTGTGGCAGGGGACAACGAACCTGTTCCTGTTGGAGGCAGCAACCCAAGGCCATGGGATTGTAGCCCATGGCATCTCGCTGCCTGTAGCCCTTGGGATGAGCCCCCATAGGCCCTGCTGATGGGCAGGGCTGCACAGGGGCTCCCCACATCAGCCCCTCCCAAGCAGACACTGTCACCCCTGTGCCCAGCACAGCGGGTCACTGCTGGCACCCTCCCCCCCCCAATGCCAGCCCTGCTGCCCCTGATGCACTGGTGCTACTCACTGGCCAGGAACCTGCACGCTGAGCATGCGGTCACAGGACAGACACGTGAAAGGGACTGGCAGCTGCCTATGGAGGGTGAGGGAAGAGGGCCAGCTGAGCTCTTGGGGCCACAGGCTTGCAGCACACAGGCAGCTCTGAAAGAGAATGCCAAAGGGAAATAGAGGATGTGATCGTGTCAGTCTTCTGGCGCAGTAGTTCAGTGACATGTACACCTGAGAGGATGACCAATAAATGGACTACTGATAGTGCTTTTTTTACTGAAGAAATGCAACATTTTCTAAAGATAGTAGTCTATACATTTTTGTCCTATAGTAACTGCTTAAACTGCTTAAAGGTGAATGAGTTCTGTTCAAGTTTCAGTGGGTTTTTATCATCTGGGTTTTAAAATTTTTAGGGAGATGCCTCTGTGTTGAGGTGCAAACGAGACCATATGCCAAAGTCAATGGTCTGGATTTTATGGAACAGTAAATGTGAGGGAGAAAGAGAGAGAAAGAAAAGAAAAAGTGGGAGGGGGATGGAGTTTGGGAAGGAGGGGAGGAGAAAGAGAGTGACAGAGAGAGATTTAGTAGAAAATATCACCATTCCATGGATCCCATTTGCCTACCATTAAATCCTCTTGTGGTCTTCTCTGTGGTGAGGTCTGGCAAAATGTAAGACTCCAATGGATTAATGGAGATTTGGGCAAGATGATACCTTGCCCAGGTACCTCCCGGGGGGGGGGGGGCAAGTTGGACTCTGTCTCTTGCTACTTTCAGAAAATACAAAATCTTTAGCACCCATATATCCTTCAAGTCTGCCATGAGTTGGGTTCTGGATTTTCTGATTTGTTCTGTTGCTTTGCATGCCCTGCAGTGGTCAGGTGCAGGCCTCAGGAATGGGTCTGGAGGCACTGTGGAGGTCTTTGCTGGGAGGTTTGTGTGCAAACCTGGCCTCAGCAGAAGAGTCTGTGGCTATGACTTCCCCAGCCTGAACCCAGACAGAGGTGATTTTCAGGACAGCTGCTGAGTTTGGCTTTGTTGTGGATAGGTTTTTCTCCTCAGCCTTGTTTACTTCTCCCCAGACCTGAGGTAATGGGACAATAGTGTCCCCTTGATCTTGTCTCAAGTTCTCTTAGGCAGCTTAACTCACAGTGCCTAGTTCCAGTCAGGAGGCATTTTCAGGGAAGGGTGGGCTTGGGTGGTCGCAGCTTCTTTATACAGTTTTGTCACAATGGGCAGAAAGTCCTTTATAATGATATTTAAGCCATTAGCCATAACATTCCAGTCTCTCATTAGTGTCTCAGCTGTGAGGAGCAGCTGATAGAGCAAGGGTGCTTTAGCCTAAAGAAGAGGAGGCCCACTCTAGCTATTTTTGAGTAATATTTAAGCTACAGCTTTGTCTGTTCGAACTGTTATTAATGTTCAGATTTTTAGCTCCAGGTTTCAGTATGATCTAACTTTGAATTGCACAAGGTAGCCATATAGTTCAAATACAGTCCAACTAGAGGCCTAACTATACTAGCTACTTACACCAAACAAGCACTTAGCTACTTTCAAGTAATGTAACATTTTTAGCAGCAGAATATGCCTTGAATCTGCCACGAATTGGGTTGTGGATTTTCAGAGTTCCATTGTTGCTCCTTCCAGTTTTGTTGAGGCATTGTCGCTGACCTGCAACATCGTCCCTTGGAAATGGCGTCTGGATTGCCAAAGAAGACACCAACACCTCGTCTTTTGTCCAGGGAAGGGCTGAAGCCTAATACTGTGAGTACCCACTGGGGCTGTGTTAAGGCTGGCACTGCCCTGGTGTCCCTGCTCTCCCTGCCCCTGTTGTCCAGCAGTGCTGTGAAGCTGCAGAGCCCCTGCCCAGCCCTTTGTGCTGTGCTGCTGTTTCTGGGGCTGTCCTGGTGCAATAGGGAACACTGTGGGATGCTTCAGCTGTGTCTTGCCTGTCTGTGCCAGCAGAGCCGAGTGAAACCAATGTACAGCTGAAGGCCTGAGCATGTGTTCTGTCCCTTTCCCTTTGCCACAGGAATTCCTTCTGTCAGGCTGGGCACTCACCTGTGCTGCTCTGACCATCCTGCCCTTGGGCACCTGGGCATGTGCTGTGGAGGGAAGCTCAAACTCTGCCCAAAGCCTTGAGAGCCACGGCTGGTCCCAGCTGGAAGAGCTTCCAAAGCAGCTGTTCTCTCCCAGCTCCTGTGTGGGCACAGATGCAGCCCTGCAGGCAGCGCTGGAGCCAGGGCCACAAAGGTCCCTTGCTGTCTGCAGCTCACTTGGCTGAAGATGCCCCACTGCTGAGGCTCTGTCAAGGAGATGCCTCTGTTTTCTTCTGTGGAGGGCTCTGTCAGCCCAAACAGAGAAAACAATTAACAGGGAGAACTAAAACCTAGACACATTCCTGTGCACCTCAGTCTTGGTACAGTGTTCCTTTCTTGCATCTCTTGGACTCATCCAGCAGCGATATCTCCTTGCTGTGAGTTCTGAGCGTTGTGCAGGGATGGAGTTCAGGCAGTTCTGAGAGCTCCTCCCCATTCTCTGGAAAGGTCACTGCCTCAATCCAACGAAACGCAAGAGGAAACAAATGCCCAAAGAGCAGAAATCCCCAACCATGTCCCATGCAATCATGGAGAAGCCAATGGGACAGAGCCATATGGCTGGAGTATATGTGTTCCACTCTGTATTATTAATTGACTGATGCTAAGTATTTCAGCAGGAAACTCCCAGGGCTTCCAGGACTGTCCTAGTGGCTGTGATCACAAGTTATTCAGCAGTGCCACTTGTTCACGAAAAGCCTTTCTGAACAAGCACAACTCTGAGGCTCTAGCTGGTTTACTTTTGCCTTTCAGCTGCTTCCCTCTAAGTTCCAGAGGGAGAAGTTTCTCAGCAGGAAGAAGGAGGCCAGCACTGGGGAAGGTATCCTGCCCAGAATTGGCCCATTTCTAGGCAGGAGTGAGACTCGCCCAAAGGTAGCCTTTTCCTGCTCTTTTCCTTTCTGTTTCACATGAAGTTTGAAGAGGGTGTGTGTTTGTGACAGGCTTGCCTCCAGCAAAATACCTCAGTGTCCAGGTCCTGCTGTCATTGCAAGGTGCTGGGAGTGGTGGACTGGGAGTCCTGATCTGCACTAAGGCAACACAAATACCCTCTGCTGAAGCTGCTGGGGTGTGCTGGAGTGCAGCTGCCATTGCTAAAACAATGGGAGGAAGGCTGGGGACACAAAGGCACAAAATTGCCCTTTGCCATTCTCCTGCTGAAGGAGCCACCTCTTGCTTTGGTGTGGTCACCATCAAATGCTCGGGGTCACAGGATTCCCTGCAGAGTGGCAGCGTTGGCCTTTGAAGGCCAAGGATGTGCAGGAATTACTTCAGATTGAACACAACAAATTGCATTACTGCTTTGGGCTGGAACAATGTGTTGGACCCTGATGGGGTGTTAGATTTTGCAGGCTGCCAGATGTCCAGGGGACTGGCCCTGGGCAGAGGGGAATGGATGTGCTTTATCTGGATCAGTGCCTACTCAGAGGTGTGTTTAAAGCTGCCTTTCTGGCAGGACTAGCTCGGTATAAAGCACAGTCCAAACGGGTAAGTGACTGAGGTGGGCTGTTGAGCAGGAAATTGGCAGCAAGAGACACAGAACACAATCCAGGTAAAGGATTGTCCTGGAGAGGAGCCTTGGGAACACCTCAGGGAGGGGCACAGCTAAGGGACAGTGTGCTGCAGCCACTCTCTTCAGCAGAATGTGTCTGCTGTGAAGTCACAGAGGAGAGCTGCTTGCATCTCTGCAGTGACAGCAGTGTGGCTGGAGAAGGCAGAGAAAGCAGGGCAGAGTTTTCTCCAAGCAATGTCTCTGCTCCAGAAGCATTTGCTGTTGTTGTGTCATTCCAGACGTGCCTCTAGAATGGCATGAAATAAGATCGCAGTAATGACAAGAAAGCACCCATTTAAAGGCCATTGAAAAAGGAGATACCAACTCTACTTTTACCCAAGTTGCTGAGAAAATAACTGAACCTTATCCTCATTCAGCATTCACCTCACTTGTCTTTTTATTTTCAGCTCATTTGTCTTTTTATTTTTGCCTTTTTCTCTCTTTGGAACACACTAACTTTTAAATACAATGAAAAGGAACAAAATCATCAAAGCAAAAGAAAAGTGTTTCTTAGTAAGGATTCAGCTGAGCTGGGGATGTCTCCCTCCCTGAGAGCCAAGCGCACACACACACCCTCTGAGAAAATGGCAATCTTTGTATCCCCTTTGTACCCGGCTGGGGTGGTCCCTGTGCCCTTTGCCATTGGATGGCTACTCAGGAGCTTCCATTCTCTACTGAGCACCAACTTTTCTGTCCCCTCCCTTCTCGTTCTCCTTCCTTTTGGTCAGGTCTTCAACCCTGTCCCTCTCACTGTGACACTCAACAAACCAACCGGAACAAATGCAAACCACAAATAACACACAGAACCAACAAATTCCATTCTTTTGCTTAATAACCTTTTGGCTTCAGCCAAGTGTCACCTCATCTCTCACACCTCCTCTGGTCCTGTGCTCTTCTTACAGATGTCTAAGTTGTAGAGCAAAAAAGATATTTGCAGTTGTGTGGGCCTTGGTTTCCGTGTCTCAGAGTAAAAGACATCCCAAATCCTTTCCCATGGAGTCTCCTGTAAATTCATGGGTTTTACTTACTCCTTGAGTGCTCAGTCAGTGCCCCAGAGCTCTGTGACCACATGGGCACAGGGCTGTGTTTTAGGAAAGTGCTGCCTGGCATTCTGGAGAAAGAAACCTGGAGAAATCCATGCCAGAAGAGCAGCTTGGCTTGAGCCTGCTCTGTGTGGCCCAGCAGCTGTGGATCAGCTCAGAGCAGAGGTGGGTGAGCCACTGTTTGCCCAGTGTGGGCTGGGCAGACATGCTCCCCCAGAGTCTGTACTTCACTGGGGATCAGTGGAAGATTCTCCTGCATGAACCATCCTCCCAGCAGCTGAAGCTCTCCCTGCTCTCTCTCCTCTCCAGCTGCCGTCAGCTGCCCCGAAACAGAGCTGGTTTGGGGTTTCCCCACCAGAGCTGGTATTTCAGAACTTCGTCGCTCGGGAGGTCTCTGAAATGGTGCTGTCTCTCATGAATAAGGACAAGGTAAGTGCTGGCACGCGAAGCTTTAACACTGTGCTGGAAGAGGAGAGTGCTGTCATTCCCTCAGTGTAGAGCAAAGCAAGTTATGTGCTGCAGCACATGCAGAAGAAAATGTCTCAGCACCTTCTTCTGCAAGATGGTGGAAATCTTCCTGCTGGGAACTGTCCCCAGATTTTGGCCAGGCATTGATGGTGTCTATCCCAAAGGAGTTTCCTTCTCTTGAAAGCTCTGGATTGACAGGAATGTTGAGGGCTGTACAGTTCTTACCTGCTCTCATGCTTGGCCTTGGGTCTATAGCACACCCTGTGTGTCCTTGGTTAATCTTGGCTCCTGGTAGGAATCTCTGCCTCTGTCAGCCAGTTTGGCTCCCTTTGTGCAGCTCACAGGCAAAGCTCAGGGGCTGAGCCTTCTGCACTTTATGCTGGAATCACTTCTCACTAATGGCATTGGCCCTGCAGGAACCGTGTTCTGCAAGAGCCCTGCAATCAGAGTGATGGAGCAGAAGCAGTGAGAGGCCTTTAGGTGCCACTTGAGGCTCCTGCTCAGCTTCATCCAGTTCTGCTCAGCTTTTCCAAAAGCAACACGGTGCGCTGCTTTCCCTTTGCAGAAGCACAGCACATCCACAGCCATGTGCTCCTGGAGGTTTCCACCTTCAGCTGAAGAAATTGGGATTGTTTTGCAGTTTCCCAAGAGAGCTGAGAGGGAAACAGTTGAAAAATGTCAGTTGTGTTCCACTGTAAAGAGGAAAACTTGAGACCATTTGAATTTCAGTCAGGGAAACATTTTCTCAAGTGAGGCTAGTGCCAAGAGTGGGCTGGTGGGAGGAGACAGGAGGGAGTCCAAATCATCTGGTTTAGACTTTTGGAGAGCATTTTGGTGCTCAGGGGTTGATGATATCAGTGTGCTAGAAAATGCATGTGTGCTCTGTCTGTGAGCCCCAGAGGGCAGAACCTGGCCTGCTGGCTGCAGGCAGGAATGCCCAGCAGCCCAGCTTGCCTGTACAGGCAGCAGGAAGCCCTGGAGAGCCAAGATTGGCTTTGCATACTGGAACCACACTGTCAGTCAGCGCTGGTCCTGTTTCTCCAGGCAGAAAATGCCTCTGAAGCCCCATGGTCAATAGACACCGCCTGTCTGTGTTTCTGTCACTTTTGGCAAGCTGGTTGCTCTCATGGTTTTAAGATTCTTCCTTGCTGCTTTACTGCCCATTTAAATTCTCTTTGCCATCTCCTTATTTTAGGGATTGTCTTGCTGTGTTCATTCCTTCTTTTGCTTTTCAGGTTTGCTTTTATTCCCAGTAAGACCACAGTGTTTGGTCTCCTGTCTTGCTGCTCTGCCTGCCTGACTGTATCCCCCAGAAAGTCCCTACCCAAACCTGCTCTGCCAGAAGGGAATTTCTTCCTTGCCCCACAGTAATGTGCTGGTTTGCTTTTAGGTAGCACATTCCCCCTCTGGAACATGACAACTTGATGCCTGTGTGCAGGCAGAAGCCAGCAGGTTTTTGGCCTTGTTGAATATGCAGGTGACTTGGTTCAGGTGCTGTGTCTCCATCCTGCTGGTGCTGACCTGCTCAGCCCTTCCTTCCCAGCAGGCACTGCCCTATGGCCCTGGCCAAATGCTGGAGCCAGAGAGAAGGGATTCAAGTTCAGCCTTGTGAATGATGTGCCTGTGCCTGCTCAGCTGAAAGTGCTTTGGAAGAGGGTCAAGGGAGGGATGTTAGCAGGGCATGGACAGGTCTCCTCTCGTCCTGTTTCCACAAGTGGCAAAATGATAATTTCATGTCTTTGCTGCAGTTTCTTCACGTGGTGAAGGTCTCCATGGAGAGCTCACCTTACTTCCAGCTGGTGAGCTCCAGCGATGCGTACCGTGCCGTGCCGCCGGGCGCCTCTGCCCCTGTGCGCATCCGCTTCACCCCCAGCAAGAACCAGGTGAGGCTGGAGGAGCCAAAGCACACAATGATCTCCACAGCCATTGTTTTCCCTGCACTCTGGCTCCAGCCCATTGCATGCTGTGAGCTGGGCTCCAGGCGTGGGCAGGCAGCCTGCAGCCAGTCACACCTTGGCACTGCTGGCAGGCACTGCAGCCAGGCCTGACAGGCTCTGCTTCCCCTCCCTGCACATTGCTGAGCATTGCCAAGGGAAGATGCACAGGAAACAGGATGAAAATGACAGAGGGCTGTTGATAGATGTTGGGCCATCTCTAGGTCCAGTGGAAGGGGTATCATTCTGATGGAAAACACCAGAGGAACAAAGAGGTCAGAGAGCTTTCCTCCTTCCTGGACTGCCAACAGCTTCCCTGCGTGCCCCTGGGCTGGAGCAAAGCCGGTGCTTTTTCAGCCCCTCTGTTGTGCAGCCTCGCAGCTGTGCTGTCCCAGAGCACAAGTGAGCATGGCACAGCTGCAGGGCCAGGGCAGAGGACATGCTGTGCCCGTGAGCCCGGCCTGGCACAGGCACACTGGGCTCTGGGTGCCCTTGGTCAGCAGGAGGTTGCTGAGCTGCAGGGGACTTGGACACCTGCCTGAAGGAGCTGGTGTAGGGCAGGTACAAGCTGCAGGCAGAGCTGTGAGCCCAGAGCCCGTGGCAGTGACACTGCTGGGGCTCTGTCTTCATGCCTGTCGCTGTGCTTGCTCTGTCAGCTGGCACCCATTCTGTGCCAAAGCTGCTTTTGTGGGGAGGTTTGAACAGCAGTGCTGAGGCCCTGGCAAGTCTGATCTCAGTGCTGGGATCTGGAGGGTTCATGTTCTGATCTGGAGGCTTGTTCATACAGAAGGGTTGAGGGCATGGCATGGAAGGGAGGAAGCCTGGCAGGGAAACAGAGAGGCCTTTTCCAACAGCATCCTGCTACCTCTTAGCACTGTTCTTCTCCTGACTTGGTTGGACAGGCAAAGTTAGAGGGGAGTTGTGAGCCAACCGATGTTTCTGCACCAAGCCAGAGGTGCAGGATGTCTTTGGGTGCAGCTGTTTTCTCCTCTTCCTTTTGCTGCTTAGAGTCAGTTGAACACTTTGTCCTATTCTCAGAAAGTGGGAATACAGAAGCCTAAAGAGCAATGTCCTGTGTTCCCCAGCTCCATGTTGCTTAGAAGGGGCTTAGGAATTCTTTAACATCATTAAAGTTTAGAGTAAAAATGATGGTGGCCTAGGGCTGTTATCTGTATGACCCAAGTGACACAAGAGCTGAATGCCACTGAGACAGATTTTGCAAAGTGCACTGGTGCCTTTAAAATGTGACATAGTAGTAGAACTTCGTGTTCATTTGAGGGTGCAATAGGTAAATTGATGGCCTTGAAGGGGTATAGGAAATGGTTTTTCTTCTGCCTTGGGGATGGCACTAAATGTCCTGTGCTGAGCCAGTTTCTTTTCCTGCAGGATTATTGCCACGAGCTGGTGTGCCTCACTGCAAGGGAAAGGATCGTTGTGCCAATTCGGGCCATTGGTGCCCGAGCTGTGCTGGACTTCCCTGCCCAGCTGGACTTCTCCAAGTGTCAGGTCCAGGTCAGCACCCAGCAGACTCTGCTGGTGCGCAATGTCGGTGCCCGGGCAGCTCGGTACCAGCTGAGCACCCAGAGGTGAGGCAGCTCATCTGTCCCTGCGCAAACAGCTTTGGGTGAGAGCGGAGTTGGGAAAGAGCTACAGAAGGAACCAAGCATCGGATCTGCTGCCCTGCAGCCTGGCTGGAAGTGAGCAGGATGGAAGGCATCTGCTCTTGCTTTCAGTGGCCTTGGAGCTTTCTGTGTCCCAGATTTCCTGGAGGCTGCTGGAACATGTTGGGAGCTGGCTTGCACCCTGCTGAGTACAAGCAGCTTCTGAAATGCTTCCTCAGCACTGTCAGCCAAACAGAGCCATTCTCTGGGAGGCCACAGGCACGTGGCTTTGCAGTGGTCCTGGAGGGGACCTCTGGAAATCATCTGAGCAAACACACTGCTCAAAGCAAGAGCAGTGTGTGGGGGTTGCAAGGTGCCATTGGGAGACATGGACCTGTCTTTAGATGCCATACAAGGAAACAAACATGTCAATGGACCTAGTTATAAAAGCAGAAGAAAACAACCTTTTAAAACCCCCTCCATACCTTATCTTTACTGCCTGTCAGGTGCAGTAGTGATTCATTGAGAGGCTGGATCTAACAGGATAAGAAGTGTCTTAAGGAGCAGCTCACAATTAACAGAGAAAAGCCCAAAATTTAGCTTTCCAGGCCTATCTCTTGGCAGTGATTTTCCTTTGGTTCTTACAGTGTCAGGGATGTCTCCTTCACAGCTCTTCTAGCTGTGGGCTCAGGGAGCAGTTTAGTGATGTTGGCTGAAATTCAGAGGAGTTAAGTTTAGCTGTGGAGCTTGTGTCTTTGGGTCTTGGGGAGCCAGGTGTGTGTGAGAGATGAGTGCTACAGCAGGAACAGAGGAGTCTGGTGGGTACAGCCCAGGGATGGAGGAGATGCGGGGGCTGATTTGCACTCAGTTTTCCAGACCTGACAGCTGAGTCCTGAACTTGGCTGGATCCTCTTCTCCTGATAATTTGAAAAGAAGAATACACCTTCTTTCTCAGGCAAGCTCTGAAGTCATCCCTGGAATGTTATTCCCATCCTGCCACCTGAAGGCAGGAGCATGTAACATGGGGCAGGAGTGGGAAGGGAATGGAATGGAAGGTAGTGCTGAAGCATGGCCAGGGATTCCCCTAACTGGCAGCTTCTCTATTGCGGTGAAATTTCTGGCCAAAGACTAAGAACAGAATGCTGTGCCTTGCCCCCAGCAGGCCCTGATCCCCCCAGCCCCAGCAGAGCTGCAGCCGTGCTGGCATCAGCCCCGGGGCAAATGCAGGAGCACGAGCACTGATCTGGCTCTGGGGCTGCTGGGGCCTTGTCTTTCCTCCCCTCCCTCCAAAGTCTCACGTCCAGCACATGAACATTGCTGGCCCAAGGCTTCTCCATCAGCCAGCAGTGATGTTCTCACCAGTGGCAATGGGAACAGGTCAGCCCATAATTACAGCAAGAGGTCCTTAATGAGCAGAACCTGAAGCGAGTTCATCAGCTGTTACTACTGACATGAACAAAGTTCAGCTTGGCGGATGTTCTCTTTGTTTTTGTGTGTGATGCATTCATCAGCAAAGTCCCCAGAACACATCTGAAGTGACAGATTGACCAGCAACAAAGCACCAAGGCCAGGAACTTTTGTTTCCTCACTGGGGCTGTAGAAGGGCACAAAGCCCAGCAGCTGCTGGGCAGAAGCACATTTCCCCTGAGCTGTCCCTGAGCATCAAAGCACAGAGTCTTGTGTTTGTCAGGCAAGAGCTGTTTACCTGGTGACTAAATCCTGATTGCTCCTGTTAAATCCAAAGTGCACCAACACATCTGCATCATTATTTCCAACACATTGCACAGAGTTTCTCTGCTGGGCCAAGCAAACAGTTACCAGCCTGCATGACAGCCCAGAGTCCCAGACTGCATTGCTGGTAAACACACAGAAACCTCCTGTTCTGCTTCCTTGATGTGCTCCTGCTCATGGTGCTTCATTTAGCTGGGATTGGACCCTTCAGACTGTAAATGGCATCATCCTTTTGGGTTTCCATGTCACTGTATTGCTCTAATCTGCATTTGCACTCTTTCAGAGTTTTGATTGCTCCTTTTCTTAGAGCAGCTTTCATTGAAATGCTTAGAAAAGTTGCCCCTTTTAGGCTAAATCACAATGATTTCAAGGTAAAATAAACCAAAGAAGCACACTGCAAATGCAACAGGAACTATTCCTTGGTCTTCAGGGAAAAGTTCCTTCTCCTTGTCTGATTCCTAGGGTGTAATCTCCCAGGACAGGGAGTGCCCTAACATTTTCATCTCTTGAGATGAGTTTTATAGGCAGCAGGAAAAGAGAAATTCCTGAGGCAGTCAGTGTCAAGTTGTGCATGCAAATAGCTCTGAACCCTCTCTGTGCTTTTCACAAACCATTCTCTGATGGGATTTCTGGCAGTGGGAGCCTTGAGGCTCATTGCAGGGAGCTGGATGCAGAGTATGGGGAGCTGAGGTCATTTTACCCCCAGGATCTTGTGAGGGCTGGATCTTGTCAGCAGAGGCTCGGTGGCTGTTTGTGATCCTGTCTGTTCTGTCTCTTGTGCTGCCTGTGCTTGGTTTGCTCCCTGCTTGGCCAAGGGCGCTGCAGGGAGCTGCAGTGCAGCAGGAATCTCATGGCCAGGTGTCCCCAGGCCTGACCCCTCTCTCTGTGTTGCAGTCCTTTCTCCGTGGTGCCGGCCACAGGAGCTCTGGGCGCTGGTGACACCGTGCAGGTGACAGTGGCATTTCACCCGCTGGCCAGCGGTGCCCATTGCGGCTCCCTGGCCGTGTGCTGCAGCTCAGGTGAGTGCTGGGCCCTGCAGGGCACAGGACAGTTCTGCACATGGCTGCCTGCTGTCCATCCCCTGCATTCCCTCCAGAGGTGCCTGCCCTGTTCACCTTTACCCCAAAGCAAACTGAGAACTCCTTGGTGTTTAGGGGCTTGAGAAAGGCAAAGATTTTTGACTGCTGTTTTGCTGGGACTTGCTGAGTGGAGGAAGGAGGAACTCTGATTCTCCACTACCATGTGGCTATGCCTGGGTGAAGTTTTATTTGATTCCTGGGCAGTGCTGTAGGTGAGGTCTCCATCAGACTCTCTCCAATGCAATGGGTTTCTTGCACACCTCTGTCCCATATGCTGCTTCTCCACTGGCTTGCCACAGACCCTTTCTCTATGTGGCCCTTACACATAGATGTAGTTTCTGCCTAATAACATTTTCAGGCCCTCAAGTTCCTTTTTTGTGTCGAATCAAAACAAATTGTTCCCTGTCCCCATTTCCCAGGCTGTTCAAGCTGTTACAAACCTCTCACATCTATCTCCCATTTGATTTCTAGACTGAGGGATCCCATTCAGTCTTAATGTAGAAACTGCTCGGTACTCACTAATCTTTCCTTTGTCCCTTTCTTATTTGATTTGCAATGCTCCAGCTTGGTTTTTCAGATCAGAACAGTATAAAATATTTAAAGACTGATGTGGCTGTGGGTTTGGACAGGGAGATGATTTTCATGGTGCTCATTCTGTAGTGGTTTGTCACATTGCAGAGCCAGGCTGGTTGTGTTTCCTCACCTGTGTCCCCTCCTGCTGTGGGCTGTCACTTCACTTGTTCCTCTGGGCCTCCTTTTGCTGCCCACCTGCCCCAGGCATATTTGCTGGTCAGCAAGAAGGGATCCAAGGGATCAGGAGAGACAGGAGTCTCCTGGGATGCCGGGGGAGAGCCTGGGCAAGGCAGGACTGAGCAGGGCTCCTCAGCCCTGTCACCTGAAGGACTTGGATGCAGAAATCCTGGTGATCTGAGTGGGTCACCGGAGCACATGGACCAATCTCCCTGTCCATCCTGTCACCTTGGGGCCAAATCTCTACAAACACCCTCAGAAATAAGGTGTTTGAGGAGGTGCCCAGGACATCCTCACGCTGTACACACAGAGCTGAAGGATGTGATCAATGGAGTGGTCCACAGAACTGCTCCTTCAGCGCAAAACTGGGACACTTTCTTCTGTGCCCTGTGCCTTGCTCTGTTCCTTGTGCTTCCATCAGCCAGTGAGCTGAGCAAAGACTCCCCTTTGCTTTGTTCCAGGTGAAGAAAGAATCCACACAAAGCTCCAGGGAGAAGCTGTAGATGTCAACGTTGGGCTGAGCACAAATTCCGTGGAGCTTGACAAGACTTTCACCACCATGTCAAGCCACAGAACCCTGTTCATTGAAAACAGGAGTAACATCACAGCCCACTTCCAGTGGAAGGCTTTTGCTACTGAGGAAGAAGAGAATGAAGAGAAGAGGAGGTTGGTTTGAAAGATGCATTTCAGTGAGATACAGGCCCAAGACTGAGCTAACATGTGGCCTCAGGGGATGTTGGTGCTTTTGAATGGTTTAGGCCAAGTAAACCATGCCCGGCACTGGGGTGTGTGTCCCTGGGCTTCAGGAGCTCAGCACTCAGCATTCCAGGTCATTTATACTCCAACCAGGGATGGCATTTTGGGAAGGAAAGGTTGGTTGTGATGACTGGATTTCCTCAGGTCCTAATTGGGCTCTTGTCTCTCTTCTCTTCTTTCTACATGACCTGGCAACATCCTTTAACATTTTCTGAGTTGCCAGTCCCTCTTTCCAAAGGTGATACACCCTCTTTTTTCCCCTTAGTTCTTTCAAAAGCTCCTTGCCCATGCAGGCTGGTTGTGTGTCCCTGTGCTGCTGTCAGAGAGGTTTTGAGCTCTCAGAGCAGAGAGGATTTTTTGTAAGAGAAGATAGCGCAGGATCCTTTCCCTCTCAGGACATTCTAGTGCCATGCACTGGGATGGGATCCAAAAAGCTCTGGCTCATGAAAAGGTCTCTCCAGGAGTTTGCTGTCTCCCTCTTGCACAACAAAGTTCCTTCCCCTCTCAGAGGCTCTGTTTTCATGCATATTGCATATATAAAACTTGAATGTCCCTGAAGGGATTCGGTGCCTGAATTCATCAATTTCCTGTGGAAGTGCTCTGGGATGCTCTTGTGAAAGGCAGAGTAGGGAACCGGGTAGGTCCAAAATGGAAGAAACAAGGAGTGATGCTGGTAACACGTAGCTGCAAGCCAGCTTTGTCTCCCCTTGGCAGGGAAATGCTGCAGTGGGTGCTCTGTGATCTTTCTGTGCCCTCCCGAGCAGCTGAGTGGGAGGAAAAGCCACTTGAAATGGCTGGTAGATTCTCCCTCAGCTATGGCAGAGGCTTTGAGGCAGGAGGTTCTCTGGAGGGATGCTGGCTTTGGAAACCTCTGCTGAGCTTGCAAATGTGGAGTGAAACTCCCTGCTGGGCCAGGGAACAGCAAGTTGTCCTCTGATCCCTGTGGGACCCTCGTGGCTTGGGCTCAGCCTTTGCTGGGGAGCTGCTGCTGCTCCTCCTCAAGTGCTTTGCTCTCCTGCGCTCACACTTCTCTCTGCAAATCTGTGGCTCATGAAACCATCTGCTGGCCTTGTCTCTCCCTGGGGCTGCAGGAAGTGTTTGCTGTGGCTGCCGAAAGAGGTGTCCCAGGAAAACTTCCCAGAGGAGAAAGAAACGGAGAAGGTGAAGGGCTCTTGTGGAGATCACAGTGCCCTCCTGAGCAGCATGGTCCAGGAGAAGATGGCAAAGGTGCAAGAAGACCCCATCCTGTTCTCTGATGACATTTTTTTCATTGAGCCAATGGTAAGTGATAGCTGAGAACATTCTCTTCCTCCTTCCCCCCCCGTCCTCCCACCCACCCTACTCCCTACACCCACCCCTTCCCTTGCTGCGGTCACTGGGCAGATCCTCAGCTGGCCCCATGTGCTGGCAGGGAGGACATGGAGTTTCTGGTGAGGCTGCAGGGCTCGCTGCTGAAAGCATTTGTGCCCTGCAGGCTCCAGGCAGGGCTGGGAGCCTGACAAAGCCCAGCTCTGCTGCCAGGCTCGAGCTCAAGGCACTGCCTGCGTGTCCTGTCAGTGTCCCAGGGAGCAGTTCTTGTAGGCAGGGGCTCCCCCCACACGTGGGGCTCAGCAGAGGCTGTTGGAGCACTGCCAGCTCACACACTGACCTGGAGCTTGCAATTGTTCCCTGGCAAAAGGAGGCCAAATTCAGCCCAAGGTTAATGACAGAAATGCCAATCCCCTCCTGTAACCATGCCTTGCACTATTTCTGAGTGTCCCTTCCAGCATCATCTCTGAGCCTGGACACAAGGGTGGAAGGTTGAAATGGGCCTTTGGAGTTGTCCTGCACACAGGGACAGAAAACCTTGTCCTTTTCTGGTGATGCAAGCAAACTGCCACATGCTGCCATCAACCAGAGCCTTGATTCTGAGTACTGGCATTGTGAGAGATGATGAATGCCTGGTGTGTGCACAGTGCAACATCCCTTCTCATCTTGGAGTAAACCCTAGAATAATGCCAGCCTCTGCTTTCTTTCAATACAGGTTAAACTAATATTTTTATTTCCAAGGACGGGGATCATGTTCTCTTCTTGGTTACAGCTATGGCCCATCTAAGGCCAAGAGCCAGCAGGGCACAGTGGCAGCTGCATCCCACTGTAGCTGACAGCAGCATGATGTGCCCAAGAGCTTGTGTCAGAGCAGCAGGAATATTGTGGAGAGTGGGAGCTGATCAGCTGAGCATTGAGAGCTGTGTTGGGCTGGGTTTGGAGTGTTTCCTTGGCTCCTTGTGTTGTTCACTCATCACTGATGCTCTAAACAAAGGCTTACAGGAGGGTGGTGAAAACAAGCAATGTGAAGTTTGCAAAGCAATGTTTTGCTGTCTCTTTCTGCTGTAGGAGGGAGAAGTCAGGCCGAATTGTTCAGCTGAAATCAAGGTGACCTTCAAACCCCTGGAAGCACTGGAGTATGGAAGTGTGGCTTACTGCAGCATCTCAGGTGCAGCTCCTTTGCCCTGCCTCTCTCCCCCTCAGTGAAGCCATGGTGCCAGCCTGCGCCCGCTGGGCTCCCATGGAAGTGCTGGGAAGAGTCCCTGGTCAGCAGGGCAGTGCTGGCACATCCCCCCTGGCCCTGCAGCTCCCAGGGAGTCTCCCGTGCCAGGCCAGGGCTCAGAATGCTGTGTGTGCCTGAGTGATCCCAGAACAGCCCAGGCAGTGCAGGGAGAGGTTTTCATGCCATGGCTTTGCCAGCATTCCCTCAAAGGTCAGAGAGCTCCAGAGCAGAACAGCTTTAGTGAACAAGCACTCAGCCCGTGCAGGCCCCTGGCCTCCAGGATGGCTCCATTTGCCATGGATCCATCATCAGGTGGTAGGAGCTGAGTTAGAAATGGGCTCCCTGAGCCTGGATCACCTCCCAGTGCCCAGACAGCAGCAGAGCAGAGGGGGCTGAGCCCCCCTGAGCCCGGGCTGTTGGTAGAGGGAGCAGCCTTGGCCAGCAGCTTCTTCTCTCCCTGTGTGGCAGTTGTCACCTTGCAGCTCTCAGTCTGTGGCAATAGAACACAGTGCTGAGTGTCACAAGGGGAGCACTTGGGCAACAAAGTCCTGTGCTCCTGGGCCAGGGAGTTTGGGAATTGCCAAACTCTGTAGGAGCTTTGTGCCTGCACTGAATGGATTTCAAAGCTCCTCTAGGTGCATGGGAAGGAAACCACAGAATCACAGTATGGTAAGGATGGAATGGACCTTAAAGATCATCTAGTCCCAAGGCCCCTGCCATGGGCAGGGACAACTCCCTCTAGAGCAGGGTGCTCCAAGCCCCATCCAGCCTGGCTTGGAACACTTTCAGGGCTGGAACCTCCACAACATCCCTGGGGAACCTGCTCCAATGCCTCACCACCCTCACAGGGAAAATTTCTCCCCTAATGTCTCACCTAAATCTCCTTTCTCTCCATTTCTACCCATAACTCCATGGCGTGTCACTACAGGCACCAGAGATGTTTTAAACTCAGTAAACTGGTGGCTCAAATTGGAAAGCAGCCCAGGAAACGGGTTAGAAATTGCAAGTCAGCCTCAGGGGATATGTCCTGAGGGAAGAGAAGGGTGCATATCTTCTCCTGCAGCATCAGGAGCTGGTTGCATCCAGCTCAGAGTCGGGGACTAGCACTGAGGCAGCCTGGAAAATGCAGTGGAGCAGAGGGAATGATTGTACTGCAATGGACATCTCTCCCCAGGCTGTGAGAGCAGGCTGCCCCTGCAGCTCAGAGGGGAAGGCCAAGGACCCTTGGTTGAACTCAGCTCTCCTACTCTGGACCTTGGGAACGTTTTCGTCAACACCCCCCATGTCTATGAGGTGAGCAGCAGGGCTTGGGATGGATGCTGATGGCTCCTGAGGCAGCAGCAAGCCTGGTGCAGCTGTGGAATTGCTGCCAACCTGGGCAGCTGTGAGCAGGGAATATTTGATGGACTGCTGAAATCTGGGGGGTCACAAAGGTGTGTCAGTTGTTCCTGAAGCCCCAGTCCCTGCTTTTGGGCAGCCTTCCTTAGGGATCATCTGGGAGGCTTCCTGCAAAACAACTCCTTGGCACATGAAACCCTCACTGGCTCCAAAAGCTGCATGTTCAGAGGCTTTTGTGGCAGTGCCAGACACAAGGCACCTTTGGACTGGGCTCTGCAGAAGCAGCTGCAACAAACTGGCTGCCTTTGAGCTTCAGCCCACTGCCAACAGCTCCCAGCCAAGTGTCTGCTGCTTATTGCTGCAATCACAGGAAATCCTTGGGAGTTCTCTCCCTTGCTGACCAGTCCCTCACCACACTTCAGCCTCGGTGCATCTCTGGCTCTAGAAAGAGAAAAGTGTTCCTGGGCATAAAGCAAAGGGTTTTTCTACCTATTTGCCTCCCCCCCACTAGAGTCAAGCTTGCAAAACCTTCATGAGGCACTGCATCATGGCCGACACTTTCAAAATCTTGGGCTGTGGATGGGAAAGACGCTGAGTTTTCTCACCAAAAGATGGTGCTGTCTGTACGTTTTGATGCTGATGCCTCATTCTCAACTTATTGTTTTCATGGTCTGGAAAAAGTGAATGAGCAAATGGTGCTGTTGGAGCTGTGCTCACTGGGGCAGCAGCAGCTCTGGGGTGATTCCCTACGCAGCTGCAATCAGCCCACGTTGCTCTCAGGGCCAGCTCTCAATGTGCTTGGTGCTGCTGAGCAGAGGGGCACTGCTCTGTGTCCATGGGATAAGCCCAGGGTGACTGCAGTTCTGTGGAGTTGCCACTGCTCTGCGTGAAAACCCAAAGGCAGAACTTGTCCTGTTGAATCTTTGGACTTCTGCCATTCAGCAGCACAAAGCATCTTCTGCCTTTTCTGGGTGTTCATTGCATCATTAGACAATAACTCACAAGAAGGGAAGATTCCACACGTATTTCCATTTTGCTTTCTTGCTGCTGCAGGTGAAACTGATGAACCAAGGAGCTATTGATGCTCCCTTCACCTGTCTCCCTTCAGCCACCAACCTGGGCTTGTGTTTCAAGTTTGCCCCCGAGGAGGGCATCATTGCAGCAGGTGGGAGCCAGAGTGTGCAGATCTCCTTCAGTGCCATCTTGCTGGGGAGCTTTGAGGAGGAGTTCCAGTTCAGTGTGGCTGGATCTCCTGTGCCTGCCATCCTGACCATCAAGTAAGGACCCTGGGAGCTGGGTGGGCACATCTGTGGCTGTCTCAGGAACATCCCCCACCTACCTCCTTTTGGGGTGGAGCAGGGGAAAAAGGTGTTTTCTGAGGTGTGAATCTCTGCTCTGCTGCTGGCATTGCTTTAGTGTGAGGCTGCCTGCTGCCCTGTGTGGTAGCTGGGAGCTGGAATGACTCCTCCCTGCAGGGATCTCCCTGTGCCTTGGGCCATGGCAGGCTCTGGGATGGATCAGCTTTGGGCAGCAGCTGCTCTGGGATGTCCCACCTGAACACCCAGCAAGGCCCCCAGGGCTTTGCAGATGGGCCAGCCTGGCTGATTCTGCAGCAGCAGCAGGGTTTGTAAAACCTTGTGTGAATAATCCATGCCAGATGGGCAGCAGCAGCCTCAGCTCACCTCTCATGGCCATGCTGTGGGGCACAAGCTGTGCTCCCAGCTCCTGTGCCCAGAGGGCTCTGGTGCCTCCTTTGCACAGCCAGCAAAGGGCTGATGTGGGAGTCAGGAACTGTGCAGCAGGAACTGTGCCAAGGACTGGGGCACCATCCCGTGGGCAAGAGACAATCCTGGCCCAGCCAAAGGGAGAAGGGCGGGTCATAGGAGAGGCAGAGCTCAGTGCTCAGCACCACAGCAGCGTGAGGCCTTTCCCTGCCAGCCTAAACCATGTGCTTCAGGATAATGGAGTGGAAGCAGGAGAGCTGATGCTGGCTGCTCTGCAGCTTTGGAGCTCGGCTGCTGCTCTTGGGCGGCACTGGCTCCAGGCAGTGAAGAAATGAAAGCAATCTGCACTGCATGATGCCAATGAGATATGGGAGATGGTGAAGAGGAACAAGGAAGTTATTCCTTAGCAAGAGAAAAGTGGTTAGCAGGTGCGCCCATAGTGGAAAAACAGTGACGCTGCCTTTGTTTTTGGAGGAAAAGTGCTGCTTTTTCATTTGGAAATCAAGAGTGAACCTTTCACCATCAAATAATTGATTCTCCTCTGTCCCTCCCCCAAAGTGGCCATGGGGTGTTTCTGCATAAGCAGCTTGCTCCTTGAGCAAGGGCAGGTGTCTCTTGTTGAGATGTGCAGAGCAGAGCCAGGGGCAGTCCTGTGAATACAATAGAGGACACAGTTCACTGGTTCTTGATTTTGAACCAAAAGGCAGACTGGGCACTGATTGGCATCAACCATGAAATCAACTGGTGAATGTTGTGCAGCTTCAAGTGCTGATTTCAGTGGATGTTGGTGGCTCTTGGAGTGTGTCTGCTGAGTTGAAGGACAGGTGAGGTGCTGTGCTAGATTCAGGACAGCCAAGTTTGGTTGTTGAAGCTCTTGCTCTTGGCTGTGCCAGCTGGTGCACTGCTGACAAGCTGGTCCTTTCCTCTAGGATTCATCTGTGCCCTGGGTAGAACTGTTGCTGCTCTTTTCAGAGGATGTTTGGGAATGTCCTGGACTCGTGTCTCAGAACAGTGTCTGTAATGATTGTGTGGGTCAAACTCTCTTGAGAAAGCTCCTCCATGGGAACAGCAGTTGCAGCTCAGAAGGAGCAAAGCAGGGAAGCTGTGGCTGGAAGGGCTGCTTACAGAAGTTTGTGGGGACACCTTGATGTCCATACCATTGCAGATGGGGAAACTGAGGCACGGAGCCATGTCTGGGTGTGTGTTCAGGGTCCTTCATGGGACCCCCAGCAACCCGGGGGCTTCTCCTGCCTGCCCTGTGCCCAGAGCCCATCAGGGGCTGTTGGCTGCTGCTCCTTGGCTTGAGCTGCCTCCTGTGCCCAGGGCTCTGTGCTGAGCACACGGGGCTGTGTTGGTTGGAAACCCAGGGTGCCCTGAGCCCGGGTTTTGTGCCCCCGAGCCACGACAGCCGCACCTTTGCAATGCCTTTAACCGAGCCATTGCCTGCCCTGTCCTCGGCCTGCAGGGGCAGCGTCACTGCACCGAGTTTACACTTCGACCTCGCTGAGCTCGACTTCAGGGACATCTCCTTTGGTGAGTGTTCCCTGGGCTGGGACACAGCCTCAGGGATGTGTGCCTTCCAACAGAAAAGCATCCCTCACTCTTGCCCTGCCCCAGCAGACTCTTCAAGCTCTGAACTGCAGGGCTGCTGCTGCTGCTGCTGCCTCAGGGGGCATTTTGCCATTGTGAGATCCCATGGAAGCAAGGAATAGGAAGGCAGTATTTTCTGGTGTCTCTGTGCTGCTTTAAAGGACAGATGTCTGCCAAGGAAGGTGGGAATCTTGCTGCAATGGAAAGTTGAGCCCCTCCCTCCAAATGATTATCCCTTTGAAATGACAGGGCTCCCAGGCAAAACTGTGGGAAAAGGAATAACAGTTCTTTGCTAGACTATCTCAGGAGAGCACAGACAAGAAGGCAAGAACAGACATTTCCCAGATGCCAAGTCCTGTTTTTCCCCTTTGGTGGAGGTCTGGTCACAGCAGGAGGAGCTGTGGGCTCTGGCAGGGCAGGGATCCCCCCCAGCCGGTGCGGAAAGGGAAGGGAAGGAGGAAATGCTCCTTTTGCAAAGCCCCATAGGGCAGGGGGATGTGGGCAGTGGCCAGCAGCAGCAGCAGCGGGGCAGGCAGGCAGGGTCGGTGCCAGCGCTGAGCTGCAGCCAGGGCAGCCCCGGGCCAAGCACAAACCTCCCGCAGCAGCAGCGGCCGAGCTGCGACCCCCGAGCGGGAGGAAGGGAAGCTCCGCTCCCTGCCCAGCCTCAGCTCCCACTGCACAGCCGCCCACGGCATCACGCCACAACTCCCAAAACCCCCAAGGGAAAAGCCCAGCCCAGGGCCAAAACCCCCCAAAACCCCCCAGAACCCCTATCCCCCTTCCCAGACCAAGGGCAACATTCACTGCCAAGCGAAAACCCAGAACAATGAAGTTCATGAACTTCTGAAGGAAACTCATTGCCTTTTTTGAGCTGCTTCTTCCTCAGCCTGCTTTACCACGGAGGCACTTGTCAAGTTGCCTTTGGAAGGAAAGAAACACGAAAGGCAAGAGATGGAAATATGGTTCTGAAGCAGGAGATTGATCCTGCTGAATCCAATTTCATTCCTAAGGGCTCTTCGGCTGAAGGCAGCTGTTGTGTCTTTGCTTCTTTGTAACTCTTGACTGTTGTCTGCATGTGCTGGCCTCAGTCTTCTTGGAGGTTTTGACATCTGGGTTTGTCCTTTTTGTGCCTCTCTTGCCTCCCTGCTGGAGTCCCTGCTGGAGCTGGCAGTGGCCACTTGGATGGGCACAGAGAAGCTCTGGGCTGCAGCTGCAGTTGTTTTTTCTCCCCATCTGTGTCCCAGATGCTCTTGGTGAGCAGGCCTGGGGAGAAGTCTCCTCCCCACAGAGCTGGCCAGCCCAGCCAGATGTGCAGTGCAGAGCAGGCTGTGGCTGCTCTGCGCGCTCTGCAGGACATCCCTACCATGAGTGGCTGTATCTCTGGCTTTGCAGAATGGAAAGCAAATCTCAGAGCCTAGGTGGGGTAAACCCTTGCAGGCAGCACTCTCAGTGAGCAGCATGGCTGTGATGTCCCCGTCTGTTGGGTGAGGTGGGACCTGGTTCCTAATTGCTAATCTCAAAGCAAGGCTTGGCTGTGCCCCCAGTTGAGTGGGCTCTGAGCTTTCACGTGCTCAGTCTGTTTGGCCCAAAGCAAGAGATGCCTTAAGGATCCTGCAGAGAGAAGCTGCATTAGGGTGCTTTGCCTCACGTTCTAGTTCCTGATTCCATCCTCACTTTCTTTTGCTGTAGCTTCTTCTCACTGACAACTCACTCTTTATATGTCTTGAAAAAGGTGGCAGTGTTGGCAGGCTGAGCAGGGAATTGGACAGCTTGAATTCTCAGAGTAAATGCTGGGTCTCGGTGCGCACTCATCACTGGGAGAGAAGTGGTGCTGGTTTGGGGCAGGTGAGGGAGCTCGTCCCCATCCCAAAGAGAGAAGCTTGCAGTGTTCAGCAGGGCTAGGAGTGGGCATTTTCAAGGCTGCAGTCTGGAATCTGTGTCAAAGGGAACTAAGTGACGATTAATTCCTCACGCAGCTTCTGGGTGAGCTGTAGTTCAGACCATAAAGAGCTCAACTCCAATCCCACTTTGATCCTGCCAGGATCTTGCCCCCAGGATCATGCCCTGCTGGGTGCCTGAATGGATATTTGTGTCCTTGCCCAGGCTTTCCCTACACGCAGCGCTGCCGCCTCACCAACAGCTCCGCGGTGCCCCTGACGTTCCAGCTCCCCATGTCGGACGATGGCACGCAGCCGGCTGTGGACAGCGTGGATCAGATCCGCAGGGACACCGACCCGGCCTGGAGCAAGGGAATCCATTTCCATGTGGAGCCCAGGGAGTTCACCCTGAATCCCAGCCAAGGCACCATCCTCCCCCAGGGACACCAGGACATCGAGGTACGGCAAGAGCCCAGCCACAGCCGCTGCAGCACCAGGGCTGGAGCTGCACTGCAGGGTGGGAGGGCTTTAGCTCTGGTGCCAGCTTGGAGCATCCTGGCACTGAGAGATCTGCACTGCTGGGGGCCTCTGCTAGCTGGCTTACTCGGGATGTTCCTCAAAGAGCACTGTTTGCTTTCCAAAATCATATGCCTGAGTTCACAGACCTTATGGTCAAGGCCTGAAGCCATTCTTGTGTTTTTGAGAGCGATTGATTTGATTGCAACGGGGCAGAGCAAGGATGAGGGCAGAAGGTGGCTGTCAGAGAGATTTCATTGTATCAAGCAGTGAGCTTTTCTTCGTGGTGTCATTTCCCCCCTCCTGGGGAGCAGAATGATTTGTGTTCACTGCAGGAAGCTCCAGTGGAGACAAAAAAATCTGCAGCCATGTGTAGCGGTTCAAATTTATTGTATTGATTCCTTGTTAAGTGGTTTGTTCTGTTGTACCCCGTGTTCTCCCCGAGTTGGTTTACCCCTGGGATTTACCTTCCCTCAAAGCTGTCCCTCATGCCATTCCCTGCCCCTTGTTCCAGCTCTTTTCCTGCCTGTCAAACCCAGCCCCTTTTGTTCCCCAACCTTCTTTGCCAATTTACCCTGGAGCCAATCCCTGTCTGCAATGCCCCTTTGGAATTCCCCTATTCCTGGAGGCCCCATTGGCCCATGTGAGCCATCCTCCCCACCCTCCTACCCAAAGTGGCCCCAGACACTTGATGTAATCCCCTCAGTGCTCCCCTGAGGATTCCCTTTTGGCTTGCTGTTTGTATTCATCCCCTGATTTTTGTCTGTACAAAAGCCCTTGCACAGGAGTGTCCAGGGCTCTTTTGGCTTTGATCCTTTTGCTTGGAATAAACCCTTCCTTGTGGAACTTCAAGACAGAGATCCTCCTCCTTTCTCCTCTGCCTGGTCCTGTTGGTGGCTTGTCTCTTGTGGCATAGAGCAAGAGGCTCTGAGGGTTCTGCCTGTGGTCAGTGCCTACCCTGGGGCAGTTCTGAGGGTTCTGCCTGTGGTCAATGCCCACCCTGGGGCAGTTCTGAGGGTTCGGCCTGTGGTCAATGCCCACCCTGGGGCAGTTCTGAGGGTTCTGCCTGTGGTCAGTGCCCACCCTGGGGCAGTTCTGAGGGTTCTGCCTTTGGTCAATGCCCACTCTGGGGCAGTTCTGGCTCTGAGGGTTCGGCCTGTGGTCAATGCCCACCCTGGGGCAGTTCTGAGGGTTCTGCCTCCGGTCAATGCCCACCCTGGGGCAGTTCCCCACTCCTGGCGTGGGGCCGCAGTTCTCAGGGCTCGGGCTCCCAGGGCAGCCATGAACTGCCCAGCACCTGCTGGGCCACACTTTGCCCTCAGCCTCGTGCTGTAAAGCTGAACTCATTGTGGTCGAGTCAGATTTCCTCTGCATGGATGTCTTTGTAGCCAGATGAGAAATTGGCCCCATAATTTGAATGCAGTGGTGCCTGGAGCTGTAGTCTAATGTTTTAATGTAGCTGACCTGTGCCCTGATAGCAAGGTGTGTTTAGAAAATCTGGTATTGCCAGAAGGCTTTTGTTACTCTGAGACTGTGCTCTACACATGGAGCAGCAGAAGAATGAAGGCCAAATCCTCCCTCAGGAACTGGAGGTTATCACCCGTGGGTAATGAGGTTTTGTAAGGAAGCATTGACAGTTCTTCTCTTCCACCAGGTGACCCTGTGCTCCAACACGGTGATGGAGTTCTACTGGAGGTTGCTGGTGGACCTGGAGGGTATTGGCAAGGGAGTGGCAGCCCTGATCATCACAGCCAGGTACCAGCCCTTGCCTGGCCTCCCGCAGGCACTGCCTTGCCCAGGCTGTGCTGGCTGCAGCTGCCAAGGAGAAGTGCTGCTGAATGCCCTCATGTTGTGCCAGCTGGACATGAGAACAGCAGTGCTTGGGCAGCAGCCCGTGGTGAAAAGCACATTTGCTCACAGCCCAGCATGGTCCTGAGCCCTCTTCTAAAGGCACCAGGAATGATATCATTGATTGGCCTGGTTTTTGGTGCTTGAGGTGGAACAAATTTCCTGAGGGCTTCCTCTCCTTCAGGCTGCAAGAGGTTGAGTTGTGCTGGTTGTGAGCACGGTGCATTGGTTTGGGCCACAGCAAGCAGCTGCTGAGAGTCAGGCTCTGGCTCTGTCCATGAGGGCACATGGCAGGGGGGAAGTGACTCCCAGCAAGAGTGGGGAGGGCAAGGTCTGACAAGGGGAAAGCAGCCCTTGATGTGGCAGGTCAGCTCCAGTTTTTGTCCTTCCCTCTGCTTCCCGTTTTGAGCTTTAATGTCGTCAGAGTTGAGAGCAAAAGTCGTTGTTGCTGCAGCAGAATTCCATGCTGCTGTGCTGCTGTGGGTGTCAGTGTGATGGCCAGAGGGATGCAGCTCCCTGGTGCTGTTCCTTGTGCCAGGCAGAGCCATCCAGGCAGTGCCTGGGCTGCCATTGTGTACAGCAGGTGGAGCTGGGGCCAGGCAGTGCCTGGAGCTGTGCAGTGAAGGAGCCAGGGAGCTGCAGGGCCTGGCAGGGGCTGATCAGCCCCTCTGTGGGGCAGCTGCTGTCTCGTGCCCTCCAGGGCTGGGGCAAAGAGCTGAGTTCTCAGGCAGGGCAACAGCACCATGGCAGAGAAGGGAGTAATTTTTACTGAGATCCTGGAGTTGTGTGTTCCTTGAGCCTTAGGGAGCACTGATCCTTGTTGGCAAGGCTCCCCCAGAGCTCGTGGGTCACTGGCACTGTTCCAGGAGTCCTTGCAAGCCTTCTTGGGTAAAGCAGGGGCTGAGGCAGCTGTGGGGCAAAGTGCTCTGCCTGGGGCACTTGGCAGCCTCTGGGTGCTGCCTCTCAGGGTTTGCCCCTCCTTGACAAGACATGTTGGAGTGGGAAGAGGTAGAAGGCAATTTATCCCTGTAGGGCTCTTCAATGTGCATTTGACAGTGACCAATGTGTTCTGCTCCATTTCACAATCTTTGGGGGTAGGCATTCTCCATTCTCTCAGTATCTCTGATTGTCCTGGGGTCATCTCTTTGCCCAGATGTCTCGTTCCTGAGCTCCAAGTGTCCTCCCCAGTGCTGCTGTGTGATGAGTGCCACCTGAAGGTGCCCTACGAGAGGAAGATCCTCATTAGGAATCCCAGCCACCTTCCTGGCTGCTACGGGCTTATTCCCCAGGTTTGGCATCACATCCACCTCCTCCTGTCAAATATTCCTGAGGAGATTATTAGGGGAACAAAGGGTTTGGATAAGACCTTGCTGGTTTCTATTCAGTCTTAAAGATCTGCTGAGAACAGGATCCTACCCAAGTGTAAACTTGAGGAGGCAGTTTAAGCTCCTGAAAAAACAGTTGATGTTCTAGTCGTCAGGGTGTTTTCCTGTGGGAGATCTTAGAGGGTTGTGAAAAGCTGCTGCACCCACAGACACCAGTGCCTGTGCTGGCAGCCTCCTTGCAGGATGCCCTGGGAGTGCTAAACCTACAATACTTGCATCTTGTTTGTGCCTTTGACCTTTGTCCTGGGGAGTTTTAAAGGTGTGTGTAAGTTGCTGTTGTGGTGGATGTTAAGGAGCCTGAAGTTTCTTGAGAGGTCCCTCTGAATCTGCGTTTCATTGTGTCCCTTCCAGAAACGCAAGGAGGACTCTGCTGTGCTCTACTCCAGCCCCAAGCCCTGTGGGATTGTGCAGCCCCAGAGCACAGCAGAGATCCCAGTTGTGGTGGCAGTGCAGGCCCTGGGCACTCATCGCACCAACGTTCTCATCGGCGTGTTCGGGGATGAGAGAAACCCCCTGGTGAGGGCAAGGGGGAGATGTGAGCCTGTGTGCAGCTGCTCCTGGCAGGGTGCACAGGGACAGGGATTGTGCCGGGGAAAACAGGCACGGGCTGCTGGGGAGAAGGACAGGAGGGATGGGGGGCACAAACAGCTCCTGCCTTAGAGGTGGGAATCTCAGTGTCTGACACAGAATGGAGTTGGGCTAAGCTGGAATCCAGGGGCATTTGAGTTCATTATTCTTTCAAATGCTGTTAACTTTGGAAACATCTGTTTGAAAATGTCATCTCTCTGAGTGCAAAAGAGGATGTCAGAAGACTTGTGGGAAGCTTGAGCTTTCTGTAAAAGAAAGGAAAGCTGGCATTTGAAGAGTGTTTGCAAGGACTGAAACTTCGATTAAAACATATGGAAATGGCAATGCCAAATTCCCTGGATGGCACCAAACATCTGAACCCGAGCCATCGTGGCACTGCCTGTAAATCAGTGAACAGGAAGGAAAGGCAATGCAGGCTGTGCCAGGGAGCCTGAAGTTTGACCAAACAGTTGCTTTCAACTATCAGGCTGCTTCCCTTAAAGAGGAGGGTTTCTCCCCACCAGAAGAACCAGTTGTTTAACTGTCAGGCTGGTCTTACCTAGAGATTTCTTGCAAAGATAAAAGCTTTGGGCCAATAATTTTTAGTTTGAAAGGTTCTCTTACCTTAATCCTTTTCAATTTGGAGGTGAACATGTAATTTTCTTTTTCCCCAAAAGCCCAGCATTTCAGCTGGAGAGTGGTAGCTGTCAGGTTGAGCTGTTGAAGCTTTTTTAGGTTTGTCTGTTGTGGTTTGTTTTGGGTTTTTTAAAATCTTTCTTGCTTGCTTCCTGGAACAGAGAGCACAATTACGAAGCTCAGGACGGCTGGCAGAAATCTCCCCAAGCCCAAGGCTGGCAGAGCTTGGCAGGATCCCAGCACCACAGCCTGTGTATGTATGGAAGGATGGATGGATGGATGGATGGATGGATGGATGGATGGATGGATGGATGGATGGATGGGCAATGCGACCTGAGTCACCTGGGAGTGTTGTAAAATGTCAACCAACCCCCCAGCGGTTTCAGGGGAACATTCCTGATAAATCCCAGGTGGAGCTGCCGAGTTTCTGGCCTTGGGCACTGGGTGGGCTGTGCTGGCTGGGCACAGGCTGGGTCTGCCCCTCGGTGTCTCAAATCTCACCTTTTTGCTGCCTTCTCTGTCTTTTCCTCTCCCACTGTGCTTTTTGCATCCCCACCAGGTGTTAATGCCTGTCCTCTGTAGTTGCTCAATGCAAGCAGTTGCAGCTGCTGCAGCACCTCAGTGCCATCCCTGGGCTGCCTTTAGAACAGACCTGCCGCAGCCTGGATTGGGAAGGGCTGGATCAAACCATTTCTCAGTTCAACGTGCCAGCACTCAGCCAGGGGCTGCATCCTGGCCAGGAGCTGCTCGTGCAGGTGTCCCTCCCTCCCTCCCACTGCAGGTCCCTGTTCATAGTTATTTATTTTCCAGAGATGAGCTCCACCCACCTAAATTCAAACCCCAGCCACCGAAGGAGAGGAGAACCAGTCTGGATTGTGCAGCAACTCGATGGAGGCACTTCAGGACTGGAAAGGAGGAGGCAGCCAGAGCCCTGAAAGAAGTGCAGGATTTTACCCACTCTTCAGGAGCAGAGGTAAATTTTCTTGTACACCTACTGCTTGCTTTGCCTCCCCAGCCTGCCAGCACCAAGTCCTGCTCATGCTGAGCTCCCTTTTTGCTGCCCTGCTGTGCTGTGCCCTGACAGTGGGCTGGGCAGCAGGGCCAGTGGCTGGACATGGGCTGAGGGGGAGGGAGAAATAGGAGAGTTTTCCTTGGAGAAGCTGGCTCAGATCCTACAGGCCTGTGCTGAGTGTGGGATTTTTTGCCTTGTTTCCTTCCCAATGTAAGATGAGGCTTTTCTCTGCATCATCATGGTAACACCTCCAGCTTCCCTCCCAGAGCAAGCTGGGATGATCCTGATCTCCATGGAGCCTCTTCCCAAAGCAGCCAGACTCCCTGTTTGCAGGGCTCTGCTTTCACCCAGAGCTGCTATTGCACTGCTGGCCCTGGAGCTGTCTGACAAAGGGAGACTTTGCAGAGGGCCTGTCTCTTCTTCCCAGCATAAAAATGGCTTGTTTTTTGGGTGCCAGCACCAACTCCTGAGCACCCTCACCTGCCTCGAGGCTTGGAGGGATTCAGGTGCTCCCTGGACGTGGCGCACACTGCCCTGGGAGCAGAGAAGGCAAGAGGGAATCTGTCTCCCTTGCCCATTGTCAGTGTGGCAAGCAGGGCTGGAGCTGCCAGTGCCACTGGGGGCCCTCAGCATTGGCCACAGAGGGGCCTCCCATCCCTGCAGGCCCATCACAAAGTGCTGCTGGAGCAGCTGCTTGTTGGAGAGGCCGTGCAGGACACGTTGCAGGGCTGCCCAAGGACGCTGTGCAGCACCTGTGGAGGGCACTGCTCCCCCTGGAACTGCTCAGGTGCTCCACAGGAAATTTTTGCAGGAGCTTTTGCTGTAGCACCTTGAGAAAGAAGCATTTAAATCAGAGAGAGAGGGGAAGAGCCTCAGGAGTCAGATGAGCTGGGCTGGACTCCTTCCCTCAGCTCCAAGAGCTCTCACTCTGAGTCTCCTCCTTCTCTAAAAGCAGGTAGTTTTAAAACTTTTTAAAGGCAAGTTGTGCATCAGAGAGAATTTCTACTGCCAGGAGACATCCTAGTTCACTTTCATGTAATGTACTAATTAATGCATTGAGCTGTGAGTATGGGAGAAGATTTTCCCCATGGTCCCTGCACTGGTCAATGGCATGGATGCAGGATGAGGTGAGGGTGATTCTGGCAGTGTTTGGGGAATAGGCCCCTCTGGCTACAGCTGCACTTTGCTCCAAGATGCTCCATTGGATCCATTTCCATGCTCAACACCTCAATCTCTCCTGTCTTCCATCCAGGCTTTCAATATCCTGCCACTGCCAGGTGTGCTGCAGCCAGGAGACAGCCAGCAGGTCTCCTCCACCTTCTCTGGCCACCTCAACACCACCTGCAATGTCCCGGAGCTGTGCCACATGGAGGCAGGCTCCACCTCCGAGGTGCTGGTGCCCAGGGAGGCCTCACGTGTCAGCTCCTCCCTGAGCCCCCAGGAGATCAGCTGTGGCTCTCAGGCCCCTCTCAGGGACAGGTGAGTCAGCCTTCCATGGGTTCCTGCTCTGCCATGGGTTCTTGTCCCTGCAGGGCTTCCCTGCTCCAAGGCCTCTGAGCTCAGAGGAGCTGCAGAGCAAAGGCCAGCAGCAACACAGGGATGGCCACTCTGAGCTCCCTGGCTGCCAAGAGAGGAAGGACCTTCTTCTGTTGAGACAGAACATCTTCTTCTCTATTTGAGTGCTGAGCCCTCCTGGCTTAGCTGCTGTCTGTGGGGAGCTGGGCTCTGGGCTTGCCTTGGCACTGCCTCTGGAGGTGTCTTGAAGTCCATGGTGTTGAGTGGCATCTTCTTCATCATCTGCCTTCTTCACCAGAACAGTGGGATTGTGGTATGGGCAGGCGTGGGGCACAGAGCAAACCTTGCTTTGGGTCCTGCTCCTGCCACAGATGAAGTCCTTGCACTGCTGATCTGCCAGGGTTCTCCTTATGGTGGCAGAGCAGCCAGAAAAGCTCCTGTCCTTTAGGCTCCCCTGCAGCTGCAGCCGTAGGCAAGCACAAGAGAAGCTCAGCTCCAGCAAGGCAGCCCAGCTCAGGACACACAGGCCAAGTGTGGAGCTGGGAGTGGAGGTGCTTAAAGCAAGCCTGTGCATCAGGACTTCTTCAGGCCAGGCTGAAGTTGGTTTCATGGGGAGGAGACGGACGAGGCTGCTTCCAGTGGTTTCCATGGCAGCCAGCACTGGTTTGCTTGGTCCCAGCTGGGTTCCAGCAGGAAATCTGCCTGACACGAGCCTGTCTTGCAGGAGAGGAGTTCCTGCAGCCTTTGCTTTCTGACTGATAGGATTGTTCTCATGAAGGAGCAGGCTAGGAGTCGTTAAAACCAAAGATCACGGACAGAGACTCTCTAACTAATTAAAGTTAGACAGTGGGATGTTTATTAACACCAGCAGGCGGCACCAGAGCCGTCCCTAAAAGGCGTGCCCGTGTTGTCCAAGGTTCTTTGCCCTCTCTTTATTTCCCAAGATCTTACATAAAATACATCTGCACAACCCCAGCACCTCCCATCCCTGCTCTGTATTCAAATGAGGTCATTGGTCCTTCACTCCTGTGCAATTCTTCCCTTGAATTGGGTTGGTGGTCTCGAATTGGGTCAGTGGTCTTAAGGGATGAAGTCAGGAATGTCTTCATCAGGTCTCTGTGACCCTCTGGCACCATCCAAGGTCCCCTGCTTAGTGATTGATTGACATCAAGCCCAGGTGCTAACCATTGTTCTACTGGTTTCAAGATGTTCTTATAACAGTTCACTTCCTCCACTTCCCTCTAGAAAGAAGCTCCTAATGGTAAACAATAGAACAATCAGCTCCAGCTTAAGCATCTCATAATCATTAACCTATGGTCTGCCTATCTAACCTACATCCTGATCAATGGGAATTGCTTCTAACCCTCAGCTGAAATCTGAACTCTTTAAAATCATGCTTCAGCTATGCCCAGGGAGAAGGGGGCTGAATGAGCTGGGTAAGAACTGTAGGAGAGCTAAGCAGATGTCAGCAATCTGTGCTCTGCTTTAAACTGGGAAGCCAAGAGACAAAGGGCGTTTCCAGGCACCAGTGCAGAGAGCTGCTGGATCAGCCTTTGGCAGGGGCTGGAGGGGTCTGGCTGTGCCTTCAGAGGGAGCTGGCACAGTCAACACCTTATGATGGCAAAGCTCAGGTTTGGCTGGTCCTGGAGGTCCCCTTCCACCCATGCCCTCACTTGGGATGTTCCCAACCTATGTGGGTTGAGGAGAATTCACGGAAATGGCCTCAGGGTCAAGGAATGAAGTGCAGGGCCAGTCAGGACTAGGGAGCCCAAGGTTCTGGTGGGACTCTCAGCCATGTTTCCTGTTTTGTCTGCAGAAGGGAGCTGAAGGAGCCAGCTCAAAAGCTTGAGCAGGAGGAGGCAAAAGCCTTAGAGGAGGAAGAGAGGAGGAAGGAGGAAGAGAGGCAGAAGAAGGGAAAGAAGAGTGTCTCTGTTGGCAAGCAACCTCCAATACCAGCAAAGGGGAAAACCAAGACCCGAGACAATAAGGAAACCAAAATCCCAAAAAAGGAAACCAAAATCCCAGAGAGGAAGGAAATCAAAATCCCAGAGAAGAAGGAAAGCAAAGCATCAGAAGGGAAGAAAATCAAAGCATCAGAGAAGAAGAACACCAAAGCATCAGAGAGGAAGGAAACCAAAATCTCAGAGAAGAAGGAAGACAAAGACCCAAAGAAGGCGGAACCCAAAGCTCCAAAGAAGGGAGAACCCAAAGCTGTCAAGAAGGGGGGAACTGAAATCCCAAAGGACTAAGCTAAGATGGAGAAGAACTCTTAATCTTTATTCATACAACTCATTTTACACAGTTTAACAGACCTTGTGTGCACCTTTAGTTCGTTCAAAGATTTCTTATCAGTTAGTTGATTATTGGTTAATAAAATAGATTTTACTTGTGCATCAAATCTCTCTATTGTATTGTTTACCTCTTCACTGATTCTCATGGGACAAATTACTTGTTATTGCAGGTGCATTTGTTTTTCACCCTCAGAATAGAATGGTCACAAAGTCTCATTCTCAAAATAGCTTCACATGGGAACTTGTAACTGCTTAGTTGCACACAGAAGAGATGATAGGCCAGCTATTGATATGGCTGAACAAGGCTTCATTTCAAAAGGCTTTTCTTTTATCATTATTCTACCTGTCTATGACATCTCCCGTGGTGTCCCTGGACCCACATTGTCACAACTGACCCACAGTTCCATGAGGTTCCCCTGTGTCACCATGGTCACTGTCAGAGGCTGGATGAGATCAATGTCCTGAGACACCCTGGGATGAGCTGTCAATCAGTCACACAGTGGGTACAGTGCTAACCCAGCCCTGATTGCCTGTGTGATCAGAAATCCCACCTGGGGGAGGCTCAAAAAGGGCCCGGGGGCTTAAAAACATAGAGCACAAGGTGAGCCCCTGGTATGGACTCTGCCTTCTCCTGGGGTTTGTGTCGCACCCACACTGGAACCCTAGGAGCTGTTAGTCATATGTGTGTCTTTCTATAGAGCTTCTGTCTTTCTGTCTCTCTCTCTTTCTTCTCCTTCTAATGCTCTTTATATGGAACATTTTTGGATACCCTAACAGCTTGCGTGTTTTAATGTTTCCAGGATAAATGGGCTAAGTTAATGAAGTTACTGCTATGATAAGTGTTTTATGTGTAATTTGATGTTGCGTTAAATCCTCTTCCAAAGTTCTTGATTTTTTGCACTTTGCCAGTAGAATTTTGTGTCATTTTGACCTCTTACGAATATCTGCTTGGTGTTTTTCCTGTGCACCAAACTCGAGTAAAGGTGGCAGATGAATTGGTGAATTGGCACGCAAACCCCGAACGGAGCTCTGGGTGCGTGGAGGATCGGGGCAGTGTGAGTCGCGCACAATCCCTGGAGTGCGGGGACACGGGTCCCTACCAGGGTTTGGGGTGCCCCGAGTACAGCAGCAGCACTGAGTAGAGCCAAGAGGGCCCCAGTGCCCAGGGTGGGATGGCAGTGCTGGGGGTTCAGTGTGCCGCGGTTCAGGTAGAAACCATAAACCCACTGGAGGCCCCTTGGGGTCACAGGGCAGGGAAGGGCTGTGCTTACAGGGCAGGGCAAGGCTGGACCTGCCCCTTCCTCCCCCCTCCACACACAAAATGTTTAGAGCAGACGATCTCTTCCAGTCTGTCACAACAGGCAGTGTTGGAGGTGAAATCCCAATTGTGGCCATGGGCACCTGGCTGAGAAGGACAGTTCTTTTCCATGGGAAGGAAAGCACAGAGCCTCAAGGTTTGGAAGGCAAGTGAGAGCCTCAGCAGGCCAAGGCCAGCTAGACTTGTCAGTAATTGCAGAGTTTGGATTTAGGGAATTTTGGAGGTGGAAACCCAATCTCAGCCATGGGCACCTGGAGAAGCAGGACAGTTCTTTCCTTAGGAAGGAGAGCATGGAGCCTTTCCCAATGTTTTGGGGACAGATGAGAGGTGACCCTTGTGAAACCACTGCCTGCCAGACTTGTCCTGGCAATATTCCTATTGGAAGAATCCCTGGATATAAGGACCTTTGGAGGTGAAATCCCAATTCTGGCCATGGGCGCCTGGAGCAGAAGGATAGTTCTTTTCCATTGGGAAGGAAAACACAGAGCCTCAGTGTTTCAGCAGCAGATGAGAAGTGACCCTCAACATGCAAAGGTCACTTGGACCAGTCAGGCAGTCCATGGGAGGCCAAAGCAGCCAGACTTGTTCTGTGTTCCCTTGGTTTTGTGGGGCTCCATATTATCACAATGGTTCCTTGTATCCATGGGGCCCCGCAGTGTCATAATGGTGACTTGATTCCATGGGTTCCAGAAGTGTCACAATGGCCCCTTGATTACAAAAAGACTTGCAGTGTCACACTGGCCACTAGGTTCCATTGGGTCCCACAATGTCACAGTGGCCCCTAGGTGTCATAAGGCCCTGCAGTGTCACAATGGTCCCAAGGATTCCATGAGCCCTTGCAGTGTCACAATGGTCTCCGTGGCTCCCCAGGCCCCACAATGTCACAGGACTCCTCTGTTCCATGAGGTCTGGAATGTCACAATGGACCTTTGGACCCTGGGGTTTTGCTGTGTCACAATGGTCTCCTTTGGCTCCACAGTGTCACTATGGACCACTGATGACAGGAGGCCACTCTGTGTCACCCTGGAGCTTTGGTTCCATGCAGCCCTGCAGTGTCACAATGGTCTCCTTTGGTTGCCCAATGTCACAATGGACAACTGATGGCAGGAGGCCCTGCAGTGTCACAAAGGCCTCTTGGTTTCATGAGGCTCCACAATATCACAATGGTCCTCCCAGGATCACAATGGTCTCACTGATTCCATGAGGCCTCACAGCGTCACAATGGTCTCCATGTTTCCATGAGTCCCCTGAGTGTCACAATGGTCTCTGTGTTTCCATGGTGCCCCTCAGTGTCACCATGGCCCCTTGGTTCCATAACACCCCAAAGTGTCCGGATGGTCTCCATGGTTCCATGCAGCCCCACGCTGTCACAATGGTCTCCATATTTCCATGAGTCCCCTGAGTGTCACAATGGTCTCTGTGTTTCCATGGCGCCCCTCAGTGTCACCATGGCCCCTTGGTTCCATAAAACCCCAAAGTGTCCGAACGGTCTCCATGGTTCCATGCAGCCCCACGCTGTCAAAATGGCCCCTTGTTTTGATGAGGCCTCTCAGTGTCACAATGATCCCTACATTCCATGGAGCCACACAGCGTCAGTACAGTCCCCTTGGATCCATGAGGCCCAGCAATGTCACAGTGCTCTCCATGATTCCATGAGGCCCCACAGTGTCACAATGGTCCCTTGTTGTCACAGGGTCCCACAGTGTCACAATGGTCCCTTGGTCTCACAAGGCTCCACAGGGTCACAATGCTCCCTTGGTTCCATGGCCCTGTGCTGCTGCATTCCCCCCTCCCCTTCTCAGGCCACACTGCCAGCTGAGAAATGCACCTTGGGCCTCGGCCTTGGCCAACAGCCCCTGGGCTCAGCTCCTCTGCAGCTCATCACAAACACTGCTCCAGCCACTGCTGCTGCCCAACCAGCTCCTGGTTCCTTTAGCAGCAGCCCTGGGAACTGTTTTTGTTCCCTCAGTGGCACAACATCCCTGTTCTCACACTGCCAAAGAAAGCTGTTGGTGTCAAGTGCGGCCAGGATGAACCATTGCTGGGACTGAAGCCCCTCTCTTGGGGCCCTGCAAACAGCGCTCCAAAAGGAGCCCTTGGAGCTCTCCTGGGCCAGCGACTCCCTCTGGGTGGGGCATTTCCCAGCCGGGAACTCTCCTGTTTGCTGCACTCGGGGATCCTGAACAATGACAGAGCCTGGGCCGATCCCCCCACGCCTCCAGGCTCAGCACTCTGCCCACTGGGAAGATGCCAAAGCATCCTCAGTGAGCATTCCGTGCCTTCAGGGGAATTGCTCACAAGTTCCTTGCACTGACTCTTTGTGTCAGTGTGCACACAGGAGTGCCTGTGCTGGCGAAATGTGGCAGAAATGCTGCTCTCTGAGGAGTATGAGTGCCTTGGATAGCTGAGTCAGTCAGGCCTGTAGGAAAGGTTAAATCACAAGGCCTAAGTGAAGTTAATTGCTGCTAAGAGTTGTTCTTTTGCTAAGGTGTTCTTTTGCTAAGTTGCTACCTTTAGTGTAAGTTATAAACTAAGCAAAATATTGTAGAGTTTTATTCCTTTGTAAAATTGCAAAGTCAAAAGCTTTTATTTAGGTTGAATGCTGTTACACTCTGCTCTTTTGCTAAATTGTGAAGTTGAAAGTATCAGTTAAGGTTAAGATATAGGTTAAGTCCTGTTAAGTTTGAGCTCTGTTAAGCTTTTAGGCCATATTCCTTTGATCCTTGCCCTCACTGTCCTTGTGTCACACACACACACATAGGGACAGTTCTCAGTTAATTTCTGGTTTGATTGCCTGGATTCTTTTTGGTTTTGTTGTTGCTTTGTTTCCCTGGTGTGCCTGAAGTGTCCAGTCAGGAGCAGAGTGACTCTTGCCAAGGAACTTTGTGCTGCTGTCCCTTAATATTAAATCTGGTTTTTGCTGCTCCCTTGCTGGGGATTTTTTCAGCGCTCTCAAGCCCTTGTTGGTAACAGGGTGAAGGAGCCCTGGCCCAGGCTCTGGCCCTGAGGGACGCGGGGACGCTGCCGGGGGGTCCCTGTCCCCCTGTGCCACCCCCAGGGCCCCGGTCACCCGTCCCCGTGTCAGGCTCTGGGGTCAATTTCGTGGAACATCCTCTGGGGGAGGCTGCGGGGCCGGGGGCAGGGGGACCCGGGGGGACAGGGGACCCCGCTGTGCACAAGCAGGATTGGACTGCTCTGGGGGGAGCTGTGAGGGGAGCCGGGGCAGAGTGACCTTCCCAGTGACCTCACACAGCCCCTGTGATGTCACACAGTCCCTGTGATGTCGCACTGACCCTGTGATGTCACACAGTCATCTGTGATGTCACACAGCCCTTGTGATGTCACACTGACCCTGTGATGTCACACTGACCCTGTGATGTCACAGAACCAACTCTATGTCCTCTTGTGATGTCATACAGCAGAGCTGTGATGCCACAGAAGTCTGATGTCACAAAGTCACCCTGTGATATCACAATCTGTTCTGTGATGTCACTGCCTTCTCTGTGATGTTACACAGCTACCCGGTGATGTCACAACCCACTCCCTGATGCCACAGAGCCACCCTCTCTCATGGCAGACTCTGCTCTATGGCTTCACATCCTACTCTGGGATGTCACAGCCAGCTCTGGGATGTTACAGCCAGCTCTGTGATGTCACCATCCCCTCAGTGATGTCACAGAACCCTCAAGAACTCAGTTCTGTTGAAACCCTGAAGTTTCTTGTACTTTGAAGAGATCCCTGTCAGGGACACAACTGAGAAAGTGTCCCCAGGTTCCAGCTAGAACAGAACCCTGCAGGCAGTGATGCCAGGTGGGGACAAGCAAGGGAAAGCTGTCTCTGGTGCTCCCCACAAGCCCCACATTGGCTGGAGATTGTGCCTGTGAGACTGAGAGTGAGTGACTGAGTGGCAGAGAGCTCCCAGGGGTTTGGGCGTCTGATTTTCTGTTCCTGTGGGTGTGCATTCCCTCTTCCATTGGGGGCAGCTACGGGAAATACTCATTCCCAAGCTGAAAAGGATGTTTTTGTTAAGTTTTGGAGAGTTTTAAATTTAGAGGGGAGTTATATTTCTGAAGGGAGTTTAAAAGGGATTGTTCATGGTTATTTGAGGAGCTTCCTGATATCTCTGTTGATTCTGTCTATCAGTTATCGTTTTGGGATGCTGTCGGGGAAAAGCTTTATATTTTACAAACACAAGGGGTTTTAAAAGTTGGGAAATTTTATCTGTTGTTTCATTCAATTTATAGGATCATTTAAGGAGTTCATGGTTCCAACCCTTTTCCCTGGTTTATTCAACCCACCCTTCACGTTCCCGAACCCAGGTTCCCTGAGAACAGGATGGGAGATGGCGCCCGCCCTTTGGCACAGACAAGCCATCTGCTGTCTGCCATCTCCCCTCCTTTTCTGTCCTCTCCTCAGGGTGGTAGTGGCCATACTGCCTTGAGATATTCCCTCACCCACATTCCTTCATTCCCTAGTTCTAATCCTCCTTCCTATAAATCAGAAGACGGCAATAATCCTTTTAGAGAGACCGCCATTTTAGATTCCCTCCCACCTTCATCCCCATTTCCCACCTTTGCTTCAGGTGCCTCCTCTGTGACGGGTCTCACCTTAATGTTGAATTCCACCGCTGCATTGGGTCCCTCCCCTGTCATCAGAAAGCTCCTCCCCGGCGCAGGCTCCACCTCTCCACTTCCAGACCCCTTCTCCAGTCCAGCTTCTTCCAGTTCCCACATCACTGGAACCGGACATGGGGCCAACTGGAAGGAAGCCATTTGGGCTACCAAAGGCCTTCAACGCCAGGCATTGCTGGTTGGCAGAAAGGCCTGCGCCTCTGCCAGCAGACCTGCCTCCTCTACAGAGGAAAAGAGTGATAGCTTATCTGAGAGTGAGGATGAGCCCAAGGATTCTTGGCAGAGGATGTGGAAAAAAGCTGCAAAGGAGGGGGACCGGGAAGTGATATCCAAGATTCAGGTGGTGTGCAGTATAAGCAGGGGCCAAAACCTAAATGGGAATCCATAGGGAATAGATTCCCATTTAGGTTTTGGCCCCTGCTTATACTGCACAGGTGCCACCTGAATCTTGGATTCCCTACCTCCATAGGGAAATGAATGACTTAGTAAAGGCTGCCAAGGATTATGGGAGGGGTTCTCCCTATTTTAACAATTTGCTGGACATGCCATTTACTGCCCACACAATGGTATCACAAAATTTAAAACGGTGTATGAAAATTATATTGTCACCCGATGAATTTATTTTCTGGAAAGGACTTTGGATAAAAAAAGTTCATGAGTTACCAAAAGGTTATGTTGAGGAAGAAGGGCGACAACGCCTCACAATGGACCGCATTACCAGGGAAGGAGACTATACTAGACTGCAGTATCAGGCTGAAGTCTTCCCCCAGTCAATACTGGAAGATCTCAAAGGCGCTGCATGGTCCACCCTCCTCCAAACACCTGATAATTCTGCACCCCACACTGACTTCACTGACATTCACCAGGGCCCGGATGAGAACTATATCAAGTTCATAAAGCACCTTATGAAAGCCCTGGAAAAACAGGTAGATGATCAAAAGGTCCAGGATGATCTTATTAGCAAATTAGCTTTCTATAATGCCAGTATTGACTGCAGAAAGGTTCTTCACAGCCTCCCCCTTGACCCTGAGCCTACCATTGCTCAGATGGTTGATGCTTGCATATTCCAAGCGGTCTCAGACCATGACTCCAGCCTAGCCAAGGCCACCAGCCAGGGTGCAATTGAAATGCTGGTTGCAGCAAACGTGCTTCCCCACAATACAGAATGTAATAAAGGCAGTGGAAACTGTTATAACTGCAGGAAAACTGGACATGTAACAAAAGATTATAAATACAACAATACTGTTCTGGTTTTTTACCCAACCCTCAGTCCTACAGCCATTACCCAAACTGTTCCTGAAGCCAACAGCACTACCAGCCCTCGGGAAACTCCCAGCAGAGCACAAAATGACACCAAATATGAAGTTATTTGGTCCCACCCTTCCATTGGTGAGAGATGACCTAGGTTACAATATAAAGATGTACTCTATTCCAATCCTCAAGAGCTGTTGAAACAGGAGGGGTATTGTTTTATTCCTTATCTCCTGTTAATAGGCCTATCAATGCCTTTCTGCATGACTCAGAGATAATGCCCTCCAGGAGCCATTTCTGTTTAATGGACCCACCTCATGACTCATAGAATGATATCAGCCCATTGTGAGATGCTCCACCCAGGGGGGAAGAGCTAAGCATCCCCCCCTGGATATTATCTGGGCTTTGGGACAAAACAAGCTGCCTTTCCACTGGATTCCCCAGAGCAACAGCTGCCATTTCCACTGGAAATTCAGAGGTAGGCTACACCCTGCTACAGGATCACTGCTCCAACATAACCACATCTGCCACTCCAGGAGGACTGCAGCCACCATTCCAACTGGACTGCTATCAGCACCCTGACCAAGAGAGTGACAGGTTATATTCTGACTTTATCAGTGTTTTTTCTTATGTATTATTGCATGATTTTTGATTTTTTTTTCCTAATAAATTGTATTTCTGACATCGAGTCTCTCTCTGGTTTTGCTTTCAAACCAGAACAAATGGAAAAGCCTGAGTGGGTTTCCTGAAAAACAAACCCACCTCAGAAACAACCTGCTCAGTCCAGACTGCCTGGAATGATGTCACCTTTCTACAAGGGACAGTGTGAGCAGAAATGATCTCTGGGAGCAGAATTCTCTGAGTCTTGCACCTGAATTCTCTGTCCCTGTCCTTTCCCTGGATCTCTGTTGCAGATGAAGCTGCTCCTGCCATCCTCACCTTTTACCTCTCTCTTGAATGCAAACAGATGTTCCCAGGTGTATTGATTTTTCAAAGTTTCTACAAAACTTTTTTGTTCCTCATGGAACGAATGCGCCATTTTGGCACTGAGGAGGTGACGTGGAAGCAAGGAGTCAATTATGACCCTGGGGTCCCATGGAACCAAGGGGCCATGGTGACACAGCAGGGCCACGTGGATCCAGTGGTCCATGGTGACACTGTGGATCCCAGGAGACAATGGAGACACTCCCAGAACCTCGTGGAACCAAGGAGTCCATGGTGACCCAGCGGGGCTGCATGGAGCCAATGGCCCATGGTAACACTGCCCATCCAAGGAAGACATTGTAACAATGAGGAAGCTCATGGAGCGAGGGAGGCCATTGTGACACTGAAGAACTTCATGGCACCAAATATCCATGGTGACACAGCAGGGCATCATGGGAACCAAGGAACCGCTGTTGGCAGTAAGGACACTCATGGACCCAGGGGCCCTTGTGGCACTGCAGAACCAACAGAGCTGCTGGACCTTGTCCACTGGCCCTGCAGAGCTCCTTGGGAGGCACGGCAGGAGCAGCACCCGGGGAGCCTCGGGAATGCCCCTCTGGGATCCATGGCACACACTGCCAGGGGCTGGAATTCCCATTCCCAGGCAGGAAAAGATGCTCCAAGTGGAGCACGATCTTACAGTGACATTTCACTGCCAGTCTTCACAGCTTCACCTGTGGTTGTTGTAGCTCCGGGAGTGGGAAATAAATCAGGGCAGGGTCTTTGGTGGGAGCTGCCCTGGGTCAAGAGAGACACTGAGAGAGAAACAGAGCAGGCAAAGAAAGGCAGGAGAGAAAGAAGGGCACAAACACAATCAGCTGCGAAGGTGGCACTCTGAAAAACAAACTGGAACTGACAAAAAATGAATGGGACAGAAATCAGTCATTCTGGAAGTTTTATTTACTATCAAAATACAGGCCACACACCCAGCCCCACACAATCCCAATCCCACACCCTCAAATTTGGATGCCACTTCTCCCAATCTCCTTCCAACCCCCTCTCACCCTGGACACTGTGGAATCAAGTAGATTTGTCATGGGACTGAATTTTTCCTAGGTGGGAATAAGGCATTTTGACATGGATTGGTCAATTTTGGGGTAAAATTGAGGTGTTTTCAATGGGCTTGAATCATTTTGAGGTGACAGACCAATCTATCTGGAATTCTGGAGTGCAAAGATATGGAGAACACTTGCTGAAATCCCCCAAGAACCCACAAATCCTACAGAACAAATGTTCACAAACCATAAATTCCACCTCAAATACCTGTTAAATGGTGGGACTTCAGACATCCTTGATCAATTACTTTCATTTTAGTCCTGTTTCAGGTGTTTTTAAGTGATAAAGACAAATCAGAAGAAAATTAGGGCCAAAAGGATAACCAGCCAGGTCTCCTCCCAACATGGATCACTGGGAATGTGGGTCACCAGTGTTCTGACCAATGTGGGTCCTCCCATGGGGGATGAAGCTGCGCCAGTGCACAAAGCTCCTCCTGTAGTTGGAGCACACGCAGGGCTTCCCTTACCGGTGCCTCCGTTGGTGTCGGGACAAGGTAGAGCTGTTTGAGAAGCTCTTCCCACGCTGGGGACACTTGTAGGGCCTCTCCCCGGTGTGGGTGCGCTGGTGGATGCTGAGGTGGGAGTTGTGTTGGAATCCCTCCCCGCACTCAGGGCAGTGGAAGGGCCTCTCCTCAGTGTGAATCCGCTCATGCAGGAGGAGATGAGAGCTGATCCGAAACCTCTTCCCACAATGGGAACACTCGTAGGGCCTCTCCCCAGTGTGGATGCGTTGGTTCCTGATGAGTTCTGAGCTGCAGCTGAAGCCCTTCTTACATTCCTCACACTTGTAGGGCCATTGCCCGGTGTGGATCCCCTGGTGGCGGATCAGGGTGCTGCTCTGCCTGAAGCTCTTCCCACCCTCCAAGCACTTGTAGGGATTCTCCCCATTGTGAAGCTGCTCATGCACCACCAGCTCCGAGCTCTGGCTGAAGTTCCGTCCACCTTCCTGGCCCAGGGTGGGTCTTTCCTCCTCAGAGCACACTGGGCTGGGTTTGCAGCCCCTCTTCCTGTGGGATCTCCAGGGCTTTTCCTCTCCACTGGATTCTTGTGCCATGGAGCTGCGCAAAACAGCCTCTTCCACGAGGTTCTGCTGTGGGGATTTGTCCACCCTGGTTTCAATCCTCAGCTCCTTGTCTGGGGCACGAAGGACAAAGAGAGGATGAGATTTGCCTCCGTGACAAAAGCAAGGGGAAGGAGATCTCCCCAGTGCTTCCCCGGCAGGACGGCATTGGCAGTGAGGTTGTCCTGCAGCTGGGGGCTGTGCTGGGCTGGGAGATGGAGCAGGAGAAAGGGGGAAAGGGGCACTGACTTCCTCCTCACCCTCCTGGGTGTCCTGGGGCATTGTCTCAGTTTGAATAGACAGGTGTCTGCTAAGGAAGGCAAGAGCCTCCCTTGAAATGGAAAATGTAAACAACCTCCTTCCGAACAGTTATAATTTTGAAATTATGGGGCTCTAAGGAAACAGATATGGGAATAGGAATAACAGCTATTTAGCAGGAAAATTAAAATATAAACACAATAGTTCAAAGAAAAAACACTGACAGATTCAGAATACGACCTGACACCCTGTGGGTCACAGTGGCAGTGGCAGGGATCCTGCAGAACAGTGGGGTTTTCCTCTGAAGATCCAGTGGTGGTGGTGTTGGGCCTGGTCTTCCTCTGGCAATCCAGTGGAAAAGGCTGACTCTGGTCTTCCAGCCCTCTGATTATATCCAGGTAGGAATGCTTGGCTCCTCCCTCTGGGTGGAGTTTCTCACAATGGGATGATGGAATTTTATCAGTCATGCAGTGGCACTCAATGGCCCATTAACAAAAGATATCTCCTGGGAGGGAGAATGGGTTGTGAAAGAGATAAAGAAAACTGCCCAATGAACATAAGATAACTGCCCCATCAGATAGGAATAGAATACACCCCCACTGTCCAACCTAAGATAGCTGGGAAATGCTTTGCAGTATTCTTTGTCTGTGTGTCTGTGTTCGTGTGTATTTTACACTCAAAGTCCCCCAAATTTCCAAGAGGTTTTCTTTGGGGTGTTGTCTTGCCCCTGTGTCCATCTGCACCTCCCATCACTCTGTCACTGTCACCTCCAGCCACCTCTGAGCCCACCGGCGCCTCCAAGGTTTGCACTGAATCCCTCCCTCCTGCCCTCCAGCACCAGCAATGCCCATGGCAGGGAGCTCAGAGCAGGAGCACCCAGGCCAGGGCTAACGCCAGGATCAGGAGCACCTGGCAGAGGCAGGAGGAATCCCCCATTCCAGGGGCTGCAAGGGCTGCAAGGGGGGCACCCGTGTCCCCTCCCAGCCCCAGGGCTACAGACCAGGGAGGAGATGCCTCAACTGCCTCAGCTGAATTGCTTCCCTCAGCCCTTGGCCCGGGAAGTCTCCGGCTGGAGCACAACCTCTAGAGGAGAATTTCCACAAGGAAGAGAAAAGAAAGGAACTGTTTCTTCCCTTTCTCTCATCCGTGCCCTGTGTGCTCATTTTCTTGTCGTCTCTTAGCAAAACCAACAAAAAAGCATCTGCACTGAGGTGTTTCCCAGGGTCGGTTCCTAAATAAGGCCAAAGGAAGGTTTTCTGCCACGGGAAAAGTGACAAATGTGGGATATGTTCAGACAGTTGAAAACATGACAATTTCTGAGCACTGGAAATCCAAAGACTATAAAAACTGGAGTTTGCAGTTGTAATGGTCCATTGTCCTCCCTCTTCCCACTGCTGATTTGTCACATCCCAACTCTGGAGGAGCAGATTATGGAAAGAAGACCTGCAGGGAGTGTTGGAGGCCTAATCCCAGAGACTGGAAGAAAGAGTGAAATCAAGAAAAGATTTCCAGTTGTTTTCTTATCATATTGACCACAAATAGCTCTATAGTCCATATGCAATATCCAGATGAAGAAGCACGTTCCTGGTTTTATTTCCAAATTGCAGTACTTTGGAACATCTTTCTGGATGAGAACAAACCACAGGCCAATAATTGACCCACTTTGGTTCCCAAATCAGAAATCATTCAACTTCTACCAAGATGTCTTCCTCTGCAGGTGTCCCAGATTGCAAGGCAAAATGGATTTTATTTGCCATCCGTATGGCAGTTTTCCTTATCTCTTCCACAACCACTCCTCCCTCCAGGGGTGAAGGCATCTGCTGATAACAGCCTATTGAATGTCACTGCATGGCTGATAAGAATTACAGCATCCCATTGGGAGATTCTCTGCCCAGAGGGAAGAGCCAAGCATTCCTAACTGGATAGAATCTGGAGATTCTGGAATAGCAGCACAACTTCTCCACTGGATTTCCAGTGGAATAGCAGCTGCCTGTTCCTCCACTGGATCCTCAGAGAAAGACTACACCCTTTTCTACGGGAGCCCCTGCACCAACAGAACCACACCTGCCACTCCAGGAGGACTGCAGCCACATTTCCAATTGGATTGCTACCAACAGCCTGACCAACAGGGTGTCAGGTTGTGTTCTGACTCTGTCAGTGTTGTTTGACTGTACTGCATTGTTGATTTTATCCTTTTATTTTCTTCCCTATTAAATAACTGTTATTTCTGGCTCCTATACTTTTTATTTTTTGCCTGAGAGCCCCTTAATTTAAAATTATAGCAATTCAGAGGGGGAGGGTTCACATTCTCCATTTCATGGGAGGCTCCTGCCTTCCTTAGCAGGCACCTGTCTTTCAAACCAAGACAGCAGGACAGAAGGCACTTTGATTCCTTATGTCCCAAGTTTCTCCTGAGTTCATGACTCATGACTTCAGATGAACTGGAATGGTCCTGACTGCACAAAAGCAGCCACAATGAGCAGGATCAAATGCCCAGATCACCATTAATTGCACTCGATCCACGCCTTGCACAGCCCAGCAGCAATTCCTGCCTGTGTCCCCAGCTCTGGCTCAGCCAGAGGGGCATCGCTCTGGTGTGTGCGGGACCGGCTCCTGCAGGACACAGCGCTGGGAGCCGCTCTGTGTCCCACAGCTTCAGCATCTCAGGCACCGCTCCACAGCTGTGGGGCTGTGTCACCACTGTTCCATGGCTGTAGCTCCTGTGCCACCACTGTTCCACGGCTGCAGTTCCTGTGCCACCACTGTTCCATGGCTGTAGTTCCTGTGCCACCACTGTTCCATGGCTGCAGTTCCTGTGCCACCACTGTTCCATGGCTGTAGCTCCTGTGCCACCACTGTTCAATGGCTGCAGTTCCTGTGCCACCACTGTTCCACGGCTGCAGTTCCTGTGCCACCACTGTTCCATGGCTGTAGCTCCTGTGCCACCACAGTTTCATGGCTGTAGTTCCTGTGCCACCTTTTCTATGCTCACTCCTTCCTGTGCCACCTTTTCCATGCTCACTCCACTGCTGTTCAAAAGCTGTGTGGTGCAGTTTCAGCACGGTTCCTCAGCTCCTCCACCACTGCTCCACTGCTGCTCCAACACTGCTCATCTACCACTGTTCCACTGCTCCTTCTCTGCTCCTCCCCTGCTCCCCTGTTCTTCCACGGCTGCTGCTTCTGTTTTAGTTCTGCTGCCACAGCTGCAGTGTCACAGAGAGGGGAACGTTCGGGCAGCAACCGCTGTGGTGTCACAGAAACCGGGACAACGGGATTGCCACAGCTGTGGTGTCACAGAGAGGGGAACACTGGGGCTGCCACAACTCAGGTGTCATGGAGAGGGGAATGTTGGGGTGGCTGCTGCTGTAGTGTCGTAGAAGGGACAACTGAGGCTGCCACCACTGAGGTGTCACAGAGAGAGGAACGTTGTGGCTGCCACCACAATGGTATCATACACATGAGAATGCTGGGGGCTGGGGGCTGCCTCTGCTGTGGAGTCATAGAGAGGAGAATGTTGGGGCTGCCTCTGCTGTGGAGTCATAGAGAGGAGAATGTTGGGGCTGCCAAAGCTGCAGTGTCACCAGACAGGGGACACTGGGCCTTCCACTGCTCTGGTGTCACAGAGAGGGGGACTTGGGGCTGCCACAACTATGATGTCACAGAGAGGGAAATGTTGGGGCTGACACTGCTAGGGTTCCACAGACAGGGGAATTCTGGGGCTCCCACTGCTGTGGTATCATAGAGAGAGGGATGTTGGGGCTGCCATCCTTGTGGGCTCAAAGACAGGGTAATCTTGGGGCTGCTGCCCCTGTGGTGTCCTACAGAAGTCAATGCTGGAACTGCCAACTCAGTGGTATCACAGAGAGGGGAATGCTGGGGGAGTCACTGCTGTGGTGTCACAGGGGAGCATTTGGGGCTGCCACCCCTGCAGTGTCACTGAGAGGGCAATGTTGGGCTTGCCACTGTGGTGCTGTCATAAAGAGGAGAATGCTGCGGGTGCCACCTCTGTGGTGTCACAGAGAGGGCAACACTGGGCTTGCAATTGCTTTGGTGTCATAGACAGGGGCACATTGGTATTGCCACTGCTGTCATGTCACAGACAGGGGAACTTTGAGGTTGCCATCATTGGGGTGTCACTGACAGGGGAATGCTCGGTCTTGAACATCTGTGTTATCTTAGAGATGGGAACGTTGGTGTTGCCACCACTCTGGTGTCACAGACATGGAAACACTGCCAAACCTCCCCTGGTGCTGTGCCCACTCCAGTGCTGCTCCTCTGTGACACTGCACTGCCTCCTGGGGACATTGTCACACTGCAGTGTCTCCTGGGGACATTGTCACACTGTGAAGACTCATGGGACTGTAGGGGCCCTGTGACACTCCAGGGTCTTGTAGAATCCATGGAAGCAAGAGGAGACTGTGAAACTCTGGGACTTCATGGAACCATCCATTGTGATACCTCAGGGCCTCATTCTTTCTAGGAATCCTTGTGACACTGCAGAACTAAATGGAACAAAGGGGACATTGTGGCACTGTGGAGTTCATGGAACTCAGGGGATGCTCTGAGACTCTGGTGCCTAAAGATGCTCAGGAACCATTGTGAAGCTGTCGCTTGTGGAACCAAAGGGACACTGTAGCACTGTGGAGTCTCAAGGAGTCCAGAGGCCCTTGTGACTCAGTGAGGCCAGTTGGAACCAACGATCCATTGGGATCCCCCAGAACCTTGTTGTGTCCCGGGATTCTTGTGACATTGTGGGGCCTCATGGAACCAAAGGGACACTGGGACACTGTGTGATCTCAGGGAACCAAGGGGACTCAGAGACACTGTGGGGCCTCCTGGCTCTCAGTAACTTCAGACACTTGTGTCCATCTACAAGGGGGCAAAAGTCAGCAGCCTGAGCCTGTTGATCCAGAATATTCCTATCTCCATGGAGGGTGTTCCTGCCAGCTGTGGTGTTTGTGTTCTCTCTGCTCTCTGGGGGAATTGCATCCTACAAGAGACACTGACCACTCCAGTAGCTGACACCACAGGGCCTCCTGTGGGGTGGGGGCAGAGGCATCTTTCACTCCATTATGTTGCTCAGACCCCATCCGAGCTGGAATGTTTCCAAGGATGGGGCATTCACTGGCTCTCCACCAAGGCTAACGGAGAAAGCAGGGCACTGGGGAAGGCAGCAGGGAGAGCAGACGCTGTGCTGGATGAGCGAGGGAAGAGGATGAGTGCAGAAGGCACAGCCCACCAGGAGGCCACCAGGCAGAGCCGTGGAGCCTCCCCAGGTGAGAGTGACCTGCCCAGGGAGTGCCCTGCTGCCCTCAGGACTGTGCTGCCACCCTTGGCAGAGGTGTTTTCCCAGCAGGATGTCCCCTGGTCACCCAGGGCCGTGCCGCTGCCCCTGGCGGGAGGGCGCCGTCAGCTGAGTGTGCCGTCCCTGGAGTCAGTGGTGGAGGTGCCCGGAGCAGCCTGGCTGTGTTAAATGAGCACCCTGCAGCCCCTCCGTGCCCTGCCGTGGCTGCCAAGACTCCTGAAAGGACTGGCTGCTGTGCCCTCTGCTGCGGCTGTGCCCTCTGCTGCCCACCAAGGGATGTCTGAGTGCTCAGCCTCATTCCTGTGCCTGCAGGCAGATCAGTCGATAGAGCAACTGGGAGATGGGGGTTCACTATCCAATAGAGTGGCCATTAGCCACCCTGGGGGTGGGCGCCAGAAGCGAGAGCCCCCCTCAGGGTTTGCCCCCCCCGCCTCACCGGGTAAATGAAAAAACAATCAGAGTAGTGGTATTTCACCAACGGCTGGGATGCCAGCGGGCGGGTCACCCCGCACTGCCGAGCGCATGCCCGGCCTCCCACTTATTCTACACCTCTCATGTCTCTTCACAGTGCCAGACTAGAGTCAAGCTCAAGAGGGTCTTCTTTCCCCGCTGATCCTGCCAAGCCCGTTCCCTTTGCTGTGGTTTTGCTGGATAAGTACGTAGGGACAGTGGGAATCCGTGCATCCATTCATGCACGTCACTAATTAGATGATGAGGCATTTGGCTATTTTTCAAACACATATAAATAATATATGTTCCTTTTCCGGGTTAAATAAAGGTGGCCCGTCCACCTTGGACAAATCCGGTAAATTGTTTCAAATACAGTAAATTGGTCTGGATTGGGTGGTAATTGATGCGTTATGAATTAAAGTCTTTGTCCCTACTCACTATGAGCTACCTAACTGGCTTGTGGCTTCCTTACGAACCTAGCTACTCTCTAGTTTATTAAAATGTAAAAGTGATACAAAAAAAAAAATTGCATACAAAAATCAACATATTAAAACAGCAATAAAAATCTACAAAACATTACAAAGTACAAAAAATGCAAAAATTCACTACCCTGAATCGTGTAATCTTCTGGCCCTACTGGTGAACATATGTACAATCTCCACAGACGATAGGAGTGCTTCTGTGGATAAAGTCTTTGCAACCATCGCTTGCCTCGATTTGGAGAGGCCAAGTGTACTCAAAAGTTCAAAGTTCCCCTTGTACCATTTCCCTCGCACTCCAAGGGGAAAGCCCATAGAAACAACGTCCTTTGCGTTGGTGAGGCTTTGCACCTTGGTTTCCAAATGTTTGCACTTGTTTACTTTCTCTGCAGCCACTTCTTCCAGAGATGTTCTGGAGGCTTCGTTTCGTACTGTCACTTTCACGATGAATGCATGTCCGTCCTTAACAGATATCAGATCTGGTTTGTACAGCTTCTTGATGGTTTCCCTTATGGGTGGTTCTTTGAACACTACCCAGTCCCTCTTCTTCGCCTCCTCAATAAGCCTTTCACAGATGTGATTGTGCCTCTTGATTTGAGCGTCCTGAATCACTGGGCAGTAGCCGAGGATGAGGGCGCAGGTTTCGTTGTCCGCATCACAGTGCCTACAGGCCTTGATATAATTTTCCTCTCTACCCCAGGAGAGAAATTCTCTTGTGGGGTAGAAGTTGGCCCTAAGTTGTAGTGTAGTGAGGAGTTTCCTGTGAGGAATGCATCTATAGTATTGGAGCCAATCACTACTAATTTTATCACCTTCAAAGCTTTTAATTCCACGGCCTTGGCATACTAATTTGGTCCATTTCTTGAATTCTTTTCTCCGCCAATCACAAGGTTTAGGAAATTTAGTTTTAAGGGTCGGTGCTTCCCACTCCGAGGTTGTGCCTGCACTGTTGGATGGTTCATTCGCCGGTAGTGCTTCCCAAATAGAGGTTATCTTCTCGCTTTCCCCTCCAGCTTGAATCCACAATTTCTTATACAGTTGTTCCATTTGATCTTTCTCTAGGAACTCCTTCATTGTTTCATCCGAGGACTGTGCAATCCAGTGCAGTCTCCGGGCCTGTACACTGGGGATCAGTCCCGCCAACTTGGTGACGCCCAAACCGCCGTCCTTCGTGCTCGAGTACAAGATGGCACTGCAGGTGCACGGAGGTAGTTGCAGCCAGTCCTTGACCGCTGTTCGGATCTTCTGGTCAAGGGCTTCAAGGGCCCCTGTTTCATTTGTGAATGGTCAGCCAGGTAGGTCAGTCGAGGGATGGTGTATATTTTGAGGATATCAAGTATTTGCAGAGGTTTAAGTGGAGCTTGATCAATTCATTCAAGCCAGAATTCTAGTTTTGTGGGGAGGTTGGCTTTTGCTATCCCAGTCCAGGGGTCAAAGTGTAGGCCAAGGTATTTCTCATATTCCCTGGGGTTGATCATGTTCAGGGGTGCGCTGTTGATGGTCCATGCAGCGCAGTTATTGAAGGTGTAAGAGTCTTTTGTGGGCTTGATGTAGAAGCCGTGGCACTTTTCCCCTTGTGTTTTGAGACCGGTGAAATCGCAGAAGGTCTCTAATATCTTGATATTTGTTTTCATGTTTTCCCAGGAGTCACTCAACAAGACCAGATCGTCGGCGAATGCCACTGCTGTTATACTACTCTGTCCTCGGTGGAATCCTTTACCACTCTCTTCCAGCTTGCACAACAGGGGGTCCATTGCCAGGTTAAATAAAAGGGGTGACAGCGGGTCACCCTGCTTTACTCCAACCCGGATCTGGATTTTGTCTGTGTGTGTGTTCATTTTTGTGGTGACATACATACTGATGTCTTTGTACATATTGTTCATCAGGCCAATGATGTGGGGATCCACTCCCCACAGCTGCAAAGCATGTATGATGTGATGGTGGCTTATGGTGTCAAAAGCCTTGGCGATGTCCACAAATACAGCACCCAGTGGTCTGTGTTCACTTTAGGCAGTCTGAAGTATAGTTTGCAGGAGTTTCAGGTTTTCAGAGCATCCTGCTGCTCTAATAAAGCCTCTTTGCCTTGGGTTGAGGGGGCACACTTTGCTCAGCCTTGCTTTTACAATCCTGGAGAACAGTCTCAACAAGATGGAATTGATTGTGATAGGCCTCCAGTTATTAATGTCCTTTAAATGTTCCAGTTTTGTAGATTTGGGAATCAAAACAGTTCTGCACCCCCTCACCATGTCTGGGATCTCCCCAGATGTTAACCATAAGTTGAAGAGCTCAGCCGTCCGGGAATACCTGGGATCCATCTTTTTGATGTCCCCAAGAGTAACCCTATCTGGACCTGGAGTCGAGCCCTTGCTCATTTCCTGCACATTTCTTTCAATTTCTTTGGCCGTGATTAAGCCTCTGAAGGTGCTGTTGTCTGCCTTCCCATTAATTTCAAAGTCCCTGATGCCAGCAAAAGTACCAGGTGTTTCCCATCTGGCTTTAAATACCGAGTAAATTTCACTGGATGATATATCCCAGGACAAACACTCTACGTCATCCAAAATAATTTTTGCTAGTTTCCCCCTGTCAAGATGGAATAAATGCTGAAAGCAAAGGTAATTACCTTTTTTGATTGCTCTGTCCTTCATCCACTTCTGAAATGGCTTTCTTGGTTGCTTCTCCTGGGTCTCCTTCCCATTTTACCACGTGTAGCAGTTCTTATCTGGCTTATTGATTCTAGGCATCCAAAGCAGTCCTGCACTGCCTGATTAATCATTGTCAGCATCTCCTGGCCGTCCATCAATTGCTTGAATGCTCTGGGGAAGTGGTTAATTGCTCCAGCTGATAAGCGTTCCTTGACTGTCTTTTGGTAATGAGTCTGCAGCTGCCCCGCCCTCTGCTGGTTTCTGTCGCTGGTTGTCCTTATCAGGGCGTCGTCTTAATTTATCCATTGTTTTCTCTCTGGCAGCTGGCCTCCCTGGCGGATGGTTCTCCCCAGGTCCATTGTCCACGGTTCTTGCCTGGGACTGCTGACTCAACCCAGGTTCCATTCCCATGCCCTCAGCTGCTCTCCTGGTGTGATGACTCACCTCAGGTCCTCTGTCAGCTCCATCTGTTGGTTCCTAGGCAGCAATCTTCTTTTGTAACTAATTTGCTTAGCTGTTTTTGTTATTATGTGTTCGGCAATAGGTTTATTAATGTTTTTGTTTCCCTCGAACTGTGCCTCCAGTCTTATCAGCAGTTCTTCCTCCTCTTTTGTCCAGCATCTTTTGTGGGCTCCTGGATTTGATGTTTCTTTCAGTTGAGAAGCAATGATCCTTTCTTGGTTTCTTATCAAAGGATGTGCCAATCTTTTGTGTTGTCCCAGGCCAATTTTGGTTCTGAAGTCTCTGACGCATACTTCACATATCCACTCTCCAGCTGGAACCCTTTCAGTTTCTGGACCTCTGCATTTTGCAAAATGACAAATAACACTATGATAGTTAATATTTTCCTTTACACACTTGGCACACCGAAAGCAAACCCTCCTTTTCCAGTGCAACTCCTTTAGATGTTCAATCAGGCTTAACACAGAGTTTACCCGGGTACCACACAACAGGGACAAGGTGGATTTTTGTCAGGAACAGTCACCTTCACCATGTTATCCGGTGACTGCCCTCCGTGTTCCCCAGGCACTAGAGGCAATGCCTCTGGTGTGCCTTCACTCACCTTTTTGCCGCTTCCCTCACCAAGCACAAACGGTTCAGTGTCTCGTGGGAGGCTAGGATCTGAGTCTGAGTGCCCACCGATACCCTGGACAGGCGTACTGGCAGCCCCCAGACCACCCACCCCCGCCCCCCTAAGGACAAAATCCGGATTTTGAGCCATCGAATTGGGGCCACATTTACGGCGAGAACGGAGTGGGTGGTCACTCCGCACCGGAGCTCTTTGCCCCGTCTGCAACCGGGGAGCCAGGTTTCAAGCAATAAGCCAGGCGGCCTTTACCAAGGAATTTGTTTCACCGAATTTGGTAGGAGTTCATTGGTGACTTGGTTTGGAAAGACAGGAGTCTGCTAAGGAAGGCAGGAGCCTCCCCTGAAATGGAGAATGTAAACCCTCCCCACCCCTCCGAATTGCTATCAATTTTAAATTAAGGGGCTCTCAGGCAAAAATATGGGAGCAGGAAATAACAGTTCATTAAGGGGGAAAAGAAAAAAATTAAAGGATGAAATAAAACAATGCAGTACACCAGAACAACACTGACAGAGTCAGAACCCAACCTGACGCCCTGTGGGTCACAGTGTTGGTGACAGTCCAATTGAAAATGTGGCTGCAGACTTCCTGAAGTATCATTTGTGGTTCTGTTGGAGCAAGGGGGATCTGTAGAGAAGGATGTATTCTTCTTGTGAAGATCCAGTAGGAGAAGAGACAGCCGCTGTTCCTCTGGGGAATCCCGTGGAGAAAGCCGTGCCGGTATCTCAAAAACCTCTGGATTATATCTGGGTAGCAATGCTTGGCTCCTCCCTCTGGGCGGAACATCTCACAATGGGATGTTATAGTTCTTATCAGTCATGCAGTGACATTCAATAGTCTGTTATCAGCAGATGTCCCCTCCCAAGGGAGGTGTGAATCTGGTCACTCAAAGAAAGAGATAAAGCAAACTGCCCACTTGACAAAGGTAATCTGCCATACAGATGGTAATGGAAAACATCTTGCATGCAATCTTCAACATTATCCACCCCTTTTTCTATTTCCATCTGCACCACAAAAACAAAAACAACAACAACAAAAAAATTTCACACAGTTCTCACTTAAGACTAGGTCTCCCTGTTGTACACAATGGCTTTCTCCATCTTTCTGCATTACCCACCAAGTGTAAACAGGTCATTGAGCAAAAACAATTCCATGGATGGTTTTGTCTTTGCCTGAGATGGGATCAATCCAAACAGTCCTTCCTAAAATACCTTTCATGTGTACAACAGGGACTTTATTTCCATCCACTGTGTGCAGGGGTTCAGACTGGGCAGGACCAGCTTGATTTATGGAGCCTCTGGTGTTGACCATCCAGCTGGCTTTTGCTGAGTTCATTTCCCAATTTCTAAAAGTCCCCCCCCGAGTGCCTTCAGGGTTGTTTTAAGTAGTCTGTTACACTGTTCAACTTTCCTGGCAGCTGGTGCATGATAAGGAATATGATATATTCAATACCATGTACCCTGGCCCAAGCATTGATAAGGCCATTCTTGAAATGGGTCTCATTTTCTGACTCAATTCACTCAGGGGTGACATGTCTCCACAGGATTTGCTTTTCAAGACGCAGGATGGTGTTCCAGGTTGTGGCGTGAAGCACAGGGTAGGTTTGCAAACATCCAGTGGTGGCTTGCACCATGGTCAGCACGTAGCGCTTGCCCTGGCGTGTCTGGGGCAGTGTGATGGAGTCAATCTGCCAGGCCTCCCCATACTTGTACTTGGACCACCGCCCACCTTACCAGAGCAGCTTCACTCGCTTGGCCTGCTTGATGGCAGCACACATCTCAGTCATGGATAACCTCTGAAATACTGTCCATGGTTAGATCCACCCCTTGGTCTTGTGCCCACTTATAGGTGGCATCTCTACCCTGATGACCTGAGGCATCATGGGCCCATTGAGCTAAGAACAACTCCCCCTTATGTTGCCAATCTAAGTCTATCTTTGACACCTCTATCTTTGCTGCCTGATCTACCTGCTCGTTGTTTCGGTGTTCCTCATTAGCCCGACTCTTGGGAACATGAGCATCCACATGGTGGACTTTCACAGGTAGCTTCTCTAACCGAGCGGCAACGTCTCTCCACTCATCAGCAGCTCAGATGGGTTTTCCCCTAGGCTGCCAGTTGGCTTTTTTTCACCTTTCCAGCCAGTCCCAAAGAGCATTGGCTACCATCCATGGATCAGTATAAAGGTAGAGCTTTGGCCATTTCTCTCTCTCAGCAATGTCCAGGGCCAGCTGAACAGCTTTGAGTTCTGCAAGTTGACTTGATCCACCCTCTCCTTTGCTAGCTTGTGCAACCTGTCGGGTGGCGCTCCATACGGCTGCTTTCCACTTCTGGTTCATCCCTATGATGAAACAGGAACCATCAGTGAAAAGAGCGTAGCGTGTTTCCTCTTGTGGCAGTTGGTTTTAGGGAGGAGCTTCTTCAGCACGTGTCACTGGTCCTTGTTCCTCTTCATCAGTCAGACAAAAGTTCTCACCTTTGGGCCAGTTTGTAATTATTTCCAGAATCCCAGGGCGATTCAGGTTTCCAACACAGGAGCACTGTGTGATAACAGCAATTCATTTACTCCATGTCGTGTCAGTGGCGTGGTGGGTGGAAGGAACCTCGCCTTTGAACATCCACCCCAGCCCCGGTAGTCAGGGTGCCAGGAGAAGTTGTGCTTCTGTATCAGTCACCTCTGAGGCAGCCTGGACTCCTTCATAGGCAGCCAAGATTTCCTTCTCTGCGGGAGTGGAGTTGGCTTCAGACCCTCTGTATCTTTGACTCCAAAATCCCAGTGGTTGGCCTCAAGTCTCCCCAGGCACCTTCTGCCAAAGGCACCAGGACAAGCCATGGTTCCCGGCTGCAGAGTAGAGCACGTTCTTCACCTCTGCTCTTGTCCTGACTGGGCCAAGGGCAATCACATGAGCGATCTCCTGCTTGATCTGGGCAAAGGCTTGTTGCTGTTCAGGACCCCAGTGGAACTCATTCCTCTTGCAGGTAAAGAGGGCCCACAATCTGACTGTATTCAGGAATGTGCATTCTCCAAAACCTATGGCACCCAGGAAAGCTTGTGTTTCCATCTTGCTAGTTGGTGGAGACATCGCAGTGATTTTGTTGATGACCTCAGTGGGAATCTGATGCAGTCCGTCTTAGCACTTTACTCCCAGGAACTGGGTCTCTCAGGCCCGTCCCTTGACTTTGTCCTTCTTGATAGCAAAGCTGGCTTCTAGCAGAATCCTGATGATCCTCTCTCCTTTCTCAAATACTTCCACTGCCGTGTTCCCCCACACAATGATGTCATCGATGTACTGCAGGTGCTCTGGAGCCTCACCCTTTTCCAGTGCAGCCTAGATCAGTGGCACCATGGCAGATGGTGGGGCTGTGCTTCCACCCCTGGGGCAGTCGGTTCCAGGTATACTGCACTCCCCTCACGGTGAAAGCAAACTGAGGCCTGCATTCTGCTGCCAAAGGAATGGAGAAAAATGTGTTAGCAATGTCAATGGTGGCAAAGCACTTTGCTGCCTTGGACTCCAGCTCGTACTGGAGTTCCAGCATGTCTGGCACAGCAGCGCTCAGGGGTGGAGTCACTTCATTCAAGCCACGATAGTCCACTGTCAATCTCCATTCTTTGTCAGACTTGTGCACAGGCCAAGTGGGGCTGTTGAAGGATGAGTGGGTCTTGCTGACCACCCCTTGGCTCTCCAGCTCACGGATCATTTTGTGGATGGGGATCATGGCATCTTGATTCACCTGACACTGCCGGCGATGCACTGTCTAGGTGGCAATTGGTGGTCTTTGCTCTTCCACCTTCAGGAGTCCTACTGCAGATGGGTTTTCTGATAGCCTAGGCAAAGTGTTCAACTGCTTGGTGTTTTCTGCCTCCACAGCAGCTATGCCAAAAGCCCATCTGAGTCCCTTTGGTCTTTGTAATAGCCGTTCAGGAGGAAACCTATGCCCAGAATACACGGGGCCTCTGGGCCAGTCACAATAGTATGTTTTATCCACTCTTTCCCAGTCAAGCTCACCTCAGCTTCTAAAAGGGTCAATTGCTGTGATCCCCCCGTCACCCTGGCAATGGAAATAGGTTCTGCCCCCACATGTCCCAATGGTATTAGGGTACACTGTGCACCAGTATCAACTAAAGCATTGTACTTTTGTGGTTCTGATGTGCCCGGCCATCGGATCCACACCATCCAGAAAATCCAGTTGTCCCGTGCCTCTCACTGGCTGGAGGCAGGACCCCTCTAACCCTGGGTATTCATGGTAGAGGTACCTTCCAGGGGATCTGACAGATCATACTCAGCAGCTCGGTCATGGGAGGTTGAGGCTACCTTCACTTTACTGGAGTTCCCTTGATTTGTGTTTCCCTCCTTGAGCTGACGCACCCGTGCTGCCTGGACAGAAGTGCGTTTTCCATCCCACCTTCCCATGTCTTCCCCATGGTCACGCAGAAAAAACCACAGGTCAGCCCGTGGGGTGTACCCCCCCTCTCTCTAGCTGGGGAACGTTGGGCTCTGACTCTGGGGCCTGTGACTCACAGCGGTGCAATGTGGGAATTGCTCCTCCTCACCTCTTCCCTCACCACCTCCCTCATCTCCTCTTTGAGGTCCTTAATCACAGCAGAGACATGAGCCTGCATCAGTCCATTGATCATACTTTCATAATTCCTAAGCTTGTTAGCTACAGAACCCACTGTCTCTTGGTTGTTATCAGCATTAATTGTTGCAATAAAGGTGGTGTATTTTGCCAGGTTTGCCAGTCTCCACAACATTTGCCCTGTGCACCTGACTTTGTCGAGGTCATTATCATGCTGTCCATCCCTCCCAAAGAGTACCTCTAATTCTGCCACTTCTCTCAGCTGTTGGATCCCTTCCTCAAGGGTCTTCCAGCACATTCTATGGTGCTGGTCCTGCATTCTTTCTCTGTGGACAAATCTCTCTCTGACACTTATTAAAAGCTGCTCCCAGAGGGAAAGAGACCCTGGCTCCTTTACAACAATCTGATTGATACCTGAGTCGTGGGTCAAGGGTCCCAAATTCCTTGCCTCACCATCATCCAGCTGGACGCTTGTACTCATAAGATCTCAGATGCGAAGTAGCCAGGTTGTATAAGCCTCACGTCCCTGTCATACAATGTCTTTGTGCAGATTACGGAGACTTTTGTACGTCAGGGACTTGGTGTAGATCGCAACCTCTGGCTCCCCTGTGGGTTGTGAGGGCCTTCTTTTATCTGGGTGCTCTGCTTTTGTCTTAGATCTCTTTGTTTCTAGAGGGGCAACTGCTGCTGGCTGTGTCTGCCTTTGCAATTCAGCCGGAACCTGGACAGTTGTAACATCTGTGGGTTCTGCTGCCGCACTATTAGACTTTCCCTCTTCAAGGCAGAGGGAGGGCTTCTCACCAGCTGGGGAAGTGTATTCCTTCAGCATCCGGCCCATCTCACGTATCTCCTTCACCAGACCCCCCAGCCAATCTGGGTAGTTCATATCTGGGGTGGGATGTGGGGCAGGGTCAGGGTCTGGGGCAGCAGCATCCCTAGACTCTGATGGCGTATTAGATTCTGGGGTTGGTGTCAGGGTGGTTATCCAGGTTAGTCACCCCTTCTCTCTAAATGCTAAATAGAACAGGCCTATCAGCAACACCAGCCACTGTATGATATCATTAATATTTAGAGTGGATCTGAACCCTTCAAAAACTGGTGGGGCGGACCCAAAGAGATGGCTAAAGGGTTGGGAGAAGATTTCACCTGGTGTCATTTCCTTATAGCAGGTGCCATTATTAAAGTAACCTCAAAAACACACTGTTAGTATGTGATAGCTGTGAATCTGTGTGCCTGCTTTCCAGAGGAAGTTAAAAATCCATTAATTCCTCACCTTTTTCACCCATAAAACAAACCGGATAACAGACACAGTAGCCTTGGTTATAGGACCAATGTTTAGATAAGGGCCTATAAATGGGAGAAATACAGCCATGATCACATGCCACCCAAACCAGGGCCAGCTGGACCACATGGCATCGCATAATGAGGTTTCTATAGCTACACACAAAAATTAGATTACTCAAGAACTGTTATTCCTTTTTTGTTTCTGTGCCCTCCAGCCGCACGTTAGGCGCCAAAACCTGTCTTCGTTTGGAAAGACAGGAGTCTGCTAAGGAAGGCAAGAGCTTCCCCTGAAATGGAGAATGTAAACCCTCCCCACCCCTCCGAATTGCTATCAATTTTAAATTAAGGGGCTCTCAGGCAAAAATATGGGAGCAGGAAATAACAGTTCTTTAATAGGAAAAAAAAAAAAAAGATAAAATAAACAATGCAGTACAGTAGAACAACACTGACAGAGTCAGAACCCAACCTGACACCCTGTGGGTCAGGGTGTTGGTGGCAGTCCAATTGGAAATGTGGCTGACGCCCTCCTGAAGCGTCAGATGTGGTTCTGCTGGAGCGGGGGGGGATCTGTAGAGAAGGATGTATTCTTCCTCTGAAGACCCAGTGGGAGAAGAGACAGCTGCTGTTCCTCTGGGGAATCCCGTGGAGAAAGCCGTGCCGGTGTCTCAAAAACCTCTGGATTATATCTGGGTAGCAATGCTTGGCTCCTCCCTCTGGGCGGAACATCTCACAATGGGATGTTATAGTTCTTATCAGTCATGCAGTGACATTCAATAGTCTGTTATCAGCAGATGTCCCCTCCCGAGGGAGGTGTGAATGTGGTCACTCAAAGAGAGAGATAAAGCAAACTGCCCACTTGACAAAGGTAATCTGCCATACAGATGGTAATGGAAAACATCTTGCATGGCAATCTTCAACACCAACGCACACCAGATCTTGGAAGGGAATGTGCTGACACTGAGAAATTGTCAAATGTTAACTTTCTGTGCCAGCAAACTGCTGGAATTAAGGTGTGCAAGCATCTGAAAAATTCCAGATCTGGGCACTGGTGGTGTCAGCAAACACAAGATTGGGCTGGTGTAGGCACCAGGTATTTGCCTGGTTTGGCTTTCTTTGCCAGCAAATTGCTGCACTTGGGCTGTGGTGGCACAGGGAAATGTCCAGATCTGGGCATGGGCAGTGCCATCAAATACCAGGTCTGGGTGGTGACAGACTTGGCACCAGGAAATTGCTGTGTTTTGTCTTCTTTTTCCAAAAAATTGCTGCTCCCCTATTGGTGCATCCTGTGTCACCCCACCTTATCTCCAGCCCTGGCTCCCTTCTCCATTGCATCATTTGTACCCTGACCCCTCCTGCCTTCCTCCAGTTATATACCCTGGCCCCAGTCCTGCTCCTGGCTCTTCGCCTCTGGTTCCCTTCAGCAGATGTTGTGTTCTTGCTTGCTCCTGTTTCCCTCTGCACTCTCACTTCCCCTGGACCCTTGGATTTTCCCTTAATAAATCCAGCTGGATCTGCTCTGCGAGGAGTCCTCTCGTCCCTCTGCTGAGGCTTTGATTGCACCATCCGGGCTCAGGCGTCTGCTGGGCTGGGGGAGTTGTCAAGGCAGCCCCAAGTGGAGACGCTTTCGGTGCTGCAGGCACCTGACAGCACCTGCCTGGGGAAGCTGCTCTGGCCACCCGCAGCAACCAATTCCTTTTTCCAAGCAGCAGCTCCCAGCGTCCTCCTCCGAAGCCCAGAGAGAGAGGGAGCAGCTGCCCTCAGCCCTGTCCTTTACCGCATCCCAATTCTCATGGAATGTCCCCCCTCGCAGAGAAACTCCCAGACAAGAGAAGTGCGACCAGATCCCCTCCTCCCCTGAGCTTGATCACTTCTTTTGTTTCTTAAGGATCCAGTCCATCAGAGTGGTGGTATTGCACTGAGAGCTGGGACACCAGCAGGGGATCACCCCGCACTGCCCAGTGTGCACCAGGCTCAACAAGGTCTGCTTCCCCCCTGATTCCACCAGGCCTCTTCCCTTGGATGTGGTTTTGCTGGATAGTGGGTCAGGACAGTGAGAATCTCCTTCATCCATTCATTCACCATTTAGGACCCTGCAGACACTTCCTCAATTTCTCTCCAAGATGACCCCACCCACCAATGATGTCACAGCTCTTGTCCATCTGGTCAAGAATCCCCCATGAGGACACTCTGGTGTCTTCTCCAAGGGCACAAAGCAGCAAAACCCCCATGGAAAATCTTCCCCCTTGGGCCCTGCGCCTCCTTGGGTGAGTTCCAGAGCAAACAGTCAGGGCAGTGGCCTGAAATGTTTTCCCAGCTGAGTCATAAGACTTCTCTGATGGATCCACATTGTCCCTGGGGAAAGAGATGTGCAGAACCCCTCACTAATGCCCTGGAATGTCAAACAGGAATCACAGCCATAGACAGCTCTTCAGAACCACTTCACCGTGGATTTTCCTTCCTGGAAGCCCAAGATGTCTGAATGTCCTCCTGGTGCCTCAGGCCCTGGGTAAACAGGGCTTGTCAGAGATGCTGGCAGGGCACCAACACCCCTCCTCCTCACAGGGCACCTCTGTTACCCCAATTAGCTCTGAGTGGCGTCCTGGGGACAGGTGCCCACTTCCCCATGTGCCTGGGATGGGCACATCCTGCTCGGGGCCAGTGCTGGCCTGGGCCCAGAGCCAGGGCCATGACCCAGGTGCTCTGGGAGGGCTCCGTGGCTGCAGGTGGGACAGCATGAGGGGCAGGGCAGGGCATATTCCCCTCTGGACAGTGCTCCGGGCATGGATCTTGGTCGGGTTTGGCATCTGCGGGGAAAGGGGTATCGGGTTGTGTGGATGTGGGAATTGTCACTGCTGAGCCATTCCCCAGCCCTCAGCCTTGTCTGCAGGTGATCAGCATTGCCCAGTGCTCCCCAGTGTCTGCAGTGCCTGAGATGCCAATCAGCCATCTGATCACATGTCCCTTGTTCCCCTTGTTCTCCCACGTGTTGGGTTTGCGGCCGGGCTCAGCTCTGGGGTGTCCCCCAGGGAAAGCTCTGGGAGGGGAGGGGCAGCAGGAGATGGGGGATCTGGCACTGGGGGCTGTTGGAGGATGGATTGTGTTGGACTGGGGGTTGTCCCCACAGGGTCCCCAGGTACCTTTGGCTCCCTGCCTGCCCCCCTTGGCCCCCCAGGTGCCTGGGCCCTTCCAGGGGCAGCTGCCCCGTGTAGGAAGCTGGAGGCATGCCGGGCAAGGGGGCTGGATCCGTGCCACAGGTGGGGTGGGATGGAATCTGTTCCAGGGCTGGGCTTGTGGCCAGGGCTGGGGGCTGTGCCAAGCCGGGCTTTGGCCTGGGGGCTGGCAGGGAGGGTGCGGGGAGGAGTCCCGGCAGGGATAAAGGTGCTCCTCACCTGCTGCAACCTCAGGCAGCGCTGCCCAGAGCGAGAGGAAGATGAAGGTGGCTGTGCTCAGTGTGGCCCTGCTCTTCTCCATCCTCCTCCATCCACAGGCCAAGGTAAGGCACTAGCCAAACGCTGTCCCCACATCCTGCCCTTTCTGGCCTCCCATCCCACCCTTTTGGTCCCTCCTCTGTGTCCCATTCAGGGTCCCCAGCTGCCCTCCCACTGACCATTCCTGAGGCCTTTCCTTTCATGTCCCCCCTCAATCCTTTGCCTTTCTTTCTGGCCACTGCAGAGGGGTCCCCCTGTACAATTCCCTGACTCACCCCCCAATCCCACACCATCTCCCAGTCTTGTTGGTTTTGTCCCCACCTGTCCTCATTCTCCTGTCCCCACCAAGCCCCTCTCTTGCACTCCCATGTCCCTACACCTCAATTCCTTTCTCCTCCCCTGTACCTCACACGCTGCTCCTTCCACACCCCTAGCCCTGTCCCCTGGACTCTCAATGTTTTTGGGTCTCCCCTCACCTCAAACAGATCTTTTTGGAGGCCCTGAATTCCCATCCCTCTGCCTGCACCCTGCTCCCTGCACCCATTTCCCACCCCAGCTCCACAAGGTCCAGTCCGGACCCAGCCTTTGTTCTCCTTTCCAGGCACTCCTGGAAGGAACCCAAGATGATCTGCGGGAGGTGAGTGGGCTGCTGGCATTGGAGAGCATCCCCTAAGGGAATTGGGGGGCAGTGCTGTCCCCCCATCCCTTGCTGGCACCGGGGACATCCCAGTGACCAGCGAGGTCTCCTGGTCTCTCTGCAGTTGGATTTAGACAATGTCGCGGTCCTGGAGACACCTCTGGTGGGTACCACGAGTTCTGCCGGTGCCAGACCCTCCCATTGCATGGCCACCACAGCCCAGGCCATCCCAGTGTGTCCCAGCACAGCTCAGTGCACCCCTCCTGACAGCCCAGACAATGCCCTGCCCCAGGGCTCCTCCCCAGGGAAGCCTTCACCCAGGGCCCTGCTGCATTCCATCCCTGTCACCCCAGGACCCCCTGGATGAGCCAGGACGCAGCCCCTGCCCCAGCTGTGGCTCTTGGCCAGGAGCCCAGTGCTTCTGGGCAGCAGCACAGCAGCTCCTGCACCCCATTGCTGCCACAGCCCCTTCCCCAAGGCCCCCCTGCTCTCCCCTGCCTCCCAGTGCAGCCCACTGCACCCATTGTGTCTCTAATGCTGCCTTTTCCCCAGCCTCCTGTGGCTGAAGAGCTGCGGGCTCTCCTGCGACAGAAGCGCCTGGCTGCCTCTCTTGATGCCTAGGTGAGCCATGCCTGCAGGGACAGGGCTGGAGACAAAGCCCATCCATGTCCCAGTGGGCTCCAGAGGTCACGTTCTGGGGTTTGTCTTTTAGGGTGTGAAGGACCAGTGTACTTTTTCCTCTCCAGTGGCATGAGGAGATGATCATCACTGGAGGAAACCCCTGAACTCTTTGAGCCATGGGCCATTTCCCCTGAAGAATCAATCATCAAGAATCAATAAATCCTTTGAGCAAAGCTTTGCTCTGTGTCCATGGAACTGGATTTCCTCCTTTCCAGTGGTCCAGGGAAGTCAGGCCAGGTCTGGGCTTTGCTACCTTTACACAGTCTGTGCCTTCCCCCAGACAAATGGTGTGTTGGGAGTTGTGCAGAGTCCAGGGGGAGTGGGTTGATGGGGGGGGTGGATGTCCAAGTGGTGAGAAAGGCAGTGGTTCACTGTCAGCATGGTAGGAATGACCTGGGTTTAAAAGAAAAAGAAGTAATTTCAAAGAAACTTTCTTTTACAACTTTTTCTCCCCGTGAGAAATCACCATTTACTTCTCAATATTTTGAAAGGTCTATTAAAAACTTAATAAAACTTACAACAAAAGGACTAAATAAGGAAAAAGTTACAGCGCTGGGAGCCTCCCCCACTTGGTGGCTGGTAACCACGTGGCTGGCTCATCCACACAATGGCTGCTCTCCCTTTTATATCCTTGCTGTTGCAACAGGCAGCCCTAGCTCCTTCCAAAGGCTGTCTGTTGACTCTTGGTCACTGTCCATTGGTGTAGACTGCTTTCGTGGAACTGCATTGGAGGGCAGGTGTTGCTAGGCCGTGCCTCTTAGGAACAATCTGCCCCTCCCCAAATGCCCGGACTACCAATATCAGCCCGGGATAACAATGCTGGGTGGGAGGGACACATTGCAGTAACATAACTATACATCTGTACAACTTCTCTTAACATACTTATCATGTTCACCCTTTAATTGGGAGAGCCAACCATCTCATTACTCATCTCTAACACTGTGGCATTCACATTCTCTGAAAAAATCCCTTTGCCCAGGATTTCTCTCCTGGGAAGCTGAGAAGCCTCAGAGAAAAAGGAAAACAATTCTTATCTCATTTGCTTTTCCTGTATTGTGCTCATGTGCAGAATGTGTTTGGAGATTGTTTACCCACAGGTGATTGTTTGATTGGATTCTGGTGTGAGTTATTTTGACTCATTGGCCAATTATGGCCAAGCTGTGTCGAGACTCTGGAAAGAGTCACGAGTTTTCATTATTATCTTTTGAACATTCACTAAGAATCCTTTCTCTGTTCTTCAGTATATTATAGTATAGTATAGTATAGTATAGTATAGTATAGTATAGTATAGTATACTTTATTATAAGATAGTATTATAAAGTAATAAATTAGCCTTCTGAGAACATGGAGTTAAATGCATCATTCCTGCCTTCGTTGGGCAACCCTGCAAATAGAATATTACATCCCCAAAATTCTTGATTTACTCAAAAGAATTTAAATGCCAAAAAAATCTTCCTATGTCAAAAGTATGTTTAAATTATTTATTGGTCTTGAAATTTGGTTTCCTGGCGGGATGGGGCTGCTGGTTCTACCTGTCTATGGGGCACTGTGGGGCTCTGGGGTTTCCTGGGTGAGGGGCCCTACACGGTCACCTGTAATGCCTGGCCACGGTGGGGTAGAGCCACCGCAGTGTCCTGGAAAAGGGTGAGTGGTTCTACCTGGCTCTTGGGTCGTTCTTGGCCACTGGGTCCATCAGCTCCAGCAGGACTTGGGTGAATTTTGGGGTGGGCCAGGTGGATCAGTTGTCCCCGGCCATCCTGAGAGCTCACCAGTCATGTTCGCTGACTCCAGTTCCAATACTGAAGGAACCACTGGTGCCAGCATCGCCCCAAGGAAGCCTCACTGCAGAACTGGCACAGGGCATTCCCCTGGCAGAGGGGCAGGGAAAATGTCTTGGCCATGAGCAGCAGAATGGCCGGAAAGCCGCTGGTGCAGGAGTTGCCCACCCCAGCAGATTGAAGGCAGGTTTGGGTTGCATTCCTGCTGTCCTGGCAGTGAAATTCTGAGCAGAGGGCACAGAGGTGTCTTCTCCTCGGGGCTCACAGGTGACACCGAGATGCTGTGGGGGAGCTGAGCCCTGCCTGAGGGCAGACTCAGCCCAGCAGGAGCCCTGGACTGACACCGCGCTGGAGTACACAGCTGTCTCAGGGGCGCCGCATGCCATGAGTGGGGAACAGCTTCCCCTGAAACAGGGAGAGCTGAACCTTGGAGCCACCTGCTCCACAGCTGGAATGGTGTCAGTGTCAGAGAGCAGACTAAAGAGGAGAGGGAGGCCTTTGGTGTGAGATTCTGAGGAAGCTTTACTCATCAGAGGGAACAGGCACCAAAGAGCCTCAAGCACCAGTGTGCTCAGGATTTTATAGAGCACTAGAACTGTGGGTGGGCATGATCGCTGAGCCAATAGGGAATCAGGGAGAGAGGAGCAAAAGGAGGGGAATACATCTCAGGGACCAATGGGATAAGGGGGTGGAGAGGGCAGGTCACATGGGCCAATGGGGCATCATCCATGAGGGGAATTCCCGAGGGGCGGAACCTGCAGGGGAGGGGTTTACAGGAGACTGACAGGGAAGGGTCCAGAACAGGGGCAGAGTTTACAGGGATGGATAGGGAAGGCACTGGAATACAAGGTGAGGATTATAATGATTGAAGGGTAAAAGGGGAGGGATATAACCTGGGAATAATCCAGCTTGGGGAAAGACAACATACAGGGGGTGAACTGGAACAGACCATCCAAAAAGCTATGAAATAAAAGGGCACTGCAACAGCGCCCGATATAGAGGGATGCAGGACATGTTATATGGTGCAAAAAGAAAGGAGCGATCCTGTGCTATTTTTATACGGTCTTTTTATAGGCCTTTTTGTAGGGTTTTTTAAGAACATCTTCTGTCTATCCCCAGTTGGTCAGCAACAAGTTGTTACCCAGTATTGACTGGTCACTCAAACCCCTGGTGTGTATGTGAAAGAAAAGTTGTTTGTGAGAGATAGTTTTCATTTTTCTGTCTAAGAGGGAAAATACAGTTTATACAGGTGGCTGGTGTTAATCACAGTCTTACAGCTCTTTTTCAGGGAGAGTAGGTTGTTTTCCACAGTCCTAGAGCTCTTTCTCAGGAAAAACAAGTTGTTTTTCACTGCTCCACATCTCGGTTCTCACAAAGAGTTGTCAGCTTTCTCATGGCTTCTTCCTCTTGCTGGGATTTATTAAAAGGCCTTCAAAGGATTCACCTTGAGCAGGACAAAAGCCCAGTTGAGGCTACACTCAAAATAGATGACTGGTCAGGAGTTTTCACACTTTTATAAGGTTTGGTCCATTTAAATATTGGGGTTAGTTGTCCAGTTACAGCCTCAGATTATGCAGTCCCATCCTCCCATTTTGCTTTTCTCAATTCGCTGTTATTTGCACTTTTTGTGCCTGAAACTGCAACAGTGTCCGGTTCTGGGGCTGGAAAAGGATTGTTTTGTCTGACTACACTGTGAAGAGAACTTGCTAACCCTGTGTATGAAGTCCAGAGTTACAGACTAATGCAGTAGAGAATCTGGAAATATGACAGCTAAAACTGAAGGCATCAGCCTGTTCTATGTTCCCTTGGTTCCATGGGGATCCACAGCATCACAATGGCCACTTGTTCCCACGAGATTCCCTGATGTCACCATGGTGTCCTTGGACACACCTGGTCACAACTGACCCGTGGTTCCATGAGGTTCCCCACTGTCACCATAGTCACTATCAGAGGATGGATGAGATCAATATCCTGAGACACTCTGGGATGAGCTGTCAATCAGTCTCACAGTGGGTACAGTGCTAACCCAGCCCTGATTGCCTGTGTGATCAGAAATCCCACCTGGGGAGAGGCCCACAAAGGCCTGGAGGGTTAAAAACATGGAGTGCAAGGTCAGCCCCTGGTATGGACTCTGCCTTCTCCTGGGGTTTGTGTCTCACACACGTTGGAACCCTAGGAGCTGTTAGTCATATGTGTGTCTTTCTATAGAGCTTCTGTCTGTCTCTCTCTCTTTCTTCTCCTTCTAATGCTCTTTATATGGAACATTTTTGGGTACCTCAACAGCTTACGTGTTCATTGATTTCTATGTCAAATGAACTAAGTTAATGAAGTTATTGCTATGATAAGTGTTTTCTTTGTAATTGGATGTTGCATGAAATCCTCTTCCAAAGTTTCTTGGCTTTTTGTACTTTGCCTGTAAAAATTTGTGTAATTCCTGACCTCTTGCAGATATCTGGCTGGTGTTTTCCCTGTGCACCAAACTCGAGTAAAGGTGGCAGGTGAATTTGTGAGTTAGCACGCAAACCCCAAACGGAGCTCCGGGTGCGTGGAGGATCGGGGCAGTGTGAGTCGCACACAATCCCTGGAGTGCGGGGACACGGGTCCCTACCAAGGTTTGGGGTGCCCCGAGTACAGCAGCAGCACTGAGTAGAGCCAAGAGGGCCCCAGTGCCCAGGGTGGAACGGTGGTGCTGGGGGTTCAGTGTGCCGCAGGTCAGGTAGAAACCGTAAACCCACTGGACGCCCCTTGGGGTCACAGGGCAGGGAAGGGCTGTGCTTACAGGGCAGGGCAAGGCTGGACCTGCCCCTTCCTCCCCCACATACAAAATGTTTAGAGCCAACAATCTCCTCCAGTCTATCACAACAGGCAATACTGGAGGTGAAATCCCAATTGTGCCCATGGGCACCTGGCTGAGAAGGACAGTTCTTTCCATAGGAAGGAAAGCACAGAGCCCCAAGATTTGGAAGGCAGGTGAGAGCCGCAGTAGGCCAAGGCCAGCTAGACTTGTCAGTAATTGCAGATTTTGGATTTAGGGAATTTGCAGGTGGAAACCCAATCTCAGCCATGGGCACCTGGAGAAGCAGGACAGTTCTTTCCCATGGGAAGGAGAGCATGGAGCCTCCCCCAGTGTTTTGGGGACAGATGAGAGGTGACCCTTGTGAAACTACTGCCAGCCAGACTTATCCTGGCAATATGCCTATGGGAACAATCTCTGGATATAAGGAACTTTGGAGGTGAAATCCCAATTCTGGCCATGGGTGCCTGGAGCAGAAGGATAGTTCTTTTCCATTGGGAAGGAAAGCACAGAGCCCTAGTGTTTCAGCAGCAGATGAGAAGTGACCCTCAACATGCAAAGGTCACTTGGACCAGTCAGGCAGTCCATGGGAAGCCAAAGCAGCCAGACCTGTTCTGTTTTCCCTTGGTTTTATGGGGCTCCATATTGTCACAATGGTGCCTTGGATCCATGGGGCCCCGAAGTGTCATAATGGTGACTTGATTCCATGGGTTCCAGCAGTGTCACAATGGCCCCTTGATTACAAGAAGACCTGCAGTGTCACTGGCCCCCAGGTTCAATGGGGTCCCAAACTGTCACAGTGGCCCCCAGGTGTCATAAGGCCCCGCAGTGTCACAATGGTCCCAAGGATTCCATGAGCCCTTGCAGTGTCACAATGGTCCCAAGGATTCCATGAGCCCTTGCAGCGTCACAATGGTCTCCATGGTTCCCCAGGCCCCACAATGTCATGTGACTCCTCTGTTCCATGAAGTCTGCAATGTCTCAATGGACCTTTGGACCCTGGGGCTTTGCTGTGTCACAATGGTCTCCTCTGGCTCCACAGTGTCACAATGGATCATTGATGACAGGAGGCCACTCTGTGTCACCCTGGAGCTTTGGTTCCATGCAGCCCTGCAGTGTCACAAAGGCCTCTTGGTTTCACGTGGCCCCACAATATCACAATGCTCCTCCCACGGTCACAATGGTCTCACTGGTTCCATGAGGCTTCACAGTCTCACAATGCTTTGCTTATTCCATGGGGCCTCATAGTATCACAATGGTCTCCATGAGTCCCCTGAGTGTCGCAATGGTCTCTGTGATTCCATGGGCCCCTCAGTGTCAGAATAGCCCTTTGGTTCCACGAGGCTGTAAAGTGTCTTATTTGTCTTTTCATGGTTCCACGAGGCCTTGCAATGTCACAGTGAACCTTTGGTTCCATGGAGTCCCACAGTGTCACAATGGCTGCCTGGTTCCATGACACCACAAAGTGTTATATTGGTCTCCATGGTTCCATGAGGCCCGGTGGTGTCACAATGGACCCTTGGCCCGATGTGGCCTCTCGATGTCATGATGATCCCTACATGCCATGGAGTCACACAGCGTCAGTACAGTCCCCTTGGTTCCATGAGGCCCAGCAATGTCAAAGTGGTCTCCATGACACCATGAGGCCTCACATTGCCAAAATGGTCCCTTGGTCTCACAGGGCCCCACAGTGTCACAATGGTCCCTTGGTCTCACAGGGCCCCACAGTGTCACAATGGTCCCTTGGTTCCATGGCCCTGTGCTGCTGCGTTCCCCCCTCCCCTTCTCAGACCGCCCTGCCAGCTGAGAAATGCTCCTTGGGCCTCGGCCTTGGCCAACAGCCCCTGGGCTCAGCTCCTCTGCAGCTCATCACAAACACTGCTCCAGCCACTGCTGCTGCCCAACCAGCTCCTGGTTTCTGTAGGAGCAGCCCTGGGAACTGTTTTTGTTCCCTCAGTGGCACAACATCCCTGTTCTCACACTGCCAAAGAAAGCTGTTGATTCCAAGTGCGGCCAGGATGAATCATTGCTGGGACTGAAGCCTCTCTCTTGGGGCCCTGCGCACAGCACCCCAAAAGGAGCCCTTGGAGCTCTCCTGGGCCAGCGACTCCCTCTGGGTGGGGCATTTCCCAGCCGGGAACTCTCCTGTTTGCTGCACTTGGGGATCCTGAACAACCACAGAGCCTGGGCTGATCCCCCCACTCCTCCAGGCTCAACCCTTTGCCCACTAGGGAGATGCCAAAGGATCCACAGTGAGCATTTCCTGCCCTCAGGGGAATTGCTCACAGGTGCCTTGCACTGACTCTTGGTGTCTGTGTGCACACACGAGTGCCTGTGCTGGGGAAATGTGGCAGAAATGCTGCTCTCTGAGGAGTTGTTGTGCCTTGGATAGCTGAGTCAGTCAGGCCTGTAGGGAAGGTTAAATCACAAGGCCTAAGTTAAATTAAATGCTGCTGAGAGTTTTTCTTTTGCTAAGTGGTTACCTTTAATATAAGTTTTATGTTAAGTTCAATATTGTTAAATGTTATTCCTCTGTTAAATTGGGAAGTCATAGGTTTAAGTTAGGTTACATGCTGTTACGCTCTGCTCTTTTGCTAAATTGTGAGGTTGAAACTATCAGTTAAGGCTAATGTATAAGTAATGTCCGGTTAAGTTTGAGCTCTGTTAAGCTTTCAGGCCGTGTTCCTTTTATCCTTGCCCTTGCTGTCCTTGTGTCACACACACACACACAGAGGGACAGTTCTCAGTTCTCTAATTTCTGGTTTGATTGCCTGGATTCTGTTTGGTTTTGTTGTTGCTTTGTTTCCCTGGTGTGCCTGAAGAGTCCAGTCAGGAGCAGAACGACTCTTGCCAAGGAACTTTGTGCTGCTGTTGGTTAATATTAAATCTGGTTTTTGCTGCTCCCTTGCTGGGGATTTTTTCAGCGCTCTCAAGCCCTCGTTCGTAACAGGGTGAAGGAGCCCTGGCCCAGGCTCTGGCTCTGGGGGACACAGGGACCCTGCCGGGAGGTCCCTGTCCCCCTGTGCCACCCCCAGGGCCCCGGTCACCCGTCCCCGTGTCAGGCTCTGGGGTCGATCTCGTGGAACATCCTCTGGGGGAGGTTGCGGGGCCAGAGGTTGGGGGACCCGGGAGGACAGGGGACCCCGCTGTGCACGAGCAGGGTTGGACTGCTCTGGGGGGAGCTGTGAGGGGGGCCGGGGCAGAGTGACCTTCCCAGTGACCTCACACAGCTCCCGTGATGTCACACAGCCCCCGTGATGTCACACTGCCCCTGTGATGTCACAGAGCCCCTGTTATGTCCCACAGCCTTCTCTGTGATGTGACACTGCCCCTTTGATGTCACAGAGCCAACTCGATGTCACCTTGTGATGTCATACAGCAGTGCTGTGACATCACCGAAGACTGATGTCACAAAGTCACCCTCTGATGTCACAATCTGTTCTGTGATGTCACAGCCTGCTCTATGATGTTCCACAGCCACCAGGTGATGTCACAACCAACTCTCTGATGCCACAGAGCCACCCTCTATGATGGCAGACTGTGTTCTATGGCCTCAGACCCTACTCTGTGATGTCACAGCCAGCTCTGGGATGTCACAGAACCTTCAAGAACCCTCAAGAACTCAGTTCTATTGAAACACTGAAGTTTCTTGTACTTTGAAGAGATCCCTGTAAGGGACACGACAGGGAAAGTGTCCCCAGGCCCCAGGCAGAGCAGAGAACTGCAGGCACTGATGGCAGCTGCGGACAAAGAGAAGCCAAGTCTTGGTGCCCTGGGGCACAGCAGCAGGGTCTGTGTCACCAAGGGCTGGGAGGAGACACCTTGTCCTGAGGCACTGGGGCCTCCTGGCACAGCCCCAGCCAGGCTGGGCACTGTCACCCCCTTGTCCGGTCCTCAGCATCTCCCCCTAGCCCACATCCCAGTGGCCTCAAGGATCTGCTGGAAGGAGTCCCTGGGGAGCCTTGCTCAGCAATGGCCCTGGGGGCTCCTGAATGCTCCCTGCAGGGACTTCAGGCTTTTCAAAGGACTTGGAGTTTTGCTTTTGCTTTGGAGTCTCTGAGAGCTTTGTGCAGTCATGGCCTCCAATTATGTGTTGTAGTTAGTTCTTAGAGAGGCTTTGTCAGTAACACCACTCAGTGGGGCTCATTAATGCTTCAAGGTACTTCAGTTCTTTTAAGGTACTTAGTGTTTCCCTTGGGATAGACTCTGGGAGATATTTGTCCAATCATGGCCCCAATTATCTGAGTTAATTAGTCCCTGGAGAGCTTTGTACTGACACTCAGTGGGGCTCATTAATGCTTTGAGACACTCAAGGTGCTGAAGATGCTTTGGATTTTCCTTTCCACACTGAGTGTCTGAGAGGTTTTTGTGCCATCCTGGTCACCAATTCTCTCCTGCAAGGAGTGCATGAGGAGCCTGTGTTGGAGAGGGACCTCAGTGGGAGCCATGAATGCCTGGAGAAACTTGGGGTGTTTCCTCTGCCTTTGACTCCTGGCAAGGTTTGTGCAATCTCCTCCCAGGCCCTGATGTTCAAGGGCTCAGCTCCAAATGCACAGTGAGGCTCATGAGGATCAAGCAAGTCCTGACAAACCCTGGCTCTGCCTTGATTTCCCTCTGCTCCAGTGCAGTTCATTAGGACGGTTTCCTTTGACAGTTATGGAGAAATAGTTCAAAGAGCTTCCAGGAAATATGTAGTCCTATTTTAAAGGGTGTCTTTTATTGCTGTTCCTATTACACAAGAGGTGATTGCAGCATTCAGTGACTGATATTGATCCAGGGACTCTCCTAAGGAGCCCTGGCCTGCTCAGAGAAGCTGTGCCTTGAGCTCTGAGCCAGTGTAGACAACCTTGCTCCACATTCCCCAAGCCCATTGTGTCTCTCCTCACTCACCTGGAACCTGCTTTGCTTGAAGAACTGGCTGCACACAGCCAAAGAGGGATTTTCCTTCTTTGATTTTTGAAGCAATCTAAAACTCCTGAGTTTCCCCATTGCAAACAGACATCCTCCTCAAGTGTGTGCCAAGCCCAAGCTGCCACCAGGAGCACTCCAGACCTGCCCTGGGCCAGCTGTGAGGGTGGATCATCATCCCAACATGCAGTGGAGCCATTGCAAGGGACTGTTGCCATGGACACTGCAATGACCCCACTGCTGGGTTTGGGTGCCATGGCAACCCCCATCAGTTCAGGTTTCCTTGGAAACCAGCCCAAGGAGCCATTTCTGCAGCCAGGTTCCATGGCCACTTGCCTGCAGAGCTGTTGCTGTCCTCAGCGGCCATGGCAACCCTGGGACAAAGCAGTGCCAGGGCTGTTCCAGGTACAATTGCAGTGACACTCGTTGGTGCCACCAGGTGCCATGGAAATGGCCACGGGGACCCGTTCCTTGGTTTGGTGCCATGGCAACCAATGCCGGAGCTGTTGTGATGGTTGGTGGCCATGGAAAGCTGCCCTGGCCCTTGCTCAGGGCTGGTGTCAGTGCCCAGAGCCAGAGGGGATCCCTTGCTGGGGGCTGTGCCATGGCCACCTGTCCTGTGCCGCGCTGGCCGCTCAGGCACCAGGAACCAGCAGCCAATGGCACTGCCAGGGCCAAAGGCCAGGTCAGCAAGACAGAAAGGGGCAGGGCTGGGCACTGTTGCCATGGCAACCGGCACTGGGGGGGACACCTGGGTCACCTGGCCTGGCAGTTGCCATGGAAACCCCTGGCAGGGACTGAGGGCACAGCCCCTGGAACTGAGACAATGCTGGGCCGGGTGCTGAGCACAGTGCTGAGCACGCAGAGATGGTTTTGTTCTTGCTGAGCTGCAGCACAGCCAAGGCCTGTCCTGCCCCTCGTCCAGCCACGCTGGGGAGAGGCTGGGGCTGTGGGGGAGCTGGGCAGGGGATACAGCCAGGACAGGGGACCCCAACTGACCTGGGCATAGCCCAGACCAGAGCACATCATGCTCAGGGTATGAAGGGGGGAACAGGGAGGAAGGGGGGAATTTTGGAGGGAGGGCTTTTGCCTTCCCAGGGAACACTTAGGCAACAGGGGGCCCTGTTTCTCCAGTGGGCAGGGTCACTACCAAAGACACAGACACCAACTGAAGGAATTGTGTCATTTATATCATGCACAGCTGCAAAGATTTACAAAAGGATAAGCTCAGCAAAGCACATCATCATTAGCAATGAATTACAAAAGAAGCTCAGCAATCCATCATAACCCATCATTACATTTTGATGACCAATCCCTTGGTGAAACACCAGAGGTGTTTGCGGCAGACAAAGATTCTGGCTGACTATCAAGGTACACCTTACAGACATCAGCAGTACTTTAGTGACACCGTTCTTCATTCTTTTTTCTCAATCTCATTCCAATTAGGAACAAGAATTCTGTTGTGCATGGAGCTGGCACCTTTTTAATTCCAGAATAATGCCCCCAGGCCCTTTGCTGTTCAGCTTTACCATGCTGTCTGTGGCTAACAAGGCTTGGGGGGAGCCCTTTCCCCTCTGGCTGGAAGGGGCCGGGTCCCAGTCCCTGAGGGGCACCCAGGCTCCTGGATGGAATTGCTGTGCAAGTCCCTCAGTGTCACAGCAGCCTTCACATGGAGCCCTGTGGATCAGAGCATTTTCCAAAGGGGCCCTTGGGGCAAACAGGGAGATCTGGTCTGGCAGGATGTGTAAAACCATATCCTGTCAGATCTCCTTGTTCTCACACAGAATCCTTGGATGCAGGGACACATTCCCATTGTTCCTGCCCAGGTTTCAGGACTCAGAGTTGTCTTTCCCAGGAGCTGCTCCTTCAGCTGCCTTGGGAGGGCCTTTTGGCCTCGGGACCCACACTCTGGCTCCATTATTAGGACTGCTGCACCCAAACCCTTTATTTGCACAAACAGTAGTGATTGGAGGTGGATCTCCTTTTTTCACAATCATTCCTAAAAATGCAGTATCAATAATTGTACTACCCTGTCACAGGGTTGACTAATCCAATCCTGGCACTATTGTTTACAGAATTACTGTAATTTCTCCTTGATATTCTGCATCATTTCCTCCTGCCATGACAGGAACACTTTGCAAGGCCAAGCTCCAAGGGAGCAGTAACCAAAGCAAAATGTCCTGGAGGAATCTGAATTCCTGTTTCAGAATTGACAGCTCTCATTGGCTTTGAATTTCTCCTAATTAATTCCAGTGCATGAAGGCCCAGCCCTGCAGCCTCTGGGCTGGCCCTGCCAGGGGCCATCACAGCCAGAACAATTTCCCAGGCAGCCCAAGTCTCACTGCCCATGGTTGGATTTGCAAATTGGGGGCAGCCATGCACAGCCTGGGGGTTTCCATTTCCCCAGTGGGCCATTGTGAAGGGCATGGAGCACATCTGGGAGATGGGTTCTCCATGGACAAAGGTTCCCATCTCCTTATTTTTCCAACTGCTCTTTTAACAACCCCTTCACCCGTGCAACCAATCCGGCAGCTTGTGCATAATCTGGTACATGAAAAACCCTGCAGGCAAAATCACTGTATTTTTCACAGGAACAGACAAAGCACCCTGCACCACAGTATCAGCAACCCCTGCAAAAATAGCCAATTTTCTCCCTTTCTCCCTTTTTCATTGTATACAATCTCAAAAAGTTGACCACTGACATTAGGGTCCTGGCCAGTCCTGTTCTGTAGGGTATTTAGTGTTACATCCCTGAGCAGCCAAAGCTACCAAATTAGTATTGTCAGCACTATTTCACGTTATTATATAATTTCATAGATAGATAGTGATATAGAAATATAGATAGATACAGACATAAATAAATTTATATAAATAGATACATTGAGGTCTTATTATACTATAAATACATATATAATTATTATGTATATAGATATTTCACTTGCACAAATGCATATCAGTTCAAGATTAAAACCTTCTTCTCTTGCTCCATGTGGGAGCATTCCAACAATCATTGTTCCTTCTGAAAGTGCTGTTTCCTATGTACTCTCAACAAATTCATCTTTGTCTGCCCAAACCCACACGGTCTTTTCCTTTTCCATGTGCAATTTTTGGATTGCATTTGAAGACATCCAGGGGTGCAGCTTCTTTTACCCGACTGCCCCACTGCTCCCACGGGGCTCCAACCTCAGCCCACTCCAGAGCCAGGGAACTCCAGGAAAGGGCTTCCCAGCTGGGAATTTCTGATGGGCTCGATTCCTCCCATTTACACTGAACAAGTGACATTTTGTTGGGATCTGGCCAGACTGTGCCAGTTTTGTTTTGCCAGTGGGCAGGGTCAGCACCAAAGCCACAGACTCCAACTGAAGGAATCAGTGTCATTTCCTGCAGTTCAGAGCAGCAAAGAATCACAACGGGAGCAGCTCAGCAATGCACCCAACCATCCCCACCAAAGATTGCAGCAGTGATTAACGAAGATCCAGCAGCATTTACCCTCAGCCTTTACCATCCCCCAGACCCACACAGCAGCTGGGGAAGCTGTCACAGCCAAGGGCTGCAGAGCCACTCCTGGGCACTGGGCATTCCTGCAGGTGCCTCCAGCCCCAGGTGAGGCTCCAACCCCGCTGGGAGAGGGCCCAGCTCTGACAGTGCTGAATGAACAAACTGACAGCACTGCTAGTGTGGCAACATCTGCTTTCATCCTCCTCTTGGGTTCCTCCCAAAGCCTGGCCAGGGCTCAAGGAGGAACCAAGGGAGCTGACTTTGACCATACAGCCCCAAACAAGGCCAGATGTCAGATTTCATGGCCTTGTCTGGCTTCTAAATACACGAAGGTCAATACATGTTTCACTAATGAGTGGCTACATCTATCTCAGTGCTAATGACCATGCATATTTCATCAGGGAGCAGATACAAAGATAACCTTTGCTTGGAAGGTTCATCCAGAGGCCATCTTTGGCTCAGGGCCTGCTGTCCAGGCCTCACTCAGGGCTGGTGTCCAGACCTTGGCACTTCAGGGACGTGGTTTAGTGCTGGGCTTGGCACTGCTGGCTGACTGGCTGCACTGGGTGAGCTCAGAGGGCTTTTCCAACAGAAAGGATTCTGTGGCTCCATGCTAATATCCACTGCATTCCGCTGGGGCTATTTTAGCAGCATTACTTTGCTCAGAAAGTCTCCTCTTGCCCAGCTCCTGTGGCCTGAGGCTTCAGCTCCTTCAGCTCCTGGTGCTGAGCTGCTCATGCTGAACGAGACGAATCGGAGAGAAGAGCACAGTCCATGCAATTCCTTCTGGGACACGGAGAGGGGAGGCTGTGCAAACAGGAGCATTGTTTGCTGTGGCCTCCTCTCTGCCCTTCACATCTTTCAGCGCTTTGAACCAGCCAAGAGCTTTCTCCAAGAGTGCAATGGAGCAGCTGTTCCTGCTCCCAGGCCTGGCTCTCTCCAGTCTCAGCCCTTGCCTGGTTCTGTCCCTCTTGCTGTGCCCTCTGTTCCCCCAGGGCTCGCTGGCTGCTGCCAAAGACTGTGGCACTGGCACAGATCCAGTGCTCCAGAGCCTCCTTTCTGTGCCCTTGGAGCTGCCTGGGTACAGCAGCCTTTTCCATCTGGAAGCTCCCCATGGACAGGGAGTGCCCAGCTCTGTTCCTTGCACAGCCTCCAGGAGCCCAGGGCTGCCATCTCCAGTCCCTGCTGGCACTGGGGGCTCCCAGGTGCCTCAGGCTGCTGTGACACCGCTGCACACGGGAGGGAATAGGGGCAGGGGCTGTGCTCAAAGTCAGCTCCATGTGCTGCTGCTGCTGCTGCTGCTGCTGCTGCTGCTGCTGCTGCTGCTGCTGCTGCTGTTGCTGTGGGGTCATTTGTGCACCCCCAGGCCAGAGGGATCAAATCCTGCCAGTCTCTTCCAGCCCTGGCTGCTCAGAGTTTGGGCCTTGGAGCCTCAGGTGGCAAAAGGCAGCTGCTGCTGGTCCCTCTGTGTGCATGTGTTCAGCAGTGCTGCTCCATCAGTCTGTGCCCAGCAACGGGGAAAAGCCTCAGCCCTGCAGGGCCAGGAGCTGCCGGGCTCTGCCTGAGCAGCTCAGCCAGCAGAAAGGGAGCTGCTCCACACAGGAACCAGGAGCAAAGGACATTTCTTCTGTAGGACATGTTTTCTATTTAGAAGGAAAAAAAGGAAAAAGGAAAAAACTAGGTAAATTGTAAAAGATAAGAATAAAATCCAAGTGTTAGTGAAAAAACATAACACAATGTTAGTGAAAAAAACAAAACATAAAGGCAAAGACACATTCTTTGCATTAAGAGGTAAATGATCTTTTCAAAAGAGAACTCAGTTCTTTACATTGTAAATGTGCTGATGGCATGGATCCATCTTACTGACCTCAGCAGCCTCTTAAAAGATTTTGGGCTTTGTTCCCAACACTGGTATTTGAAATTGTGGTTGAAGCAAGAGGAAATTGCTTTGTGCCCTTCCAGCTCCAAGCAGGACTGGGAATGGAAACTCTGTCAAACCCCAAATCCTTTAGAAGATCACCTTCCTTCTCACCCTGCAAATGAGCTGCACATTCCTGTTGTAACTGCCAGGAGTTTCTTAGAGACACGAACTCCCACTGACAGCTTTTTGCTCTGGTTTGGCAGTGCAGAAGGGCAATTCTCCATCCATCAGCTCCAGACTGCAGTACCTCAGGAACACGGCCCACTCGCCAGCTTTGGCCCACTCGTGGCACTTCTAGAGGAGGAAGAAAGTGCAATTGCACAATTCCAGCCAATCAAGAAGGAAGAACGGGACACACAAAACACCCTGTATAGATCCAGGCGTTCAGCTGGGACTGTGGAGAATTTGGGTCCTTGCCAGTTGCATGTGTGTCCCCAGCTGCAATCTCTGGGCCTGCAGCAGAGTCTCACTCACCTGCCAAAGCAGAAAGCTCAGGCACTGTGCTCGCAATGGGCTCGTCTGATGCAGAGCTGTCAGAGCAATGTGAGGGCAGAGCCAGCCCAGCTGGGCCCAGGGCTGAGCCCAGCAGAGCCCTGGCAGAGCCCAGAGCAGCCTCAGCACCCGCAGAGCCCGGCTGCAAGGAGAGAAAGCAGAAAGTGCCCATCAGCTGAGGGCTCCTGTGCCCTTGTGCCAAGGCCTGCGGTGCCCAGGCCATGCTGGCTGCACCCAGAGCTGTGCCCAGAGCTGCCCATCCCTGCTGCCAAAGGCACAGAGCAGGAGGGCAGCACATGTGCCCAGCCTGCAGCCAGCCACGGCACATCCAGCCCTCAGCAGCTGCCCGGAGCAGGATACTCCTGTGCTCGCTGCCATCTCCCAAAAGCTCTGATCCCACCCTGCCAAGCACACAGGGAACCCACCTCACACCACCCATGGCTGGAAGAAAAGCTGCTCCCAAACCATGGCCTCAGCCTTCTCCAGGGGCACGGCCCATCCACACCACAGCTGCTCCCAAGCACTTCCCCATCCACACTGGACCACCTGGAACGCTTCCTCTGGAATAACAAACAACACATTATTGAAAAGAGTTTAGAGACAAAATGGGAAAACAAGAAAATTGGTAAAAAGTCTTATCTCTGTCAGGGTCTTGAGGAAGGCCCAACCCCTGCATGCCAGGGAAAAACCCAGCCATGGCTGTGGGAAACCCACACTTTCTCTCTTCCCCTCTGCACTGCCCCCCAAAATCACGGTGACCCCAAAGCAAACAAGGGCAGTGGAGCAGCCCAAGCCCTTCCTTGCCTGCACAGCAAAGCAGCTCTGCACAGGTTCTGGAGTCCCACCTCTGCTCCCACCATGGGGCTTTGTTTGTGTCGGGCTGGCTGCCCCAGCCCCAGCCCAGGGCACAGTGGGTGCTGGGGGCTGTTGGCAGGGCCAGGAGCCCAATCCCATTTCGTACCCACCCCAGCCCATGCCCCACCCTGCCAAAAGCAGCTGGGCAGCCACTGAAGAATGAGTTGCATCTGCCCCAGCAAAGGGGGAGCCTTTGGTTCCTCGCCACGCTGGGGTATGCCCAGATCTGGCAGAATTTCCCGGGTGGGACTCATCTGCAAATTCCCTGTGGAGTTTGGCTTTGAAGAAGGTGCCAGAATCAAAGTGCACCACCTTCAGCCTCCAGTGGCCACGCTGAGGAAGAGCTTGTCATCCTTGATGTCTTGTCTCCAGCAGCAGCAGCAGCAGCAGCAGCAGCAGCAGCAGCAGCAGCAGCAGCAGCATCCCCACCCGGTACAGCTTCTCCAGGGGCTCCTTCTCCTTCCCTGGGGGCAGACCAGACTCTCAGGGCTCTGCCCAGGGCCCCAGCTGTCAGGGAACCAGGACAAGCAAAACCAGCTGGGATGGCGGCCACCAGTGCTGGGCAGAGCAGCTCAGCTCCAGCACAAGGGCTGTGTGTTCCCATTCCATGACCCCGGTGCAGTGACACAGGCAGCACAAAAAGCTCTGGGTTCCTTTGCTTCTCATTGCCAAGGCATATGTGGAGCAGGAACTTACCAGGGCCCTGGATCAAAGTGTGCCTGTGGCTCTCTCCCTTCTTCTATGGCAGAGGAATATCCCACATCCAAGGATCACAGAACAGGTCTTCCAGTGTGGGTCTGTCCAAGGAGTTCACGGATAAACACCACCTGATCAGGTCTTTGCACTCTGGGAAGAGAAAGCAGAAACTGTCGGTCAGCCAGAGAAGGCTCCTGTCTGCTTTGCCCCACTATTCCCACGCCCAGGCCATGCTGGATGTGCTCAGAGCTGGGCCTAAACTTTCCCATCAATTCCCTGTTTTGGAGGAGAGCAGGACATGTGCCACCTCCTCAGCAGCTGCCAGAGCAGGATGCCCACTAGCCCGCTGCTGGCTCCCAGCACTGGGATTCCCCCCATGCCCAGAGAAGAGGATCCACCTTGAGAGAGCCCTTGTGGCAGTGGGAGCTGGCCCCAGCTGAGGTTCTGGCCCCTTCTGAAAGGGTGCTCCCCGCAGACCATCTGATGCAGTAGGATGCCCAGGGACCAGACTGTTGCTGCCTCGCCATGGTACCAGCCAAAGTCGTTCCATTCCGGGGGGCTGTAGGACAGTGTTCCTATGGAATACAGATGGAGTTCATCAGGGGGATGCTGCTGCTCCCAGAGCCTGGCCCCAGCATCCCTGGGTGTGCGGGGGCTGCGTCAGGGGCACACAGCGTGACCACTGCCCTCTCGCCAGCATCTGGGACTTGTGCACAAAGTTAGGGTTGGAAAAGAAGCCTCTGGTGTTGGAAGAGGGCAGCCCTGGCTAGGCCTGACCATGACATGCAAAGGAAAAACCCACTCCATGCTGGGGAAAAAACATGCCCTTATCCTCCCTGCCTGCATTTCCCCAAAAATAATATGAAGCCAAGGGAAACAGGGCGAGTGAAGCAGCCCAAGCCCTTCCTGTCATCTGCATACCAAAGTGGCTGGGGCAAAGGTTCCGCCCTCCCTCTCTGCTACCCCAACCCACGGGGCTTTTGGTTGGGCTGGCTGCCCCGGCCCAGCCCTAGTCCTGGGCAGAGTGGCTGGCAAAGGCTGCCAGCAGGGCTGGAAGATGGCTGCCCACCCAGCCCTGCTCTAAAGCAACTCAGCTGAAGATTCAGTGTCCTGACTGGCAGCAAAAGGGAGAATCCCCACTGCCACAGCCAGCTTGGGCTGGGAGATGTTGGGCCATGAGATGTCAGCAGCGGGAGCACAGCCCTCTGCAGGCTCACCTGCAAAGTGAGTGTAGACTGTGTCCTGCAGGTAGGTGCCACAGCCAAAGTCAATCAGTTTGGCCTGCCCGGTGTCCAGGTCAACCAGGATGTTCTCTGGTTTGATGTCGCGGTGCAGGACCCCGCAGCTGGTGCAGTGCCGCACGGCCTCCAGCACCTGGCGGAACAGCTCCCGTGCCACCTCCTCAGGCAGGAACCGCCGTGCCCGAATGAAATGATGCAGGTCCTGACACTGCTCTGGCCGCTCCAGCACCATCACGATGCAGTTGGGGAGCTCGAGCCACTCCAGCAGCTGGACCACACCGGGGAAGCCAGTGGACACCCTGGCCAGCAGAACAATCTCCAGCGGGGCACTGGTGCCGTCGGGCTGCGGGAGGAGCACGATGCCGTCAGTGGGGCCGGTGCCGTGCCAGGCCTGGGGAAGCCCTCAGCCAGCCCGGGATGCTCTGCGCCCTGCGCTGGCCCCACGCCCGCTCTCTCTCGGGGCGTCCTGGTGGCTCCCACCGTGCCGGGCGCCGGCTCATCCCCGGCCGGCAGCCCCGGCTGCTGGCCCCGCTCACTCACCAGCTCGCCCCAGTGCCGGACGCGGTTCCGTGGCACCCTTTTGATGGCCACCTGCAAGCCAAGGGCAGCAGCGGGGTGAGCTCGCCGCCCGCACTGCCAGCCCCATCCTCCGCCCTCCGCCCTCCTCCTCCTCCTCCATCCCCTCCTCCTGCGCCCGCCGCCGGCCCCGCCGCTCACCGGGGCGCCGTCCGAGAGCCGCGTGGCCGCGAAGACTCTGCCGAATCCGCCGCGCCCCAGCAGCGATCCCAGCCTGTACCGCTCCTGCAGGGCCTCCTGCGCCGTCCCTGCGGGCGGGACGCGGCTGTCAGCGCTCGGCCCGGGGCCAGCAACGGCCCCCGAGCGCTCCTCACCCGCCCCGGGCCGGCCATGCCCAGGCGTTCCATCTTCGGAACGCGGCACGGGAGGCTCGGGGCTGGCGGCCGCGCTGCCGAGCGGCGGAGCTCGGGCCGGGGAAGCCGCAGCGGAGGCGGCGGGAGCGGCCGCGCCGCCTGTGTCCTCCGCGGGCCGCGGGAGGAGCCGGGGCCGGGGCCGGGGGCGGGGCCGGGGGCGGGGCCGGGGGCGGGGCTGGGGCTGGGGCCGGGGCCGGGGTCGGGACTTGACCCTGCGTCGGGTCCGGGGCCGGGCTCGGGCCAGGCGGAGGCAAAGGGCGGCGATGCCGCCCCGGCCCCAGGCACTGATGCCCGCCCAGCAGCGCCACCGCCAGTACAGCCTGAGCCGGGCGGAGGCGAGACCGCGGCGGGACGGCCGGGGCCGGGCACGGGGCAGCCCCGCCCGGGGCCGGGGGCGGGCCGGGGCCATGGCCGAGCCCGGCAGGGGAGAGGGAGGCGGGGAGAGGAGAGGGACGCTGGGCAAGGGACCCCGAGAGTAGGGTGCCCAACAGCGGGAAAGGGAGAGAAAGAGAGAGAGAGAGAGAGAGAGAGAAAGACTATTCAAAATTATCTGTTTTGCTGCTGCTGCCGCTACTGCTGCCGCCGCTGCTGCTGCCGCCGCTGCTGCCGCTGCTGCAACTGAAGCACCGGGGCCGTTCGTCCCCGTGTCTGTTCCCCATTCGCCCCACGAGCCCCACGTTCGAGCCCCGCGCGCCCCGGGGACAGCCCCTCCGTCTGCCCAAACACGGGAACTTTGCAGCCTTGAGCCCAGATGCAGAGCCCTGACTCCTGCACACTGGCACAGCGATCCCCTCGCTTGCTGCTGAGCATTGTCCTTGCTGAGGGTCAGACACTGTCGGGGCACCTTCCCTTGGGGTAGGATTCCTACCTGACCCAAACACTGCACTTACACCTCCAGTGTTGCTTTCCTGTGTGGAAAGGAAAACTGTGTGTAGCTCATGGGATTTTAGAGTGTCTAAAACTTGCCAAGTCACAGATTTTAGAGGTGAGGTGCATTTGGAATGAATGGGATGGAGAAGCAGTGCAACATGGAAAAGAGGAGCATAGAAATAAATAGAGGAAAACATCTTGGATTGTTTCTTTCATTTTCATTTCCCTTCTGGAAAGCTGTTTCAGTTTTCCAGGAATCATCTGCTGTCTGCTCTTCTCAAGAGTCTCTCATGGAGAACAAGGTTGAGCCTCTGTCACAAGATTTGCCACCAGCTGCAGCTTCTCTTAGCTTTCCACAGTGCACAGTGTGTGCAGCAGGACTTCTGCAGCAAAGCAGGACAAATGTTAGGAGAACTTTACATGTCCGTTCTTTTCCTGCTGGGCTGGGGAGTTGTGCCACTGGTGAAGTTTTCATTGTGACTGTTTGTGCTGGTTTCAGGCAAATTTTGGAAGGAAACCTCCAAAAGGGGTCAGTCTAGAAAGCAAGTTCCAGTGGCCCCTCCCCCTACTAGCTGAGGAAAAGACTTCCCTCCAGAGCGGGTTTAAACAATTCCAAGAAAAAGGAAAGTCACAGTCCGAGGAACTTCTCTGCCCCAGCTAGCTAAAACCAAATTGCTAGACCTGGGCTGTGAAGGCATCAGGAAATTTCCAAGTCTGGGCACTGGCGGTCCCAGCAAACACCAGATCTGGATGATGCTGATGCCAGAACCTGGAAATATCCAAAGTTTGGCTTTCTGTGCCAGCAAATCCCTGGACTTGGGCTGTGCCAGCACCAGGAAGTTTTCAGATCTGGGTGCTGGCGCTGCCAGCAAACACTAGATCTGGGTGGTGTCATTGCCAGTGACAGAAATCTGCCAGATTTGGGCTCTGCTGGCACCGGGAAATTTCCAAATCTGGGCACTGGTGCAGCAAACACAAGATGTGGGTGGTGCCAGACCCAGTAGCAGGAAGCTGCCACAGGTTTTAGCTTTCTGTGCCAGCAAATTGCTGGACATGGGTGGTGCTGGAACAGGGAAATTTCCAGATCGGGGCACTGGCAGTGCCAGCAAACACCAGCGAAACCTTCTGGTCCTCGTCCGGACCGTTGGCCAGTGGTTTCCCTGAGAACCAGCTCTGGCCACTTTACAGACAGAGACTGCTTTCACCTGGTTGTGTGGAAACAGAACTTTACTGAAGGCAAACACAACAAACAGGATGGCGTGCACAGTACAGAGAGCGAAGCAGAAAAAAGCCTGGGTCCAGGATCTAGCAGGGATATTTATACATTTATTTATGGGGAGGGGTTAAGGTGGGATCTGAGGGAAGGATCCAAGAGGAAGGAATGATTAAGAATATTACAATTTTGGGGCAAAAAGTAACCAATGGTAGCAAAGAGAACTCAGAACTTTCTAGTAACAATCTGCATACCTGAACAAGAGGATTATGGGCGGGAGCTCCTGCTCACCCTAAAGAGGGTTTTCCCAAAGCCTTAAGCCGAGGTCTCCTTCTTTTAAACCAACCCAAACACAGCAGATCTGGGTGCTGCCAAGTTTGGGCTTTCTTTGCCAGAAAATTGCTGCCTTTGGGTTTTGCTGGCATCAGGAAATTGCCAGATGTGGGCACTGGCAGTGCCAGTGCACACCAGATCTGGGTGGGGAATGTGCTGGCACCGGGAAATTGCCAAATGCGAACCTTCTCTGCCAGCAAATTGCTGGAATTATGCTGTGCAGGCATCTGAAAAATTCCGGATCTGGGCACTGGCGGTGTCAGCAAACATGAGATTGGGTTGCTTTAAATCCCTTTTAAATCCAGGAATTTGCTTGATTTAGGCTTTCTTTGCCAGCAATTTGCTGGAATTGGGCTGTGCCAGCACCAGGAAATTGCCATGTTTGGACACTGGCAGTGCTGGAAAACACCAGATCTGGGTGGTGCCGGCCCCAGGTATTTGCCAGCTTTTGTATTTCTGTGCCAGCAAATTGCTGCACTTGGGCTTTGCAAGCACTGGGAAATTTCTGCATCTGGGCAATGGCAGTTCCGGGCAACACCAGTTTGTGAGAGCTGAAATGAGGGATGTGGGACTCCAGGCGGCTCTTCAAAGTGCAGTTTATTGTATCCAAGGTGATACAGCAGTCCAGAGTCATGGGTGACAGAGCTGTGCTACAGCTGTCAGCTCCAGCTGCAGGCCTGGAGACCCTTAGTTTAGGTTACAAATGCATTATATACTTTTCTTTGCTGAGCATCTTCACACAATAGAACCAATCTATACATTAATTTTTACCTATAGCCAATCATAGCTACTATCATTACCATATTCATGTTACTATTCTCCAATCACTAAAAGTTAGTACATTACAGTTTAAGCTAAAAGTTGTTTTCCAGTTTTCTTGCAGTGGAAAATTCTGAGACCTTTTTTCTACTTGCAAAATTTGCTGACTTGTTTGCCTGTGCTATCTTTCTGCTTGGTAAAATCTTCTTGTTTGAGGTGGGCTTATCCTTTGCTCTAAGTCAGAAAAACCCCTTCTAACTAACACTTTACCTTCTTAGCTATCCAAAAAGACTGGCTCATCAATTCTTTTCTTTTATATCAAAACTTGCTTTCATTTATATTCGTCTTCAGACATTACATTCAAAAATCTTTCAGCCAAGCATACACATCTGTGAGACTTTCTTGTCAAACTGCATCCCTGTATAGTGGTCAAGTGCTTGAGGCCAGGAGCACCTGGACAATGGGGACAGTTCTTTCCTATAGGAAGGAAATCACAGAACTCCAGGGTTTTGAAAGCACATGAGAAGCAGTCCCCAGAGGCCAAGGCAAGCCAGACCTGTCTGTCCTTGCAGCTTTTGTCTGAAAGCAACCCTTGGATATATGGGGAGTTTTGGGGTGGAATTCCATTTCAGCCATGGGTTCCTGGACAGGAATGACAGTTCTCCATAGAGGGGCAAGGGCCCCTCACAGCTGCTCATGGTCCCTCACAGCCCCACATGGCCCCTCACAGCCCCTCACGGCCCCTCACAACCCCTTGTGAGATGCAAAGCTGTGTTTCGTGTCAGGTACAAACAGGCAATGTGTGTACTTGTGAATGAGAAATGTGTGGATACCGACAATGGGATAGTTGTGAATTCTAGTAATAACTGAGGAAAATAAAGCATGGAAAAAGACTTTTGAACCTATCTTTTGTTTGCAAATTAACCCTAGTTGATTTAGGAGCATTTGAATTAAAGTGTTATAGATGTTGCTTTTTGCGTGCATTTAATCCATAAAGAGTTCTGCAATAATAACCTTTTGAAGTATAATTTTAGAATATTACTTGTATTATTGAAACTGTAGCTTTGGAATATATATAAAGGAAATATGCTTATCTCATGCCTTATTGAAGCAGAGAAAAACAGCTTGAAAAAGGAAGATGAACATCACCTCAAGGGTTTATGGTTTCGACCAAAGGGACGCTGGACATCACTGTTATGAGATTTAGAGTCTCTGCAATTAAAAGGTGGACACACATCTGGGGAGCTGGACTCCACCAGATGGAATTAGTCTTTCTTCTTTTGGAAACTGGACCGTCACCATCTGGGAATTCTCCTTTGAGATACATCCTGAGAAATTAAAATCACAATAGTTTTTAGAATTGTGATGTAATAATTTGGAATAAAAATTGCTGATGAGTAAAAGATTGGAAATAGAAACTGCTGAAAAAAACTGATGGGTACCCCTGTAAATACCTGTAACCATCAATTATCGGTGTGCAGTTGGAGGGAAAACTTCCCCCACTGTACCTGGCACTGTATTGCTCATACTTTACCATATTAAATAATAAATTGATTGCTGCTTGAATATTGGACTAGTCAAGCTTTTGATTCATAACACCCTCACGGCCCCTCACAGCCCCTCACGGCCCCTCACAGACCCAGTCCCGGCGCCCCTCCCAGAGGAGGGGTCGGGCCCTGCTTGCTCGCCTTTCATTTCAGTCCCTTCATTACAGCAACAAGCAAAGAAAGCTGAAATGGAGCGTTTCCCCAGCATTTCCCTCGGGGTTAACTGCGGGCTGAAGCTCTGTGCTGGCGCTGGCCCCAGCGCCACCATCCCTGCAGCCGCCAGGCCTTTGCTGTCCCCCCGTGTCCGTTCCCTGTCCCCGAGTCCCGCCCGGCTCTGGCAGCAGCAGCAGCCGCAGCGCAGGGGGCGCCGGCCCGGCCCAGCCGGGGCTCCCGGCCAGGAGCAGCAGCAGCGCCGGCCCCTTCCCACCTGCTCCTGCCTCGGCTCCCAAGGGCTTTTAACAGCTCAATTCTGGAGCACAGCAGCCAGCACCCACACACAGCCCTGACTGCTCAGGGCCCACCTGTGCTGCCCTGAGCCAGCCCTCAGAGGAAGAAAGGATCGGGCTCCAGCGCTGTTTTCAAGGCTCTTTTACTCACCCTGAGCTGACAGCAGGAGGCTGCTGGTGCCTTTGCCTTGGGAATTCCAGATCACGGTTGCTCTTGGCCCTCTTCTGCTTGCCACCTGAATTTTATCAGTACAACTGCACTTGCCTCTTTCAATCACTGCTGCCCACTGTGCTTTTGTGATGGTGAACTCAGTGTTTTTGTCACAGGCATCATGATTAGCAGAGACTGAAATGCTCACAAGTCCTTGAGCACCAAGTCGAGGGGAATGAAAGCATCACAGACCACTTTTGCAGCACTCAAACACAGCCCTGCTGCTGGTGCTGTTGAAATAGAATCAACCTACAGAGACCATCACAGAAATTGCCTCTGGAGTGGCAAATCAAATGAAAAAATCCACCAGGAGAACGAAAATACTGAAGTTGGCTGCCTTCATTGCTTCCTCGGAGCAGCAGAAAATGGAGATGCCCAGAGGTATCTTGCACTGCTGCTGATCCCAGTTGGAGCCCTGCCCTCTGCAGAGTCCCAGCGGGAACCTGAACCCAGCCCGGGGAGCTCCCAGAGTGTCCTGGAGATTCTTTCTGCATTCGATCAGGCTTGCATTCCCCAGCAAGTCCCCAACAAAACCTCCTGTTTTCTTGGGTTAGAACAGGCACAATGAAAAACTCAGCAATGGCACAACTGTCCAGCCCACAAGGAAAAGAAAGGACAAGTTGTCAAGGAATCCAAACATTTGTCTTGCTTTGCTGCAGAAGTCGTGCTGCTCACGGTGTGGAAAGTCAAGAGAAGCTGCAGTTGGGGGCACATCTTGTGACAGAAGCTGCACCTCGTTCTCCAGGAAAGGTTCTTGAAAAGGGCAGACAGGAGTGTGGAGAAGATTCCTGGGGAAGTGAAACAGCTTTCCACAGGTGAAATGAAAATGGAAAGTGTTATGTTTGTCCAATTATCTCATCATAAAAAAACCCAATAATATTAAAAGTAATAGCAATTTTAATTGAATAGTTAAAATAAAAAAAAATTAAAATTTGATACAATATAATTTGATAAAAATAAGAGATAATTTGGTTCCAATAATAGCGCATAAGCAAACGATAACCGCGGGGTACGGAGGGCAGAGTTCTGGGACTCTTGCCACCTCACGTACCAGCTTGCCAAGTGAAAATCACCCCTTATATGTCATGTGTCAATACCATCTCTTCTCATTTTCGGTTCATCATATCTCTATCTCCGCCCTCATTACCACCCTTATCACGCATGCGCCACCACTCGGTTTGGTGTTCACACAAGTCTTTGGGGGTCGTTTTGAATGAAGACCTCTCCTCTTCCTCTTTGTCTTTTAATTCACCTTTGGGTTACACATGCGCATCAAGCCAGTACAATGTAAGCCAAGACTAACGTATCACTGCATCTACATATCAAGGCAATAAATCCCTTCTAATTAGCATTTTCTGGTACCCAACCAGGTTCTTGGTAATTTTTAGCAACTGTATCTTCAGCTCATTTCCTGTGGTCCTTGAGAACATCTGCTGGGGGGGGGATGGAGCCCCTCCTCTCCCTCTCTTCTTTGGCATTTAACTATTTTATTATTCTCAAATAATAATTACTGTATCATTATTGATTACTGTTTCAATCTTTATCAGCACAAATCATACCTATTTATCACAAATCTCTCATTTCTCTTTTTGATCATTATGATTCGTGCTGCATTTAAAAAGCTGTGCCCTGATGTCTTTTATATTTTTCAGAATTTTGGTTTTCTTGTTGTCTCTTTTCAGCTTCAAACTTTTCTAGCATTTCTATTACTGCTTCTAGTCTTTCACACTTTCAAGTTTAGTTAGCATGTCCTGGTCTATTTCAATCTTTTTAAGTCCTTTTTGTCTTTAACAGGGGTCGATTTAGCTTTTAATACCATTATAGATCTTGGTTTTACTTTTTCTGCTGATTCTGAATCTAGAGACATTGTTGAAATTTGCATCTTTTGAATCACTGAGTGAATTAGCCTAATAAAATACAAAATCATACAAGGCAGAAACATAAGTCCTAGAATTGAGCATAACAACATGAACTCTAACAGTTTCCTCCAAACACTTCTAAAGAGGTTACCCCACCAATCAGTTTTCAAGATTGAATTCCACTTTTGTACCGGCACATGAGCTACTCTTTTAATCTTTTTTGCAAGTTCTGTGATAGCTTCTCCATAATTATTAATTTCTACATAGCACTCAGATTCATTAAAACTCCTACAAACTCCTCCTTCTTTTGCTAACAGATAGTCTGGGGTGATCCTGTTTTGGTACACAAACACCCACATTCGTGTATATTGCCTGGCCAACATTTTTAAAGCATCGGAGGTGCGATTTGAGACCACCTCTACTACTGCTTGGAGCCTTATTAATCGATTCAACAGATAAACTGGGGTCCTATATCTCCATGACCCATCCTGAGCTCATGTTGCTGGGTCATAATATGCTATAATTCGTTCTGAAGGCTATTTGTCCTCCCCCCAGTTTTGATTCCCTCCTGCTGTTGGAAAATTTAAATTCAAATCTCCTTTATTCCACTGCATGGTTTCATACAGTGGAGTTCCTAGCACATTGCTCCTAGACCTCAGTAAAACAAAGAAGGAGGGTTGTATTACTCCCAAAGTACAAGTTCCTCCCCATTTTTGAGATAACTCACTGTATGCTCGTTGCCCACAAATTTAATATATCCCATCTGGGGCTTTCCATTTCTTATCAGTTTTCTCAGGTTGTTCCCAATAAGACCTCAGGCTGTTGATGGACTGGTAGGGGTTAGCTCCAGGACTTCTGTACCAGCATAAATTAGTCTGTTAATCTTATTCACAATTTATTTCTTTTATTGGTCCCCAATATCCGATGGGGTTTTCAGGTCGCCAAATTTTTGAATGATTATCCATATTAACCACCAACGTGGATTGACAAGGAGTATGCCCTACTATTTTATTAAATTTCCTTCCTTCTCAAGTTATACAAATGGTTCCAATTACTTGATGGCTTAAAATCCATCCTTCAGGTCTCTTCAATGTTCCAGAAATTTGGGTGTGGTTCTACTTTAAAAATTGCTCTGGAGCTAAGCTCTCACTTTTCTACGGCCATCTTTTAGCCATTTTTTAGACCTCTACAAATCTCACATTTGGATAATTCCAATTCTGTAGCAATCCTTTGCATCAATCCTACAAACCGATTCTTATTCAAGGCTGGCAAATTCCAATCTTTGTAGTACTGTTTTAGCTGTTTATATAATTTAGCTAATTCTGTTGACTCTTTTCTCTTGTTCTTTCTTCTATTCCCCTTTGTTTCTTTTTTTTTCTTTTATTTTCTTTTTCAATTTTTCTTTTAGTGCCCGGCCTCCTATTCTTATACTTGGATCATCTTTATTATGATTTCTTTCAAAACAAAAAAACCTTTCATATTGAGGGCCAATCTGATTACTAGGGGGATAAGGAGCTCGTCCATTATATCCCAATTTTTTTTCTACTCAATACATCTTTCCTTCCTTAATACAAACATCTATAACACTGCTGCGATTGTAGCAGGCAGAACTAGCATATGGGTGTGTTACAAACACAGATTCCACCTTGTCCTTAATCCACACAGGTTGATTACAATAGTCACAAATGTTGAAATTGCTGGGACTTGGTTTTTGCCTTGTTTGCTTTTTCATTGCTGAAACTCTGTCCAGTGTGGCTTTCTGGCTTTGGCCAACTGCCCAGGGTACCAGAATGATCACAGTGAAAATAATCCTCAGGAAATCTACCATTTTACCTTTCTCAAGGCCCCTTGGGTTGCAGCCAAGGGCCGAGATGCCAGTCTTCTCGGTAGCAAAGGTAATATCCCGGCATCTAGTCACCGGTGCTTTTAGTATTTTTGGTACCCATAGCCCCACAGAGTTTGCTTGTCTCTTTTTAAATGCTGTTTCCCAGTTCTAGCTGGTTAAGAAGCAATAATTAAAACAAAAAGAACAGGGAAAAGATTAGGCCAGAATACCATAAACCTGTATTTTCCAAAATTTCAGGGATGTGCCAACTACAAGAAGATTTTTCTAATTATTTTGTGCTTCAGGGGCGGGGAATGCATTAAGTCACCATCTCCAATAGGCACACTCGCGGCGCCAATGTGCCCCTGGAATGTGCCTATGATGTGGTGTATAGACTTCTTCTCCGCCACAACTATCAATTTTGAGACACTGGTCTATAATATTATGAGTTGCTCGTTCTCTTATTTGTGCTATAGCAAATATAGCAAGAACCAATTGATCTAAGTTTTCTATTAATCTAATTGCTGCTGGAAGGGTCTCATCTCCCAGTCTCAAAGGTATCTCAAAAAAAATTATTAACAATACATTCTATAGTTAGCGGGCTAAATACATAACCATAGCAAAGCAAGCAAATAAATTGTCTCTTCTTTTCTTCTCTCTTACTTTCCACCATGAGTTAAAGCAAAGTGTGCAAACAATACATATTCAGGGATGACACTTTAAACCATGTTTACTGCATTCCCAATGTTTTACTTGTCTCTGCTCTCTTTCAACAACAGCTGTTATCAATCGCAGTTTCTGGAATTGCAGTTCTGTAATCAATTCTAATAATGTTGCTGGTGCATGACCCTGAAGGAGATCTTCAATCTTTTTAGGCCGTTCCCACTGGTTCAGAAAGTCTTTTATTCTTTTTCCACCGGCGTTCTTCTGCCTCTGAGCTCAAGGGAATTGCGGTTAGCAGCCATCCAGGATGCCTAGTTCATTCTTAATAAATCAGGGTTAATATAAATCAACTTAAATCCCACCATATTATCACATTCTTGGAATTTCATGTTCCAACAATATTTTAGCTACAGTTTGAACTGTAGCCCGAGCTGCTGGAAATGCTTTAACCCACTGAGTTAATTCATCTATTATAACTAACAAATATTTCCACCGACCCACTTTAGGCAATTCTATAAAATCAACCTAGATCTTTTCAAATAGCTTGTAGGCTGTTTTGCATCCTCCAGAGGGAGGGGTTTTTAACACTTTCGTTTTTACTTTTTGACAGGTGAGACACCTCTGGGTAATTTGCTTTCCAATTTCAAATATCCTTATACACCCATAAAATTTTAAAAAGTGATCACAAAAGGCTCTTGTTCCCCAGTGTGTCCGTCTATGCAAGTTATCTAAGATCTAATGTGCCACTGGTTTTGGCATCATAATCCTGCCATCAGGAAAAACTCACTTTCCCTCCTTAAATGTTGCTCCTAATTTCTTTATAGTTGCCAGTTCTGCTAGTGGAAGGGAAAGTGTCTCCTGCTGAATTTCTAGTTTTTGTAAGATCATTATTTCAGTATCTCTTTTTCTTAAGGTCACTCTTTTTGCTTCTTCATTAGCCAAATTATTTCTCTGACCCTAATATCCCTCCCTCTCTGGTGTTCCTTTACATGAACTACTGCTATTTTCTTTGAGCCTTTTAAAGCTTCAAGTATCTGAATTATCAATTCCCCGTGTACTAACCCTTTCCCTTGAGTGTTTATAAGTCCCCTTTCTTTCCAAATTTTTCTAAAAGTATGTACTACACTAAAAGCATATTTGGAGTCTGTAAAAATAGTCCCTTCTTGCCCTTTTAGTATTAATAATGCACAGAGTAATGCATACAATTCACAGGCTTGTGCTGACCAGGAGGGACTAAGGGGACCAGACTCCTTTACCCTCAACTTTTTCCCACTACACCTGAATGCCAACCCGTGTCATTAATTTCTAGATTATCTTCTTCAGTTAAAGAATAAATTTTAAGTTTTCCTTCACAGGGTTTTATCTGTAAATTTAAGGCTATTATTAGATCTCTGCCTAACAAATTATTCTCGGCCTCTGATATCAACAATAAATCATTTACTCCAAATTTATCATCTGTTTTAATTTGCACTCCTTTTATTACAGGAACAGGGAAAGCTTCTCTCGTAATTCCGATTACTGAAACTCGCTCACGACTTATCTCACATCCCTGGGGTAAATTTGTCACTGTCGACTGAGAAACTCCTATATTTACTAAAAATATAACTTATCAAGGGCTCTTCTGGTGGCATTTCTGTCGCCTTCATTAAACAGAGCCCCTGACCTCCCGGAAAAGTTTCCTCATCATGCTGTTTCTTCCCGCAACTTTTTTTGTAGGTGCTCCTTTTTATAATAGTAAAAACAGGTGGGTCCTGCACCCCTCAAGGCAGGGCAAGAATTTTGTAAGTGCCCATTCTTGTGGCGGGAAAAAACACACAGGTCCTGTGTTCTTAAAAATAGATCCTGACATCTGCAGTTTGTTTTTCCCTGCGGATTTTTTTTCTTTTTTTTCTTTTTTTCTGTATTCAAAGCTGCCTGCATTTCTCTAACTGCCACCACCAAAATTCTGGCATCTGCTTTCTGCTTTTCCTCATCTCTGTTCACACACACCCTTTGTGCTTCTCTCAGTAACTCCTGAAGTCCCCTGTCCTGCCAGTGTTCTAATTTTTCCAGCTTCTTCCTGATGCCGCCCCTCAGGACTCCAAAAGGCAGCAGACTTACTCTCTTCCTGATTAACAGGGACTTTTGAACTCACATACATATTTAGAGCCTGGCAAATCCAATCCTCAAATGATCTGAACTTGGGCCAATATAAATTATCTTTCCGGATCATTTCTTTTGTCCATTTAAACATGTAATACTTAACTATTTTCTGTTTACTTTTTCTCCTTTGGGATTCTCATTCATCCCAAAACCGTATCATCATCCCCAGTGGGCTGTCCTGAGGAATGCCCCCCCCCGAGAACCCCCCTCACGGTTCCCAGATACCTCAAACCACTGCGAATTTTTCCTACAATTCGCAGCCCCTGGGTCAAGGAACTTTTTCCCTGACCCATTTCTGGCAGCAACAAACTAAGAAATTCCCGGTACCAGGAGAGTCTTAGTTTCCCACACTCACCTCATGACTCAACTTCCTCACTTACTACTCTGCCACACTGCCTTTTTAATCTACCTGTTCCACTCCTATCTCTCCCTCTGCAATCTACTTGTTCCACTCCTATCTCTTCCTCTTTCTCAATCTATTAGCCCCGTCCTCTCACCATCTAATCACATACTAAATTGCCTGCTACCAACCCATCCAAAGAAATTGAACCTCTTCATTCACTCTCTCAGTCTCCCCACTGAGTCAATCCCTCCTGCCCAAGGACCTTCCCACAGGTGCCTGGACCAGGGATCCCCTCCTTCCCCCTGGGTCAAACCCTCCCGGGGTCCCCACTCATTCACTTTTCTTTCATTTCCCTCCTTTCCCGGCCGGCCTCCTCTCGGACAGCACGAAAACGCGGTACTGGGAGGTCCCACTCGCTTCGGGGGTCCGGGACTGCCCAGCCCCCATCTCAGACACTCCACACACACTCACACATGCATACAGCCGCCCCCCGACCCAAAACCTCATGATACTCACAGCCTCCTTTTCTCACAAGGGTCTTCATGCACAAAGCAGTTTTCTATGGGTACTCTCTCTCCTACAAGCCGGCACTCTGATGGGAGCCTTTCTTGCGCGCTCTTAAAAACTGATTTGCTTATGCATTATTGTAAAAAAGACTCTCTTTTCCCAAGGGAGAGTGGTCTAGCCTTGGGACCACTTAAAAGTCTGGTGGGGAGCTCCTTCCCAGAAGCTATCCACCTCCCTGGATTTAAAAGAGTCCCGGGTATCGGCACAAAAATTGTTATGTTTGCTCAATTATCCCATCATAAAAAAGCCAAAAAGTATTAAAAGTAGTAACAATTTTAATTCAATAGTTAAAATAAAAAAAATTAAAATTTGATACAATATAATTTGATAAAAATAAGAGATAATTTGGTTCTTATAATAGCGCATAAACAAACGATAACCGCGGGGTACGGAGGGCAGAGTTCTGGGACTCTTGCCACCTCACGTACAAGCTTGCCAAATGAAAATCACCCCTTATACGTCATGTGTCAATACCATCTCTTCTCATTTTCGGTTCATCGTATCTCTATTTCCGCCCTCATTACCACCCTTATCACGCATGCGCCACCACTCGGTTTGGTGTTCACACAAGTCTTTGGGGGTCCTTTTGGATGAAGACCTCTCCTCTTCCTCTTTGTCTTTTAATTCACCTTTGGGTTACACATGCGCATCAAGCCAGTACAATGTAAGCCAAGACTAACGTATCACTGCATCTACATATCAAGGCAATAAATCCCATATAATTAGCATTTTCTGGTACCCAACCAGGTTCTTGGTAATTTTTAGCAACTGTATCTTCAGCTTCTTTCCTGTGGTCCTTGAGAACACCTGCTGGGAAGGGGGGGGGGGGGGGGGGGGGGGAGGTGTAGTAAACCCCTCAGCTTTAGCCAGGGCCCCTTGGAGAATAGAATGCTGACACAGCAGCAAAGAAGTTTCCTGTCTCCAGGGACATCCGCCTTGTACCTTATCCCTATAGCCATGTAAGGCAATATGTTGTTAACCCTACTATTGGTCACTTATGGTCACTCTAACACCTTTGCCATTGGTCAGGATTGATTCCAGGCCAAGGGTATAAAAGTAGCATACTGTACCCCTACTAACTCGGAAGAAGAAGAGCTGAGACCCTTCATGGACCCTCCAATAAAGCCATACACGTGGAACAGCCGGCGTCTTCTTCTCTCTCTACCGTCTGCTGGAGCCTTAGGCCAAGGGAAAAGCTACCTAGCAAGCAATGCTGAAATCACAAGAGCTGCCTAATCACTAAGAGCTGAATATTCCCTGCTTGCTAGGGCTGTCCTGCGGCCTTGGTCTGAGAGCGAGCTGGCTTCTGGCACCCAGTCCCCTTGGAGACTGAGCTCTGGAGCTGTAATAGCTTGCCTAGGATAAGACCAAGCAAGGCTCATTTCGGGGGGGGTGGAGCCCCTCCTCTCCCTCTCCTCCTTGGCATCACAACTTTTAACTATTTTATTATTCTCAAATAATAATTACTGTTATCATTATTGATTACTGTTTCAATCTTTATCAGCACAAATCATACCTATTTATCACAGTAATATATCTTGCTAATTCTGCACTTGGAGGAATTACTCAGGTCTGCAGTCTTTATTACACACCCTGTTCTAAAAGACTTTTATACTATTTTCCCTCTCTCTGTGTTTTCACACTTGTTCAACAAGGTTTTCTTTCTAAGAATATTAATCACAATATCCCAAAGGATTAAAAAATGCTTAGGTATTTTTTCCCTAAGTATTTACTAAAGAAAATTAATAATAAAAACCCTGTATGCATGCTGGATGTAAAATACAAAAAGAAATAAACTTGAAAGTTCTCCCAAAAACCTTAGGAAAAAAACCCCATGTATTCTATAAAACCCAGAGCATTCATCTACAGTATACAAAAATGGGCATGTTCTAGAAGAGAAAATTTGTGCAACGGTTCTGCACAGAATTCTATGCTTTCAAGCTTTTTGCCCTTCAGGGGCAGTGCCATTCTCTGAACTGTAATGCTCTGAGCATGTTCTGCTCACCATGGCAGCTTTCTGCTTTGCCCTGGTATAGATCATCCTCCCAGCAAAGGGGGAGTGCAGCCACCACAACTCGCAGCACCTTCCCACACAGCAAGAACCTGAAGGAGAGAGATGGCTTTCACCAGCTGCTGCGGGTTCTAATAGTGCCACCTCTCAGCTGCCGAAAGCCTGAATTTCTGTGTTGCACTGTGTTAGTTTCCTGAGTCAAATGTTCTGTTATATAGTGGTACGTACAAGTGTTCCCCGAGTTATTACAGTTAGCTTCTCCCCTATGTTATGCCCTCCTACCCAAGTGTCCCTCGAGGAATCCCCTCCCTCCTCACCAGATTTTTCCCTGTCTGTCAAGACAACCCAGCCCCTTTGCCCCATCCATCAGCCCAAACCCTACCCTTTGTTCCAGAAAGTTCCCTGTCCCTCACCCTAAGATCCAATCCCTATCCCAACGCTCTCTCCTCCCCTTGTTCTGATTTGTTGTAGCCCTCAAAACCGCACCCCAAGAGTCGCTTATTGGTTACTGTATGGTGTCCACTCCCTGTTTTGAAAGATTTTAAAAATCCGGTCACAGGGATGTTGGGGGTTTTTGCAACATCTGTTCCCTTTGGGAATTCTTGCCTGCACGACCTTCCCCCCGCCTCTCCTGATGAATTTGCTGCACTTAATGCCGCAGAAGAGCCTCCTCTGCTTCCTTCACTCGGTCCTCCAGGGATCTCTACTGCTCGGCATTTGGCCTAGAGGTTCTGGCTCAGGCAAAACCCCAACCTAGCCAGTTCCCCACTCTTGCCATTGTCTCTGGAGCATCACAGAGCTAGCCAGGGCTGCGGAGGGCAGTGACAGTGACCCATGGCCTGGCATGTCACAGCCCCCAGAGCCACACCTGCCAGGCCACAAGCCCCAGCCCTGGTGCCCACTGCCGGCCTCAGGGGCTCCTGGGCACCCTCACCCTGAGTGCAAAGGCAGCCTCAGGAGCCCCCAGGGCGCTCTGGATCCAGGCTGCAGACACCCTAAAGCCAGCACTGAAAGGGACATGGATGGGGACTGCAGCTGGATCTTGCAGTGCTCACTGCTCCTGACTACTCTCTAAGTGAACCCAAACCTCATTGGCAGCACCTTGAGCACATTGACCCTGCTCGCCCATCCTGGAACGTGGTGTTCCCACATCCTGCACCAGCCCTTTGCAGGGAGTGACCAGCTCCCAGCTGCTCTGCTACCCTGGCCTTACTTTCTGTTTGCCAGCAATGAACTTAACGGATACACTCCTGAGAAACCTAGCACAACATTTGCTTCTCAGGAGCTCTTTGGCAAAAAGACTCCACTAATCCCTAGTTTTTGCACAGAGAAGGAGGTCCTGACAAAGCATGAGGCACAGGCAGGGCTCTGGCATATGAATTCCTGAGCGGCAGGATTCCACCCATTGTTGTTCTAGCTACTTTGTTGATATTTTAGAGCCAGTTCTGGACAAGGGCTGCTGCTGACAGGATAGGAAAACGTGGAGAAAAAAAGGTGCAGGAGACAACAACAACAAAAAAAAAAACCAAGGGGGAAAACCCTTAGAAATACAGAGCACAACAGAAGTCCTTGGAGATGGTTCAATAGAAAATGCCACCAGCAGTGAGCAGAGCCCGAGGTTGCTCACTGCCACCCCAGGGGCTCCTCAGTCCCCTGCTGGTTTGTGTCTGATGCAGCCCTGCCTGGAGAGGGCTCCAGGCTCTGGTGTTCCCAGCTTGCTCCAGGCTACATTCTTGGCAGCACTGAAAGAAGAGGTGAAACAAAGAGCCATTTTCTGTCCTGCCTGCAAACTCTTCTCCTTCGGTGCCACTGCCAGAGATCATCCCTCTGTCAGCTTGGCACTGTGCCTGCTGCATCCTCGTCCTTGTCCCTTGCATCAGCTCCTGCACATCATCAGCACTCGCTGTCCCACATCATGAACAGAGAGAGCTGTGTCAGAAGAGCAAGGAGTGCATTTTCTTGGCCTTTCTAACAGACACAAGAAGCATGAGTCCAAATAACTTTGTTGTTTGTTCCTGCCCTCCTTTTTGATAACTCTTTTCTGCTTTAATGCAAAAGCCTCTTTTCCTACATGGATGGAATGATCTGGAATTGGCAGTTGCTTCAGGCTGTCAGGCACCATGGGAGTTTTGTCTTGTCTCTGATGAGGATTTGGTGAATTTTCCATTGGTCACTTGGTGGTGTCACCATGGGCTGAGCTCAGTGGCCGACTCTGCTGTCCCCAGGGGATGCATTGGGACGCAAAGCCCCTCAGGGCTGGAATTCGGGGTTGGGTGGGCTCGGAGCGCCCAGGGCCTGGGCCCGTGAGGAGCTGCTGCTGGCCCTGGCTGTGCTCGGCCCGCTGTGCCGAGCAGCCACGGCCATGGAGACACAGGCGGGAGCTGTGGCCGAGGCCGGCAGGCGGCCTGGGCTGGCTCGCAGCTGCGAGGACGCCGGCAGCCTGTGCCCTGAGGCCGAGGCCATGGCGGGCGGTTTGCGGGCAGGGCTTTTCCGAGCCGGCCGCAATGTGCTGCCTCCTGTGTTGGCCCGGCTGCGGCAGAGGCAGGCGGGAGCGCGGCGGGGCCGGCAGCGGCGGGCAGAAACCGCAGAGAGCAGCCGGGCCCGCTGCGGAGCGGGATGGAGCTGCCGGGCAGCCCTCGGCCGTGTCTGTGCGCACAGGGCAGGAGCAGAGCCCGCAGCAGAGGCAGGAGCCGCGGCAGGAGCCGGCCACAGCGGCAGCTCGCCCCTGCTGGCCACAGCAGCAGCCGCTCGCCTCCGAGGCTCCGGCGCTTCCCGAAGACGAGGGGCCCGGCCCCCAGCACGCCCTGGAGCCCCGCAGCGAGAGGAGCCGCCGGCGCCGCAAAGGGCAGCGCAGAGAGCGCAGGGTGAGGAGGAGGACGTGAGGCTCGCTCTGCGCCGCGCTGGGGCAGCTCTGCCCTGTCAGCCTTTGCCTTGAGCCCTTTGCTTCTTTTCCATGAGCCCTGACCCCCGTCCTTGGCCAAGGGCCCCCGCAGCCCTTTCCAGGGCTGCAGGAAAAGCTGCCTCAGTCACAGAATCACAGAATCACTGGCTTGGAGGAAACTTTCAAGATGATGGAGTCCAACCTATGGCCTAATACCTCAACTAAAGCACAGCACCGAGTGCCACATCCAGTCTTCCTTCAAAGGCTTGCAGGGATGGTGAGTCCACCAGCTCCCTGGAGGGGTCTGTCCCAGGAAGAATCAAGATAACACTGGGGCCTTCTACCCCCTGGCGCTTGGAGCTCTGGAAGTTTGTCTTTCTGCTTAGGCAAAGGCCATGGAAAAGGACCTGGAAAAGTAGTCACTAATCGAGTAGCCTACAGAGCTCTAAATTGATGTGCAGGGAATACAGAAAAGACAGAAAAGAAAAAAGGCAAAACTCAAATGCCATCAGCAAAGTCTTGGGCATGAACACATAGCTGCAAAGGGTCTTCTCAGCCCTATTTCTTTGTATTTCTGGGAACCAGAGGAATCCTGCTTGAGCCTCTGGGGAGATGGGTTTGGGAGGTAAAAGTTCATGTCTTTTTTCTCCTTGGGGCAGCTCCTGTTGCTAGCATCAGCTGAGCCTCTCTCCAGCCTGATGCCTGTTCTGATTGTTGCAGCAAAAAAACTCAAGGCAGACAGAAGACACTGACGCTTGCAGAGACGTGACTTTTTCCAGTGCCAGCTGGGAGTGGGAGTCAGAAGAAAAACTCGCGAAAGCACAGCTCCATTGGAAGATTGCCTTCCTTTTCATTGCGTAAAGAAGCTCTAGATCCACTTGTGAATTGTCAGTTGTTTGTTAAGGATGCGAAGTTCTCTTTCATAATTTTTTTCATGTGGTTTGGAAGTGGATGAGGCTCTCGTTCATTCACAAACTCCAGACCAAAGTGCCTTTGGAAGATGGCCCACGTGGCAGTTTTTGCCCAGCCATGGTACTTGTGCATATAAGAAAGCAAGGGCAAAAGGTATTTGCAGCCAAAACCCAGCAAAGCTTGGCTCAGCCAAAACATCCTGGGGAGATAGAGGCCTCCAGCTGTTCCTAGAAATCAGCAGAGTTCAAGCCAAATGGTTGTGTAGCACTAAGTGCAATCTCTGCCTGGATCGGAGCCTTGCTCAGCTGAAGAAGCAGAAAGATCAGCAAGGAGCTCCCAACGGCCCATCACATCATTTTGATTTTGCTCTTCTTGTGTAAGTTTTCAACTAAACATGTGTTTGCAGTTGAGCTAATGAGAGAAAAAAAAAGTAAATAGAGGCTTTATGGTAGGGCCATGATGTTCCACAAGAGGAATCACCGGTGTGCATTTCATTGGACCTCTCTAAATCCTATAAAAATATTGTAGCCCTGATTTAAAATAGGCAGATATGAACCAACTTGGAGAGACAGAGACTAAAATGGCTTATGGGGTTTTTTTAAGAGTGAGAAAAACTACCCAAAAGGTGTTGTTTTGTGACATTTTAAAATATACTACCTCAAAATTACCAACTGCAGCAAATCAAGAGTTTAAAACGGAGTGTTTAGATATATGAATAATTAAAACCACAAAAATGTGAAGATGTGAATGCATGTTTTCATAAAAATAATGAAATTATAGACAAAAAAACACATGCCCTGAACTACAATGCAAAGGCAGGTAGAACTGTACTTGAATGATCTCTTTTTAGATTGCTGGAGTTTTTTCCTTGTGAGGAGGAGCTAGGGTATTGCTGAAGAAAAGTGGCACCAGCAGGACGGGGCAGCTCCGTGCCGTGCTCCGTGCAGAGGCTGCCAGGGGCTGCCCGAAGAGCGCCCTGCTGCAGCCAGAGCCCTCCTGGCCTGGGGCCCGGGAGCAAAGGGCCAGGGCAGCCACCTCCTCCTCGTCCTGACCCTGCCACCGCTCCCTGCTGCTGCTGCTGCTGCTGCTGCTGCTGCTGCTGCTGCTGCTGAGGGAAAGAAGATCCTCCTAAGGCCCCATGAACAAATGCACTTACACAGCCCTGGGGATGACAGTGAAGGAAACCATGTGTCACATAATGCATGTGTGACCAGAGTCACCAAACACCACCTAAACATGGAATTGTTGCACCTCTCTAGGACAGGCAGAAATTTAAAGAATTAACTGGGGACTTGAGGGCAGAAGAGGCCGGAGGAGGAAAACAACTCTGAGGGGAAAAAAACCCACCATATCTGGAGGGGAAAACATCTCCACCTGCTCAGAATTGGTCGAGGGAGCATGTCTCTAATCCTCTCCTGAAAGGGATGCTTTAGGTGACCTTTGCACCTCCAGCTGCCTTGGACCCGAGCCAGGAAGGTTCAATTATGTAAATGTTACATAGATAGATAGATAAATAGATAGATAGTTTGATAGATAGATAGATAGATAGATAGGTAGATAGACAGACAGATCTCATGACTGAAATCTCTCTTTACTGTCCTCTCTGTTGCTACACACATCAGAACTTGGTAGCCAGTGCCCCGCTCAACTACAATCCTGAGATTGCTCTCCTGTTGCTTCAAAAAAGCACACTCTTGGGGAATCTGGAGCATGTGGGTCCCTATGGAATGCAACCAGACCCAGAGCATTGCACTGGGAACTGCACTCTTTGTGTTCTGTTCTCAGGCAAGTTCCTCTCTTGGACTCGATCACACTGGTGGTGCTGAAGTGGCTGGAATCAGAAATGCAGCCCAGCCCCTCCCAGCTCCTCTAATCTCTGAGCACCAGCTGGAATGCAAGGGCATTGATTTCCTGCTCAATTCTCAAACACAATACACACTGATTCCCTGGGCTGCCAAAAGACACGGGAGCCGTTACTCTGAAAGTGATGTGTTTCTGCCAGTGCTGGAAAAGGGCAGGAAAACTGAGAAAAAGCTCCCTTGCTCCCTGCAGAAGGAGAAATTACACAAGGCTTCCCCTTCTAGCAAACAAACAAACAAAATATGAAAGTGTTACCTACTCCAGTGTCTAAAGCACTTGGATGCAGTGAAGGGATGTTTGGCACTGAAACAGCCTTTGTGCTGAGCATTGGATCTATGGATCTAAGGCAGGGATCTATGGAAGTCTGCCTGAAGGTCCCTCAGGAGCCCCCATTGTCCAGGCTAAAGCTCCCTCAGCACCTCCTCCCTGGCCTTGTGCTGCACCCCCTTGCCCAGCTCCCCTGTCCTTCTGTGCACTCGCTGCAGCCCCTCCATGACTTTCTGCTTCCCAGGGCCCACAGCTGCACACAGCACTCCAGCTGTGGCCGCAGCGCTGCCCAGCACAGGCCACGCTCACTGCCCTGCTCCTGCTGCCCCACTGCTGCCGGCACAGCCACCGTGCCCTTGGCCTTCTTGGCCCCCTGGCCCCACGCTGCCTCATCTTCAGCTGCTCAAGGCCGCCAGCCCTGCGTCCTTTTGGCCCACGCAGCTCCCCAGCCACAAAGGTGCCCATTTCACTTCAGATCCAGCAGGCACCATTGCAAGGTGTACATCCTGGGTTTAGCATTACAAGAAAGCAGTCAAGGACTTGCAGCTTTGCTCCCATTCTGGGCTCCAATACAGTTTTCAAAGCAGACTACACAATAGAAAGTATCAACAGACAAAGTCAGCGTCTGGTTTTTGCCTCAGAAGAAGTATTCAGAACTACTCACTTTGTTTCTTTTGCCACACTAGACAAGAATGGCCCCCCACAGCTTCATGGACAACACAGTCATCTCCTTGGTGCTTATCAAGGACCAAGAAACAGGCAGACTCAGAGCACCTATCTGCTCTGCTACTGGCTGCTCTGTCTGAAGAGGCAAAAGAGCAACCTGGCAACAAAGGCACCAAAATCCCTGACTTCAAGCAGCAACTCTACATCCCCAGTGTGTCTCTGAAATACTCCCAAGTAAGCACACCCAAGAAGTTTGTGGGGACAAAGTACTGCAAAGAACTTGTGTGGTCAGATCAACATTTTTTTGTGCCTGCAGCTACTTGGCCAGTTTGTGCAGGGGGACAGGTCTCTCCAAGCCACAGTGTCCCCTGTGTATCCAACAAGGCTGAGCACAGTGTCTGTGACATGCTCCCTGCTCTGGGAACAGGGAGCCTTCGTGCTTCAGGCTGGCCCCTATCAAAATGCCAAGAAGCTGGTGCCTAAACATGACAGACCAAAGCCCATTGTCCAGCTGTCACAGGCTGGGGGCAATCACTGGGTCCTGGCAGGACTCCAGCACTCAGCATCCTCAGCCCTGCTAGCAACAGTAAAGTGCTGGCTGGTCAGAAACTTGCAGCTCTGCCCTGCACTAAAGACAGCAGCACACACAGCTGGCACTTACTGGCTCAGAATGTTCAGGCTGTGGTGTGAGCACTGATGGAGGCTGGTGCTCATCCACCTCATTTGCCTCCTCTTCGGCCTCCTCTCCATGAGCAGAGGGGGCCAGAGGAGAGACTGCTGTTGGTTCTGTGATCTGTGGACAGACAGCAGTGTGGGGGACAGAAAGTTACCTATAATTTATAACCTTATTTCTATTCAGCACTTTATTCTATTCAGCTCTATTTCTACAACCAGCTCTACTAAGGACAAATCAGAAACTTTGATAACAATGGGATTCTAAGTCACTGTGGCTAAATTTAAATGGGCTAATTCAACAGAATTGCTAATAGTTCTGAATTAGACATTACGCCCTGGCTACTATCGAGAAGCAACATTCTCTCTGCAACATAGCTTTTCATTCTTTGAAAGTTCTGACATGAAAAATTAGGAAATAGCCATGGATGCCTTTGTTATTGCTGCTGCAGACATGGAAATGGATTTTCTTTCAGCCTTCCTAGCTGGCCCTCTATACTCTACTGCCACAGGCCAAGCTCACAGCTTGCTCTACAATTCTTAAGCACCAGGATTCCTTTCTCACTCACCTCAGGATCAGCACCTCTGAATACACGCTTCAGGTGACTTGTGGTGGGCAACGGAAAATGAACAAGTGCTGTGAGAAAACTGCCTGGGCTGCTGAATCTCACAGAAGAGAAGAAGTCAACCCAAACAGAGAGTATTTTTCTTGATCGACATCCCTCCACGTGACATAGTTCTTTCACACAGCCAGCAAGAGATCAGGACAATAATCTTGGTTGTGCCTACACTTCAGCCTGTTCAGCCAGTAAATGAATACAAATATGATCAAGAAAATGCAAATTGTTCTTTAACACTCAATGCTTCTATTCTGTTCTGTCCAACAGATAAAGCAGCTTTTGTTCTCTTGTCTTTCAGGTACTTTTTTTTTAAAAAAAAAGAAGTTGCATGCACTAATTCCCATTAAGTTGCTGAAAACAGTCACCCAGAAAAGCTTGCCCCAAATCCCCCTGAGCTGTGGCAGTTCTATTGTGAAACAGCACAGCAGCAGCTCCAGGCTCAGGAGCAGACACTCACTGCTTTGGTGTTTGCACTTCACTGCAAAGGGAATCACTCTTTTAGCACTCAGCCAAGGGTCAAAATGGACAGTCAAATCCTTTCATTACAAAATTTGGAATAAAAGAAGCTTTCCCTGAGTTCTGGAGAGAACTACAAAGTCTTTAGAAGGCCTTCTGAGAAGGCCTCCCAGTCTGCATTTTGTAAGTTGTCCTGCTTGTCGCAGCAAACTGAGGAAATGACAGACTCTGCTGCCACAGACTCTCCCGTGGAGGGAACGGAAGCCCTGCAGGTTCCCCTGCAAATGCTGCCCCTGTGGCTACAGACACCCCCTTTTTAGCTGAATGCCTTGACAGGAGCTTTACCAAACCGGTGGCATCCTAATGCTCTTTCTGTTTCAAAATCAGAAACTCGGCCACCAAGAAAGAACAGGAAGACATACAAAAGCCAGGTTAGGTTACACCCTAATCTAAACAGAGTTGAAACCTCTACTTACTTGCCAGGCTGGTAATGAAATAGGCAGAATAAACAGTGCCATACACAGTGCAAACTGCAGCAGCGAGTTGCTCAATCATTGTAGCACTGTTGTTCAAGTCTACTCCAACACTACAAAAACCAAGACTCCTGTCAGAGTGCAGCTACACGCTGACAAAGGCCACAATCAGGAAGATGCGCCTGATCTCAGCAAGCCCTAGGGCTGCTCTGGCACTGAGACCTTCCGTGCACCAAGGCAACCTTCTGATGTCACCATGAAAATGCGGCAACCATGCCCTGATATCACAAAGTAAAGTATGACAAAGCAAAGCATCACAAAGCATGTTAGTCTGTGAATTTATGCAAAGCAATCATCAACCTTCCCTACAGCAAACACAAACGAGCCTGGGAAGTTCTTCTCTGTCACAAAGCAGCACAAACTCCCTTCATGGGCCAAACCCTGTTGTTCAGGGATCCAAGAGGAATACCAAGGGTGCCCCAAGCACCTACTGCCTGTACCCCAGCTGAGCACTCAGATGGGACACAAGCAAAGGAAACCAGACCAAGAAAATGGCCCACAGCATTACAGATGTGAGAAATGACTCTCACTTTCAAAATTTTAATGGTTTACTAAACCTTAACAAAGGACTGAATAAGGAAAAATTGCAGCATTGGGAGTCTCTGTGACTAGCAGCCATATGCTCATCTACAAAAAGGATGCTCTGCCTTTTATACCCATAGCCCCTCCAAAAGTTTTGTCAGTCAACTCTTTCTCTGCTGTCCATTGGTGGAGATTACTTTCTTGCATCCTGACTGGAGGTCAGGTGTTGTTACACCCTGCCTGCTGGTCACAAGCCAGCCCTCCCCAAATGCCCTGACTACCAAGGCTATTACAAGGGGGACGGGAAAGAGGACTATGGGAGGATATATTACAATACCATCACTGCACATTTGAACATCCACATAACATCTGCTTCTTTAATTGTCAGAACCAACCATTGCATTACTTGTCTAGAACACACAGAACCAGGAGAGAAGCCACTGTTGGCATCACAGCTGAAATGCTTCCTAACAAATCTCCCCACATATTTGCACCTTTATTGGACATGCCCAGGGCTCCAGTGCGGGTACATCTCTGCCTTTCTTCCCCTTTGGCAGCAGTCGGACTGGCAGCATCTTCCCGCCAGCAGCAGCTGCTCCAAGCTGGGAATGCCACTGGCGGTGCTGATTTCCAGAGGCTTCTGTGTGCCAGGGGAAGCCAAGGCAGGAGCAGGCTGAACGGTGCTGGCGCTGCTGCTGCTCTGTGCCACAGAGCCCCGGCTGGGCAGGGCACGGTGCCCACTGTGCTGCGGGCTCCTTCTCCTGCCACAGCTGGGCACACCTGGCAACAAGGCATGACAACTTGTGGGCAAGCCAAGGAGTTTCTGGGGCTGCACTGCTCTGCACACACCCAGCACACCTGCAGCACAGAATTTTAACCCTCAAACAGGTAAACCAAAGGGAAACAGCTGGACAAGATTTCATTTTGACCATTCTTACCTGCTCAACAGAAGTCTTCAAAATGAATGTTACCAAGCAGAGCCTGATCCCTGCTGCCAGCTCAGGGTTAGAAGAGAGACAATCCTTGATCCCAGCACTGGGTGTGTGGGGAATCACATCCCTAACACGTGCACACCCAGCAATCTCACTTGCTACTTTGTATCCATGGATCTAAGACATATTCAATACTTTGCTGAAACTCACAGGCTAAATATTCCCCCAAATTTTTTTATTAACTCATTGATACCTTTTGCCTTATTGATACTTAAAGCACTTCTCAGTGCTTTAAGTATCTGACATATTTACTGACATGAGTATAGGAGTGTCCTGTAGGTCCCTGCTGGCCTTTGTCACAGGTTCAGGAGGAGACCCATGCCCAAAATAACCCGGGACAAAACGGGGCTTGAAAAGAAAATTCATTCTATTTGTTGCAATAGCAAATAATGCACAGCAACCACTGGATTCCTAAAAATCTGCTGAGCAGGAGAAGGAGGTGGAGCGTGGTGCTCAGCAGCAGGGGCAGGTAGGCAGTGCACTTTCAGGACATCCCCTGGATCAAAACGCTGTGCATCTCATCCTTCTCACCCTTCCAGCTCAGAACCAGGCCTTGTATCTCCTGCTCAGGAGTGGAATTTCCCAGGTATAGCATCGGCTCACACATGGCTGACAAGTGAGATGAGGCCAATGAATCCAGGATTTAAAAGAACTGGAAGAGTTAAAATTTTAGCAAGATTTAGTTATGGGGAAAGAGTATAGGAAGAAGAGTAGAAATAATAAGGGATAGTTAATTTTTTGCAGGTAAGGTAGTTAAGGCTAGGGTAATATATCACTTGTCTGTCTTTACTATGTTTAAAGAAGCAGGATGGGATGCGGATTTCTCTGTGACAAAGAAGAGGACCGTAGCCTGCACCTGGGCCCCGAAATTTCAGCTATAGCCAAGGGGTTCGAAAGCCTGCAAACAGGTCATAAGGAAAGAGGTCAAATTGAGGAAGACGTCTTGGCCTTCATCAGAAGGAGACCATTCCCCACTTTGAAACCCACCAACCCATTTGAAGTGAAAGACTGCAGAAATGTGAAGGAACTTTGGACTCAATTATAATACATTTTAATTCAAAGGAGGGTAGGCAGTGTTATCTAATGAATATGTGTTAGGTTTTTTGGGAATTATATGAATGTGTAAGATATTTTAGATGAGTAGAGATGAGAGAGAGAGCCAGTGATTCTTCACACATGTCTTTAGGAGACAACTCCTCCTGTGCCGGGCTGTAATAAACATACCACCTTCTACCTTTAACTGTGGTGAGTTCTATTCCACACCTCATTTGGTGACCGCGGCAGGAACGCTTCTCTGCTCCAGCGAGAACAACCGGGCTCTGGACGTCTCTGGGCGCTGCCAGGACATTCCTTTCCTGGAGGCACCTCCGCTCTCGGCTGTTCCTCGTGGGCAACAGACAAGACTGCTGGGACTGTGGAGCAAGGGAACGTTTAACTCTGTATAAAGTAACCCGTAAGGCGTACACAGGGGAAGGGCTGTTCATAAGTCACACAGAGACGTCCTGCACACAACGCACGCCTGTACAGTCTGGGTTTGGGTCTGGCTGCTGGCAGAAAGGATTTTCTGTGTCAATAAGGACCTGCTAGCAATTCTGGGGGTGAATGGAGCAAATCCTGTTTTATTGCTGCATTCTTTCCTGTGTGTCGTAATTGTGGTTGTGTTTTCAGTGTGTGAATGTTTGAGGAAGATGATGTGGATGGATCTGTTGTGATTTATGGTGTGTGTTGTGTTGAGAAAAGTGAGCACTCTGTCCCCTCGTAACGAGATACTCCTTTCCCAGTGAGCCTGTGTGTGTGGACTTTCTAATTGCAGGGGTTGGTGCTCCCTGTGACACCTGGTGCCTGGGTATACAAGGGGGTTGAGTGGTTTTTCTCCCACACTGTGGTCATTTGGGACTGCACGGTTGTGTTTGGGGAGATTTTAGGATTTTGTTTGCAACAAGTGCAGCAATTTATGCAGAAAACTACAGTGTGGTGATTTATTATGTTGAACTATGGTAGTTCCTTTCTACCACCCCCTTCCCCGAGGGTTTAAAATCTCCTGCCACAAGGTGGACACTCTCTTTCCTCCACTGGACATCCTCTTTCCTCTCCTGGACACTCCCTTTCTCTCCTGGAGCTGTTCTCCATTAAAGCTGTGGGACTTTGGTCCTGGGAAGAGAGAGCGCCTCTTGTTTTTTGCTTTTGTTCTTGTCAGTGTCACTGGGTCCAGAGCTCACCAAACTGATCCCCCACGAGATGAAAAACAACAAATGGTCCCATATACACAGCTCAGAAATTGGCCACATTTTTGATGGACTGTAGTGTTTGCCACACTTTTGGAATTCCCTATTCCCATACAGGTCAGGCAATTGTTGAAAGGATGCACCACACTCTAAAACCCATTCTAGGTCAACAAAAGGGGAAGTGGCCCAAGCAACACCTCTGATAAGGTTGAGCAAAGCTTTATATGTCTTTATGTTTTGAATAGCTCATTTGCAGGACCTAATCCTCTAATTTTGAGGCACTTTTCAAACAGCACACAGGAAAAATTGAAAGAAAATCCTTCAGTTTTGATCAGAAACCTTGAGTTAGGGCAAATTGAAGGACCATTTTCGCTAATCATTCGGGGCAAAGGGTAGGCTTGTATTTGCACAGGTGCCAGACTTAACTGGCTCCCCGCGAAGGACGTGAAACTGTCTCATACACAAGAGTGCACCGACAATTCCACCAGCAGGGAAATGAGCACGCAGACGTGAGCCGCACGGAGAAGCGACGGTTCATGCCAGACGTTCCCTGTTCAGCCTGTGAAAGCTACAAATCTTGAGTTTGATGTTCATTTTTGGACTGCGAAAATGGTTTGTATCATAGATCTCTTTCATCAAAAGCGTGGTGTCCATTGTGTTCAAAAGAATTCTAAGATAGCCAAATTTGTAAAAATTGAAGGTTAGAGGGACAGTTTAGTGCCCTATAGTTGGCCAGTCCCTGAACAAGTGCTAAAAGATTTGCTTGAGAACTGAAATAGATGGGGAAGCTTCTGCCAAAAAACAGCTGAGCAGGAACATGGAGCTTGATCAAATGATGTACTGGCACTTGTTGGTTTTTCTTGCTCGCTTTTGCTGTGCATACATGCCTGTAGATGAACCAAAAATGAATGCTTGCCTTGCTTTAGCCAAGTCAGCAGGCTCAGACACCATGTGTTTGACCAATTTGAGCCCAGACAAACCCTTTGCAACCTGTTTGGTCGGTGTGCCTGTGCCAGGCAAGGAGTAGCCAATACCCAATGGTGACAAATATTGGTGCGAGGCTGCCAACGAGACCAATCCCATAACCAGCTGGCATCATTGGGCCCCTGATCTTCTTAAAGCACCTTCTGAATCTCAAGAATTGGAATTCCTGGTTCATTGGTGATGGAATTTGTGCTGAGTTTCAGTACCAGGGAGATCCACAGTTAAATGTTATACCCCATCATCCTGAGGACAGATACTCAAGTTTGTGGTGCAATTGTACTACCCCAGTGCCCCCTGAGGGTGAAACTGCTGACGAGTGGATGACCTAGATGAGTCCCCATGACAATGAGCAACAGAATATTGGCTCATTTGTGGAGATAGAGCCTGGCAGGACATTCCCTCAGAAATTAAATGTGGCCCATGTAGCATCAGACAACTCACTGTGATAGCACCTATCGTTAAAAAAGCCATCAAGAGAAAACACAGAGAAAAAAGATGTGCCCATCATTATAAAGAAAACTGTAATAGCAATTTCAGACCCTAGGGCCCTGCAAAATGAGGTACATCGAATTTATTTCTACATCAACTTGCCTCGGGCAAGGCATTGAAACCATTACACCGATTGGGGTGTTGGCTGAAGAAAGAAGACAGTGCGACTTCCATTGCAATTAGTGACATGATGACTGATGTTAGTGCTGTCAGACATGCAGCCTTACAGAACAGAGCAGCAATGGATTTCCTTAGCAGCCATTCCATGTGTTCAGTGTCACCCCCATGTTCCACACTGTCACTGTCAGCTTTGACAGCTTTTGGACTGTGTTTGAGAAGTCAAATTTTTCTGACTGTTGAAGGGCTTTGGGGCCCAGAGTTCTTGTTAGGAACAAGGGATTAAGTGTGTGAGCCATGGAGTTGTTGGACCAAGTGTTTTGTGTAAGTGGTGAGAAGGGTTTCTTCCTTTCTGTTTCTCTTTCAAGGGGAATATTAATGTTGCCCCTGAGTGCTCAGGAGGGGAGCCTGTGGACAGAGCTGCAGCAGAGGGAGCTTCGCCTGGCACCGAGAGCTGTGGGAACAATTCCCAGGAGCCTGAGGAGCCTGGTAAGGACAGAGCCCCCACTGGTTTAGAGAGGGGTGAGATGGCTGCTCTGAGCCTGCCTCTGGCAGTGAGGGAGATGAGAAGGGTTGAGTTCCTCTCTGCAGGCTTGGTGCTTCCTGGTGCCTTGAGTTCAAATCCTGCACTGGCACAACCTGCCTGAGCCCTGCCCTCCACGCTTCTCCAGAGGCTCTGACACTGAGTCCTCTGAGGGAATCCACAAAATTAGAGGGTTTTGGGAAAGCTGAAATAGGCAGGTCTCAGATACAGTAGAACTGTGATTAGAGCCAAGCAGCAGCCATGAGATAGGTCAGCAGAAAAATTATTTAAACTGTAGAAAAGCAAGGACAAATAGAACAATGGTCTGTGTATTAACGCTGGTCTAGAATAACTCTCTAAGCTACAGAAAAGTTTATCTAGCAAGATATTGGGAAGGTTGAAGCTTAATAATGGAGCTCAGTGTGTTGTGTTTTAAGGCTTACACGTAGGTATTGTATTCGAAATAAGCAAGCATTGTTTTAACCAAAGGAACATGTGCTTATAGTGATTGGATAGAACTACTGTCAATGTGCTTTTGCTTTGTGTGATTGGTCAAAAAATTTATAAAGTAAGTTGTAACATTAAGTTCTTTGTCTGCTGCCTGGGATGTGAGCTGCTGGCATCTTCCCATTGTCATACCCATGTAATGAGACTGATGCTGGAAAATAAAACTGCTCAAGGCGTGTTCCTCAGCAGTCCCGGCCCATTCGTGATTTCTACATAGCCCCTGCCAGCGTCAAATGGCACGGCTTGATTTGCAGGGCAGGCAGTCTTAAACATCTGCAATATCCTATCAGAGTCCTAGTATGGCTTCATTCAAAGAAAGAGGAGAGTGCACCTAACACTGACCACTTGTTAGGCAATATCTTCCACCTTGCCCTTGTACCCCTACAGAGAGGCTGTCTGCAAAATGCCCAGAACACCATCCAAATCTGCAGCAAGGACAGGAAAAGCAGGCAGAGAATCTTTCTGTTTTCAAGGTCCCCCTTCCTAGGTGACTTGACCCTTTCTACCTGATTCTCACTTGAGATCTACCCATGATAGAGCACAGCAGGAAAACATTTTAAAGGGTCATTAACCAGGACCTGCTTGGAAAGCAAGGGTAGAAGCTCTTTCCCTCCCTGATGGGATGCGGGCTGGCAACTGCTGCTCTGAAGATGTGCAGCTGCTTCTCTCTGGAGAGGCCATGGAAGGGCTGTGATGGTCTACGGGAACCAGAGGAATGATGAGCTCAGGTTGGCATTTAAGCTTCATGGGAACAAGCAGAATGAAGAGCTCACAGTGGAGATGAAATTTGCCTGTGCCTGGCTCCTCCGAGGAAACCCCAAGAAGTCCAGATGAAGCAAACACCTTCTCCCAAGAAGCCAGGAAAACCTCAGAGTCCTGAGCACCTGCACTTAGCCTGGAAGGGCATGGAGGCAGCTCTGAATCCTCAGGTGAGGCAGCACTGAGGTCCTGGTATGAGAGCGCTGTGTAGCAGTGAGGGAAGGAAAAGGGAAGCAAAGGGAAGGCTGGGTCACTATTGGTCTTAGGGTGTGTTTCCCTTGGCAGCAACTGTACTGTCAGGGAAAACAAAAGCTCCCTGAATTGTTAAAACTGAAAATCAGGGACAAAGCCTCTCTAACTAGTCAAAGTCAGAAAGTGGTGTGTTCATTACGCCGGTGGGCGGCACAGGGGAGGGTCATTCCCGAAATGCGTGACCGCTGGCCAGGCTCGGCACAGCACAGCAGGATCCCGCAGGACAGGGAAGGGCAAGGCAGGCACGGAAGGGCAGGGCAGGGGACTGGGAGCAGTGACAGGCTCTGTCCCCACGCTGCACCCCATGCCTGGGTCACCATTGGGGGCAGAGAGGAAGGACATTGCTCTGTCTTGGCTGCAGAAAGGATGAAAAGGGGGAGTTAGAAAACATTCATGTGGACTCCTTTTCAGCAGACTAGCTGGTTTTATCTCACCGTGTCTGCCTGTCTTTGGCAGAGTTGGCACATTGCTCATGAATTGGAGTCAGCTACGGCAGCAGGAATGGGCAGCAATTTTGTCAGCATTGATATCAAAGCCAAAGTGCTGCCCCATGGATGGATGGTGCTTTCTTCAGGGGATTTCGGGCCTAGAGTTATAGCAAACTCACATTGGTGTCTTCCCAAAGGGCGTTGCCTTTTTCTTTCCTCAGGAATCACCTCTTCTTTTTCTTCCCCCCAATCTGGGGAGAGTTCCCATGCAAATGTCTCCTGCAGCCAACTCTTGTCACTGTAGACTGACAAAGGAGATCTTGCAGTGGGGAGAGACTCCCTGGAGCTGCTGTGGAGAGCTGAAGGGGGAAGCTTTGTCCCTTAGTCTTGAAATCTTGTTGGGAAGCTGCTGATGCTCTGGAGGACGTACACCAATGATGTTTATCCAAGCCTTGCAGGTTCATTCCTGAGCTTGCTGACACACCACAGAGACTTTGGGGTTGTCGTATTGGCAAACAAATTTCAGTCTGGGCACTTCATGAAATGCTTCAATTATTCTTTTTTTTTGCTTTTCTGCAGAAATGTTGTCATCATGTATTCCTTCCAGAGAATCTTTTCCTACTTTTTGGGGAATTCCTTTTGCTGCCCTCCCAGATCAGGCCAATTCCCAGGGCTCCTTCCCAAAGTGAGGTGCAGCCCATGCCCTCCACTCTCCAGCTGAAACAGAAGGAAGCACAGAGTTTGCTGTTGTGGCAGTGGAGCTTCTCTCTCCTGCCTGCTTTCCCTTTGGGACAGGTTGGTGTGTGCTCATTTGATAAAGGCAGGTTTAAACTCTGAAGCAGCTGTGTTTCAAACTGCTCCCTTCTCCAGCTCTTCTGTGGGTATCCTTGGACAAAAGGCCTCTTGCTGGGAGCTCCCAGTGGCAGGTTAAGGAAGGAGGTTGATATTTCCAGGTTGTGACTGCTGAAAGCAGCTGGTTTCTCGAGGTGTCCAGAGCTGGGAGTGGCTCATTTCTCACCTGCCTGCAGAAAAGGAAGTTGCAAAGTAGGAATTTCATTTTTGGAGATGGCCACCAGGGGTGTTTGCCAAGAGATGGGCTGGCAGAGAGGCAGGTCACGTGCTAAACTGGCTGTGTGTTTGTTTTGATGGTGGGGAAGGTCAGAGATGCAGACACAGACACCAGCTGAAGGAACAGTGTAATTTACTGTAATGCAGAAGTGCAAAAAAGAGTCAGGAAAGGATAATCTAAGCAATGCACCTCAGCATTATTACAAAAGGGTGCCTCTGGTGATTTAGGAAGATCCATCACCAGGTAGCCCAATGGTTTCCCCTTCATCCACAGCTGCACATCAGCTGGGGGAAGCTGTCCCAGCCCAGCCCTGCAGAGCCACGGCCGGGAACCGGGAAATGCTGCGGTGCCTCCACCTTTGGCGGCCACGAGGCTCCCGAGTGTGCTGTGAGAGTAGCCCGGCTCTGACAGTGCTGGATGAGCAATGTGCCAGAGCTTCTGCTGAGGCACAGCTGGTGTCATTCTCCTCTTGGTTTTCTCCCCAGGGCTGGCCAGGGCTCAAGGAGGAACCAAGGCCAGGTGTGGCCTTGTCCATTTTCCTCATGCAGAAAGGTGAAGACATGTTTCACCAGTGAATGGATGCAATGATCCTTTTGATAATAACACTTGGTTAAGGAGCAGGTACATAGAACATTGGGTTGGAAAGGTCATCTAGAGGGCAGCTTTGGCTCAGGTCCTGTTGTTGAGGCTTCAGTCAGGGTCTGTTGTTCAGTCCTTAGTCCTTCAGTATTTTGTGGTGCAAATCACACCTGTGCAGAGCTGCAAACAAACAAGTCTGTCTTTAGCACATTTGAGACAGGGAACAGGATTAGCCCTGCAAGGCCAGGCTGGGGCCAAGAGCAGAAGGCCAGCACCCTGCTTTTGCCCACAGGCAGCCCTGCAGAGCAAGCAGCCCCTCCTGCCCAGGGGCTGAGGTGCCCGAAGCTGCCTCCTCGCTGTGCAGCTCTGCAGAGCCCGCGGGGCGCAGGGTCCTGGGCAGCCAGGGCAGCCCGGCTGCCTTGGGGCACAAGGAGTGGCCCAGAGAGAAGCTGCTGCCCTTTGCTTTGGAACTGTTCCTCTGAGTCTTGTCATTAATCCACAGTGTCTGATGTGTTTTCCTTTCCTCTCCCAAATTTAACACAGCTTTTTGAGAAAACTGACAGATGTAGCTGCTGCTGCTGGTGGTGCTTTTGTCTGCAGGTGAGGGCAGGTGATTTGGACCAAGGACAGAGTCCATTGTTAACACCACAGCTTTGCCAAGTCAAGAAAACCATTCACAATTGGGCTACCAGTGCTGAGCAGTTTTCCTAGGTTTTGGAAAGCTACCACCTTAAGAAACCCAACAGATTTTCCTCCAGGAGGACACCAGCAGTAGCATGATGCCAATGTTTTCCACCCCTTTTCTCTGTCTTTTTTAGAGTTCCGCATTGCCCAGCAGGAATGAAATGACATGTGTGTCGCCTTCTGATACAAGGCGAGGCGACCTGGCTCTGAGGAAACGGCACGGCAACCCAAACTCTCCAGGGTCACTCGGGCCAAGAACACACGCTAGCACCAGTATGGTGGACGGTCCAAGACCTTTATTGTCCCGTCTCGTCGGGTTTTATACTCTGCAAGTTTTTTCTCTACGTCAGGGGGTCTTACCTTACTGTAATTGGTTAGCAAGGAGTAAAAGTTACTAGTGTTAGGGGGGAACTACATTCTTGGGTGATCCCTTATCACTAGAAGTTAGGGGGAGAGGAACCCTGCTGCTTTCCGTGACATCGCGAGATTTTCCGAGCGCCTTTCCCTGTCTACTACATCTCCCCCCCCTTTTTCACAAATGAACGAGGTAGTCATATACATAGGTACCGAGACGAGGTATGAGGTTGTTGACAAAGAAAGAGGTTTGGTAAACTTGGGTAGAAAATCTTGTGACTGGCAGTGTTCTCTGGTTGAATTCACAGGAGTTGTTGTCGGCCTATGAACAGGATGTTGGCCCGTTCCAGGCGGGTCTGAATGAACGAGACCAGCTTGTTCAGCAGGCACGGTCCGAAGGTGACTGCCAAGAGCAGTAATGCCAATGGACCTATTAGGGTAGAAATCAGAGTGGTTAGCCATGGTGATCGGTTGAACCAGGATTCAAACCAACCCTGTTGGGCTTCCCTGTCTTTCTGTCTCTGAGCTAGTCTGTTTCGGAGTTCCGCCATGGAGTCTCTCACGACTCCCATGTGGTCTGCATAGAAGCAGCACTCCTCCTTCAAGGCGGCACACAAACCCCCTTGCTGCATGAACAGGAGGTCTAGACCTCGCCTGTTCTGCAAGACCATTTCTGAGAGTGAGGAGACTGACTTCTCTAGAAAGGAGATGGATTTCTCGATCCTTTGCAGGTCCTCGTCAATCGTTGCTTGCAGCTGGGACAGTCCTTGGTGCTGGGTCGCCAAGGCTGAGACTCCCGTGGCCGTTCCGGCTGCTCCTAGGCCCAGCAGCATTGCGATGGTTATACCTGTTACTATTTCTCTTTTGCGAAGCCGGGTGGGTTCCTCAAAAAGGGGGTATACTTCTCCATCTGTGCGGTACAGGATTCTAGGAACAATCAGAACTTGGACACAAAAGTCGTTAGAGTCATCGAATTTGGCAAGGAACACACAAGGACTCACTCCTGATCGCTGGCAAACCCACATCCCAGATGTGGATGGGACTACCCACTTATTGTTTTTCCCATCGGGTTTGACAACTTCGGTGCAGACGTTGCCTTTCCGCCTAGCTAGGGTTGCATTGCCAAAGCATCTGCCCTGGCCTGTGACTTGACTCAAGGTGATTCCTCTGCGGGGGGTGTCCCATCTACATTGGTTGGGTGCATCTGCTGTGGAGTAACTGAAGGGAGTGTTTAGAGCAACTCCTTCGTAAAAGGGGGGTTCGACATCGTAACAAAGCCAGCAGGATTCGGTTAGGTTAGGGTTAGATTCGTTCAGGGATAGGAAGGTAGCTTCTAACATACGAAGGATTGGGTCTAAATCTGACTTGGCTAAACGGTTTACCTGAAAGGCTTCTACATGGCCGGTCGGGATATCAGCGACCCTTGTGGGTAAGGCTTTGGGGCGGGTCGCGTTGCTCCCTTTCGGCACACTTTTAATCACTTTGTTGGGTCCAACCGCTCGGGGTGTCGACGGTTGGAGCCTAATAATTCGCACGTTCACCTTTTCTTTTGACCCTTGAAGGACTACTGTCCATGTTTTGCCTGTTGTCCAGCTAGGGTGATGAGGCTGTAAAACTGTCATGTTGTAATCTGTGCATTTCCGAAATCTGGGGATTTTATGGCGATATCGATGGAAGTTTCCAGGTATGAGGATGGGTGTTTTGCAACCAGTGGGTGCCCAAGTGAACTGTAAGAATTTGTCGGGCTCTTGTGGATCCCACCCAGGCCCCGACGGTCTGGCATCTGTGACAATGGTTTCGCAGCCCCAGTGTCCACAGTGTCCCCACCCTGGGTGGTTGCAGTAGCTTTTCCCAGGGTTAGAAGCTGGGCACCAGTAGGATAGGTACATGTGTGTGGCGTGTGGGGAATTGGGGTCTACCTTTGGTCGTCCTGGAAACAGGTCGGTGATGTGGAGCACGAAGGATGGAGTGTTTGGTGTGGTGATTTCTCTGAGCACCTTGTCACTACTAAGGTGTTGCATGACCCACCTGAATGGCCGATGGGGGTAGTGATCCGGGCTGGCTTGCCCTCTGGCAACAAGCCCCAACAGCAAAATCACACAAAAACACCGTTGATGCTTGGGTCTCACCCGCGCGGGTCTCTCGGGCGCTGCCTGACGGCTTGGTGGTCTGTCGCTTACCTCTGGAATGGGGATGTACGCGTCACGAGGATGTCCCACGAGCATGTCCTGTAAACAGAAACTCGCAACTCTCATCAGTCTCATTCTGCTCGCTATGGAGGTCCGGCTTAATTGACTTAAGTGGACACCACCTAGTTTTGCCGTCCTTTTTGACAGCTGCGTACCCTCGCCCCGTGAGCATCAACCTCCAGCCCCGTTCCCATTCGCCTAGCTCGTTTCTGATTACAACCTGCGGGCCCTCCTCTAGCGTTCGAGTGACCCAGTGTTTTTGAACGGGACTGTTTGTTTCATCTCCCCTGGGGAATTGGTTCAATGCCAGCAGAGCGGTTGCCAGTATACGTGCCTGATCTCCTGGGGGAATGGCATTGGCAAAGCCCTCTGCTTCCACCAACACTTCTATCTTGGTTTTCAGGGTCTGATTTGCTCTCTCGACTATGGCCTGTCCGGTACTGTTATACGGGATACCTCGCACTAATGTGATGCCCCATTTCGAAGCGAACTCTTGTACCGGTTTAGAAATGAAACTGGAACCGTTGTCAGTTTTGATCTGTTTGGGGATACCAAGCCAGATCATGGCTGTCAGCCAGTGCTGAATGGTGGCCTTGGAGTTTGTTTTGGCGTGCTGTGTGGCTATGATCATTCCGCTATAAGTGTCTACTGTCACTGCAAGCCATGCTCGGGGCCTCAGCAGTTCGCACCAAGTGAAGTCCGACTGCCAGATTTCTGAGGGCTTGAGGCCTCTCGGGTTGACCCCGTAGGTCCACAGGGGTGACTTCCGGCAATGAGGGCAGGTGGCTACCACATGTTTCGCGTCTGCTGTCGGGATTCCGCATCTCTTTGCCAGTGCTTTGGCTCCGATGTGGAGCGACTCGTGCAGTTGACGAGCTTCCTGCAACGTCCAGACGCCTTTCGCTGCGGCGTCCGCTTTGTCGTTGCCGATCTGGAAGTAACCTTTGATTGGGTCGTGGCTGTTGATGTGGATGACTGACACGGTGCCCTGTCGCGAGGAGAGTGCTTCTTCCAGCATTAGGGCTGCTGCAGATGTTGACACACCTGGTCCTGCCATGGCTAGGCAAAGCCTCGCCACGAATATAGAGTCTGTTACAATGTTGAGGTGTTCTTCTTGGAAGAGTCCGCACGCCAAGACCACTGCTGCTGCCTCCAGCTGTTGCACCGACAGTGTGGGGTCACACGCTTTGACGCAATGCCATTGCTCTCCTGTCTGCCACACTGCTGCTGCGGTTGAGGTCATGGAGGAAGCGTCTGTGAAGACCGTTGGTCCTGGCTGCGGTCGACCCATGACCTTTGGCGGCGTGTCCATGTCGACTATGGTCAGTAGCTTAGACCAGGGTGGCTTGGAGGAGTAGGAGATTTCCCCTCCGAAGCCGGTGAGAGCAAGGGCTAGGTGCTCCGATATTATGGCTGACTCCAAGGTCGGTTGCTTACGGAAAGGGAGGTGGATGCTTGTCGGCTCTGTTCCCAGGTGTCTCAAAGCGAGTTTCCTGCCCTTCATGATGAGGTTAGCAATGCATTCTATTCCCGGGGAAAACGCACGGGCAGGTCTTCCGAGCACCACCCATTGGATGGGTCGGGCCTTTTCGGAAAGTCCTTGAGCCAGTGCTCCCACTCCCCCCTTCGGTGTAAAGTGGACGTATAAGTCCAGGGGCATGGCTGGGTTCCACCTGGCAAGTGTGCCAGTGGCCATCTGGCTTTCGATGAAGTCGAGGGAGCTCCTTGCCTGTGGTGTCAGCTTCTTGGGATCCCAAGGGTTCTTTCCTTTCAGGAGGTCATATAGAGGGTCCATGACCTCGGGGGGAACTAGGAGGATGTTGCGAACCCACTGCAGCGATCCCACCAGGCGTTGCACGTCGTGGAGCGTCTCGATGTCTCGACGGACTTTCGCTTTGGGGGGTGTCACGTAGGAGCTTGTGATCCCCACTCCCAGGAAGGTCACGCAGGGTCCTCTCTTGATCTTTGCGCTCGCGATCTCGAAGCCGTTGGCCTGAAGGGTTTCCGTGATTGTGGACACCAGGTGATCCACTTTGCTTGCTGATGGTGCTGCGACCAAGATGTCATCCATGTACTGGATGATGGTTGCATCGGGATGGGAGTGTCGGACTGGCATCAGTGCTTTGTCCACGGTGATTTGGCATATGACAGGGCTGTCAACAAGACCTTGTGGAAGTACTCTCCATTGGAAGCGAAGGTTGGGCCGCTCGCCGTTCCGAAACACCACGGAAAAGGCGAATCGCTCTCGGTCCTCAGGGTGCAGGGGTATCGAAAAGAAACAGTCCTTGATGTCCAGCACTGCGCACGGCTGCCCTTCGGGGATGGCTGAGTTCGCGGGGAGCAGTGTCTGGACTGGACCCATGGGTCGGATCGTCTTGTTTACTTCTCTCAGGTCGTGGACGAGGCGATAACCTTCTCCGGACCTTTTGGGGATCACGAATACAGGGGTGTTCCATGGGCTGATGGAGGGTTCTATGTGACCCTTTTGCAGTTCGCGGTTGACCAGTTCCAGCAAGGCTGCCATTCGAGGCTCTGTCAGGGGCCACTGCTCAACCCATACGGGGTCTGATGATTTCCAAGTTAATTTGATTGGCAGCGGGGGGTGCACAGCAGTGGCCCTTAGGATAAATTTGTGATCCGGAATCCTAGCAAGGAAAGAACATCCCTTCCCAACAGGGGTGGAGAATTTTGCAAAATGTAGGGGTAAATTGCTACTGTCTGTTCTGGTCCCTCTTTTGTATGAAGTGTTAAAGCCACCAGCTGGGTGCTTTTCCATGCCCGGGACTGCCCTCCCACTCCGTTCACTGGAGGGACTTCTTTGAATTGCCAATGCCCGGGCCAATGCGCTTGGGGAATAATTGTGCAGTCTGATCCCGTGTCGGCCCAGAACTGAAACCTTATGATGTGGGGATCCCGACCGCCGTAAAGGCGGCATGTCCCCCACACCATCAAGGGTTCCTTCCCTATTCTCATGGCCAGGGCCACCCAGGGATCCCGCGCTGAGGTGTCCCCTGTTGGTCCTGTGAGACCGGCGTGGCTTGTGGTGGTGGGGGGTGTGAAAGCATTACTGGTGGTGTTGTGCAATTCTGCCATTGCGTTGTAGGTGGGGATGTAAAATTGATTGCTCCCTGCGGGGGCATGGGACATGAGGGTCCCCACTGGGGGTTGCTGTGGCTGGGCCGCTGCATATTCTAGGCGGGAGGGGGCTGAGCACGGCCCGGCCACCCCCTCCCTCTGCCGTTTCCCTGAAGCCTGGATCTGCATTCCTTAGCTAAATGCCCCTTCTTCCCACATGCCCAGCACGGTCCCCTAAGTTCTCCCTGGCGTGGTGGAGCAGCTGCTGATCGGCGCCTTGGCTGGGGGCAGTTTACTGCCATGTGGCCTGCCTGGCCACACTTAAGGCACGCCATCACACTGGTTATTGCAGTGTGGACTGCTGCTTGGATGGGAGCAAGGTGTTCCTCCTTTGCGACGTGTCTGATCATGTCTGCTATGGTGGCCCCAGGTGGCAGTGATCTTAGAATGTCCTTAGTGGCTGAGTTGCATTGCTGGCGTAGGCAGTCTGCCAGCACGGGACCCTTAGCCTCTGGGGGCAATGAGGAGGAGTCTAACGCCGCCTGAAGTCTGTCCACAAACTGAGTGAAGCTCTCACTTTCACTCTGTCTTATGGTAGACCATTGTGAGGGTTTGGCTACTACTTTGGCAGTAGCACGGATGGCTTCCCGGGCAGCACGAGTGGTTGTCATAACTTCATGGGCCCTTAATCCCTCAGCCTGAGCCTGGGGGGTGATCATCGTGGGGTCTCTCCCCATCAATCTCTGTATATTGGAGCCGTGCAGTGGATGGTCAGGCCCCGTTATCTGGGCTAGCTCCTTTGCGCATTGATCCTCCCACTCTTGTTTAAAAACAATCATCCCCGCGCCATCGAAAATCATCCTACATGTCTGTTTGATGTCAAAGGGAAGCATGTCATCCCCCCCAAAAACGCCATCAATGAGTGTGGTAACCATGGCAGAATTAATTCCCTTGTCTGCAATCGCTTTAATAATTGCCTGTACCTCTTTTGGATTCACTGGAGAATAGGTCCTTCTTTGGTTTTCGCCTGCCCCCCCCACACGGACAGGGAACACTAGCTTGGCTGAAGGGGTGTACTCGGCGCAGGCTATCTTTATTTTTCGCCAATCTGTAAGAGGGGTCCGGTCTTTCTCTGATAACCCCTTCACCCATGCGGGAGCGCTGTGACTAGAGACTTTGTGTGCTGCTGCTCTCCCTCTGTTAAGGCTAGTATCCGAACTGGAGCTCCCCGACTCCCTCTCGGACTCGTCCCGGCTCGAGTCTGAGTCGGAGTCGGAAGTGGAATGGTCGAGCACTTCCGGGCTGCTCTGCCTTTTTCTCGGGCTCCGACCCCGCCCCCTCCTGCGGGGGGCGGACCATTCCCTCCCCCTGGGGTCTCCCCGCCTCCTGCTGGGGGAGGTCCTTGCCTTATACGGGCTTAATTTGAATAGAGCGCTCTGATTGGTCTCACCCCTCACCGCAGGGACCGTCCCCCCTCCCCGCTCTCCCGCGCATGCGATGTTAAGCGGGCTGATCCCACTTCCGCCCTTTGTCCCCTCTTCTCTTCCGCCCTGACCATGCGGCCGGCCGCCATCTTCGAGCCCATACGGCGGCGGAGAGATGTTATCGATCCGGGCGGTTCCTGACCGTCCCGCCGCTTCCCGCGCCTCCTCCGTCAGCCCCCCCCAAAAACGCCGCGCACGTTGCTCTGCCTCTTCCGTCTGGTCGGCTATTGGCAGTGGGGGGACGGGTAGAGGGGCCGCGGTTTTGTCGAGAGGCTCCGAGGGGGGGCTGGGATCTGGCGGGCTCCGCGGGGGGGCTGGGGGGTCTCCCGGGGGTTTTGGGCTCGGGCTCGAGGGGAGGTGGGACGCGCCTAGCCCCCGCACATCCCCATCTGCAATCTGATCGCTTTCCGAGGTGGTCTGTGTCGCTGCCCCCACCCCTAACTGCGGAGTGGCTATTAAACAGCTTCTGGCAGCTTTCCAGGTTTCTTGCTCTTGTCGAGCCTTTTGCAGAGCCCGGATGACTCTGCCCCACGATTTTAGGGCTTTCCCCGAGCCAGAACACATGGTATCCTCGGCCAGGGTTTTCGTACAATTATCCCACACCTCCGGGTGTAAAATATCCACGGGGCTCTCTATAGCCCCCAGCTTAATCAATCTCGGCAATGCGAGAGTCATATCCTTGAGCTTACAATCGATTCCCCATTGTGCATGCATTTCACTTACTACCTTTGCGATCGCTTCCATGATTCGAGGGCGTCCCCTCCGCTGCACAAGGCCAGCTGTGCAGCCGCCGTCCTCTCTCCAGGTGATCCCCGTTCCCCGGGCACTGGTTCGATCCCGGGTTTCCGGCACCACTTGTCGCCTTCTGATACAAGGCGAGGCGACCTGGCTCTGAGGAAACGGCACGGCAACCCAAACTCTCCAGGGTCACTCGGGCCAAGAACACACGCTAGCACCAGTATGGTGGACGGTCCAAGACCTTTATTGTCCCGTCTCGTCGGGTTTTATACTCTGCAAGTTTTTTCTCTACGTCAGGGGGTCTTACCTTACTGTAATTGGTTAGCAAGGAGTAAAAGTTACTAGTGTTAGGGGGGAACTACATTCTTGGGTGATCCCTTATCACTAGAAGTTAGGGGGAGAGGAACCCTGCTGCTTTCCGTGACATCGCGAGATTTTCCGAGCGCCTCTCCCTGTCTACTACACATGTGATAATGGGATTTGAGAGCTCTCTGTTGTTCATTGCCACATGAGTGTTCATGACAAGCTGGACAGCCCACTCGTGTCTCTGTCGAGTGAAATTCATCCCAATTCTGTGCAAACAGCAGCCCCGAGATGCTGAGAAGAGCAAGCACAGTGGGTGGGTGTGCATGCACACACCCGGAGGCTGACTGCTGTGTGTGCAGATGGTTTTGCACTGTTGTAAATCTTCACTCTCCCAAGCTGAAAGGCTATTTCAAATATGTATCTTAAATGAAAATATATATCAAAAAATAAAATTGTCCAAAAATACATGTGCATTAAATTTCATGAATATTATGTATATTATGTATTATATATTTTATTAATATAATGTAATGTAATGTAATGTAATATATTATAATAAAATATAATTAATATAATATGATGAATGTATGAGGTCATTTTTGAAGCCATTGCTTGTGGGGCATATTAGATTATCTCCTAGTGTTTGTACATTTTTGCTTTCTGCTACTGCTGATCCTAGCAGCAACTCCCTGTCAGTTCTTCCAGGTCACTTCACACAAAGGGATTCCATCATTTCAGTGCCTGTGAGAGCTTGGCGCTGAAATGCCAAGTTGATTCCCAGCTCTCCAGCCTCCTTCTGGATTTTGGAGCATCTCAGCACTTGTGTCCATGGCCCTTCCTTCATCCCCAGCCTGCAGCAGTCACAGTCGCTGCTGCCTCCCCCTTGCTGCAGCTCATTTGCCAAAGTGCTGCCAAAGGCAGCAGAGCTGGCTCAGGATCCCTGCTGGCTTCTGGTCTCTGGGATGAGCTTCAGGGGCACACTTGGAGCACTTTCCTAAAGAGCTGCCTGTGGGATGAGGGGTTTGTCCTCCCCGGGTGGCTCCTGCTTGGATTCTGTGCTCATGGAGCCCCGGAGTTTTCTCAGCAGCCTCTGCAGCGAGTTCTGAGCCAACGTGGGGCTCTGCTGCCAGCCCAAATCTGCGCTTCCCCTGCCCAGCCTGAGTGCAGGTCGGGCATGTGCCGGGCATGGCCGGAGATTGGCATGGCCAGAATCCTCCAGCATTTACACCTGCCCATGGCTTTGGGTAGCACAAATCTACGCTTACTTTCATTGAAACATTGCATTTATTGCAGACAGTTACACCCGCACTACTAATGTACAAATACACAAACATTAACTTATGTTTAAAAATGAAATTTATTTTAAATTACAACACCTGTGTTACCAATATAGAAACACTGACATATCAATTTATGATTAAAATCTAATTTATTCTGAGAACTGTGCTATGTAAATATATGCAAATATCAACTTCAGTGAAAAAAAAATTACTGCAACCCTCTGCAACAACTCACTGTACACAAATATTGAAGTTACTGAATTGAAGTTTAGCAATTAAATTTATTACATATTACTACAACCATACAGCCCATATACAAATACAGAAACATCAATATCCCTCTCTAAAGAATCTCAGATCCAGAACTAAATAAATAGAATTTTAGAACTATACAACTCCATACATAATAAATAGAAGTAAATACATATATAGGCATAATAATATAGAGATGTAAACATGCATTACATATTTCATGACATATAACATGACAATATAATACAAACATAACAAAGCTGTCTATAAATACACAAATGTCAATGGACCAATAAAAACATCAATACAACCCCAGCAATAGAAATGCACAGCTACAGAGCTGTACAAGTATGTAAACAGATGAATATACACGCATCAATATAACAATATACACACATACTATCCCTATGCAAATAGCAGTCAGTGTATGTAAATATCCCTATACCTGTAACTATCCAAATCTAACTACACATCCATAAACAGCACTAGATCAGGAGGGATTTCAGCCACCGATGTTCCCAGGCTCTCACTCGGGCTCCTCCTCCCGAGCAGAGCAGCTCTCCTGGACAGGGACAGCAGATGGGACATCTGGCAAGCAAAGGGAACACTGAGTGAGTGTGGGGACGTTTCCCTTGGCAGCAGCTGCGCTTCCATCAGGGAAGAGGAAATGTCAGAGCCTCCCCAGGGGGGTCAGAAGGAAAAGCAGCCGAGCGGGCCGGGCTGTGGTGAGCTGTTCACTTCTTTCTGGCATCCCAGTTGCTCTGAGGGAACTCCCTCATGTCACGTTATTGAACCACCTCTGCACTTATCAAAACTGTGGCCCACAAATCAATCAGCATTTATGTCTCCAGCTGCTTGCACCAATGACAGGGAATGACCTCTAACAATGCTGGGGCACAAAGTTACCTTGCACAGGTCATCTGACAGGGCCTTGTTCTTTCTGTGCTTCCTGTGTTTCTCCTTACCTTCCACTTGGAATTTTTACAGCATTTCTTTTTCTTTCCCCTTGATCAGTGCAGAAATGCGTGTTTCTCTTCCAAGTTTCAGTTTGTTCAGTGATCCTGTCAAGCCTTTTCTCAGAAGCTTTTATCATGGAATTGTGTGTTAATTTCAGCAATTTTGGGGATTTTCTGTGAGATTTATGTTATAGACGGACTCAAAAAGGAGCAATATATATTTCCAATTTGAATTTATTAATTCATTGCATACAGCATAAGCAAAAGATTCAGCGCTGGGCGACAGGGGAGTCCCCGCTCCACCAACTGCCGCACCCGGTATCTCACAAGTCCCCTTTTTATACTAGTCCATTTCCGTAGACGTGCCCTTCCCTTGGCACATGCTCCAGTTGTTGCTAGGGGGTCGTCTTCTTCCCTTTGGTGGTCGCTGGATGAAGGCTTGAGGTCTTCCTCGGGCCTGTACTCTTGATCTCGGAGCTCTTGCCTTCCTTATATGGGGTGGTGTTTGGCTAGTTTCTGTTTCTCGGCTAGCTCTTCTTAGTTCCTAAAACCTCAGCCTTTCACATGGTTAGTATTTGCACAATACATGATTGAATTTAGCAAACAATAGTAACGATATATATATATATATTTTTAGGTTATGCGGTTATGTATTTCTTAATCATATGGTTGACCACGTATCTCTGAATCACTATCATACGGATAACCAACCATGTATTTTCCAATCACATGGTTGCCTATTGTGTAACGAACAAGAGGTTTTGTCCATCTCAATCCCCCCTTTTTCTTTTTATCCTCTTGTTCGTCAAATCTAGTTAATTCGAATCGACTTAGTTCCAAGTATTTCCTTTATTTATCATTCTGTTCACTAAACCTTTGAAGTTCTTTTCTACTCAAGTCCAAATAGTCCTCTACTTCTATGGTATCTAGAGATTTATACTCTGCTTTCATCATCATTAAATGGACTGCTTCAGATCGGGAGTTCACTAAGCTAACTATTTTATTGAATATACATGGCCCAAAGGTCAACCCTAACAACAGCAAGATTACCGGTCCGGCGATGGTGGACAACAAGGTGGTAAGCCATGGGGAATAGTTAAATAAAGATTCATACCAGTTTTGTTGGGATTCTCTCTCTTTCTCTCTTTTCTCTATTTGTTTACGTAACTCGGCCATGGTATCTACTGCTATTCCAGTACTATCAACATACGTGCAGCATTCCTCCCGAAGGGCTACACAAAGGCCACCTTGCTGCAAAAACAATAAGTCTAACCCCCTTCGATTTTGTAAAACTACTTCCGAAAGTGATCGGAGTGAGTTTACCAATTCATTAATAGATTTGTCAATTTTCTTAAGATCCTCATCTACAGCAGCTCTTAAAGCTTTAAACCCCTGTTGCTGATGTACAAGCGCCACCGTGCCTGTTCCTATTCCGGCTCCCCCGATGGTTAGTAATGCCGCAACCCTGAGGGCTGTAAAGGGTTCCTGTTTCTGCAAATGATGTTTTGAAATATGGCTTTGAGAGTATACGTATTCCTTAGGATGATAGATAATCCGGGGGACTACTACTACCTGTATGCAAAATTCATGACTTTCATCAAAGGCTGTTATAGAGATACAGGGGGTCACGCCTAGGGTATTACATACCCATTTGGTATTAGCTGCCGGAATTAACCACTCAGCTGGTCTTAAGGTATCCTGCACTGATTTAGTTATTTGACACAAATGTTTCTTATTCTCTGGAACAGTTCCAATACATCTCCCTTTCCCAGTTACTTGTGATAGGGTAATTCCCGGAGTTCTATCCTGTCCTTTTTTCCACAAACATTGTGCAGGATTAGTCCCATTTATTCTTTTGGGCCTCGCAGTGTTCCCTATGGCTTCGTAGAAAGGAGGTTTAGCACTGTAGCATAACCAGCATTCCTTTGTTAAGTTAGGATAGGTACTGTTTAGTACCTCGAATGTAGTGTGTAAGATTCTCCAAAGTATGTTATCTCCCTCATCAGTCGAAGTCGCTTCTATCTGTTCTACCTGCGTCTTGTTGATTTCAGTTTCATTCCTCATCTCTCCTAGACTATTACCTGAATCTGCTATCACAGAGTTGGGTCCTCCTAAGCTATTACCTAGGTTTGCTATCACATGGTTGGGTCCAACAGGTTTGGGGTCATGTGGAACAATTTCCTTTTTAATGAGTATCATACCTCCCCTATTTGTTCCTGGTCCCCATAATTGAATCCCCCAAGTTTTCCCTATTAGCCAACCTATATCGTCTGGCTGAGTGACATTGAAATACAGATATTGGCACCATCCTGGGCGTTCTACTCGAGTCTCTCCTATAATTTTTCCACCAGCTGCATATTGTGGAGGTGTACATCCTGGAGGGCCTCTCCCAACCTGCAAAAATTTGTCAGGTCCTCCCCCTGGGGTAAATCCCAAAGCTATCATTTCACAGCCCCAATACCTACAATAGTTATACCCCGGGTAGTTGCAGTAAGTTTTCCCAGGGTTTGACGCTGGGCACATGTAGAAAGCTTTATACCTCTTTCCTGTATTCCAATGATCTGTGGGGTTGTCTTGACCTCCCCAAAAGGTGACTAATTGTGTCAGATATACTTTAAATGAAGGGGGTCCCGCTTGGGTAATGCTACTGATTACAACTTGGACTTCCCACCTAATTAATGACCATTTAAAGGGCTCATGTGTTTGAGATTTACAGTTCCCAATCATTAACATTATTAAGAGTATTCTAAAAGTCTTAAGGTAGTTTTTCCAATTGTCATAGCGGCTGCCATAGTTTCCTTGTTCCAAATTTTGTCGTTTTTGATACTGTTGCTTTTGCTTAGAGTGGTCCCAATTTTGTCCAGGTCTAATTTTAGGGCCCTCTCCCCCACAGTTATCAGCCCCTCTGCCTTGCCCATCAACTTGGTTGGTTTGAGCTATGGGGTGATCCATCTTCTCGGCAGCAAGGGTAGTCTTCAGGAGGAGTTTTTCGCCCCTTTTTCCTGGCTCGTTGAAGATATTGATACCACTTTGCTTCTTTCACCTGAGGAGCTAGACAGCTCGGGTCAGGGATCCACCCCCGGCAAACTCCTGCAACAATTTTTGTAATGAACAGTGTTGGTTCGTTTGAATGGTAACAGTAGTACTGGGGGTTTACTCCCTTAGTATAGATGTTCCACCAATTTTTGGAGCCCACTTTAAGGGTTTCAGATGCTACTCGAGTTACCAATGTCTGTTCGGTTAGTTTTCGTTGTTCTCTGTAACAATTATGGCAGGCTCCCCTAGGAGGATAACCGTTACGACAATGGGTCCACCACCTTTCATTACATATTATGCACTCGAAGCAAACAAATGGATTACAGCTTCCCCAACATCCCCGAGCATTACATGTAACCCTTATTCTTGAGCTCTGTAATCCTTTTCCTTCTTCAATTATTTTTCCTGATTTCCTGTCCACCAGTAAAAAGGTACAATATACCCAATCCCAACATTCATACATACCCCCAAGGTCACTTATTACATCTAGATTTGTTACAGGTATTCCTCCTTCCCACATATAATAACAGCCATCACTACCCTGGTAGTAGTGGTGCAAACCGTCCCACTTATCTTTGCCCAGTCCTAGCATTCAAGGTCTGTTTCTTTTTCAGTTTCACCTTGAAGTTTCCTGGTACTTCGCTTACTTCCCATTTAGAGTTCTTTGTAGTTTGGCCCCCTGGTCGAGGTGATTGTTCTATTGGTCCTTTTATTCGGCTCGCATGGATCCAGCCTTTTTCTGTGGTTTTTGATTACGGTGTCCGTTGTTAGTAAAGCTTGACGTAGTTAGTAAGGCTTGATAGGATCCCTCCCACTTTAGTGTGAGGGGGCTCTCCTTCCAGCTGTGGACCAGGACCCAATCTCCACGCTCTACCTGATGTAATGCAAGATCCAAAAGAGATCTTTGAGCAATCATTCCCTTTCCCCCATAGGGCTCTCCTGAATTTTATTCAGGAACCAATTGCTTTAGGTTCCCTATCGATCCAGTTGCGGCCGGAAGGGTCCTGTCTCCCAATCTCAAAGATATCCCCAAACATAAATCCTAGCAATATGTTCCATAATTATCTAGCTAAATACATAATCATAACAAGACAAGCAAATTAATTGTCTCTCTTCCCTTGGTTATTTTCCACCATGAGTTAATACTTCTGAGATAAGATTTTTGTGAACCAAATCCTTTCCTTGAGAACTTATCAGCCCCTTCTCTTCCCATAATTTTTTTCGTATGTATGTATTACTCCATAACAATATTTGGAATCTGTAAAGCACGCAGTACGGATTATAATTCACACGCCTGGGCTGACTAAGATTTATCTAATGGCCCTGACTCTAGTATTTAATAACTTTTCTCCGGTGTCTAATTCTTCCTCCTCCACATCTGGTCTTATTTTTACTTGTTCTTCTATGGTGATTATACAATCGCGCTCTAATGGTTCTGCGCCCCATTTTCCATTTATGAATTCAGCAGGGTTTTGCAGAGCTGTAGTTTTAATGGTTAATTGTTCTAAAGCTTGCCCAAATAAAATTAGGAGATTCCGTGAATCCCTGTGGTAACACAGTTCACCTCAATTATTGTCTCCATCCAGTATCTGGATCTTTCCCGTTCAAAGGCAAAATAGTTCCGACTGTCTTCTGCTAGAGGATATGCCCCAAAGGCATCCTTCAGGTCTACTTACACTATACCACAAATTGTCTGGCCCCACTTTTCTCAAGAGAGTGCATGGGTTAGTCACTACTGGAAATCGGGCCACTGTGCGTTTGTTTATTTCTCTTAAATCGTGTACCAGATGATAGGTACCATTTGGTTTCCGAACAGGAAGAATGGGCGTATTAAAAGGAGACATACAGGGTTCTAAAAATCCTGGAACCAATGAAAATCCCCTATTGCTATTTAGATAAGTTACATTCTTTTGGTAAAAACTGAATAGTTGATCTCTCAGCCCCGGTGTCTACCAGGAAAGATATTTCCTAGTGTTGGGGACCCACCTTAAGTTTTATCAAGGGCTCATTATGTTGTTTCCGAGTCCCTATTAAATAGAGCCCCTGACCTCTCTAATCTTAACACCTTCTTATTTACCGTTTAACAGGTAAGACACCCCTGGGTAATTTATTTTCCAATTTCAAATATCCCTATACACCCATAAAATTTTAAAGAGTGATCACAAAAAGGCTCTAGTTTCCCAGTGTGTCTGTTTATACCAGTTATCTAAAATCTAATGTGCCATTGGTTTTTGGCATCATCATCAGGAAAAACTCACTCTTCCTCCTTAAATGTTGTTCTTCATTTTCCTATAACTGCCAATTAGGGCTGCTCTTTTTACTTCTTTTATTAGCCAAATTATTTCTCTAACTCTAATATCCCTCCCTTTCTGATGTTCTTTTGCATGAACTACTGCTACTTTCTTTGAACCCTTTTAAAGCTTCCAATATCTGAATTATCAATTATATTAACCCTTTCTTTTGAATGTTTATTAAGTCCCCTTCCGATTTTATAAAATTCTCAGGTTTGTGCTGACCAGGAGGGACTAAGGGGACCAGACTCCCTTATCCTAAACTTCTCCCACTTCACCTGAATGCCCTCCTGTGTCATTGATTTCTAGATTATCTTCTTCAGTTAAAGAATGAATTTTGAGTTTTCCTTCACAGGGTGTTATCTGTAATTTTAAGGCTATTATTAGGTCTCTGCCTAACATATTATTCTCGGCCTCTGGCAGCAACAGCAAATCATTTACTTTAAATTTGTTACCTGCTTCAATTTGTACTCCTTTTATTACAGGAACAGGGAAAGCCTCTCCCGTAATTCCAATTACTGGAACTTGCTCACTACGTATCTCACATCCCTGGGGTAATTTTGCCACTGTCGACCGAGAAATTCCTGTATTTACCAAAAATGCAAGTTCTTCGTCTTGAGGACCTACTCTTAGATTTATTATCAAGGCCCTTTCTTCGGTCCTCTTCGTTAGCTCCCGCCCTCTCTGATTCTCCTGAAAGGTTTTCTCATCCCGGATCCTGACCCTACACTCTCGTTTGAAGTGTCCCTTCCTTCCGCAATAAAAGCAGGCTTTAGGCTCCTTCATCCCAGTGTCCTGACCATTCCCTTTCCTTTCAGTATCCTGACTATTTCCCTGCCTTCGCTTTCCAAACCCATTTCCCCCTAACTCCTGGGCGACATCTTTCCATGCAAACACGCGCTGTATCTCCTGCAGCAATTCATCTCGACCTCTGCCTTGCCAATTATCTACTTTCTCCAGCCTTTGTCTAATGTTTTCCCATGCCTGTGTTACAGAATGCGATCGTAGCAGTGCCTGCCCGAGCGGTGAGTCTGGGTATAGTGGGAGTGAGGGATCTTGGGGGAGTGGAGGTATCAGGGGGTCCTCCTCAGGAGATTCCCTCTTCTTCTCATACTCCTTTCGTTCTGCCAACTTAAGCATCAATGTACCTGGTTGCTTGACCCATATTATTACATAATCACTTTCTTCCTGACTAAAGAAAGGGATTTTTACTGATGGGCCGATATACACTCTTAAAAGTTTCTTCTTCTTCTCAAACTCAACATCATACTGAATCATCTCCGGAAAATGTCTCCAATTTTCTAGCATAAACTCCAACAGACTATCTTTTGGTGCCGGAGAAAATTTAATAGAAATAGGGGGCTTGCTTTTCCCCTGTCCCATTCTTTTGGAGTGCCTCTCACACACAAATCACCACTCGCTTCCCCTTGTTCGTGGCCCGCGTCCTCGCGGACCAATGGGAACCGCACTACTGAGGGTCCACACTCACTTGGGGAATCCGACTGTCGGTTCCCCTCTCATGTACACCTCACTTGCTTGCACTCGAGGATCTCTCGCCCTCCAAGGGCTCATCTGGAGCATGCAGGAGACTTCTTCCCCTGTTCCATCCCTTCGGAGTGCCCTTTGCACTTCAGGATCCTTGCCCCAGGATCTCAACCCCAATTGGACGGATCTCATTTCTTCCGGAGTGCCTTTATACCCCGGGACCCAAACTTACGGCTTACGTGACTTACGTGTCCTGCGTCTTCGTCCGGACTCTGTGCACAGAAGATTAAGGGGTTCACCGGTGTCTCCCTTTCGCTTATGAGTATAGTTTTAGGTTTGTCGGTGGTCGTGAGGTAGGAAGGTCGGATGTTGGGCCACCCGGAGATGGGGTGGGGCGCCTCCCAAACACCGTCGCTCCCTCACCATCCGAGTCACGGCACCAAATTGTTATAGACGGACTCAAAAAGGAGCAATATATATTTCCAATTTGAATTTATTAATTCATTGCATACAGCATAAGCAAAAGATTCAGCGCTGGGCGACAGGGGAGTCCCCGCTCCACCAACTGCCGCACCCGGTATCTCACAAGTCCCCTTTTTATACTAGTCCATTTCCGTAGACGTGTCCTTCCCTTGGCGCATGCTCCAGTTGTTGCTAGGGGGTCGTCTTCTTCCCTTTGGTGGTCACTGGATGAAGGCTTGAGGTCTTCCTCAGGCCTGTACTCTTGACCTCGGAGTACTTGCCTTCCTTTTATGGGGTGGTGTTTGGCTAGTTTCTGTTTCTCGGCTAGCTCTTCTTAGTTCCTAAAACCTCAGCCTTTCACATGGTTAGTATTTGCGCAATACATGATTGAATTTAGCAAACAATAGTAACTTGATATATATATATATATTTTTAGGTTATGCGGTTATGTATTTCTTAATCATATGGTTGACCATGTATCTCTGAATCACTATCATACGGATAACCAACCATGTATTTTCCAATCACATGGTTGCCTATTGTGTAACGAACAAGAGGTTTTGTCCATCTCAATTTATGCGAGTGTTCTGTTCATTGGGCACCATTTAGGAAGGTACAAAAGAGAAAAAGGATGTTCTGTAGGTCAGTTCACTAGTGGAATATTCATGGATAGACAGAGTGATTAGCTGAATTTTACATCTACTCCTAACCTGAAAGTGCAACAGGTAATTTGGGGAGAAATTAAAGCCCGATTTCTCCTTCTACCAGCCTGTATTCAAATGTAAAGTAAATAGAGCAGGGTGAGAATGCCAGTGTTCAGTTCCTGAAGTGCCTTATTAAGGTGTTCTTAAAGTAAGGGAGATAAAATCTGGGTGGGCATTCCTAATTTCCAGACACTAACTGACAATTTCATTGACTCTGAAAACAGCAGAGATGTGCACATCATACCTGATCAATCCATTTGGGGATGGTTTAGGTTCAGATTCTCTGAGGCTTTAGATTTTTAGATCTCTAGACAATGCTTCCAGGAATCTAAATAGCTTTCAGAAATTAAACTTTTCTCCTTTTTTCCTCAGTCTTTGCACTCATGTGCACCAGAGACCTCCAGTGAATGGATTCCACTCTAATCCATCTCCAAGCTGAATCTCCCAGCTGTGTTCACACTGGTGGTTTGTGTGTCTCTTCTGCACAGTGCAATTTTAAAATCTTCGTTCCTTATTATCTCTGCCCTTCCTTTTCTGTTTTAGCTTGCAAATGCATGCAGATGTATCAGAAATGATACACCTAATTTCTGACGCATCAGTTCCTGTCTAGCAATTTCATTTTATCCTGTTCTGATGTTATGCTAGCCTTCTATGTTTTATTCTAAGTGGACTCCTGTTTTCTTGCATGTGGAAGTTTTGCAATGCAATGCTCTCATTCACCTGCTTTCATTAAATCCTTCATTGACATTAGCACAAGTAACTGTGTGATTCCCTTCCGCTTTGTAGAAGATTTGGGAAACTCAAGTCCTGCTCAGCTACAGAAAAACATACATGGTGCTTGGTAATTCCCCTAAGAGCTTAAGTTAATGGTAAACAACTGCAGCTTATTCATTTTGCAGAAATTGGGAGAAAAGACATTTCAAATATTGAGGAATGTAGTGCAATATTGATGGGCATCCCTCAGTTATCCAGACAGACTGATGTCACTGGCAAAATTCCCTCTTTTCCAAAGGTTTTCAATTGCTTTGGCTGTGCTTCGTATGGCTGCAGGTCACATTTCCCTTGGTTTAAGGAAGTATCTTGGCAGTTACTCTTGGGGATATATCTTGCTAATTCTGCACTTGGAGGAATTACTCAGTTCTGCAGTCCTTATTACATGCCCTGTTCTAAAAGACTTTTATACTGTTTTCCCTCTCTCTGTGTTTTCACACTTGTTCAACAAGGTTTTCTTTCTAAGAATATTAATCACAATACCCCAAAGGATTAAAAAATGCTTAGGTATTTTTCCCTAAGTATTTACTGAAGAAAAATAATCATAATAAAAAAAAAACTGTATGCAGGCGGGATGTAAAATACAAACAGAAATAAACTTGAGAGTTCTCCCAAAAAACTTAAGAAAAAACCCCATGTATTCTATAAAACCCAGAGTATTCATCTACAGTATACAAAAATGGGCATGTTCTAGAAGAGAAAATCTGTGCAACAGTTCTGCACAGAATTCTATGCTTTCAAGCTGTTTGCCCTTCAGGGGCAGTGCCATTCTCTGAACTGCAATGCTCTGAGCATGTTCTGCTCACCATGGCAGCTTTCTGCTCTGCCCTGGTACAGATCATCCTCCAGCAAAGGGGGAGTGCAGCCACCCCAACTCGCAGCACCTTCCCGCATAGCAAGAACCTGAAGGAGAGAGATGGCTTTCACCAGCTGCTGCGGGTTCTAATAGTGCCACCTCACAGCTGCCGAAAGCCTGAATTTCTGTGTTGCAGTGAGTTAGTTTATTGAGCCAAATGTTCTGTTATATAGTGGTATGTTCAAGTGCTCCCCGAGTTATTACAGTTAGCTTCTCCTCTATGTTATGCTCTCCTACCCAAGTGTCCCTCGAGGAATCCCCTCCCTCCTCACCAGATTTTTCCCTGTCTGTCAAGACAACCCCGCCCCTTTGCCCCATCCATCAGCCCAAACCCTACCCTTTGCTCCAGAAAGTTCCCTGTCCCTCACCCTAAGATCCAATCCCTATCCCAACGCTCTCTCCTCCCCTTGTTCTGATTTGTTGTAGCCCTCAAAACCGCACCCCAAGAGTCGCTTATTGGTTACTATATGGTGTCCACCCCCTGTTTTGAAAGATTTTAAAAATCCAGTCACAGGGATGTTGGGGGTTGTTGCAACATCTGTTCCTTTGGGAATTCTCAGCTGTGAACCTTCCCCCTATTTCTCCTGATGAAATTGCTGCCCTTTACAACGCAGAAGAGCCTCCTTTGCTTCCTTCACTCGGTCCTCCAGGGGTTTCTACTGCTCGGCATTTGGCCTCGAGGTTCTGGCTCAGGCAAAACCCTATCCTAGCCAGTTCCCCCCTCTTGCCATTGTTCCTGGAGCATCACAGAGCTAGCCAGGGCTGCGGAGGGCAGTGACAGTGACCCATGGCCTGGCATGTCACAGCCCCCAGAGCCACACCTGCCAGGCCACAAGCCCCAGCCCTGGTGCCCACTGCCGGCCTCAGGGGCTCCTGGGCATCCTCACCCTGAGTGCAAAGGCAGCCTCAGGAGCACCCCAGGGAGCTCTGGATCCAGGCTGCAGACACCCTAAAGCCAGCACTGAAAGGGACGTGGATGGGGACTGCAGCTGGATCTTCCAGTGCTCACTGCTCCTGACTACTCTCTAAGTGAACCCAAACCTCATTGGCAGCACCTTGAGCACATTGACCCTGCTCGCCCCTCCTGGAACGTGGTGTTCCCACATCCTGCACCAGCCCTTTGCAGGGAGTGACCAGCTCCCAGCTGCTCTGCTACCCTGGCCTTACTTACTGTTTGCCGGCAATGAACTTAACGGATACACTCCTGAGAAACCGAGCACAACATTTGCTTCTCAGGAGCTCTTTGGCAAAAGACTCCACTAGTCCCTTGTTTTGCACAGAGAAGGAGGTCCTGACAAAGCATAACGCAGAGGCAGGGCTCTGGCATACGAATTCCTGAGCCGCAGGATTCCACCCATTGTTGTTCCTAGCTACTTTGCTGATATTTTAGAGCCAGTTCTGGACAGGAGCTGCTGCTGACAGGGTAGGAAAATTAGGAGAAAAAAAGGTGCAGGAGACAACAAAAAAAAACCAAGGGGGGAAACCCTTAGAAATACAGAGCACAACAGAAGTCCTTGGAGATGGGTCAATAGAAAATGCCAGCAGCAGTGAGCAGAGCCCGAGGCTGCTCACTGCTACCCCAGGGGCTCCTCAGTCCCCTGCTGGTTTGTGTCTGATGCAGCCCTGCCTGAAAAGGGCTCCAGGCTCTGGTGTTCCCAGCTTGCTCCAGGCTACATTCTTAGCAGCACCGAAAGAAGAGGTGAAACAAAGAGCCATTTTCTGTGCTGCCTGCAAACTCTTCTCCTTCAGTGCCACTGCCAGAGATCATCCCTCTGTCAGCTTGGCACTGTGCCTGCTGCATCCTCATCCCTGTCCCTTGCATCAGCTCCTGCACATCATCAGCTCTCGCTGTCCCACATCATGAACAGAGAGAGCTGTGTCAGAAGAGCAAGGAGTGCATTTTCTTGGCTGTGAGATGCAAAGCTGTGTTTCGTGTCAGGCACAAACAGGCGATGTGTGTATTTGTGAATGCAAAATGCGTGGACCCCAACAATGGGAGAGCTGTTAATTCTAATAATAACTGAGGAAAATAAAGCATGGAAAAAGGCTTTTGAACCTATCTTTTGTTTGCAAATCAACCCTAGTTGATTTAGGAGCATTTGAATTAAAGTGTTATAGATGTTGCTTTTTGCTTGCATTTAATCCATAAAGAGTTCTGCAATAATAACCTTTTGAAGTATAATTTTAGAATATTACTTGTATTATTGAAACTGTAGCTTTGGAATATATATAAAGGAAATATGCCTATCTCACACCTTATTGAAGCAGAGAAAAACAGTTTGAGAAAAAAAGATGAACATCACCTCAAGGGTTTATGGTTTTGACCAAAGGGAAGCTGGACATCACTGTTATGAGATTTGGATTCTCTGCAATTAAAAGGTGGACACACATCTGGGGAGCTGGACCCCACCAGATGTGATTCATCTTTCTTCTTTTGGAAATGGGACCGTCACCATCTGGGGATACTCCTTTGAGATACATCCTGAGAAATTAAAATCACAGTAGTGTATAGAATTGTGATGTAAAAATTTCGAACAAAAATTGCTGATGAGTAAAAGATTGGAAATAGAAACTGCTGAAAAAAACTGATGAGTACCCCTATAAATACCTGTAATCCTCAATTATCAGTGTGCAGTTGGAGGGAAAACTTCCCCCACTGTACCCAGCGCTGTATTGCTCATACTTTGCCATAATAAATAATAAATTGATTGCTGCTTGAATATTGGCCTAGTCAGGCTTCTGATTCATAACACTGTTAGCTGTGCTCTTCTATGGGCTGGCCATGGTACTTTGTAATTAATATGCTGTCATGCTGTGAACTGAATTCACACCTTACAGGGCTGTGTTTACTGGGCCTGGTGGATCAGTGCCCACTTCCTTCCTCTGCTCCTCCTCACTCCAGGACTGTAAGAGACCAGCATGGGGTCAAAGACCCTGCAGTATCATTATTCTCTAGTAATGCTCAGAGGTCTTCTAAGGGCTATGTAAGCACAGCATCGGGGTGTGGGGCATGTGCTAAGGAGAAAGAAAGAGTCTGTGAGAAAGCTGAGCTGCTCTTACATGGGACTGCAAAAATGACAGGAACTTTTTGGCATATAAAGCTTTCCTTCCAGGTCACGGACCAGGGAAGGCCTAATCAGCTGTGGCCCCACAAAGCAAGTCTGTGCTAACTCCCAGCACCAAGTGCAGGGGTGTGGGGCAGGGCTCCTACAACAACAGCACAGCTCTGTGGAGGAGCCCAGCCTTGCATCTGGGTTCCTGCCTGCCTCCCCTTTAGAGACAGCTGTGGCCCTAGGATTTGTGTCTGAGGGAGAGTTCCATCCTTGGACCTCCTGATCTTTCCCAAGTGGCCAAATGGGGATGCACCAGCAGCACTGCTGGGAAGGTGCTGGCTCAGTGGCTGTTTTTGAGACTGTGCCCCCCATATCAGCTTTATGTGTGTGTGTGGGGGTGCTGTGGTGGGTATGGTTACACACTCACTGGCTTTGGCAGAGCACAAGTCGGAACCTTGGAAGGTTCCAGCTGCTGTAAGGCTCAGGAGGCCGAGCTGGTGCTAGGCACAGTGTGACACTGTGCTGAGGGAAAGGTGAAAACAGTTAATAATCCACCCTCAGCTAATCACTGAGGGCTGATGGGAGGCACAGGCTTGGTGGAGCTGCTTTGTACAGGCCAAGGTGCTTATCAGCTGTGCGGTGTCCCCAGCAGCCCCTGGCAATGCTGGTGCAGCTGAAGGACAGGCTTGATGGGTCTGGTGCAGCCCCGCAACCTCAGACACTGCGGCTCCACCGTGCAAAGCAGCATGGCTGAGCTGGTTGTTGGTCGGGTAAGGGCTCAAATATATTTTCTGCAACTTGCTCCAGCACAGTTCAGCCTGGAAAAAAGGCATTTTTACAAGTGTAGGGGAGTCAAGCCCCAATAAATGTCAGCTGAGCCCTGGTGCCTGCTCCCCTGCATGAAGCCTCAGTGAGGCACTAGGGCCTCCTGTCAGCAGGAGGGGAAGGGAGATCAGAGTTGTTGGAAGAATACGTGACTGAAGGCTGAGCACAGGGTTGGTGGTGCTTTGCGTGGCTCTTGCATGACATCCAGGCTGGCTGTGGCAGTGTAAGCTAACCTTTTGTTTTGCATCAGGCTTCATGCCAGAGCCAGCCCCTTTCCAGCCTTTGGGGTGATTACAGCTGTTGCTCTATATTTCTCTCCCTTCTTTGTTTTCCAACAGCTATTCTACTCCAGCACCATAGGCAGGCAGTGATGGCTGCCTGTAGCTAACAAGACAAACTGAGATCTGCCTGCAGAGCCATGATAAGGTGTCTCTGGGCTTGTGAGACAGGCCAGGACAACACAAACTGAGGCCACAGCCATGCTGTGCTTTCAGTTGAGCCTGTGGTGGAGCTGCTATGCTTGTAGTCAGCATCCAGATGGGGCAGGTGACATATCTGTCTTATCTGGGACAGAAACAGAAGTGCAGCCCTTGCACAGCATCCTTCTGCTAGGCTGTGCTAAGCTCAGGGGCCTCTAAACTGGCCCTTAAGACCTAGGTCTCCACTCCTTGCCCAGATCCCTAGCCTCAGGGAGGACTTGGGTTTAGGAGCCACGGCTCTTTTTCCATAAGACTCCATTAAGAAAAAGTCAAGTTAAGCAGTTCATTGACATTTAAAATACTGTACAGTGTGTAAAACCAAATATCCCCCTCCCCACAACAATCTCGTGCTCTCAGCGGATGCTCTGGTGAAGAATCCCACTTTTGGCACTGTTTGCCTTCTCTTTTCTCCTTCTTCTTTATGGGATCCATCTCAAAACAGCTCCAGACCTGCACTGTTTCATTAGCAGCTGCTGAGGCCACTGTTGTACCATCAGGACTCATGGTCAGGGTCAAGATTCTATCAGTATGACCTGAGGAGGAGAAGGAATGTGCAATCCGGGCTGAGCTGATCAGCACATGCACATTTACTCCTGTATGCTCCCATGAGCCCTGCCAGCTTGCATAGCTGTCCCCCCAGTGGCTGTGGCAGCGTGATTTCAGACCCCAAGCACACACTTGGATCAGTGGTATCTCTTCCACAGCCCCGTGGGCATGCTTTACTCCTAGCAGCATGGCCCCGGATACTGTCCTGTATCAGTGATGCTGCAGGCTCCAACCAAGGAGTGCAGCTGTCTTCAGCCTCTAACAGCCCCCCCACACCCAGGCCCTGACCACCTACTTTGCAGCTCTGCAACCTTGGTCATTGTTGGATAGTTCCATATAATCAGCTCATTCTGCGCAAAGCCATAGGCTGAAATGAGCTCCTTGTAGTTTGTTGACCATAGGATAGAAGAGACCTGCAAAGAGGCAGTAACACAGGTGAGACGAGGTGCTTGTGCTGATGCTCACCACTCGGAGGTGAGCATGGTCCCCCTCCTTCCCTGTGCCTTTGGGCCTGAGGAGCCAGCAGCTCTGTGTAGGTGTGCTGCCAGAAGGTGTTTGTCTCCAAGCTGATGTTCATATCTCACCTGGGAACGGGTATCAACAGCACTGAGGCAGACGCCAGAACACACGTTCCAGATGCAGATATGTCTGTCTCTAGTGCCACCTCCAGTGGCTAGAACATTCATCTGGCATGGGCACCACGCCAGTCCTGAGCAAGGAGAGTTCATTTTAAAACATACAAGAGGCAACCTGCACCCAGCCAGTGCTGCATGCCTGCCTTGCACACACATATCCGCCTGTGGCAGCTCTGTGCTCACCTTGACAGCACCCTGGTGCTGAGTGAAGGTCTGTACAGGAGCAAAGTCTCCACCCCCACCTTGGGTGCATGGCCAGACGTTCGCCAGACTGTCACTGCCACCACTGGCCAGGTAGTGGCCATCCAGAGACCATTTGAGTCCGCACACCTCCTCTGTGTGGCCAGCAAGGGTGGCCACGTGATGCTCAGCCACTCGGACATCGTGGTGATGGATCTGCCCAGTCTGTGCACCACTGCAGAGAGAAGAGAAGGCTTACAGAGTCAGGCTGCACATTTTCACCCAAATCCATTTTTGTTGTTGCAAGACTGCTATACCTGCCACTGGGTTTCAACCAGTGTTACCAGCAACACAGGTCTGTTGGTGTGAGTGAAACACCCACACAAGCTCTTCACAACTTCAGCACAAATTGCAATACAGGAAAGAGGTCTTCTCCTCACAGCCCCAACAGATAAGGCTAAATAAGAATCCCAAGCCAGGACAAACTTCTCTCTGCCATCCCTAACCCATGCCACACGTAGATTGAGGGATAGGAGTTTGCAACAACTGGAAACTGCCCTTGACCCACTGCTTTACCTGGAGAGGATGCAGCTTTCCAGCTGAGGGTTCCCACACGGCCACAATGGCTGGTCATGGTTCGGAGACATTTCTGTTGCTCAACGTCCCATAGCTGGAGAGGCAAAGCAAAAAGTTCTTCAGAAGAAACCCAATCCTGTTTCTATGCCCTAGGAACCTCACTGCACAGGCTCTCTCAGCTTACTCAGTAAGGGAACAGAGAAAATGTTTATCTCATGACTATAGCACAGAAGGTAACGCTGCTTATCAGAAAACCCCCAAACCAAGCCCTGCCTTGCACACTGGGCAGTTCCACCCCACACCAGGGAAGACAAGTCAGGTGCATGGCATCCTTCCTCTGCCAGCCAAGGCCCCACAGTTCTGTCAATCCCTAGAAAACACCTCTAGTTTTAGTCCTGCATTCACTTGAACCTCAGCACTACTTGTGCCAACAGCAAGATAGTCTCCATCTTTAATCCATGACACAGAGGAAATGTAAGGATATGGATGCTCCGTCTGCAGTAGGGGGATAATCTCCCTAGTACCGTAATTCCACAGATAAACAGCGTTGTCCAGAGCCACTGCAAGGAAGTTCTGGGAGCTCCAGTCTGTGAGATTCAGATCTACAATTTGAAAGAGCAGTGCAGGTCACACCATGCTTGGCTAGAGAGCCCTGCCCTTCACCCGTGCTGATGCAGCAGGCGCGGGTGCACATGTGCACACACACACGTACAGGTGAGGGGCAGCCTTCTGAGTGTCACTATGCCCAGCTGCTGGGGCCAGGTACCCTGCTCCAAGGCACCTACACAGTGCCCTAGACCACTGTCCCTGTAAGGCCACACAGGGACACTCCAGAAGTGGTCTGTGCTAGCCTGGGTACACAAAATAATACAGACAGCCCAGTTACACTGTCCTAGGAACAGCAATCCAGTGCAGAAAGTTCTGGATGCCCAGCACTCAACCCTGCAGCCTACTTACAGTAGTCGTTGAACATCTCTGGTGCATCCAAGACCCAGTCTGGCTTTGAGGGAATATATCTGCTCTTCTTCCTGCTGGATCCAGGTGCCATTTTCTGACTGTAGAGCACTTTCAGGTTATTCTGATAGCCTGTGTGCAGGGGAACAGGTTTGTTAACCTGAGTTAGTTTCCTCCCAGCTGAGTGCTGCTCACCCAACTAGGAATCCCTTGGAGTGAAAATAAAGTCCTAAGAGAAACACTCACAAGCCTGCAGTGCACGAAAATCACTGGCAGAATGAACTGCTGAACAGGGGTGAGCTACAATTTGCTCATTCATGGAAACAAATTTAACAAACACTTGGGTTTTTGAATCCCATTATATTTAGTTGCAGTTTAAGCTAGAAAATGCACAGCAGAGACTTTGATGCTCTTACAGACTTCATGAAGGCTTGGAACCTGCAGTACAGGTGACTGTCACCGACATCTTTTCATAAAAATCCTTTCTTTAGGATTTTTCTCCCTTCTGAGAAGCTATGGCCTCAGCAACAAAATGTAAACAATGGTTATCTGCTGCTGTGGAATGCAGCAGGTGGATGCGTGATTGGTCTTGGGTGAATGTTTGGATTTACTGACCACTCAGAGCAGAGCTGGGTCTCACTCTCTGTTGAGACACAGAAATTTGTTTATTTATTCTTTTTCTATTCTTAGCTTAGCTAGCTTCTGAGAACTTTCCTTCTATTTCTTTTAGTATAGTAATAATGTAATATATATCATAAAATAATAAATCAAGCCTTCTGAACATGAGGTCAGATTCTCATTTCTCTCTCCACCCTGAAGACCCTTGCAAGCCCTGTAACAGGTGACCAACTGGCAGTCATAGCAACTCTCCTAAATAAATTCACTGTAACTGTTATGCCCTCCCTCGACCTCAGGAACCGTAAGAAAGGAGACTCCAGCCTGTACAGCTCTCAGAAACCAGTTGATTTCTCCTGTGACCACACACAGAGCCTCTGTGTTGCTGTTCCCCTAACCTGATCTCTCCTGCTGATTCAGCTCACAACGACTCTGTATCATACCTTCTGGAGCATTCTGTGGTTTTCCACTGAGGTGGAGGATCTTTGCCTCTTCTACATCAAAACCATTCAGATTCACTGCCCAGGCTTTCTGTTGCTCCTACAGAGACAAATCACCCTCAGTGCAATGCATTTAAAACAATTCCCACACTGCAATTTAAACAGACACCTAAGTCCCCTTCTCTTAGAATCTGAAGATGTTTGACTGTGCTGCAAGGGTCAGTCACACAGAGGCAGGTCAAAGCAGTTTTCCCTCAGACTTACATACATCGTCCTGCTCACATTTTCACACAATGGCAAACTCAGTGTCATTGCCAGTGGGAAAAGCCACAGCCACAAAGCGACCAAATGCTTCATAAACAGATTTCAGAACACAGTGTAAAACATTCCAGAAGTGTTCCCTGTGGAGACATTGTCCTAGAATAGCTACCACCAGCAGTTTCACTTTGCATAGGCTCACAGCTTTGTGTTTTTGTTGCCTGCTACATTTTAAAGCCTCATTAGTCAAAGGTAGATTTTGCTGCTAGAAGCAGCATAGGCTTAGAGTGCATGGCAGTCTCTACAGCTTCAATCTCATCCTAGGCTCCTGAAGCCCAGAGCTGCAAGTAGTGATGGCTGGGACTTGTCAGTCCCATGTGCCCACTTGATAGAGTAAAGGGGCAGGAAGGAGTAGCGGTTGTGAAGTAATTGTAACTTAGCAACATGCTCACCTTTTTGGTAGGGGAATCCTCATCAGGGTCATTCTCTTTGGTTAGGAGGAAATTTGCCATCTCCATCTGCATAGTGCTGCGTTTGGGAATGTAGCGATCCCCCCCAGCCTTTGTGGGAGTGCTTTGAATTTTGGATCCAGATTTACCTGCATTCACATATGAAAATATTGTCTTACAGCTATTTAACAGCCTGTATTAGAGCTTTCACGGGAGCAAACCCAACACTCCTCCACATCACACCCACCAGACAAGTAGGACTCTGAGGTCTCATGCCACCCAGTCACAACTAACTTATATTTTCCTCCCTGCCACCAAGTTGGTTAGGGACAGTGTGGTGCAACTCCTTGGGTCTAGTGCAACAATTCCAGAGTCCAGAGATAAGGGGAAGATACTAAAACGCTCACAAGATGTAAAGCTGTCAGCTAACAGTCCTGCCCACACTCGTCCTAGCATACAGCTGTGCCAGCAAGGCTCAGCTGGGCAAACAGCAGCTCGCCAGCCCCAGTGCTAAGAGCTCTGCCCCTAATGCTGGCAAGGAGGTGGGTGGCTGTCAGGAGCACAGCCCACCTCCTCCTGCCTGAGCAGCAGCCAGTAGGGCAGCGTGGCAGGGAGCCCAGAGCCCCATGGCTACAGACAAGCATCCTGGGCGAGGCTCCCGCACTCAACCTCTGTCGCTGGGGGCCGGCGCTCACCGGGTGTCTTGGACGGCGTCTTGCTGGAGCTGCGGGAGCAATTGGCCGGCTTCGTGGGCGACACGCCGATGGGACTGGGCCCGGGGCCACTCTCCTTGGCCTTGCGCTGCCATCGCGTAGGCGGCGCATTCGGGATCAGCGTGTCCAGCTTCAGCAGCCCGCGCAGGTCCGCCTCGAACAGGAACTGCGCCATGCTCCTGTGGGCGGGTGGCATTAGCCGTACCCACCGGCCGGGCTGAGCCTACTCTGACAGGCCCCGCCGGCCTCCCCATCACCGGACCGTGCAAGCGCTCCGGCTGCTCCTCCCCACCAACGGACACCCCTACACTCCCCAACCGCTCCTCGCGACACTCCATCAGCCTATACGCCCTCCCACCACTCCTTGGGGGTCCTTGATCAGCCGGCACCCCTTCCAGCCACTCTTTGGGGCTTCCTCCGATAAGCGACATTCTCCCGTCCCCTGCCTTTCAAGGGCAATCTCGTCCCTGTTCTTTACCCTCCCCACCGTGCTTTGCCTCTGCCCTGTGCCCCTGGGGCTGCTCTTGGCCAGGCAGCCTCAGTGGGAGCCAGCACTGGCTGCAGCCCCAGAGGGCCCCCCAGGACAAGGCCCAGCAATTAGGAGGCCAATGAAAGCTCTGGGCAGCAGCAGAGCCCTCAGCAGAGTTCTTTGGACAGTCATGGACTGGCCACACCTACACTGCAGCCTCACTGGGAATGCTTCCTATGTACAGTAGACTTTCAAAAGAAGCTGTTTGAGGGAAAGGTGAACTAAACACTCACTGTCTTCTCTTAAGTCCAAATTCGGACAGAGCATAAAATGAAGATAAGCTCCAAAACAAGCAGGCCTGCCAGGAACCCCAGCCAGCAGCCTGTTCCCTGACAGAAACCCTTTCCAAGGCCCTTCTGGGCATCAGGAACATGTGCTGTGGTTCCAGCTGCACCTGTGGGAGCAATGGGGAGGGTCAGCCCGTGCTGTGCTGCACTGCTGAGCTGGCAGCACGGTGGATGCGGGCAGAACATTCTCGGTTTCCCCCAGAGCTGGAGCCTGCAGGCACCTTGGTGCCCCTTGGCACAGGCTGTGCCACCCAACAAAGCCCAGCAGGCTGGGAGGAGAGCCCGGGGGCAGCAGGAAGCTGAGAGAAGGCCCTGCTCTAGAACTGAGGGAGTTCCACCAGAAGCAAACAAAGATGGTAACTTGAAGACATTCCCACTGTGCTCAAAGTTTGTCTGAGAAGACTAAGACGTTAGCTTGTCCAAAATCCCAGGAAATATCTGGGAAATGGTTTTATGTATGTTGGTTGTGACCAGATAAAAAGATCCTGTGGGAAAAGAGCCTCTGCAGCAGGCTGGCGGGCTGAAGGGGTCTTACTTCTTCCTAAAATAAAGATTACCACTGAAATGCAATTTTATTTTTTTATTGTATAAGGGGAAAATATTTTCCAGACCTCTAAAACCAGTTTCAAAAATACAGATGTCTTGTGGAAAAAGGAATGAAACATATGGGGATTTCTCTATACAAGAGATATTTCTAAATATTTTTAAAAATGAAAAGTGAAGACAAAATGAGGTCATTTTTTTGGATTCTAAAACTACTTAGAAAAATCTTTAACTACTATAGGAATTGGGAAGAAATATTTGGGGATGTCTGTCTACAGAAAAAATATTTTGAAATATTTCTACAAATTTCTAATATCGAAAAGTGAAAAACTAAGCAACTGGGGTTGCTTTTTCTCAGGAGCCCCATGCTGCTGCCTGCCCCCTGGGCTCCCCCAGCCCTGGGGACCCCGCCGCTGGTCACAGCAGCCCCTGCCTGGCTCCTGCCTGCCCACACCGTGGGCATCCACGGCTGCTCCTGGCCATGGAGCTCAGCCAGTGCTGCTGCCTGCTGGGCTTTGCTGCTGCTGCCACCCAGACACTGGGGTGACGGCAGCTTCCCTGTAGTGCAACTAAAGAAAGGGCCATCACCCAGACTGGCAGAGAGCGGGAATAACGTCAGTGTTGTTTAGAGGGCAGGACCAGGGGGTTCAGGGGCACAGGAAGGGACATGTTGGTCTCAGGAGGGGCTGGAGGGTGCTGGGCTGCTCCTGGGGTCTATAGAAGAAGTCGGGACGGGACAGAGGAGGATCAAAAAAGAGATGGAAGTAGCTTGGGGATATACATGGGACGAGGAGGTGGCAGTGGGATCTCCAGGAGAATAGGAGATTTCCTTGTCGATGGCTGTTCTGGAGTCTTCTTCTCAGGACTCTTGACAGGGCTACCCAGGCTCTTCTAACTGCTGGATGGGCTGCTCTTGCTCTTTGGGTGTGAGGTGCAGCCACCATCTTACAACTCCTGTCCAGAGGTGGAACTGTGGAAAGAGGAGGTGCTGAGGCCCCAGCTGCCAGTGGCACAAAGGGAGCCTCTTGCACAGCAGGGCCCAGAGCTGGCAAGGCTCCCCAGCACGGCTGGAGCTGCTGGCACAGCTTGGCCCAGCTGCACAGCTGTCCCTCAAGGCCCCGGCCAGCAGGGCACGGCTCTGGCCAGGCTCCCTGGCCAGGAGTGGGCCCAAGAGCGCCTCTGCCTTTCAAGGGCAATTTTGTCCCTGTTCTTACTCCTCCCCACCGTGCTTTGCCTCTGTCCTGTGCCCCTGGGGCTGCTCTTGGCCAGGCAGCCTCAGTGGGAGCCAGCACTGGCTGCAGCCCCAGCGGGCCCCCCAGGACAAGGCCCAGCAATTAGGAGGCCAATGAAAGCTCTGGGCAGCAGCAGAACCCTCAGCAGAATTCTTTGGACAATAATGGACGGGCCACACCTACACTGCAGCCTCACTGGCAATGTTTACTGTCTGAAATACAATTTCAAAAGAAGCTGTTTGAGGGAAAGGTGAACTAAACACTCACCCTTTTCTCTTCCAGCAAGTCCAAATTCGGACACAGCATAAGATGAATATCAGCTCCAAGAGAAGCAGGCCTGCCAGTAACCCTAGCCAGAAGCCCGTTCCCTTACAGAAACCCCTTCCAAGGCCCTTCTGGGCATCAGGAACATGTGCTGTGGTTCCAGCTGCTGCACCTGTGGAAGCAATGGGGAGGGTCAGCCCGTGCTGTGCTGCACTGCTGAGCTGGCAGCACAGTGGATGCGGGCAGGACGTTCTCGGTTTCCCCCAGAGCTGGAGCCTGCAGGCACCTTGGTGCCCCTTGGCACAGGCTGTACCACTCAACAAACCCCAGCAGGCCGGGAGGAGAGCCCGGGGGCTGTGCAGCTTCTTAGGCAGTCGCTGCTTGGAGGGACACGGGCCAAACCCATCCCTGGGCGGCCACTGCCAGCCCTCGCCCTCCCTGCCCCGTGACAGCTCCCCCAGCCCCAGGGCACAGAGTCAGGCCCTGTCAGGACCCAGCGCAGCCCCTGCCCAGTCGGGAGCCAAGGCTGGCTCTGGCCCTGGGCTCTCGGCAGGGCTCCCGCTCAGGGCTGCTCTTGTGCCTTGGGCCTCTGGGCACTCAGGGCCAGCCCCAGAGCAGCTGCAGTGGGAGGGACGTTGGTGCACGAGTCCCCTTTCCCTGGGGCTGTGAACGAACTCCAACGGCACCTCCAGCTTTGGCTGCTGCTGGGCTGTGCAAGGGCAGGCCCTGGGGGAAGAGCTGCAGCCACCCAGCCCTGCCAAGGGCTGAGCCCTGCTGAGCCTGGCACAGCAATTACCTTCTGAGCCTGTGCCCGTGCCCATGCCTGTGTTTGGCTTGGCCTTCCTTCCTGCAGCAGGGGATGCCAATTGGCCTCGGCTTCTTTGGGGAAACACCTCCTTCTGTCCTGCCTTTTGGCCTATCACTTGAGAAACAAAAAGTACACCTTAACAGATGGAACTATTCTCCATTACTTTGATGGCATGTTCAGAACATCATGCTTATGCAAAATCAGGTCAAATCAACAAATCATCTAGGCTTTTTCCGCTGGGCCAGGGCCCACCTTCCTCCAAACATCTGCCAGTGCTGAGCTGAAGTTGTGAGTGGATCGTGCCGGGCGAGGGCACACACGTGCATGGCTCTGTCCTGGCGCCTGCAGAGATGCCCCCCTGGCTGAGCTTTGGGCTCTGAGCTGTCAGCTCTCCCAGGGGAAAGGCCTTGACGTACCTTCACCATCTCCCAGAGGCTCAATCCTGAACGTGGGCTGGGAAGCCAGTTCACCTTTAGCAACAGGCTCAGCTGCAAAGAAAGGCAGGACAGAACAGCTCCAATGGCACTGCTGAAGATTCTCCTTCAGGCCCGAGTGGCAGTGAGGGCACCTGGGTGATTGGTGCCCTCCAAGGCACTCCCTTGGCTCTGCCTTCCACTCAGGAGCAGGGCCAGGGAGACCTTGTGCCTGCAGTGGCCCCACACTGGGATTGAAGGAGCCCCTTGTGGGGCAGCTGGGGGCAGAAAGGACTCCCTGGAGCTGCCAGCACCTCCAAACCCAGCCCCAGGCAGGGCCAGGGCTTGGCAGAGGCAGCAGGAGCATCTCAGGCTCCCTGGGGGCAGCAAATGAGCTGAGAAAGGCTCAGCCCCGGGGCACAGCCCTGGGCCCAGCCCCTTCCCTCTCTGCTCTTCTGTGTGGCTGCACAGAGCACACAGAAGGCCACAGTGGCATTGTACATGGGAGGAGGATGGACAGCAAATTGTCCCTTCCTCCCACTGACATCGATCCTGTGGGATCCCTCAGGGCTCCAGAAGGGAGCAGGGCAAGGTTTCCAGAACTGATCAACCTTCAGTGAAATTTAAGGGAACTGTCTCATGAGTAAACTCTTGCCACACAGCCACGGATTATTCTGTCAGGAAAGGTACATTCAGAACATGCTTCCAACATCTGGCAAGGTCTTCAAAGTACCATTCACCAGCATTTCCAACTAATCCAAGTCATGATCCCAGTCGAGAAGGGAGCACAGATCCTACAGAACCATTTCCATGGTGTGCTGGGATCCCCTTCTCCCTTGGGGTATTGGGCACTGCAAAGGGGTGGAGTAAGGCTGTGGGAGCCTGTGCCTCCTGGTCACTCTCCACGCTCTTTGCAGGTCCTGTGCAACATGCCTGGAGGGGCAGCTGGAGCAGCCCAGGGCCCTGGGGCTCTCTCCCTCCCATGCAGGAAACCCTCACTAAATGCTTGGGCAAAGCTGCAGTGCCACTGCTGTCACTCCCAACCTCCGTACCTCCCTCCTGCTTGCCCACCTGCCCATGGAACAGCTCCCACAGCCCACGGGCACATAGCCAGGCCCTCTCAGGACACACTGGAGCCTTGCTCTCCCCCTCTGCCCTTTCCCCACCATGGGCACCCCGTGCAGCCGTTCCCAGGTTTCGGGACGTGTCTCCCACAGAGGGAGCCCAGCAGGACAGCTCAGTACCCGAGGGCCATGAGCCTGCTGGGGATAATTTCTCTGGGCTGTGCCCGTCTTGTCCGGGCTGTGCCCGCAGTTCCAAGCAGCAGAGAGGGCAGCTCAAGCCTCAGCAGGGCTCAGGCCCAGAGGCACAGCAATTACCTCCTGTGGATGTGCCTGGCATCGCCTCCCTTCCTGCAGGAAATGCCACCATCCATAGAGCCCCTCTGTCCATCCCTTGAGAAAGGAAGAGGCACAGCTGTATCAGATGGAATCATTGCATATCAAGGAGGTGGCCTCTTCAGGAGGCAATACCCTTCCAAGACATGGGTAATGATCAGGAAAATCCTGATCCCCCCAGGCCTTAGGTGCTGGCTATGGCCCTCCCTCCTCCAAGCAGCCACACCTCAGGATGTTACTGGGGACCGGGAAAATGCAGGGGATCCCTGCTGAGTTTGGGCTGCGCGGCAGCTGATGCCCAATGCCTTCCTGCAGAGGCTGGGGAGAAGCTGCAGCCAGGCCAGGCTGGGAAACAGCCCTGCAGAGCATGGAAGCAGCAGCGGGGCAGCGAGGCTGCCATGGATCCCTTCCCGCTGTTCCGGGCACGGCGTGTCCGGATGTGCAGCCAGAGCCCTCGGCTGCTGAGCCCCAGGACAAGGCTGAGGGAAATGCTCTCACCATTCCCTTTCAGCAGTTCTGTCACTATTCGTTTCAAGATGTTGTTTGGCTCATGTGGTTTCTTGTGTCCTGGGGCTTTGTTCTTCCCTCTCAGAGGACCTTAACGGAAAGTAGTTCCATTTCCTAGGAATGGATGCCACAGAAGCGGGGCTCAGCCTGTGGGGTCAGCAGGGACAACACTACTCACCCCTGCGATGGGAGCCAGGCTTCTCTGTAGGAATCAGCAAAGGGGCAGGAAAAGTACTCCCTGCAGGCACATCTGTAACACAACAGCCACAGTAGTTTTTGTAACCTGGTTGCTGTGAAGTTGTCAACAATTATTACTGTGTAGGACAGTGAGAACATACCTGAAGGAGGCTCCAAAGGCTTCAACACTTTTCTCAACCAATCTAATGGGGAAGCCTTTCGAGCAACCTCATCTAGAATGGAGCACAGATGAGAACATTTTTCAGGGTGTGTTGGGATCCCCTTCTGCTTTTGGGAATTGGGCACTGCAAGGGAGTCGGGTACGGCCGTGGGAGCCAGGTGTGAATGGACATAGCCAAACTGCACAAGGGCCTCGGGAGCTCTGGGCAGGCTCCTGGTCACTCTGCACCCTCTTTCCATGCCCTGTGCAACATCCATGGTGGGACGGCTGAAGCAACCCAGGGCCCTGGGAACTCTCACTTCCACAGCTGCAACTCTTGCTAAATCCCTGGGGAAAACTGCAGCAGGCAGTGGCACAGCTATCCCCCTGTCCCCCTCCTGCCCTTTCTCCCTCCCTTTCTACCTACTTCTATCTCTCCAACCGTCTTTCCACTGGGACAAATCCCCCAGCACACAGGCACATGACCAGGCCCTCTCAGGACACACTGGAGCCTTGATCTTCCCCTCTGCCCTTTCCCCACCATGGGCACCCCGTGCAGCCGCTCCCAGGTTTCAGGACGTGTCTCCCACAGAGGGAGCCCAGCAGGACAGCTCAGTACCCGAGTGCCATGAGCCTGCTCGGGACAATTCCTCTGGGCTGTGCCCGTCTTGTCCGGGCTGTGCCCGCAGTGCCAAGCAGCAGAGAGGGCGGCTCAAGCCTCAGCAGGGCTCAGGCCCAGGGGCACAGCAATTACCTCCTGTGGCTGTGCCTGGCATCGCCTCCCTTCCTGCAGAAGAGGCTGTCCATGAACCACTGGTTCTTCCAGGAAATGCTTCCTTCTGCACAGCCACTCCACCTGCTTCTGGAGAAAAGAGAGAGCTGGATCATATTGGACTGTTCCCCATTGGAGAGGTGGCATCTTCAGGAGGCAATGCCTCTCAAAGACATGGTTAAGATTCAGGAAATCCCTTTCAACTTTTTGGGTAGGGCAGGGCTCTCCCTTCTTCATATAGGTGCCCCTTCTGATTTGCCAGGAGATGGGAAATTGCAGGGCATCTCATGCCTGTGGTGCGGTTTGGTCTGCCTGTCAGCTGATGCCCAATGCTTTCCTGCAGAGGCTGGGGAGAAGCTGCAGCCAGGCCAGGCTGGGAAACTGCCCTGCAGGGCATGGAAGCAGCAGTGGGGCAGTGAGGCTGCCATGGATCCCTTCCTGCTGGGCCAGGCTCTCGGCGTGTCCAGATGTCCAGCCAGAACCCTCGGCTACTTAGCCCCAGGTGAAGGCTGAGGGAATGAACCCACCTTGTCCTGCCTGCTGCATTTCCTTCAGCATTTCCCTCATTTGTTCAGATGGCTCATGGGGTTTCTTCTGTCCTGTAGCTTTGTTCTTTCCCCTTGGAGGACCTGAGAGCAACACGGTTCCATTTCCCGTGAATGGATGCCACAAAAGCAGGGCTCAGCCTGTGGGGTCAGCAGGGACACACTACTCACCCCTGCGACGGGAGCCTGGCTTCTGTGTAGGAATGATCACAGGAACAGGAAAAGTCCTCCCTGCAGACACATCTGTAACACATCAGCCACAGAAGCTTCTGCCATCTCTGCTCAGCTGCACGGGCACCACTGAGCCACAGGAGCTGTGAGGGGATCGCGCAGGGCAAGGGCACACACGTGCATTGGCTCTGTCCTGGCACCTGCAGCGATGCCCCCCTGGCCGAGCTTTGGGCTCTGAGCTGGCAGCTCTCCCAGGGGAAAGGCCTTGACCTACCCTCACCATCTCCCAGAGGCTCAGTCGTGGATGTGGTTTGGGAAGCCAGATCACCTTCACCAACAGGTTCAGCTGCAAAGAAAGGCAGGACAGAACATCACCTGTGGCACTGTAGGAGATCCTCAGGCTGCAGGCAAGGCTCAGCCCTGGGGCAAAGCCCTGGGCCTGGCCCCTGCCCATTCTACTCTTCTCAGTGGCTACACAGAGCACAGGGAAGGACACAATGGCATTGCACACGGGAGGAGGATGGACAGCTAAATGCTCCTGTCTCCCACTGACAGCGATCCTGTGGGATCACTCAGTGCTCCAGAAAGGAGCGGGGCAAGGTTTACAGAATTCTTCAGCCCTGATTTGACTATAACGAAAATGGCCGATGGGTGAGCTCCTTCCACATGGACACTGATTATTTTGCCAGTAAAAAGGAAAATTCAGAACTTGCCTCTGGCATTCGCCATGACATTCAAAGTGTCATTCACCTGGACTTCCAAATCTTTCAAGGCATGATCCAAATCTAGAATGGAGCAAAGACCTGAACTATTTCCTTTGTGTGCTGGGATCCCCTTCTGCTTTTGGGAATTGGGCACTGCAAGGGGGTCAGGTACGGCCGTGGGAGCCAGGTGTGAATGGACAAGGTCAAACTGCACAGGGGCCTCGGGAGCTCTGGGCAGGCTCCTGGTCACTCTGCACCCTCTTTCCATGCCCTGTGCAACATCCATGGTGGGACGGCTGAAGCAACCCAGGGCCCTGGGAGCTCTCACTTCCACAGCTGCAACTCTTGCTAAATCCCTGGGGAAAACTGCAGCAGGCAGTGGCACAGCTATCCCCCTGTCCCCCTCCTGCCCTTCCTCCCTTTCTACCTACTTCTATCTCTCCAACTGTCTTTCCACTGGGACAAATCCCCCAGCACACGGGCACATAGCCAGGCCCTCTCAGGACACACTGGAGCCTTGATCTCCCCCTCTGCCCTTTCCCCACCATAGGCACCCCGTGCAGCCGCTCCCAGGTTTCGGGACGTGTCTCCCACAGAGGGAGCCCAGCAGGACAGCTCAGTACCCGAGTGCCATGAGCCTGCTCGGGACAATTCCTCTGGGCTGTGCCCGTCTTGTCCGGGCTGTGCCCACAGTGCCAAGCAGCAGAGAGGGCGGCTCAAGCCTCAGCAGGGCTCAGGCCCAGGGGCACAGCAATTACCTCCTGTGGCTGTGCCTGGCATCGCCTCCCTTCCTGCAGAAGAGGCTGTCCATGAACCACTGGTTCCTCCAGGAAATGCTTCCTTCTGCACAGCCTCTCCATCTGCTTCTGGAGAAAAGAGAGAGCTGGATCATATTGGACTGTTCCCCATTGGAGAGGTGGCATCTTCAGGAGGCAATGCCTCTCAAAGACATGGTTAAGATTCAGGAAATCCCTTTCAACTTTTTGGGTAGGGCAGGGCTCTCCCTTCTCCATATAGGTGCCCCTTCTGATTTGCCAGGAGATGGGAAATTGCAGGGCATCTCATGCCTGTGGTGCGGTTTGGTCTGCCTGTCAGCTGATGCCCAATGCTTTCCTGCAGAGGCTGGGGAGAAGCTGCAGCCAGGCCAGGCTTGGAAACAGCCCTGCAGGGCATGGAAGCAGCAGCGGGGCAGTGAGGCTGCCATGGATCCCTTCCTGCTGGGCCAGGCTCGGCGTGTCCAGATGTCCAGCCAGAACCCTCGGCTACTTAGCCCCAGGTGAAGGCTGAGGGAATGAACCCACCTTGTCCTGCCTGCTGCATTTCCTTCAGCATTTCCCTCATTTGTTCAGATGGCTCATGGGGTTTCTTCTGTCCTGTAGCTTTGTTCTTTCCCCTTGGAGGGCCTTAGAGCAACACGGTTCCATTTCCCGTGAATGGATGCCACAAAAGCAGGGCTCAGCCTGTGGGGTCAGCAGGGACACACTACTCACCCCTGCGACGGGAGCCTGGCTTCTGTGTAGGAATGATCACAGGGACAGGAAAAGTCCTCCCTGCAGACACATCTGTAACACATCAGCCGCAGAAGCTTCTGCCATCTCTGCTCAGCTGCACGGGCACCACTGAGCCACAGGAGCAGTGAGGGGATCGCGCAGGGCGAGGGCACACATGTGCATGGCTCTGTCCTGGCACCTGCAGCGATGCCCCCCTGGCCGAGCTTTGGGCTCTGAGCTGGCAGCTCTCCCAGGGGAAAGGCCTTGACCTACCCTCACCATCTCCCAGAGGCTCAGTCGTGGATGTGGTTTGGGAAGCCAGATCACCTTCACCAACAGGTTCAGCTGCAAAGAAAGGCAGGACAGAACATCACCTGTGGCACTGTAGGAGATCCTCAGGCTGCAGGCAAGGCTCAGCCCTGGGGCACAGCCTTGGGCCTGGCCCCTGCCCATTCTACTCTTCTCTGTGACTGCACAGAGCACATGGAAGGACACAGTGTCATTGCACACGGGAGGAGGATGGACAGCTAAATGCTCCTTCCTCCCACTGACAGCAATCCTGTGGGATCACTCAGTGCTCCAGAAAGAAGCAGGCAAGTTTTACAGATTTCTTCAGCCGTGACTTAACGTTAACAAAAATGGCCGATAGGTGAGCTCTTGCCACATGGACACTGATTATTTTGCCAGTAAAAAGGGAAAATAAGGACTTGCCTCTGGCATTCGCCAAGACATTCATAGTGTCATTCACCTGGACTTCCAAATCTTCCAAGGCGTGATCCAAATCTAGAATGGAGCAAAGACCTGAACCATTTCCTTTGTGTGCTGGGATCCCCTTCTGCCTTTGGGAACAGGGCACTGCAAGGGGGTTGGCTAAGGCTACGGGAGCCAGGTGTGAATGGGCAAGGTCAAACTGCACAGGGGCCTAGGGAGCTCTGGCCTGGTTCCTGGTCACTCTGCACCCTCTTTGCAGGCCCTCTGACTCATCCCTGGAGAGGAAACTGGGGCTGCCCAGGGCCATGGGGGCTCTCTCCCTCCCCCAGAGGAAACCTTCCCTAAAGGCCTGGGGAAAACCATCCCCAGCGCTTCCCGGGGAGCAGGGAGCGCTGTCCCGGGAAAGGGGAGCCAGGCTGCCGGCTCACGTGCTCACCATGCTTTCAGTGGAGCAGCCTGGGCAGCCCTGGCAGGCAGGGCCACGGCCAGGAGGAGCAGGAGGAAGAGGCGCCGAGCAAGGGCCATGGTGCCTTGCCCTCTGCCAGTCCCGTAGCTCTTGCTGCCACCGCTGTCCTGACAGTGCTGTCCCAATGTCAGCACCACTGCTGCCACTGCCGCTGCTCCCGCAACAGTTGTGCTCAAGGACTGAGTGCTCGCTCCTTGTGCTGCTGTGCAACCTCCGGGTCTGGCACCTCTGTGACCTCAGAGCCAACTGTGACCTCAGCCTGCTGTGACCCCTGAGCCTGCTGTGACCTCATGGCTTCAGCTGTACCCCCAGAGTGCGCCCGCATCTGTACAAATGGACTGCCTTGATTGTTTTTGTGTATCCCAGGTCCATTGCTCAGCAAAACCTTATTCGTCTCCTGCTGACATTGTGGGTCAGACTGTGTCCATGGAGATGCTCTTGATGGCTTCCCTCTTTTCCTGGGCTTGCCACTGGAGGAGGTCCAGGCCCAGATGATGCCAGGGAAGGAAATGTGCCCTCAGCCCAGGGACGCTCAGCATGGGCTCCCCCAGCCCTGGGGAGCCCGCCGCTGGTCACAGCAGCCCCTGCCTGGCTCCTGCCTGCCCACACTGTGGGCATGCATGGCTGCTCCCGGGCACGGAGCTGAGCCAGTGCGGGCTTTGCTGCTGCTGCCACCCGGACACTGGGGTGACAGCTCCATCTCTTTATTGTAACAGAAATGCTGGGCCAAGCTCTGCCCACCTTCAGTAGGGGCCAGAGATCAGGGCCAGTGCCTTCAGGGGGAGGGGACCTTGTTTGGGTGGTGGCAGCACCTGCACAGCAACAAGCTGGTAAAGCAACTGCGACGGGCATTGAGCATGGGCATGGCGATGGGGAATGTCTGGTACGGGTGTCCCAGACTGAGGTGTTTGGCCGCTCCTGTGAAGCTGCAGATGGACGCCTGTTGAGACAGGAGGTTGCTGAGGTCCCAGTTGCAGCTGGCACACAGAGACCCTCCTGCCCAGCAGGAGATTCCCACTGTGCTCAAAGTTTGCCTCTGAAGTCTGAGAGGTGAGCTTCTCAGAAATCCCAGAAAATATCAGGGAAAAGGTTTTAGTTGGTTGTTGTCGCTCGGTAAGAATGTCCAGTGGGAAAAGAGCCTCTCCAGTATGCTGGGTGCTTTGTCATGACTTAGTTCTTCTTAGAGTAAAGATCACCAATTAAATTCAGTTTTATTTTTTATTCTGCAAGTATTTAAGTGTTCTACCTTTTTCAGAATTCTACAACTACTTTGAAAAATCCTGAACTCCTGTGGGAAAAGGGAAGAAATATATGGGGATTTTTTTCTACAAAAACTGTTTCTGAATATTTTGAACAATTTCTGCTATGTAAAAATCCTGAACAATTTCTGCTATGTAAAATGAAGACAAAATGGGGTCGCTTTTTCTCAGGAGCCCCGTTCCCAGCAGCTGTCTGCCCAGCCCTGGCTGTGCCCAGACAAGCAGCTCTGCCAGCGCTGGTGGTAGCACACAGACACCTGAGCTGAAGGCCAAAGATGTTGGTGGACTCAGGCCCTTCCCTGGCAGGAGGGCTGCACCACCTCGCCAGGCTGGACACCAGGGCCGGCACCTTTGGGGACAGAGGGTCCTGCTCTGGGTGGTGGAGGCAACAGCATGTCCCCAGCAATAAGCTGGTAATGCAGCTGTGGGGAAGGGACAATGGACACTGGCACGGAAATGCAAGATGACAAGTCCAGTTGATTCTAGAAGTGTAAAAATGTTCAAAGTTCTTCTGAATTCTAAAATTACTTTGAAAAATCCTTACCGACTATGGAAAAAGGGGGCAAACTTTTGACAATTTCTATATTAGGAAAAAAATAAACCCTACCTATTTCTAAGAGTTTCTAATTAATAAAATGAAGAACTAAGCCAAAATATGGTGTCTCAGGAGCCCCATGCTTGGCCACTGCCTGCCCACTCACGGCTGTGCCCAGACAAGCAGCTCCGCCTGTGCTGGTGGTAGCTCACGGACACATGAGCTGAAGCCCAAAGACATTGCTGTACTCAGGCCCTTCCCTGTCTGGAGGGCTGCACCTCCTGGCCTGGCTGTAGAGCAGAGCCAGGCCAACTGGTGGTAGAGGGTCCTGTTCTGGGTGGTGGTGGCAACAGCATGACCCCAGCAACAAACTGGTATTGCAGCCATGGCAGGGACAACGGACACTGGCACGGGAATGAGAGATGACAGGTCCAGTTCTCCCTGGCTGAGTTATTTGGCTGGTCTTGTGAAGCTGCAGAGGCGCTCCTATGAAAAGAGGGGGTAGCTGAGGCCCCAGCTGCCAGTGGCACACAGGGAGCCTCTTGCACAGCAGGGCCCAGAGCTGGGAAGGCTCCCCAGCACAGCTGGAGCTGCTTGCACAGCTTGGCCCAGCTGCACAGCTGTCCCTCAAGGCCCCGGCCAGCAGGGCACGTCTCTGGCCAGGCTCCCTGGCCAGGAGCGGGCCCCAGAGCGCCTCTGCCTTTCAAGGGCAATCTTGTCCCTGCTCTTTCTCCTCCCCACCGTGCTTTGCCTCTGCCCTGTGCCCCTGGGGCTGCTCTTGGCCAGGCAGCCTCAGTGGGAGCCAGCACTGGCTGCAGCCCCAGCGGGCCCCCCAGGACAAGGCCCAGCAATTAGGAGGCCAATGAAAGCTCTGGGCAGCAGCAGAACCCTCAGCAGAATTCTTTGGACAATCATGGACTGGCCACACCTACACTGCAGCCTCACTGGCAATGTTTCCTATGTACAGTAGACTTTCAAAAGAAGCTGTTTGAGGGAAAGGTGAACTAAACACTCACTGTCTTCTCTTAAGTCCAAATTCGGATAGAGCATAAGATGAAAATAAGCTCCAAAACAAGCAGGCCTGCCAGGAACCCCAGCCAGCAGCCTGGTTCCTGACAGAAACCCCTTCCAAGGCCCTTCTGGGCATCAGGAACATGTGCTGTGGTTCCAGCTGCACCTGTGGGAGCAATGGGGAGGGTCAGCCCGTGCTGTGCTGCACTGCTGAGCTGGCAGCACGGTGGATGCGGGCAGGACATTCTCGGTTTCCCCCAGAGCTGGGGCCTGCAGGCACCTTGCTGCCCCTTGGCACAGGCTGTGCCACCCAACCAAGCCCAGCAGGCTGGGAGGAGAGCCCGGGGGCAGCAGGAAGCTGAGAGAAGGCCTTGCTCTAGAACTGAGGGAGTTCCACCAGAAGCAAACAAAGATGGTAAGAGATGCCCACTGTGCTCATAGTTATTCTGAGACGACTAAGACGTGAGCTTGTCAAAAATCTTAAGTATCAGGGAAAAGGTTTTATGTATGTTGGTTGTGACTAGGTAAAAAGCTCCTGCGGGAAAAGAGCCTCTGCAGCAGGCTGGCTGGCTGCAGGGGTCTTACTTCTTCCTAGAATAAAGATTACCACTGAAATGTAATTTTATTTTTTATTGTATAAGGGGAAAATATTTTCCAGAACACTAAAACTAGTTTCAAAAATAGAGATGTGTTGTGGAAACAGGAGCGAAACATTTGGCGATTGCTCTCTACAAAAGATATTTCTAAATATTTTTAAGAATGAAAAAATGGGGTCACTTGTTCTCTTGATTCTAAAAATACTTACAAAAATCTTTAAACACTATAGTATTTGGGAAGATATATTTGGGGGTGTCTCTCTACAGAAAAAATGTTTTGAAATATGTCTACAAATTTCTAATTTCTAAAACTGAAAAACTAAGCAACTGGGGTTGCTTTTTCTCAGGAGCCCCATGCTGCTGCCTGCCCCTTGGGCTTCCCCAGCCCTGGGGACCCCGCCGCTGGTCACAGCAGCCCGTGCTGTGCTGCACTTCTGAGCTGGCAGCACGGTGGATGCGGGCAGGACGTTCTCCGTTTCCCCCAGAGCTGGGGCCTTCAGGCACCTTGGCGCCCCTTGGCACAGGCTGTGCCACCCAACCAAGCCCAGGAGGCCGGGAGGAGAGTCCGGGGGCAGCGCAGCTTCTTGGGCAGTCACTGCTTGGAGGGACACGGGCCAAACCCATCCCTGAGCAGCCCCTGCCAGCCCTGGCCCTCCCTGCCCCGTGACAGCTCCCCCAGCCCCAGGGCACAGAGTCAGGCCCTGTCAGGACCCAGTGCAGCCCCTGCCCAGTCGGGAGCCAAGGCTGGCTCTGGCCTTGGGCTCGCGGCAGGGCTCCCATTCGGGGCTGCTCCTGTGCCTTGGGCCTCTGGGCACTCAGGGCCAGCTCCAGAGCAGCTGCAGCAGGAGGGACTTTGGTGCATGAGTCCCCTTTCCCCGGGGCTGTGAACGAGCTCCAGAGGCCTCAAGGACTCCAGAGGCGCCTCCAGCTTTGGCTGCTGCCGGGCCGTGCAAGGGCAGGCCCTGGGGGAAGAGCTGCAGCCACCCAGCCCTGCCAAGGGCTGAGCCCTGCTGAGCCTGGCACAGCAATTACCTTCTGAGCCTGTGCCCGTGCCCATGCCTGTGTTTGGCTTGGCCTTCCTTCCTGCAGCAGGGGCTGCCAATCGGTCTCTGCTTCGTAGGGGAAACACCTCCTTCTGTCCTGAATTTTGGCCCATCACTTGAGAAACAAAAAGTACACCTTAACAGATGGAGAAATTCTCCATTTCTTTAACGGCATGTTCAGGACGTCATGCTTATGCAAAATCGGATAAAATCAACAAATCATCTGGTCTTTTTCAGCTGGGCTAGGGCCCACCCTCCTCCAAACAGCTGCCAGTGCTGAGCAGAAGTTGTGAGTGGATCGTGCAGGGCGAGAGCACATACGGCCATGGTTCTGTCGTGGCACCTGCAGAAATGCCCCCCTGGCCGAGCTTTGGGCTCCGATCTGGCAGCTCTCCCAGGGGAAAGGCCTTGACCTACCCTCACCATCTCCCAGAGGCTCAGTCCTGAATGTGGGTTGGGAAGCCAGATCACCTTTGCCAACAAGCTCAGCTGCAAAGAAAGGCAGGACACAACAGCTCCAATGGCACTGCTGAAGATTCCCCTTCAGGCCCGAGTGGCAGTGAGGGCACCTGGGTGATTGGTGCCCTCCAAGGCACTCCCTTGGCTCTGCCTTCCACTCAGGAGCAGGGCCAGGGAGACCTTGTGCCTGCAGTGGCCCCATACTGGGATTGAAGGAGCCCCTTGTGGGGCAGTTGGGGGCAGAAAGGACTCCCTGGAGCTGCCAGCACCTCCAAACCCAGCCCCAGGCAAGGCCAGGGCTTGGCAGAGGCAGCAGGAGCATCTCAGGCTCCCTGGGGGCAGCAAATGAGCTGAGAAAGGCTCAGCCCCGGGGCACAGCCCTGGGCCCAGCCCCTTCCCTCTCTGCTCTTCTGTGTGGCTGCACAGAGCACACAGAAGGCCACAGTGGCATTGCACATGGGAGGAGGATGGACAGCAAATTGCCCCTTCCTCCCTCTGACAGCGATCCTGTGGGATCCCTCAGGGCTCCAGAAGGGAGCAGGGCAAGGTTTCCAGAACTGATCATCCTTCAGAGGAACTTAAGGGAACTGTCTCATGAGTAAACTCTTGCCACACTGACACAGATTATTCTGTCAGGAAAGGTACATTCAGAACATGCCTCCAACATCTGGCAAGGTCTTCAAAGCACCATTCACCAGCATTTCCAAGTAATCCAAGTCATGTGGCAGTCGAGAAGGGAGCACAGATCCTACAGAACCATTGCCATGGTGTGCTGGGATCCCCTTCTGCCTTGGGGAATTGGACACTGCAAGGGGGTGGGGTAAGGCTGTGGGAGCCTGTGCCTCCTGGTCACTCTCCACGCTCTTTGCAGGTCCTGTGCAACATGCCTGGAGGGGCTGCAGGTCCTGTGCAACATGCCTGGTGGGACGGCTGGAGCAGCCCAGGGCCCTGGGGCTCTCTCCCTCCCATGCAGGAAACCCTCACTAAATGCTTGGGCAAAGCTGCAGTGCCACTGCTGTCACTCCCAACCTCCGTACCTCCCTCCTGCTTGCCCACCTGCCCATGGAACAGCTCCCACAGCCCACGGGCACACAGCCAGGCCCTCTCAGGACACACTGGAGCCTTGCCCTCCCCCTCGGCCCTTTCCCCACCATGGGCACCCCGTGCAGCCGCTCCCAGGTTTCGGGACCTGTCTCCCAGGGAGGGAGCCCAGCAGGACAGCTCAGTACCCGAGGGCCATGAGCCTGCTCGGGACAATTCCTCTGGGCTGTGCCTGCAGTGCCAAGCAGCAGAGAGGGCAGCTCAAGCCTTAGCAGGGCTCAGGCCCAGAGGCACAGCAATTACCTCCTGTGACTGTGCCTGGCATCGCCTCCCTTCCTGCAGGAAATGCCACCTTCCATAGAGCCCCTCTGTCCATCCCTTGAGAAAGGAAGAGGCACAGCTGGATCAGATGGAATCATTGCACATCCAGGAGGTGGCCTCTTCAGGAGGCAATACTTCTCCAAAACATGGATAAGGATCGCTAAAAGCCTGATCCCTCCAGGCCTTTGGGGCTGGCTATGGCTTTACCTCCTCCAAGCAGCCACATCTCAGGATGTGACTGGGGACCGGGAAAATGCAGGGGATCCCTGGTGAGTTTGGGCTGCGTGGCAGCTGATACCCAATGCCTTCCTGCAGAGGCTGGGGAGAAGCTGCAGCCAGGCCAGGCTGGGAAACAGCCCTGCAGGGCATGGAAGCAGCAGCGGGGCAGCGAGGCTGCCATGGATCCCTTCCCGCTGTTCTGGGTTCTGCTCTGACATGAGGGCCCCTGGCTCACTCTAGGATCTCTCCCAGGTCTCCTCCCACAGCTTCATCCCACAGCTCAGCCCCAAGGGCCAGACAGGTATTAGGAATTTCACAGCCTACCATTGGTGACTCATAGTCAGAATGCACAGGAAAACTCTAGCTGTGTTTCAAAATACCAGATGCTGTGTTGCTTCCTTCCCACTGCAGATTTTCCATTGCCCCAGCCTCAGCCCCTGGCAGCCTGCCTGGATGTTCTCCCCGCGCCGCTTCTGCAATCCCACTGGTCCAGGTCCTGCTGGTTCTGTGGGCAGCTCTTCGGGCCACTGAGGCCCTGTTCCTCCTTTGTTTGTCAGCATGTCCGAGTGAGAGATGATTCAGGGGCTCAGCACCAAGGCCTCCAGCAGCACTGGTCAGTTCCTGAGTGCACTCGGTGGCCACAGGCAGCTGCCCATGGCTCTGGCAAGGATGTGAAGGGGAGGCCGTGCAGGGGAGCAGCCCCCACGCCCCAGCCCTGTCCATGGGGGCCTGCAGCCCGTGGGGATGGAGCAGCAGTTTCTGGTGTGACAGAGCCAGCAGCTGGGCAGTGCAGCACACACTGCACACATCTACTGCAGGGATATGTTAGCAATATTGTGTATACATGCACTCCAAATTGAAAAAAATCAGTCTAAGTGTAGCTTAATTTCAGAGGCATTAGGGAAGAATTATTACCGCTGCTTTCCTGGCTGAGTTTTGGAACATTATACTTTTTTTTTAATACTTTATAAAAACAATCTCTGAGTCTGGAAAGGGAGTTTTTCAATCACAGGGGTTCTTGCTTCACTCCAGGAAAAGTGTAATTCACTGTACCAGGGAGATTTTCTCTTAACATATTGCTGAGTTCTCATGCTGCCACTCATTAGTAGAGATGAAATAATTTCTCACTGTTTATGTTTGATTTTTGTTTGGAGACAGTAGGGAAAAAATGTACCCACTGTCAAGATTTGGTTCATGTGGATCAATTATTATTTCAGCTGCCTAAGTTGAGGGAGGAATTCACAGAGGTTATCCCAGGCAAAATCTGGTGCTGATGCTTGTGCCATTGGAGTCTGGAGTGGGCTCTTTCCTAGCACAACTCACCACACTGAGCTCCTGGGCATATCTCGTTTGTTTTCTGGTTTTTACTACTAAGAACAGCCAGCATCATTTACCAGTACCTAAAACAGATTTGTTGGTTCCTCTGAATCAACTCACACTGTGGGTTGGACTTTCCCCAGGTTTCAGCCTGGAGAAAAGGAGGCTCAGGGGGAGCCTCGTGGCTCTCCACAAGTCCCTGACAGGAGGGTGGAGCCAGGTGGGGCTCTGCTCCCATGGGAACAGGGACAGGACAAGAGGAAAAGGTCTCAACTTGCACCAGGAGAGGTTTAGATTGGAAATTAGGGAACATTTCTTCTTGGAAAAGGTTGTAAAGCATTGGAACAGGTTGCCCAGGGCACTGGTAGAATCACCATCCCTGGAAGAGCTCAGAAGACATGTTGATGCGGGACTTGGGATGTGGTTTAGTGGTGAACATAGTGATGGTGTGGTTGATGGTTGGAATTGATTATTGTGAAGGTCTTTCCCAACTTTAAGGATTCTCTGATTCCATGATTCTAAACAACCCAGTGATAACATAATCTAATCTCTCTTGGTGTAAATGACTTGGTTCACTCTCTGATGTTTTCTCCACATCCATGTGCCAATGCATCTTCCAGCACATGGAAGGAACAAACCAGGTGTGAAGACTGGAGAAAGAAAATGAGCCCACATCACTTCCTTGGGAAGAGAAGAGAAGATCTGGCAACTTCCAGAGGGGAGGAGAAACAGAAAAAAAAGTTTGAGAAGCTGAAGTAGTGGCAGAGGTACCAGGGAGAAGAAATAAGAGGTGAGAGAAATGGTGGTTATGAATTGCAGGGCAGGCAGAGGACACCAGTGACGCAAACAGTTTGGCACCTCCTGGCCATTAGGCAGCTGACCACTTAATTGATCACATCCTTCAGCTCTGTGTGTACAGCGTGAGGATGTCCTGGGCACCTCCTCAAACACCTTATTTCTGAGGGTGTTTGTAGAGATTTGGCCCCAAGGTGACAGGATGGACAGGGAGATTGGTCCATGTGCTCCAGTGACCCACTCAGATCACCAGGATTTCTGCATCCAAGTCCTTCAGGTGACAGGGCTGAGGAGCCCTGCTCAGTCCTGCCTTGCCCAGGCTCTCGCCGGGCATCCCAGGAGACTCCTGTCTCTCCTGATCCCTTGGATCCCTTCTTGCTGACCAGCAAATATGCCTGGGGGCAGGTGGGCAGCAAAAGGAGGCCCAGAGGAACAAGTGAAGTGACAGCCCACAGCAGGAGGGGACACAGGTGAGGAAACACAACCAGCCTGGCTCTGCAATGTGACAAACCACTACAGAATGAGCACCATAAAAATCATCTCCCTGTCCAAACCCACAGCCACATCAGTCTTTAAATATTTTATACTGTTCTGATCTGAAAAACCAAGCTGGAGCATTGCAAATCAAATAAGAAAGGGACAAAGGAAAGATTAGTGAGTACAGAGCAGTTCCTACATTAAGACTGAATGGGATCCCTCAGTCTAGAAATCAAATGGGAGATAGATGTAAGAGGTTTGTAACAGCTTGAACAGCCTGGGAAATGGGGACAGGGAAAAATTTGTTTTGATTTGTAAGAAAAAAAAGGAACTTGAGGGCCTGAAAATGTTATTAGGCAGAAACTACATCTATGTGTAAGGGCCACATAGAGAAAGGGTCCTTGGCAAGCCAGTGGAGAAGCAGCATATGGGACAGAGGTGTGCAAGAAACCCATTGCATTGGAGAGAGTCTGATGGAGACCTCACCTACAGCACTGCCCAGGAATCAAATAAAACTTCACCCAGGCATAGCCACATGGGAGTGGTGAATCAGAGTTCCTCCTTCCTCCACTCAGCAAGTCCCAGCAAAACAGCAGTCAAAAATCTTTGCCTTTCTCAAGCCCCTAAACACCAAGGAGTTCTCAGTTTGCTTTGGGGTAAAGGGGAACAGGGCAGGCACCTCTGGAGGGAATGCAGGGGATGGACAGCAGGCAGCTATGTGCAGAACTGTCCTGTGCCCTGCAGGGCCCAGCACTCACCTGAGCTGCAGCACATGGCCAGGGAGCCGCAATGGGCACCGCTGGCCAGCGGGTGAAATGCCACTGTCACCTGCACGGTGTCACCAGCGCCCAGAGCTCCTGTGGCCGGCACCACGGAGAAAGGACTGCAACACAGAGAGAGGGGTCAGGCCTGGGGACACCTGGCCATGAGATTCCTGCTGCACTGCAGCTCCCTGCAGCTCCCTTGGCCAAGCAGGGAGCAAACCAAGCACAGGCAGCACAAGAGACAGAACAGACAGGATCACAAACAGCCACCGAGCCTCTGCTGACAAGATCCAGCCCTCACAAGATCCTGGGGGTAAAATGACCTCAGCTCCCCATACTCTGCATCCAGCTCTCTGCAATGAGCCTCAAGGCTCCCACTGCCAGCAATCCCATCAGAGAATGGTTTGTGAAAAGCACAGAGAGGGTTCAGAGCTATTTGCATGCACAACTTGACACTGACTGCCTCAGGAATTTCTCTTTTCCTGCTGCCTATAAAACTCATCCCAAGAGATGAAAATGTTAGGGCACTGCCTGTCCTGGGAGATTACACCCTAGGAATCAGACAAGGAGAAGGAACTTTTCCCTGAAGACCAAGGAATAGTTCCTGTTGAATTTGCAGTGTGCTTCTTTGGTTTATTTTACCTTGAAATCATCGTGATTTAGCCTAAAAGGGGCAACTTTTCTAAGCATTTCAATGAAAGCTGCTCTAAGAAAAGGAGCAATCAAAACTCTGAAAGAGTGCAAATGCAGATTAGAGCAATACAGTGACATGGAAACCCAAAAGGATGATGCCATTTACAGTCTGAAAGGTCCAATCCCAGCTAAATGAAGCACCATGAGCAGGAGCACATCAAGGAAGCAGAACAGGAGGTTTCTGTGTGTTTACCAGCAATGCAGTCTGGGACTCTGGGCTGTCATGCAGGCTGGTAACTGTTTGCTTGGCCCAGCAGAGAAACTCTGTGCAATGTGTTGGAAATAATGATGCAGATGTGTTGGTGCACTTTGGATTTAACAGGAGCAATCAGGATTTAGTCACCAGGTAAACAGCTCTTGCCTGACAAACACAAGACTCTGTGCTTTGATGCTCAGGGACAGCTCAGGGGAAATGTGCTTCTGCCCAGCAGCTGCTGGGCTTTGTGCCCTTCTACAGCCCCAGTGAGGAAACAAAAGTTCCTGGCCTTGGTGCTTTGTTGCTGGTCAATCTGTCACTTCAGATGTGTTCTGGGGACTTTGCTGATGAATGCATCACACACAAAAACAAAGAGAACATCTGCCAAGCTGAACTTTGTTCATGTCAGTAGTAACAGCTGATGAACTCGCTTCAGGTTCTGCTCATTAAGGACCTCTTGCTGTAATTATGGGCTGGCCTGTTCCCATTGCCACTGGTGAGAACATCACTGCTGGCTGATGGAGAAGCCTTGGGCCAGCAATGTCCATGTGCTGGACGTGAGACTTTGGAGGGAGGGGAGGAAAGACAAGGCCCCAGCAGCCCCAGAGCCAGATCAGTGCTCATGCTCCTGCATCTGCCCCGGGGCTGATGCCAGCACGGCTGCAGCTCTGCTGGGGCTGGGGGGATCAGGGCCTGCTGGGGGCAAGGCACAGCATTCTGTTCTTAGTCTTTGGCCAGAAATTTCACCGCAATAGAGAAGCTGCCAGTTAGGGGAATCCCTGGCCATGCTTCAGCACTACCTTCCATTCCATTCCCTTCCCACTCCTGCCCCATGTTACATGCTCCTGCCTTCAGGTGGCAGGATGGGAATAACATTCCAGGGATGACTTCAGGGCTTGCCTGAGAAAGAAGGTGTCTTCTTCTTTTCAAATTATCAGGAGAAGAGGATCCAGCCAAGTTCAGGACTCAGCTGTCAGGACTGGAAAACTGAGTGCAAATCAGCCCCCGCATCTCCTCCATCCCTGGGCTGTACCCACCAGACTCCTCTGTTCCTGCTGTAGCACTCATCTCTCACACACACACCTGGCTCCCCAAGACCCAGAGACACAAGCTCCACAGCTAAACTTAACTCCTCTGAATTTCAGCCAACACCCTAAACTGTTCCCTGAGCCCACAGCTAGAAGAGCTGTGAAGGAGACATCCCTGACACTGTAAGAACCAAAGGAAAATCACTGCCAAGAGATAGGCCTGGAAAGCTAAATTTTGAGCTTTTCTCTGTTAATTGTGAGATGCTCCTTAAGACACTTCTTATCCTGTTAGATCCATCCTCTCAATGAATCACTACTGCACCTGACAGGCAGTAAAGATAAGGTATGGAGGGGTTTTAAAAGGTTGTTTTCTTCTGCTTTTATAACTAGGTCCATTGACATGTTTGTTTCCTTGTATGGCATCTAAAGACAGGTCCATGTCTCCCAATGGCACCTTGCAACCCCCAGACACTGCTCTTGCTTTGAGCAGTGTGTTTGCTCAGATGATTTCCAGAGGTCTCCTCCAGGAGCACTGCAAAGCCACGTGCCTGTGGCCTCCCAGAGAATGGCTCTGTTTGGCTGACAGTGCTGAGGAAGCATTTCCGAAGCTGCTTGTGCTCAGCAGGGTGCAAGCCAGCTCCCAACATGTTCCAGCAGCCTCCAGGAAATCTGGGACACAGAAAGCTCCAAGGCCACTGAAAGCAAGAGCAGATGCCTTCCATCCTGCTCACTTCCAGCCAGGCTGCAGGGCAGCAGATCCGATGCTTGGTTCCTTCTGTAGCTCTTTCCCAACTCCGCTCTCACCCAAAGCTGTTTGCACAGGGACAGATGAGCTGCCTCACCTCTGGGTGCTCAGCTGGTACCGAGCTGCCCGGGCACCAACATTGCGCACCAGCCGAGTCTGCTGGGTGCTGACCTTGACCTGACACTTGGAGAAGTCCAGCTGGGCAGGGAAGTCCAGCACAGCTCGGGCACCAATGGCCCGAATTGGCACAACGATCCTTTCCCTTGCAGTGAGGCACACCAGCTCGTGGCAATAATCCTGCAGGAAAAGAAACTGGCTCAGCACAGGACATTTAGTGCCATCCCCATGGCAGAAGAAAAACCATTTCCTATACCCCTTCAAGGCCATCAATTTACCTATTGCACCCTCAAATGAACACGAAGTTCTACTACTATGTCACATTTTAAAGGCACCAGTGCACTTTGCAAAATCTGTCTCAGTGGCATTCAGCTCTTGTGTCACTTGGGTCATACAGATAACAACTCTAGGCCACCATCATTTTTACTCTAAACTTTAATGATGTTAAAGAATTCCTAAGCCCCTTCTAAGCAACATGGAGCTGGGGAACACAGGACATTGCTCTTTAATCTTCTGTATTCCCACTGTCTGAGAATAGGACAAAGTGTTCAACTGACTCTAAGCAGCAAAAGGAAGACGAGAAAACAGCTGCACCCAAAGACATCCTGCACCTCTGGCTTGGTGCAGAAACATCGGTTGGCTCACAACTCCCCTCTAACTTTGCCCGTCCAACCAAGTCAGGAGAAGAACAGTGCTAAGAGGTAGCAGGATGCTTCAGCTGTGTCTTGCCTGTCTGTGCCAGCAGAGCCGAGTGAAACCAATGTACAGCTGAAGGCCTGAGCATGTGTTCTGTCCCTTTCCCTTTGCCACAGGAATTCCTTCTGTCAGGCTGGGCACTCACCTGTGCTGCTCTGACCATCCTGCCCTTGGGCACCTGGGCATGTGCCGGGGGGGGAAGCTCAAACTCTGCCCAAAGCCTTGAGAGCCACGGCTGGTCCCAGCTGGAAGAGCTTCCAAAGCAGCTGTTCTCTCCCAGCTCCTGTGTGGGCACAGATGCAGCCCTGCAGGCAGCGCTGGAGCCAGGGCCACAAAGGTCCCTTGCTGTCTGCAGCTCACTTGGCTGAAGATGCCCCACTGCTGAGGCTCTGTCAAGGAGATGCCTCTGTTTTCTTCTGTGGAGGGCTCTGTCAGCTCAGACAGAGAAAACAATTAACAGGGAGAACTAAAACCTAGACACATTCCTGTGCACCTCACTCTTGGTACAGTGTTCCTTTCTTGCATCTCTTGGACTCATCCAGCAGCGATCTCTCCTTGCTGTGAGTTCTGAGCGTTGTGCAGGGATGGAGTTCAGGCAGTTCTGAGAGCTCCTCCCCATTCTCTGGAAAGGACACTGCCTCAATCCAACGAAACGTAAGAGGAAACAAATGCCCAAAGAGCAGAAATCCCCAACCATGTCCCATGCAATCATGGAGAAGCCAATGGGACAGAGCCATATGGCTGGAGTATATGTGTTCCACTCTGTATTATTAATTCACTGATGCTAAGTATTTCAGCAGGAAACTCCCAGGGCTCCCAGGAATGTCCTAGTGGCTGTGATCACAAGTTATTCACCAGTGCCACTTGTTCACGAAAAGCCTTTCTGAACAAACACAACTCTGAGGCTCTAGCTGGTTTACTTTTGCCTTTCAGCTGCTTCCCTCTAAGTTCCAGAGGGAGAAGTTTCTCAGCAGGAAGAAGGAGGCCAGCACTGGGGAAGGTATCCTGCCCAGAATTGGCCCATTTCTAGACAGGAGTGAGACTCGCCCAAAGGTAGCCTTTTCCTGCTCTTTTCCTTTCTGTTTCACATGAAGTTTGAAGAGGGTGTGTGTTTGTGACAGGCTTGCCTCCAGCAAAATACCTCAGTGTCCAGGTCCTGCTGTCATTGCAAGGTGCTGGGAGTGGTGGACTGGGAGTCCTGATCTGCACTAAGGCAACACAAATACCCTCTGCTGAAGCTGCTGGGGTGTGCTGGAGTGCAGCTGCCATTGCTAAAACAATGGGAGGAAGGCTGGGGACACAAAGGCACAAAATTGCCCTTTGCCATTCTCCTGCTGAAGGAGCCACCTCTTGCTTTGGTGTGGTCACCATCAAATGCTCGGGGTCACAGGATTCCCTGCAGAGTGGCAGCGTTGGCCTTTGAAGGCCAAGGATGTGCAGGAATGACTTCAGATTGAACACAACAAATTGCATTACTGCTTTGGGCTGGAACAATGTGTTGGACCCTGATGGGGTGTTAGATTTTGCAGGCTGCCAGATGTCCAGGGGACTGGCCCTGGGCAGAGGGGAATGGATGTGCTTTATCTGGATCAGTGCCTACTCAGAGGTGTGTTTAAAGCTGCTTTTCTGGCAGGACTAGCTCGGTATAAAGCACAGTCCAAACGGGTAAGTGACTGAGGTGGGCTGTTGAGCAGGAAATTGGCAGCAAGAGACACAGAACACAATCCAGGTAAAGGATTGTCCTGGAGAGGAGCCTTGGGAACACCTCAGGGAAGGGCACAGCTAAGGGACAGTGTGCTGCAGCCACTCTCTTCAGCAGAATGTGTCTGCTGTGAAGTCACAGAGGAGAGCTGCTTGCATCTCTGCAGTGACAGCAGTGTGGCTGGAGAAGGCAGAGAAAGCAGGGCAGAGTTTTCTCCAAGCAATGTCTCTGCTCCAGAAGCATTTGCTGTTGTTGTGTCATTCCAGACGTGCCTCTAGAATGGCATGAAATAAGATCGCAGTAATGACAAGAAAGCACCCATTTAAAGGCCATTGAAAAAGGAGATACCAACTCTACTTTTACCCAAGTTGCTGAGAAAATAACTGAACCTTATCCTCATTCAGCATTCACCTCACTTGTCTTTTTATTTTCAGCTCATTTGTCTTTTTATTTTTGCCTTTTCCTCTCTTTGGAACACACTAACTTTTAAATACAATGAAAAAGAACAAAATCATCAAAGCAAAAGAAAAGTGTTTCTTAGTAAGGATTCAGCTGAGCTGGGGATGTCTCCCTCCCTGAGAGCCAAGCGCACACACACACCCTCTGAGAAACTGGCAATCTTTGTATCCCCTTTGTACCCGGCTGGGGCGGTCCCTGTGCCCTTTGCCATTGGATGGCTACTCAGGAGCTTCCATTCTCTACTGAGCACCAACTTTTCTGTCCCCTCCCTTCTCATCCTCCTTCCTTTTGGTCAGGTCTTCAACCCTGTCCCTCTCACTGTGACACTCAACAAACCAACCTGAACAAATGCAAACCACAAATAACACACAGAACCAACAAATTCCATTCTTTTGCTTAATAACTTTTTGGCTTCAGCCAAGTGTCACCTCATCTCTCACACCTCCTCTGGTCCTGTGCTCTTCTTACAGATGTCTAAGTTGTAGAGCAAAAAAGATATTTGCAGTTGTGTGGGCCTCGGTTTCCCTGTCTCAGAGTAAAAGACATCCCAAATCCTTTCCCATGGAGTCTCCTGTAAATTCATGGGTTTTACTTACTCCATGAGTGCTCAGTCAGTGCCCCAGAGCTCTGTGACAACATGGGCACAGGGCTGTGTTTTAGGAAAATGCTGCCTGGCATTCTGGAGAAAGAAACCTGGAGAAATCCATGCCAGAAGAGCAGCTTGGCTTGAGCCTGCCCTGTGTGGCCCAGCAGCTGTGGATCAGCTCAGAGCAGAGGTGGGTGAGCCACTGTTTGCCCAGTGTGGGCCGGGCAGACGTGCTCCCCCAGAGTCTGTACTTCACTGGGGATCAGTGGAAGATTCTCCTGCATGAACCTTCCTCCCAGCAGCTGAAGCTCTCCCTGCTCTCTCTCCTCTCCAGCTGCCGTCAGCTGCCCCGAAACAGAGCTGGTTTGGGGTTTCCCCACCAGAGCTGGTATTTCAGAACTTCGTCGCTCGGGAGGTCTCTGAAATGGTGCTGTCTCTCATGAATAAGGACAAGGTAAGTGTTGGCACGCGAAGCTTTAACACTGTGCTGGAAGAGGAGAGTGCTGTCATTCCCTCAGTGTAGAGCAAAGCAAGTTATGTGCTGCAGCACATGCAGAAGAAAATGTCTCAGCACCTTCTTCTGCAAGATGGTGGAAATCTTCCTGCTGGGAATTGTCCCCAGATTTTGGCCAGGCGTTGATGGTGTCTATCCCAAAGGAGTTTCCTTCTCTTGAAAGCTCTGGATTGACAGGAATGTTGAGGGCTGTACAGTTCTTACCTGCTCTCATGCTTGGCCTTGGGTCTATAGCACACCCTGTGTGTCCTTGGTTAATCTTGGCTCCTGGTAGGAATCTCTGCCTCTGTCAGCCAGTTTGGCTCCCTTTGTGCAGCTCACAGGCAAAGCTCAGGGGCTGAGCCTTCTGCACTTTATGCTGGAATCACTTCTCATTAATGGCATTGGCCCTGCAGGAACCGTGTTCTGCAAGAGCCCTGCAATCAGAGTGATGGAGCAGAAGCAGTGAGAGGCCTTTAGGTGCCACTTGAGGCTCCTGCTCAGCTTCATCCAGCTCTGCTCAGCTTTTCCAAAAGCAACACGGTGCGCTGCTTTCCCTTTGCAGAAGCACAGCACATCCAAAGCCATGTGCTCCTGGAGGTTTCCACCTTCAGCTGAAGAAATTGGGATTGTTTTGCAGTTTCCCAAGAGAGCTGAGAGGGAAACAGTTGAAAACTGTCAGTTGTGTTCCACTGTAAAGAGGAAAACTTGAGACCATTTGAATTTCAGTCAGGGAAACATTTTCTCAAGTGAGGCTTGTGCCAAGAGTGGGCTGGTGGGAGGAGACAGGAGGGAGTCCAAATCATCTGGTTTAGACTTTTGGAGAGCATTTTGGTGCTCAGGGGTTGATGATATCAGTGTGCTAGAAAATGCATGTGTGCTCTGTCTGTGAGCCCCAGAGGGCAGAACCTGGCCTGCTGGCTGCAGGCAGGAATGCCCAGCAGCCCAGCTTGCCTGTACAGGCAGCAGGAAGCCCTGGAGAGCCAAGATTGGCTTTGCATACTGGAACCACACTGTCAGTCAGCGCTGGTCCTGTTTCTCCAGGCAGAAAATGCCTCTGAAGCCCCATGGTCAATAGACACCGCCTGTCTGTGTTTCTGTCACTTTTGGCAAGCTGGTTGCTCTCATGGTTTTATGATTCTTCCTTGCTGCTTTACTGCCCATTTAAATTCTCTTTGCCATCTCCTTGTTTTAGGGATTGTCTTGCTGTGTTCATTCCTTCTTTTGCTTTTCAGGTTTGCTTTTATTCCCAGTAAGACCACAGTGTTTGGTCTCCTGTCTTGCTGCTCTGCCTGCCTGACTGTATCCCCAGAAGGTCCCTACCCAAACCTGATCTGCTGGAAGGGAATTTCTTCCTTGCCCCACAGTAATGTGCTGGTTTGCTTTTAGGTAGCACATTCCCCCTCTGGAACATGACAACTTGATGCCTGTGTGCAGGCAGAAGCCAGCAGGTTTTTGGCCTTGTTGAATATGCAGGTGACTTGGTTCAGGTGCTGTGTCTCCATCCTGCTGGCGCTGACCTGCTCAGCCCTTCCTTCCCAGCAGGCACTGCCCTATGGCCCTGGCCAAATGCTGGAGCCAGAGAGAAGGGATTCAAGTTCAGCCTTGTGAATGATGTGCCTGTGCCTGCTCAGCTGAAAGTGCTTTGGAAAAGGGTCAAGGGAGGGATGTTAGCAGGGCATGGACAGGTCTCCTCTCGTCCTGTTTCCACAAGTGGCAAAATGATAATTTCATGTCTTTGCTGCAGTTTCTTCACGTGGTGAAGGTCTCCATGGAGAGCTCACCTTACTTCCAGCTGGTGAGCTCCAGCGATGCGTACCGTGCCGTGCCGCCGGGCGCCTCTGCCCCTGTGCGCATCCGCTTCACCCCCAGCAAGACCCAGGTGAGGCTGGAGGAGCCAAAGCACACAATGATCTCCACAGCCATTGTTTTCCCTGCACGCTGGCTCCAGCCCATTGCATGCTGTGAGCTGGGCTCCAGGCGTGGGCAGGCAGCCTGCAGCCAGTCACACCTTGGCACTGCTGGCAGGCACTGCAGCCAGGCCTGACAGGCTCTGCTTCCCCTCCCTGCACATTGCTGAGCATTGCCAAGGGAAGATGCACAGGAAACAGGATGAAAATGACAGAGGGCTGTTGATAGATGTTGGGCCATCTCTAGGTCCAGTGGAAGGGGTATCATTCTGATGGAAAACACCAGAGGAACAAAGAGGTCAGAGAGCTTTCCTCCTTCCTGGACTGCCAACAGCTTCCCTGCGTGCCCCTAGGCTGGAGCAAAGCCGGTGCTTTTTCAGCCCCTCTGTTGTGCAGCCTTGCAGCTGTGCTGTCCCAGAGCACAAGTGAGCATGGCACAGCTGCAGGGCCAGGGCAGAGGCTGTGCTGTGCCCGTGAGCCCGGCCTGGCACAGGCACACTGGGCTCTGGGTGCCCTTGGTCAGCAGGAGGTTTCTGAGCTGCAGGGGACTTGGACACCTGCCTGCAGGAGCTGGTGTAGGGCAGGTACAAGCTGCAGGCAGAGCTGTGAGCCCAGAGCCCGTGGCAGTGACACTGCTGGGGCTCTGTCTTCATGCCTGACGCTGTGCTTGCTCTGTCAGCTGGCACCCATTCTGTGCCAAAGCTGCTTTTGTGGGGAGGTTTGAACAGCAGTGCTGAGGCCCTGGCAAGTCTGATCTCAGTGCTGGGATCTGGAGGGTTCATGTTCTGATCTGGAGGCTTGTTCATACAGAAGGGTTGAGGGCATGGCATGGAAGGGAGGAAGCCTGGCAGGGAAACAAAGAGAGGCCCTTTCCAACAGCATCCTGCTACCTCTTAGCACTGTTCTTCTCCTGACTTGGTTGGACAGGCAAAGTTAGAGGGGAGTTGTGAGCCAACCGATGTTTCTGCACCAAGCCAGAGGTGCAGGATGTCTTTGGGTGCAGCTGTTTTCTCGTCTTCCTTTTGCTGCTTAGAGTCAGTTGAACACTTTGTCCTATTCTCAGAAAGTGGGAATACAGAAGCCTAAAGAGCAATGTCCTGTGTTCCCCAGCTCCATGTTGCTTAGAAGGGGCTTAGGAATTCTTTAACATCATTAAAGTTTAGAGTAAAAATGATGGTGGCCTAGGGCTGTTATCTGTATGACCCAAGTGACACAAGAGCTGAATGCCACTGAGACAGATTTTGCAAAGTGCACTGGTGCCTTTAAAATGTGACATAGTAGTAGAACTTCGTGTTCATTTGAGGGTGCAATAGGTAAATTGATGGCCTTGAAGGGGTATAGGAAATGGTTTTTCTTCTGCCATGGGGATGGCACTAAATGTCCTGTGCTGAGCCAGTTTCTTTTCCTGCAGGATTATTGCCATGAGCTGGTGTGCCTCACTGCAAGGGAAAGGATTGTTGTGCCAATTCGGGCCATTGGTGCCCGAGCTGTGCTGGACTTCCCTGCCCAGCTGGACTTCTCCAAGTGTCAGGTCCAGGTCAGCACCCAGCAGACTCTGCTGGTGCGCAATGTCGATGCCCGGGCAGCTCGGTACCAGCTGAGCACCCAGAGGTGAGGCAGCTCATCTGTCCCTGTGCAAACAGCTTTGGGTGAGAGCGGAGTTGGGAAAGAGCTACAGAAGGAACCAAGCATCGGATCTGCTGCCCTGCAGCCTGGCTGGAAGTGAGCAGGATGGAAGGCATCTGCTCTTGCTTTCAGTGGCCTTGGAGCTTTCTGTGTCCCAGATTTCCTGGAGGCTGCTGGAACATGTTGGGAGCTGGCTTGCACCCTGCTGAGCACAAGCAGCTTCGGAAATGCTTCCTCAGCACTGTCAGCCAAACAGAGCCATTCTCTGGGAGGCCACGGGCACGCGGCTTTGCAGTGGTCCTGGAGGGGACCTCTGGAAATCATCTGAGCAAACACACTGCTCAAAGCAAGAGCAGTGTCTGGGGGTTGCAAGGTGCCATTGGGAGACATGGACCTGTCTTTAGATGCCATACAAGGAAACAAACATGTCAATGGACCTAGTTATAAAAGCAGAAGAAAACAACCTTTTAAAACCCCCTCCATACCTTATCTTTTCTGCCTGTCAGGTGCAGTAGTGATTCATTGAGAGGATGGATCTAACAGGATGAGAAGTGTCTTAAGGAGCAGCTCACAATTAACAGAGAAAAGCCCAAAATTTAGCTTTTCAGGCCTATCTCTTGGCAGTGATTTTCCTTTGGTTCTTACAGTGTCAGGGATGTCTCCTTCACAGCTCTTCTAGCTGTGGGCTCAGGGAGCAGTTTAGTGATGTTGGCTGAAATTCAGAGGAGTTAAGTTTAGCTGTGGAGCTTGTGTCTTTGGGTCTTGGGGAGCCAGGTGTGTGTGAGAGATGAGTGCTACAGCAGGAACAGAGGAGTCTGGTGGGTACAGCCCAGGGATGGAGGAGATGCAGGGGCTGATTTGCACTCAGTTTTCCAGTCCTGACAGCTGAGTCCTGAACTTGGCTGGATCCTCTTCTCCTGATAATTTGAAAAGAAGAAGACACCTTCTTTCTCAGGCAAGCCCTGAAGTCATCCCTGGAATGTTATTCCCATCCTGCCACCTGAAGGCAGGAGCATGTAACATGGGGCAGGAGTGGGAAGGGAATGGAATGGAAGGTAGTGCTGAAGCGTGGCCAGGGATTCCCCTAACTGGCAGTTTCTCTATGGCAGTGAAATTTCTGGCCAAAGACTAAGAACAGAATGCTGTGCCTTGCCCCCAGCAGGCCCTGATCCCCCCAGCCCCAGCAGAGCTGCAGCCGTGCTGGCATCAGCCCCGGGGCAAATGCAGGAGCACGAGCACTGATCTGACTCTGGGGCTGCTGGGGCCTTGTCTTTCCTCCCCTCCCTCCAAAGTCTCACGTCCAGCACATGAACATTGCTGGCCCAAGGCTTCTCCATCAGCCAGCAGTGATGTTCTCACCAGTGGCAATGGGAACAGGTCAGCCCATAATTACAGCAAGAGGTCCTTAATGAGCAGAACCTGAAGCGAGTTCATCAGCTGTTACTACTGACATGAACAAAGTTCAGCTTGGCGGATGTTCTCTTTGTTTTTGTGTGTGATGCATTCATCAGCAAAGTCCCCAGAACACATCTGAAGTGACAGATTGACCAGCAACAAAGCACCAAGGCCAGGAACTTTTGTTTCCTCGCTGGGGCTGTAGAAGGGCACAAAGCCCAGCAGCTGCTGGGCAGAAGCACATTTCCCCTGAGCTGTCCCTGAGCATCAAAGCACAGAGTCTTGTGTTTGTCAGGCAAGAGCTGTTTACCTGGTGACTAAATCCTGATTGCTCCTGTTAAATCCAAAGTGCACCAACACATCTGCATCATTATTTCCAACACATTGCACAGAGTTTCTCTGCTGGGCCAAGCAAACAGTTACCAGCCTGCATGACAACCCAGAGTCCCAGACTGCATTGCTGGTAAACACACAGAAACCTCCTGTTCTGCTTCCTTGATGTGCTCCTGCTCATGGTGCTTCATTTAGCTGGGATTGGACCCTTCAGACTGTAAATGGCATCATCCTGTTGGGTTTCCATGTCACTGTATTGCTCTAATCTGCATTTGCACTCTTTCAGAGTTTTGATTGCTCCTTTTCTTAGAGCAGCTTTCATTGAAATGCTTAGAAAAGTTGCCCCTTTTAGGCTAAATCACGATGATTTCAAGGTAAAATAAACCAAAGAAGCACACTGCAAATTCAACAGGAACTATTCCTTGGTCTTCAGGGAAAAGTTCCTTCTCCTTGTCTGATTCCTAGGGTGTAATCTCCCAGGACAGGCAGTGCCCTAACATTTTCATCTCTTGAGATGAGTTTTATAGGCAGCAGGAAAAGAGAAATTCCTGAGGCAGTCAGTGTCAAGTTGTGCATGCAAATAGCTCTGAACCCTCTCTGTGCTTTTCACAAACCATTCTCTGATGGGATTGCTGGCAGTGGGAGCCTTGAGGCTCATTGCAGAGAGCTGGATGCAGAGTATGGGGAGCTGAGGTCATTTTACCCCCAGGATCTTGTGAGGGCTGGATCTTGTCAGCAGAGGCTCGGTGGCTGTTTGTGATCCTGTCTGTTCTGTCTCTTGTGCTGCCTGTGCCTGGTTTGCTCCCTGCTTGCCCAAGGGAGCTGCAGGGAGCTGCAGTGCAGCAGGAATCTCATGGCCAGGTGTCCCCCAGGCCTGACCCCTCTCTCTGTGTTGCAGTCCTTTCTCCGTGGTGCCGGCCACAGGAGCTCTGGGCGCTGGTGACACCGTGCAGGTGACAGTGGCATTTCACCCGCTGGCCAGCGGTGCCCATTGCGGCTCCCTGGCCGTGTGCTGCAGCTCAGGTGAGTGCTGGGCCCTGCAGGGCACAGGACAGTTCTGCACATGGCTGCCTGCTGTCCATCCCCTGCATTCCCTCCAGAGGTGCCTGCCCTGTTCCCCTTTACCCCAAAGCAAACTGAGAACTCCTTGGTGTTTAGGGGCTTGAGAAAGGCAAAGATTTTTGACTGCTGTTTTGCTGGGACTTGCTGAGTGGAGGAAGGCGGAACTCTGATTCTCCACTCCCATGTGGCTATGCCTGGGTGAAGTTTTATTTGATTCCTGGGCAGTGCTGTAGGTGAGGTCTCCATCAGACTCTCTCCATTGCAATGGGTTTCTTGCACACCTCTGTCCCATATGCTGCTTCTCCACTGGCTTGCCAAGGACCCTTTCTCTATGTGGCCCTTACACATAGATGTAGTTTCTGCCTAATAACATTTTCAGGCCCTCAAGTTCCTTTTTTTTCTTACAAATCAAAACAAATTTTTCCCTGTCCCCATTTCCCAGGCTGTTCAAGCTGTTACAAACCTCTTACATCTATCTCCCATTTGATTTCTAGACTGAGGGATCCCATTCAGTCTTAATGTAGGAACTGCTCTGTACTCACTAATCTTTCCTTTGTCCCTTTCTTATTTGATTTGCAATGCTCCAGCTTGGTTTTTCAGATCAGAACAGTATAAAATATTTAAAGACTGATGTGGCTGTGGGTTTGGACAGGGAGATGATTTTCATGGTGCTCATTCTGTAGTGGTTTGTCACATTGCAGAGCCAGGCTGGTTGTGTTTCCTCACCTGTGTCCCCTCCTGCTGTGGGCTGTCACCTCACTTGTTCCTCTGGGCCTCCTTTTGCTGCCCACCTGCCCCCAGGCATATTTGCTGGTCAGCAAGAAGGGATCCAAGGGATCAGGAGAGACAGGAGTCTCCTGGGATGCCCGGCGAGAGCCTGGGCAAGGCAGGACTGAGCAGGGCTCCTCAGCCCTGTCACCTGAAGGACTTGGATGCAGAAATCCTGGTGATCTGAGTGGGTCACTGGAGCACATGGACCAATCTCCCTGTCCATCCTGTCACCTTGGGGCCAAATCTCTACAAACACCCTCAGAAATAAGGTGTTTGAGGAGGTGCCCAGGACATCCTCATGCTGTACACACAGAGCTGAAGGATGTGATCAATGGAGTGGTCCACAGAACTGCTCCTTCAGCGCAAAACTGGGACACTTTCTTCTGTGCCCTGTGCCTTGCTCTGTTCCTTGTGCTTCCATCCGCCAGTGAGCTGAGCAAAGACTCCCCTTTGCTTTGTTCCAGGTGAAGAAAGAATCCACACAAAGCTCCAGGGAGAAGCTGTAGATGTCAACGTTGGGCTGAGCATAAATTCCGTGGAGCTTGACAAGACTTTCACCACCATGTCAAGCCACAGAACCCTGTTCATTGAAAACAGGAGTAACATCACAGCCCACTTCCAGTGGAAGGCTTTTGTTACTGAGGAAGAAGAGAATGAAGAGAAGAGGAGGTTGGTTTGAAAGATGCATTTCAGTGAGATACAGGCCCAAGACTGAGCTAACATGTGGCCTCAGGGGATGTTGGTGCTTTTGAATGGTTAAGGCCAAGTAAACCATGCCCGGCACTGGGGTGTGTGTCCCTGGGCTTCAGGAGCTCAGCACTCAGCATTCCAGGTCATTTATACTCCAACCAGGGATGGCATTTTGGGAAGGAAAGGTTGGTTGTGATGACTGGATTTCCTCAGGTCCTAATTGGGCTCTTGTCTCTCTTCTCTTCTTTCTACATGACCTGGCAACATCGTTAAACATTTCCTGAGTTGCCAGTCCCTCTTTCCAAAGGTGACACACCCTCTTTTTTCCCCTTAGTTCCTTCAAAAGCTCCTTGCCCATGCGGGCTGGTTGTGTGTCCCTGTGCTGCTGTCAGAGAGGTTTTGAGCTCTCAGAGCAGAGAGGATTTTTTGTGAGAGAAGATAGTGCAGGATCCTTTCCCTCTCAGGACATTCTAGTGCCATGCACTGGGATGGGATCCAAAAAGCTCTGGCTCATGAAAAGGTCTCTCTAGGAGTTTGCTGTCTCCCTCCTGCACAACAAAGTTCCTTCCCCTCTCAGAGGCTCTGTTTTCATGCATATTACATATAAAAACTTGAATGTCCCTGAAGGGATTCGGTGCCTGAATTCATCAATTTCCTGTGGAAGTTCTCTGGGATGCTCTTGTGAAAGGCAGAGTAGGGAACCGGGTAGGTCCAAAATGGAAGAAACAAAGAGTGATGCTGGTAACACGTAGCTGCAAGCCAGCTTTGTCTCCCCTTGGCAGGGAAATGCTGCAGTGGGTGCTCTGTGATCTTTCTGTGCCCCCCGGAGCAGCTGAGTGGGAGGAAAAGCCACTTGAAATGGCTGGTAGATTCTCCCTCAGCTGTGGCAGAGGCTTTGAGGCAGGAGGTTCTCTGGAGGGATGCTGGCTTTGGAAACCTCTGCTGAGCTTGCAAGTGTGGAGTGAAACTCCCTGCTGGGCCAGGGAACAGCAAGTTGTCCTCTGATCCCTGTGGGACCCTCGTGGCTTGGGCTCAGCCTTTGCTGGGGAGCTGCTGCTGCTCCTCCTCAAGTGCTTTGCTCTCCTGCGCTCACACTTCTCTCTGCAAATCTGTGGCTCATGAAACCATCTGCTGGCCTTGTCTCTCCCTGGGGCTGCAGGAAGTGTTTGTTGTGGCTGCCGAAAGAGGTGTCTCAGGAAAACTTCCCAGAGGAGAAAGAAATGGAGAAGGTGAAGGGCTCTTGTGGAGATCACAGTGCCCTCCTGAGCAGCATGGTCCAGGAGAAGATGGCAAAGGTGCAAGAAGACCCCATGCTGTTCTCTGATGACATTTTTTTCATTGAGCCAATGGTAAGTGATAGCTGAGAACTTTCTCTTCCTCCTTCACCTCCTCCTCCTCCTTCCACCCACCCTACTCCCTACACTCATCCCTTCCCTGCCTGCAGTCACTGGGCAGATCCTCAGCTGGCCCCATGTGCTGGCAGGGAGGACATGGAGTTTCTGGTGAGGCTGCAGGGCTTGCTGCTGAAAGCATTTGTGCCCTGCAGGCTGCAGGCAGGGCTGGGAGCCTGACAAAGCCCAGCTCTGCTGCCAGGCTCGAGCTCAAGGCACTGCCTGCGTGTCCTGTCAGTGTCCCAGGGAGCAGTACTTGTAGGCAGGGGCTCCCTCCACACGTGGGGCTCAGCAGAGGCTGTTGGAGCACTGCCAGCTCACACACTGACCTGGAGCTTGCAATTGTTCCCTGGCAAAAGGAGGCCAAATTCAGCCCAAGGTTAATGACAGAAATGCCAATCCCCTCCTGTAACCATGCCTTGCACTATTTCTGAGTGTCCCTTCCAGCATCATCTCTGAGCCTGGACACAAGGGTGGAAGGTTGAAATGGGCCTTTGGAGTTGTCCTGCACACAGGGACAGAAAACCTTGTCCTTTTCTGGTGATGCAAGCAAACTGCCACATGCTCCCATCAACCAGAGCCTTGATTCTGAGTACTGGCATTGTGAGAGATGATGAATGCCTGGTGTGTGCACAGTGCAACATCCCTTCTCATCTTGGAGTAAACCCTAGAATAATGCCAGCCTCTGCTTTCTTTCAATACAGGTTAAACTAATATTTTTATTTGCAAGGAAGGGGATCATGTTCTCTTCTTGGTTACAGCTATGGCCCATCTAAGGCCAAGAGCCAGCAGGGCACAGTGGCAGTTGCATCCCACTGTAGCTGACAGCAGCATGATGTGCCCAAGAGCTTGTGTCAGAGCAGCAGGAATATTGTGGAGAGTGGGAGCTGATCAGCTGAGCATTGAGAGCTGTGTTGGGCTGGGTTTGGAGTGTTTCCTTGGCTCCTTGTGTTGTTCACTCATCACTGATGCTCTAAACAAAGGCTTACAGGAGGGTGGTGAAAACAAGCAATGTGACGTTTGCAAAGCAATGTTTTGCTGTCTTTTTCTGCTGTAGGAGGGAGAAATCGGGCCGAATTGTTCAGCTGAAATCAAGGTGACCTTCAAACCCCTGGAAGCACTGGAGTATGGAAGTGTGGCTTACTGCAGCATCTCAGGGGCAGCTCCTTTGCCCTGCCTCTCTCCCCCTCAGTGAAGCCATGGTGCCAGCCTGCGCCCGCTGGGCTCCCATGGAAGTGCTGGGAAGAGTCCCTGGTCAGCAGGGCAGTGCTGGCACATCCCCCCTGGCCCTGCAGCTCCCAGGGAGTCTCCCGTGCCAGGCCAGGGCTCAGAATGCTGTGTGTGCCTGAGTGATCCCAGAACAGCCCAGGCAGTGCAGGGAGAGGTTTTCATGCCATGGCTTTGCCAGCCTTCCCTCAAAGGCCAGAGAGCTGCAGAGCAGAACAGCTTTAGTGAACAAGCACTCAGCCCCTGCAGGCCCCTGGCCTCCAGGATGGCTCCATTTGCCATGGATCCATCATCAGGAAGCAGGAGCTGAGTTAGAAATGGGCTCCCTGAGCCTGGATCACCTCCCAGTGCCCAGACAGCAGCAGAGCAGAGGGGGCTGAGCCCCCCTGAGCCCGGGCTGTTGGTAGAGGGAGCAGCCTTGGCCAGCAGCTGCTTCTCTCCCTGTGTGGCAGTTGTCACCTTGCAGCTCTCAGTCTGTGGCAATAGAACACAGTGCTGAGTGTCACAAGGGGAGCACTTGGGCAACAAAGTCCTGTGCTCCTGGGCCAGGGAGTTTGGGAATTGCCAAACTCTGTAGGAGCTTTGTGCCTGCACTGAATGGATTTCAAAGCTCCTCTAGGTGCATGGGAAGGAAAGCACAGAATCACAGTATGGTAAGGATGGAATGGACCTTAGAGATCATCTATTCCCAAGGCCCCTGCCATGGGCAGGGACACCTCCCTCTAGAGCAGGGCGCTCCAAGCCCCATCCAGCCTGGCTTGGAACACTTTCAGGGCTGGAACCTCCACAACATCCCTGGGGAACCTGCTCCAATGCCTCACCACCCTCACAGGGAAAATTTCTTCCCTAATATCTTGCCTAAATCTCCTTTCTCTCCATTTCTACCCATAACTCCATGGCCTGTCACTACAGGCACCAGAGATGTTTTAAACTCAGCAAACTGGTGGCTCAAATTGGAAAGCAGCCCAGGAAACGGGTTAGCAATTGCAAGTCAGCCTCAGGGGATATGTCCTGAGGGAAGAGAAGGGTGCATATCTTCTCCTGCAGCATCAGGAGCTGGTTGCATCCAGCTCAGAGTCGGGGACTAGCACTGAGGCAGCCTGGAAAATGCAGTGGAGCAGGGGGAATGATTGTACTGCAATGGACATCTCTCCCCAGGCTGTGAGAGCAGGCTGCCCCTGCAGCTCAGAGGGGAAGGCCAAGGACCCTTGGTTGAACTCAGCTCTCCTACTCTGAACCTTGGGAACATTTTCGTCAACACCCCCCATGTCTATGAGGTGAGCAGCAGGGCTTGGGATGGATGCTGATGGCTCCTGAGGCAGCAGCAAGCCTGGTGCAGCTGTGGAATTGCTGCCAACCTGGGCAGCTGTGAGCAGGGAATATTTGATGGACTGCTGAAATCTGGGGGGTCACAAAGGTGTGTCAGCTGTTCCTGAAGCCCCAGTCCCTGCTTTTGGGCAGCCTTCCTTAGGGATCATCTGGGAGGCTTCCTGCAAAACAACCCCTTTGGCACATGAAACCAAGCCTGGGTCAAAAAGCTGCATGTTCAGAGGCTTTTGTGGCAGTGCCAGACACAAGGCACCTTTGGACTGGGCTGTGCAGAAGCAGCTGCAACAAACTGGCTGCCTTTGAGCTTCAGCCCACTGCCAACAACTCCCAGCCAAGTGTCTTCTGCTTATTGCTGCAATCACAGGAAATCCTTGGGAGTTCTCTCCCTTGCTGACCAGTCCCTCACCACACTTCAGCCTCGGTGCATCTCTGGCTCTAGAAAGAGAAAAGTGTTCCTGGGAATAAAGCAAAGGTTTTTTTCTACCTATTTGCCTCCCCCCCACTAGAGTCAAGCTTGCAAAAACTTCATGAGGCGCTGCATCATGGCCGACACTTTCAAAATCTTGTGCTGTGGATGGGAAAGACACGCTGAGTTTTCTCACCAAAAGATGGTGCTGTCTGTACGTTTTGATGCTGATGCCTCATTCTCAATGTATTGTTTTCATGGTCTGGGAAAAGGTGAATGAGCAGATGGTGCTGTTGGAGCTGTGCTCACTGGGGCAGCAGCAGCTCTGGGGTGATTCCCTACGCAGCTGCAATCAGCCCACGTTGCTCTCAGGGCCAGCTCTCACTGCGCTTGGTGCTGCTGAGCAGAGGGGCACTGCTCTGTGTCCATGGGATAAGCCCAGGGTGACTGCAGTTCTGTGGAGTTGCCACTGCTCTGCGTGAAAACCCAAAGGCAGAACTTGTCCTGTTGTATCTTTGGACTTCTGCCATTCAGCAGCACAAAGCATCTTCTGCCTTTTCTGGGTGTTCATTGCATCATTAGACAATAACTCACAAGAAGGGAAGATTCCACACGTATTTCCATTTTGCTTTCTTGCTGCTGCAGGTGAAACTGATGAACCAAGGAGCTATTGATGCTCCCTTCACCTGTCTCCCTTCAGCCACCAACCTGGGCTTGTGTTTCAAGTTTGCCCCTGAGAAGGGCATCATTGCAGCAGGTGGGAGCCAGAGTGTGCAGATCTCCTTCAGTGCCACCGTGCTGGGGAGCTTTGAGGAGGAGTTCCAGTTCAGAGTGGCTGGATCTCCTGTGCCTGCCATCCTGACCATCAAGTAAGGACCCTGGGTGCTGGGTGGGCACATCTGTAGCTGTCTCTGGGACATCCCCCACCTACCTCCTTTTGGGGTGGAGCAGGGGAAAAAGGTGTTTTCTGAGGTGTGAATCTCTGCTCTGCTGCTGGCATTGCTTTAGTGTGAGGCTGCCTGCTGCCCTGTGTGGTAGCTGGGAGCTGGAATGACTCCTCCCTGCAGGGATCTCCCTGTGCCTTGGGCCATGGCAGGCTCTGGGATGGATCAGCTTTGGGCAGCAGCTGCTCTGGGATGTCCCACCTGAACCCCCAGCAAGGCCCCCAGGGCTTTGCAGATGGGCCAGCCTGGCTGATTCTGCAGCAGCAGCAGGGTTTGTAAAACCTTGTGTGAATAATCCATGCCAGATGGGCAGCAGCAGCCTCAGCTCACCTCTCATGGCCATGCTGTGGGGCACAAGCTGTGCTCCCAGCTCCTGTGCCCAGAGGGCTCTGGTGCCTCCTTTGCACAGCCAGCAAAGGGCTGATGTGGGAGTCAGGAACTGTGCAGCAGGAACTGTGCCAAGGACTGGGGCACCATCCCGTGGGCAAGAGACAATCCTGGCCCAGCCAAAGGGAGAAGGGCGGGTCATAGGAGAGGCAGAGCTCAGTGCTCAGCACCACAGCAGCGTGAGGCCTTTCCCTGCCAGCCTAAACCATGTGCTGCAGGATAATGCAGTGGAAGCAGGAGAGCTGATGCTGGCTGCTCTGCAGCTTTGGAGCTCGGCTGCTGCTCTTGGGCGGCACTGGCTCCAGGCAGTGAAGAAATGAAAGCAATCTGCACTGGGTGATACCAATGAGATAAGGGAGATGGATAAAGTAGAACGAGGAAGGTTTTCCTTAGAAAGAGAAATGTGGTGAGCAGGTGTGCCCATAGTGGAGAAACAGTGACGCTGCCTTCGTTTTTGGAGGAAAAGTGCTGCTTTTTTCATTTGGAAATCAAGAGGTAACCTTTCACCATCAAATAATTGATTCTCCTCTGTCCCTCCCCCAAAGTGGCCATGGGGTGTTTCTGCATAAGCAGCTTGCTCCTTGAGCAAGGGCAGGTGTCTCTTGTTGAGATGTGCAGAGCAGAGCCAGGGGCAGTCCTGTGAATACAATAGAGGACACAGTTCACTGGTTCTTGATTTTGAACCAAAAGGCAGAGTGGGCACTGATTGGCATCAACCATGAAATCAACTGGTGAATGTTGTGCAGCTTCAAGTGCTGATTTCAGTGGATGTTGGTGGCTTTTGGAGTGTGTCTGCTGAGTTGAAGGACAGGTGAGGTGCTGTGCTAGATTCAGGACAGCCAAGTTTGGTTGTTGAAGCTCTTGCTCTTGGCTGTGCCAGCTGGTGCACTGCTGACAAGCTGGTCCTTTCCTCTAGGATTCATCTGTGCCCTGGGTAGAACTGTTGCTGCTCTTTTCAGAGGATGTTTGGGAATGCCCTGGACTCGTGTCTCAGAACAGTGTCTGTAATGATTGTGTGGGTCAAACTCTCTTGAGAAAGCTCCTCCATGGGAAAAGCAGTTGCAGCTCAGAAGGAGCAAAGCAGGGAAGCTGTGGCTGGAAGGGCTGCTTACAGAAGTTTGTGGGGACACCTTGATGTCCATGCCATTGCAGATGGGGAAACTGAGGCACGGAGCCATGTCTGGGTGTGTGTTCACGGTCCTTCATGGGACCCCCAGCAACCCGGGGGCTTCTCCTGCCTGCCCTGTGCCCAGAGCCCATCAGGGGCTGTTGGCTGCTGCCCCTTGGCTTGAGCTGCCTCCTGTGCCCAGGGCCCTGTGCTGAGCACACGGGGCTGTGTTGGTTGGAAACCCAGGGTGCCCTGAGCCCGGGTTTTGTGCCCCTGAGCCACGACAGCCGCACCTTTGCAATGCCTTTAACCGAGCCATTGCCTGCCCTGTCCTCGGCCTGCAGGGGCAGCGTCACTGCACCGAGTTTACACTTCGACCTCGCTGAGCTCGACTTCGGGGACATCTCCTTTGGTGAGTGTTCCCTGGGCTGGGACACAGCCTCAGGGATGTGTGCCTTCCAACAGAAAAGCATCCCTCACTCCTGCCCTGCCCCAGCAGCCGCTTCAGGCTGTGAACTGCAGGGCTGCTGCTGCTGCCTCAGGGGGCATTTTGCCATTGTGAGATCCAATGGAAGCAAGGAATAGGAAGGCAGTATTTTCTGGTGTCTCTGTGCTGCTATAAAGGACAGATGTCTGCCAAGGAAGGTGGAAATCTTCCTGCAATGGAAGGATGATCCCCTCCCTCCAAATGATTATCCCTTTAAAAAGACACGGCTCCCAGGCAAAACTGTGGGAAAAGGAGTAACAGTTCTTTGCTAGACTATCTCAGGAGAGCACAGACAAGAAGGCAAGAACAGACATTTCCCAGATGCCAAGTCCTGTTTTTCCCCTTTGGTGGAGGTCTGGTCACAGCAGGAGGAGCTGTGGGCTCTGGCAGGGCAGGGATCCCCCCCAGCCGGTGCGGAAAGGGAAGGGAAGGAGGAAATGCTCCTTTTGCAGAGCCCCAGAGGGCAGGGGGATGTGGGCAGTGCCCAGCAGCAGCAGCAGCGGGGCAGGCAGGCAGGGTCGGTGCCAGCGCTGAGCTGCAGCCAGGGCAGCCCCGGGCCAAGCACAAACCTCCCGCAGCAGCAGCGGCCGAGCTGCGATCCCCAAGCGGGAGGAAGGGAAGCTCCGCTCCCTGCCCAGCCTCAGCTCCCACTGCACAGCCGCCCACGGCATCACGCCACAACTCCCAAAACCCCCAAGGGAAAAGCCCAGCCCAGGGCCAAAACCCCCCAGAACCTCCCAGAACCCCTATCCCCCTTCTCAGACCAAGGGCAACATTCACTGCCAAGCCTAAAGCCAGAACAATGAAGTTCATGAACTTCTGAAGGAAACTCATTGCCTTTTTTGAGCTGCTTCTTCCCCAGCCTGCATCACCACGGAGGCGCTTGTCAAGTTGCCTTTGGAAGGAACGAAACACGAAAGGCAAGAGATGGAAATATGGTTCTGAAGCAGGAGATTGATCCTGCTGAATCCAATTTCATTCCTAAAGGGCTCTTCGGCTGAAGGCAGCTGTTGTATCTTTGCTTCTTTGTAACTGTTGACTGTTGTCTGCATGTGCTGGCCTCAGTCTCCTTGGAGGTTTTGACATCTGGGTTTGTCCTTTTTGTGCCTCTCTTGCCTCCCTGCTGGAGTCCCTGCTGGAGCTGGCAGTGGTCACTTGGATGGGCACAGAGAAGCTCTGGGCTGCAGCTGCAGTTGTTTTTTCTCCCCATCTGTGTCCCAGATGCTCTTGGTGAGCAGGCCTGGGGAGAAGTCTCCTCCCCACAGAGCTGGCCAGCCCAGCCAGATGTGCAGTGCAGAGCAGGCTGTGGCTGCTCTGCACGCTCTGCAGGACATCCCCACCATCAGTGGCTGTATCTCTGGCTTTGCTTTGCAGGATGGAAAGCAAATCTCAGAGCCTAGGTGGGGTAAACCCTTGCAGGCAGCACTCTCAGTGAGCAGCATGGCTGTGATGTCCCCGTCTGTTGGGTGAGGTGGGACCTGGTTCCTAATTGCTAATGTCAAAGCAAGGCTTGGCTGTGCCCCCAGTTGAGTGGGCTCTGAGCTGTCACGTGCTCAGTCTGTTTGGCCCAAAGCAAGAGATGCCTTAAGGATCCTGCAGAGAGAAGCTGCATTAGGGTGCTTTGCCTCACGTTCTAGTTCCTGATTCCATCCTCACTTTCTTTTGCTGTAGCTTCTTCTCACTGACAACTCACTCTTTATATGTCTTGAAAAAGGTGGCAGTGTTGGCAGGCTGAGCAGGGAATTGGACAGCTTGAATTCTCAGAGTAAATGCTGGGTCTGGGTGCACACTCATCACTGAGAGAGAACTGGTGCTGGTTTGGGGCAGGTGAGGGAGCTCGTCCCCATCCCAAAGAGAGAAGCTTGCAGTGTTCAGCAGGGCTAGGAGTGGGCATTTTCAAGGCTGCAGTCTGGAATCTGTGTCAAAGGGAACTAAGTGACGATTAATTCCTCACGCAGCTTCTGGGTGAGCTGTAGTTCAGACCATAAAGAGCTCAACTCCAATCCCACTTTGATCCTGCCAGGATCTTGTCCCCAGGATCATGCCCTGCTGGGTGCCTGAATGGATATTTGTGTCCTTGCCCAGGCTTTCCCTACACGCAGCGCTGCCGCCTCACCAACAACTCCGCGGTGCCCCTGACGTTCCAGCTCCCCATGTCGGACGATGGCACGCAGCCGGCTGTGGACAGCATGGATCAGATCCGCAGGGACACCGACCCGGGATCTGCACTGCTGGGAGGCCTCAGCTAGCTGGCTTACTCAGGATGTTCCTCAAAGAGCACTGTTTGCTTTCCAAAATCATATGCCTGAGTTCACAGACCTTTTGGTCAAGGCCTGAAGCCATTCTTGTGTTTTTGAGAGCGACTGATTTGATTGCAACGGGGCAGAGCAAGGATGAGGGCAGAAGGTGGCTGTTAGAGAGATGTCATTGTATCAAGCAGTGAGCTTTTCTTCGTGGTGTCATTTCCCCCCTCCTGGGGAGCAGAAAGATTTGTGTTCACTGCAGGAAGCTCCAGTGGAGACAAAAAAATCTGCAGCCATGTGTAGCGGTTCAAATTTATTGTATTGATTCCTTGTTAAGTGGTTTGTTCTGTGGTACCCCGTGTTCTCCCCGAGTTGGTTTACCCCTGGGATTTACCTTCCCTCAAAGCTGTCCCTCATGCCATTCCCTGCCCCTTGTTCCAGCTCTTTCCCTGCCTGTCAAACCCAGCCCCTTTTTTTCCCCAACCTTCTTTGCCAATTTAACCTGGAGCCAATCCCTGTCTGCAATGCCCCTTTGGAATTCCCCTATTCCTGGAGGCTCCATTGGCCCATGTGAGCCATCCTCCCCACCCTCCTACCCAAAGTGGCCCCAGACACTTGATGTAATCCCCTCAGTGCTCCCCTGAGGATTCCCTTTTGGCTTGCTGTTTGTATCCACCCCCTGATTTTTGTCTGTACAAAAGCCCTTGCACAGGAGTGTCCAGGGCTCTTTTGGCTTTTATCCTTTTGCTTGGAATAAACCCTTCCTTGTGGAACTTCAAGACAGAGATCCTCCTCCTTTCTCCTCTGCCGTGTCCCGTTGGTGGCTTGTCTCTTGTGGCATAGAGCAAGAGGCTCTGAGGGTTCTGCCTGTGGTCAATGTCCACCCTGGGGCAGTTCTGAGGGTTCTGCCTCTGGTCAATGCCCACCCTGGGCAGTTCTGAGGGTTCTGCCTCTGGTCAATGCCCACCCTGGCACAGTTCCCCACTCCTGGCGTGGGGCCGCAGTTCTCAGGGCTCGGGCTCCCAGGGCAGCCATGAACTGCCCAGCACCTGCTGGGCCACACTTTGCCCTCAGCCTCCTGCTGTAAAGCTGAACTCATTGTGGTCGAGTCAGATTTCCTCTGCATGGATGTCTTTGTAGTCAGATGAGAAATTGGCCCCATAATTTGAATGCAGTGGTGCCTGGAGCTGTAGTCTAATGTTTTAATGTAGCTGACCTGTGCCCTGATAGCAAGGTGTGTTTAACAAATCTGGTATTGCCAGAAGCCTTTTGTTACTCTGAGACTGTGCTCTACACATGGAGCAGCAGAAGAATGAAGGCCAAATCCTCCCTCAGGAACTGGAGGTTATCACCCGTGGGTAATGAGCTTCTGTAAGGAAGCATTGACTGTTCTTCTCTTCCACCAGGTTACCCTGTGCTCCAACACGGTGATGGAGTTCTACCGGAGGTTGCTGGTGGACCTGGAGGGTATTGGCAAGGGAGTGGCAGCCCTGATCATCACAGCCAGGTACCAGCCCTTGCCTGGCCTCCCCCAGGGACTGCCTTGCCCAGGCTGTGCTGGCTGCAGCTGCCAAGGAGAAGTGCTGCTGAATGCCCTCATGTTGTGCCAGCTGGACACGAGAACAGCAGTGCTTGGGCAGCAGCCCGTGGTGAAAAGCACGTTTGCTCACAGCCCAGCATGGTCCTGGGCCCTCTTCTAAAGGCACCAGGAATGATATCATTGATTGGCCTGGTTTTTGGTGCTTGAGGTGGAACAAATTTCCTGAGGGCCTCCTCTCCTTCAGGCTGCAAGAGGTGGAGTTGTGCTGGTTGTGAGCACGGTGCATTGGTTTGGGCCACAGCAAGCAGCTGCTGAGAGTCAGGCTCTGGCTCTGTCCGTGGGGGCACATGGCAGGGGGGAAGTGGCTCCCAGCAAGAGTGGGGAGGGCAAGGTCTGACAAGGGGAAAGCAGCCCTTGATGTGGCAGGACAGCTCCAGTTTTTGTCCTTCCCTCTGCTTCCCATTTTGAGCTTTAATGTCGTCAGAGTTGAGAGCAAAAGTCATTGTTGCTGCAGCAGAATTCCATGCTGCTGTGCTGCTGTGGGTGTCAGTGTGATGCCCAGAGGGATGCAGCTCCCTGGTGCTGTTCCCTGTGCCAGGCAGAGCCATCCAGGCAGTGCCTGGGCTGCCATTGTGTACAGCAGGTGGAGCTGGGGCCAGGCAGTGCCTGGAGCTGTGCAGTGAAGGAGCCAGGGAGCTGCAGGGCCTGGCAGGGGCTGATCAGCCCCTCTGTGGGGCAGCTGCTGTCTCGTGCCCTCCAGGGCTGGGGCAAAGAGCTGAGTTCTCAGGCAGGGCAACAGCACCATGGCAGAGAAGGGAGTCATTTTTACTGAGACCCTGGAGTTGTGTGTTCCTTGAGCCTTAGGGAGCACTGATCCTTGTTGGCAAGGCTCCCCCAGAGCTCGTGGGTCACTGGCACTGTTCCAGGAGTCCTTGCAAGCCTTCTTGGGTAAAGCAGGGGCTGAGGCAGCTGTGGGGCAAAGTGCTCTGCCTGGGGCACTTGGCAGCCTCTGGGTGCTGCCTCTCAGGGTTTGCCCCTCCTTGACAAGACATGTTGGAGTGGGAAGAGGTAGAAGGCAATTTATCCCTGTAGGGCTCTTCAATGTGCATTTGACAGTGACCAATGTGTTCTGCTCCATTTCACAATCTTTGGGGGTAGGCATTCTCCATTCTCTCAGTATCTCTGATTGTCCTGGGGTCATCTCTTTGCCCAGATGTCTCGTTCCTGAGCTCCAAGTGTCCTCCCCAGTGCTGCTGTGTGATGAGTGCCACCTGAAGGTGCCCTACGAGAGGAAGATCCTCATTAGGAATCCCAGCCACCTTCCTGGCTGCTACGGGCTTATTCCCCAGGTTTGGCATCACATCCACCTCCTCCTGTCAAATATTCCTGAGGAGATTATTAGGGGAACAAAGGGTTTGGATAAGACCTTGCTGCTTTCTATTCAGTCTTAAAGATCTGCTGAGAACACGATCCTACCCAACTGTAAACTTGAGGAGGCAGTTTAAGCTCCTGAGGAAACAGTTGATGTTCTAGTCGTCAGGGTGTTTTCCTGTGGGAGATCTTAGAGGGTTGTGAAAAGCTGCTGCAGCCACAGACACCAGTGCCTGTGCTGGCAGCCTCCTTGCAGGATGCCCTGGGAGTGCTGAACCTACAATACTTGCATCTTGTTTGTGCCTTTGACCTTTGTCCTGGGGAGTTTTAAAGGTGTGTGTAAGTTGCTGTTGTGGTGGATGTTAAGGAGCCTAAAGTTTCTTGAGAAGTTCCTCTGAATCTGCGTTTCATTGTGTCCCTTCCAGAAACGCAAGGAGGACTCTGCTGTGCTCTACTCCAGCCCCAAGCCCTGTGGGATTGTGCAGCCCCAGAGCACAGCAGAGATCCCAGTTGTGGTGGCAGTGCAGGCCCTGGGCACTCATCGCACCAACGTTCTCATCGGCGTGTTCGGGGATGAGAGAAACCCCCTGGTGAGGGCAAGGGGGAGATGTGAGCCTGTGTGCAGCTGCTCCTGGCAGGGTGCACAGGGACAGGGATTGTGCCGGGGAAAACAGGCACGGGCTGCTGGGGAGAAGCACAGGAGGGATGGGGGGCACAAACAGCTCCTGCCTTAGAGGTGGGAATCTCAGTGTCTGACACCAAATGGAGTTGGGCTAAGCTGGAATCCAGGGGCATTTGAGTTCATTATTCTTTCAAATGCTGTTAACTTTGGAAACATCTGTTTGAAAATGTCATCTCTCTGAGTGCAAAAGAGGATGTCAGAAGACTTGTGGGAACCTTGAGCTTTCTGTAAAAGAAAGGAAAGCTGGCATTTGAAGAGTGTTTGCAAGGACTGAAACTTTGATTAAAACATATGGAAATGGCAATGCCAAATTCCCTGGATGGCACCAAACATCTGAACCCGGGCCATCGTGGCACTGCCTGTAAATCAGTGAACAGGAAGGAAAGGCAATGCAGGCTGTGCCAGGGAGCCTGAAGGTTGACCAAACAGTTGCTTTCAACTATCAGGCTGCTTCCCTTAAAGAGGAGGGTTTCTCCCCACCAGAAGAACCAGTTGTTTAACTGTCAGGCTGGTCTTACCTAGAGATTTCTTGCAAAAATAAAAGCTTTGGGCCAATAATTTTTAGTTTGAAAGGTTCTCTTACCTTAATCCTTTTCAATTTGGAGGTGAACATGTAATTTTCTTTTTCCCCAAAAGCCCAGCATTTCAGCTGGAGAGTGGTAGCTGTCCCTAAAGAAAAAACTTGAGCAGGGTTGAGCTGTTGAAGGTTTTTAGGTTTCTATGTTGTGGTTTGTTTTGGGTTTTTTAAAATCTTTCTTGCTTGCTTCCTGGAACAGAGGGCACAATTACAGAGCTCAGGACAGCTGGCAGAAATCTCCCCAAGCCCAAGGCTGGCAGAGCTTGGCAGGATCCCAGCACCACAGCCTGTGTATGTATGTATGTATGTATGTATGGATGGATGGATGGATGGATGGATGGATGGATGGATGGATGGGCAATGCGACCTGAGTCACCTGGGAGTGTTGTAAAATGTCAACCAACCCCCCAGCGGTGTCAGGGGAACATTCCTGATAAATCCCCGGTGGAGCTGCCGAGTTTCTGGCCTTGGGCACTGGGTGGGCTGTGCTGGCTGGGCACAGGCTGGGTCTGCCCCTCGGTGTCTCAAATCTCACCTTTTTGCTGCCTTCTCTGTCTTTTCCTCTCCCACTGTGCTTTTTGCATCCCCACCAGGTGTTAATGCCTGTCCTCTGTAGTTGCTCAATGCAAGCAGTTGCAGCTGCTGCAGCACCTCAGTGCCATCCCTGGGCTGCCTTTAGAACAGACCTGCCCCAGCCTGGATTGGGAAGGGCTGGATCAAACCATTTCTCAGTTCAACCTGCCAGCACTCAGCCAGGGGCTGCATCCGGGTCAGGAGCTGCTCATGCAGGTGTCCCTCCCTCCCTCCCACTGCAGGTCCCTGTTCATAGTTATTTTATTTCCAGAGATGAGCTCCACCCACCTAAATTCAAACCCCAGCCACCGAAGGAGAGGAGAACCAGTCTGGATTGTGCAGCAACTCGATGGAGGCACTTCAGGACTGGAAAGGAGGAGGCAGCCAGAGCCCTGAAAGAAGTGCAGGATTTTACCCACTCTTCAGGAGCAAAGGTAGATTTTCTTGTACACCTACTGCTTGCTTTGCCTCCCCAGCCTGCCAGCACCAAGTCCTGCTCATGCTGAGCTCCCTTTTTGCTGCCCTGCTGTGCTGTGCCCTGACAGTGGGCTGGGCAGCAGGGCCAGTGGCTGGACATGGGCTGAGGGGGAGGGAGAAATAGGAGAGTTTTCCTTGGAGAAGCTGGCTCAGATCCTACAGGCCTGTGCTGAGTGTGGGATTTTTTGCCTTGTTTCCTTCCCAATGTAAGATGAGGCTTTTCTCTGCATCATCATGGTAACACCTCCAGCTTCCCTCCCAGAGCAAGCTGGGATGATCCTGATCTCCATGGAGTCTCTTCCCAAAGCAGCCAGACTCCCTGTTTGCAGGGCTCTGCTTTCACCCAGAGCTGCTATTGCACTGCTGGCCCTGGAGCTGTCTGACAAAGGGAGACTTTGCAGAGGGGCTGTCTCTTCTTCCCAGCATAAAAAATGGCTTGTTTTTTGGGTGCCAGCACCAACTCCTGAGCACCCTCACCTGCCTCGAGGCTTGGAGGGATTCAGGTGCTCCCTGGACGTGGCGCACACTGCCCTGGGAGCAGAGAAGGCAAGAGGGAATCTGTCTCCCTTGCCCATTGTCAGTGTGGCAAGCAGGGCTGGAGCTGCCAGTGCCACTGGGGGCCCTCAGCATTGGCCACAGAGGGGCCTCCCATCCCTGCAGGCCCATCACAAAGTGCTGCTGGAGCAGCTGCTTGTTGGAGAGGCCGTGCAGGACACGTTGCAGGGCTGCCCAAGGATGCTGTGCAGCACCTGTGGAGGGCACTGCTCCCCCTGGAACTCCTCAGGTGCTCCACAGGAAATTTTTGCAGGAGCTTTTGCTGTAGCACCTTGAGAAAGAAGCATTTAAATCAGAGAGAGAGGGGAAGAGCCTCAGGAGTCAGATGAGCTGGGCTGGACTCCTTCCCTCAGCTCCAAGAGCTCTCACTCTGAGTCTCCTCCTTTTCTAAAAGCAGGTAGTTTTAAAACTTTTTAAAGGCAAGTTGTGCATCAGAGAGAATTTCTACTGCCAGGAGACATCCTAGTTCACTTTCATGTAATGTACTAATTAATGCATTGAGCTGTGAGTATGGGAGAAGATTTTCCCCATGGTCCCTGCACTGGTCAATGGCATGGATGCAGGATGAGGTGAGGGTGATTCTGGCAGTGTTTGGGGAATAGGCCCCTCTGGCTACAGCTGCACTTTGCTCCAAGATGCTCCATTGGATCCATTTCCATGCTCAACACCTCAATCTCTCCTGTCTTCCATCCAGGCTTTCAATATCCTGCCACTGCCAGGTGTGCTGCATGCCAGGAGAGAGCCAGCAGGTCTCCTCCACCTTCTCTGGCCAGCTCAACACCACCTGCAATGTCCCGGAGCTGTGCCACATGGAGGCAGGCTCCACCTCCGAGGTGCTGGTGCCCAGGGAGGCCTCATGTGTCAACTCCTCCCTGAGCCCCCAGGAGATCAGCTGTGGCTCTCAGGCCCCTCTCAGGGACAGGTGAGTCAGCCTTCCATGGGTTCCTGCTCTGCCATGGGTTCTTGTCCCTGCAGGGCTTCCCTGCTCCAAGGCCTCTGAGCTCAGAGGAGCTGCAGAGCAAAGGCCAGCAGCAACACAGGGATGGCCACTCTGAGCTCCCTGGCTGCTAAGAGAGGAAGGACCTTCTTCTGTTGAGACAGAACATCTTCTTCTCTATTTGAGTGCTGAGCCCTCCTGGCTTAGCTGCTGTCTGCGGAGAGCTGGGCTCTGGGCTTGCCTTGGCACCACATCTAGAGGTGTCTTGAAGTCCATGGTGTTGAGTGGCATCTTCTTCATCATCTGCCTTCTTCACCAGAACAGTGGGATTGTGGTATGGGCAGGTGTGGGGCACAGAGCAAACCTTGCTTTGGGTCCTGCTCCTGCCACAGATGAAGTCCTTGCACTGCTGATCTGCCAGGGTTCTCCTTATGGTGGCAGAGCAGCCAGAAAAGCTCCTGTCCTTTAGGCTCCCCTGCAGCTGCAGCCGTAGGCAAGCACAGGAGAAGCTCAGCTCCAGCAAGGCAGCCCAGCTCAGGACACACAGGCCAAGTGTGGAGCTGGGAGTGGAGGTGCTTAAAGCAAGCCTGTGCATCAGGACTTCTTCAGGCCAGAGTGAAGTTGGTTTCATGGGGAGGAGATGGACGAGGCTGCTTCCAATGATTTCCATGGCAGCCAGCACTGGTTTGCTTGGTCCCAGCTGGGTTCCAGCAGGAAATCTGCCTGACAAGAGCCTGTCTTGCAGGAGAGGAGTTCCTGCAGCCTTTGCTTTCTGACTGATAGGATTGTTCTCATGAAGGAGCAGGCTAGGAGTCATTAAAACCGAAGATCACGGACAGAGACTCTCTAACTAATTAAAGTTAGACAGTGGGATGTTTATTAACACCGGTGGGCGGCACCAGAGCCGTCCCTAAAAGGCGTGCCCGCGTTGTCCAAGGTTCTTTGCCCTCTCTTTATTTCCCAAGATCTTACATAAAATACATCTGCACAACCCCAGCACCTCCCATCCCTGCTCTGTATTCAAATGAGGTCATTGGTCCTTCACTCCTGTGCAATTCTTCCCTTGAATTGGGTTGGTGGTCTCGAATTGGGTCAGTGGTCTTAAGGGATGAAGTCAGGAATGTCTTCATCAGGTCTCTGTGACCCTCTGGCACCATCCAAGGTCCCCTGCTTAGTGATTGATTGACATCAAGCCCAGGTGCTAACCATTGTTCTACTGGTTTCAAGATGTTCTTATAACAGTTCACTTCCTCCACTTCCCTCTAGAAAGAAGCTCCTAATGGTAAATAATAGAACAATCAGCTCCAGCTTAAGCATCTCATAATCATTAACCTATGGTCTGCCTATCTAACCTACATCCTGATCAATGGGAATTGCTTCTAACCCTCAGCTGAAATCTGAACTCTTTAAAATCATGCTTCAGCTATGCCCAGGGAGAAGGGGGCTGAATGAGCTGAGTAAGAACTGTAGGAGGGCTAAGCAGATGTCAGCAATCTGTGCTCTGCTTTAAACTGGGAAGCCAAGAGACAAAGGGCGTTTCCAGGCACCAGTGCAGAGAGCTGCTGGATCAGCCTTTGGCAGGGGCTGGAGGGGTCTGGCTGTGCCTTCAGAGGGAGCTGGCACAGTCAACACCTTATGATGGCAAAGCTCAGGTTTGGCTGGTCCTGGAGGTCCCCTTCCACCCATGCCCTCACTTGGGATGTTCCCAACCTATGTGGGTTGAGGAGAATTCACGGAAATGGCCTCAGGGTCAAGGAATGAAGTGCAGGGCCAGTCAGGACTAGGGAGCCCAAGGTTCTGGTGGGACTCTCAGCCATGTTTTCTGTTTTGTCTGCAGAAGGGAGCTGAAGGAGCCAGCTCAAAAGCTTGAGCAGGAGGAGGCAAAAGCCTTAGAGGAGGAAGAGAGGAGGAAGGAGGAAGAGAGGCAGAAGAAGGGAAAGAAGAGTGTCTCTGTTGGCAAGCAACCTCCAATACCAGCAAAGGGGAAAACCAAGACCCGAGAGAATAAGGAAACCAAAATCCCAAAAAAGGAAACCAAAATCCCAGAGAGGAAGGAAATCAAAATCCCAGAGAAGAAGGAAGACAAAGACCCAAAGAAGGCGGAACCCAAAGCTCCAAAGAAGGGAGAACCCAAAGCTGTCAAGAAGGGGGGAACTGAAATCCCAAAGGACTAAGCTAAGATGGAGAAGAACTCTTTAGTCTTTATTCATACAACTCATTTTACACAGTTTAACAGACCTTGTGTGCACCTTTAGTTCATTCAAAGATTTCTTATCAGTTAGTTGATTATTGGTTAATAAAATAGATTTTACTTGTGCATCAAATCTCTCTATTGTATTGTTTACCTCTTCACTGATTCTCATGGGACAAATTACTTGTTATTGCAGGTGCATTTGTTTTTCACCCTCAGAATAGAATGGTCACAAAGTCTCATTCTCAAAATAGCTTCACATGGGAACTTGTAATTGCTTAGTTGCACACAGAAGAGATGATAGGCCAGCTATTGATATGGCTGAACAAGGCTTCATTTCAAAAGGCTTTTCTTTTATCATTATTCTACTTGTCTATGACATCTCCCGTGGTGTCCTTGGACCCACATTGTCACAACTGACCCACGGTTCCATGAGGTTCCCTGGTGTCACCATGGTCACTGTCAGAGGCTGGATGAGATCAATGTCGTGAGACACCCTGGGATGAGCTGTCAATCAGTCACACAGTGGGTACAGTGCTAACCCAGCCCTGATTGTCTGTGTGATCAGAAATCCCACCTGGGGGAGGCTCACAAGGGCCCGGGGGCTTAAAAACATAGAGCACAAGGTGAGCCCCTGGTATGGACTCTGCCTTCTCCTGGGGTTTGTGTCTCACACACGCTGGAACCCTAGGAGCTGTTAGTCATATGTGTGTCTTTCTATAGAGCTTCTGTCTTTCTGTCTCTCTCTCTTTCTTCTCCTTCTAATGCTCTTTCTATGGAACATTTTTGGATACCCTAACAGCTTGCATGTTTTAATGTTTCCAGGATAAATGGGCTAAGTTAATGAAGTTACTGCTATGGTAAGTGTTTTATGTGTAATTTGATGTTGCGTTAAATCCTCTTCCAAAGTTCTTGATTTTTTTGCACTTTGCCAGTAGAATTTTGTGTCATTTTGACCTCTTACGAATATCTGCTTGGTGTTTTTCCTGTGCACCAAACTCGAGTAAAGGTGGCAGATGAATTGGTGAATTGGCACGCAAACTCCGAACGGAGCTCCGGGTGCGTGGAGGATCGGGGCAGTGTGAGTCGCGCACAATCCCTGGAGTGCGGGGACATGGGTCCCTACCAGGGTTTGGGGTGCCCCGAGTACAGCAGCAGCACTGAGTAGAGCCAAGAGGGCCCCAGTGCCCAGGGTGGGATGGCAGTGCTGGGGATTCAGTGTGCCGCAGGTCAGGTAGAAACCGTAAACCCACTGGAGGCCCCTTGGGGTCACAGGGCAGGGAAGGGCTGTGCTTACAGGGCAGGGCAAGGCTGGACCTGCCCCTTCCTCCCCCCCACACACACAAAATGTTTAGAGCAGACGATCTCCTCCAGTCTGTCACAACAGGCAGTGTTGGAGGTGAAATCCCAATTGTGGCCATGGGCACCTGGCTGAGAAGGACAGTTCTTTTCCATGGGAAGGAAAGCACAGAGCCTCAAGGTTTGGAAGGCAAGTGAGAGCCTCAGCAGGCCAAGGCCAGCTAGACTTGTCAGTAATTGCAGAGTTTGGATTTAGGGAATTTTGGAGGTGGAAACCCAATCTCAGCCATGGGCACCTGGAGAAGCAGGACAGTTCTTTCCTTAGGAAGGAGAGCATGGAGCCTTTCCCAATGTTTTGGGGACGGATGAGAGGTGACCCTTGTGAAACCACTGCCTGCCAGACTTATCCTGGCAATATTCCTATTGGAAGAATCCCTGGATATAAGGACCTTTGGAGGTGAAATCCCAATTCTGGCCATGGGTGCCTGGAGCAGAAGGGCAGTTCTTTTCCATTGGGAAGGAAAGCACAGAACCTCAGTGTTTCAGCAGCAGATGAGAAGTGACACTCAACATGCAAAGGTCAGTTGGACCAGTCAGGCAGTCTATGGGAGGCCAAAGCAGCCAGACTTGTTCTGTGTTTCCTTGGTTTTATGGGGCTCCATATTGTCACAATGGTTCCTTGGATCCATGGGGCCCCGCAGTGTCATAATGGTAACTTGATTCCATGGGTTCCAGCAGTGTCACAATGGCCCCTTGATTGCAAGAAGACCTGCAGTGTCATTGGCCCCCAGGTTCAATGGGGTCCCAAAATGTCACAGTGGCCCCCAGGTGTCATAAGGCCCCGCAGTGTCACAATGGTCCCAAGGATTCCATGAGCCCTTGCAGTGTCACAATGGTCTCTGTGGCTCCCCAGGCCCCACAATGTCACAGGACTCCTCTGTTCCATGAGGTCTGGAATGTCACAATGGACCTTTGGGCCCTGGGGTTTTGCTGTGTCACAATGGTCTCCTTTGGCTCCGCAGTGTCACTATGGACCACTGATGACAGGAGGCCACTCTGTGTCACCCTGGAGCTTTGGTTCCATGCAGCCCTGCAGTGTCACAATGGTCTCCTTTGGTTGCCCAGTGTCACAATGGACCACTGATTGCAGGAGGCCCTGCAGTGTCACAATGGACCTTTGGTTCCATGCAGCCCTGCAGTGTCACAAAGGCGTCTTGGTTTCATGAGGCTCCACAATATCACAATGGTCCTCCCAGGATCACAATGGTCTCACTGATTCCATGAGGCTTCACAGCGTCACAATGGTCTCCATGTTTTCATGAGTCCCCTGAGTGTCACAATGGTCTCTGTGTTTCCATGGTGCCCCTCAGTGTCACCATGGCCCCTTGGTTCCATAACATCCCAAAGTGTCCAAATGGTCTCCATGGTTCCATGCAGCCCCACGCTGTCACAATGGTCTCCATATTTCCATGAGTCCCCTGAGTGTCACAATGGTCTCTGTGTTTCCATGGTGCCCCTCAGTGTCACCATGGCCCCTTGGTTCCATACCACCCCAAAGTGTCCGAATGGACTCCATGGTTCCATGCAGCCCCACGCTGTCCCAATGGTCTCCATATTTCCATGAGTCCCCTGAGTGTCACAATGGTCTCTGTGTTTCCATGGTGCCCCTCAGTGTCACCATGGCCCCTTGGTTCCATAACACCCCAAAGTGTCCAAATGGTCTCCATGGTTCCATGCAGCCCCACGCTGTCACAATGGCCCCTTGTTTTGATGAGGCCTCTCAGTGTCACAATGATCCCTACATTCCATGGAGCCACACAGCATCAGTACAGTCCCCTTGGATCCATGAGGCCCAGCAATGTCACAGTGCTCTCCATGATTCCATGAGGCCCCACAGTGTCACAATGCTCCCTTGTTGTCACAGGGTCCCACAGTGTCACAATGGTCCCTTGGTGTCACAAGGCTCCACAGTGTCACAATGGTCCCTTGGTTCCATGGGCCCTGTGCTGCTGCATTCCCCCCTCCCCTTCTCAGGCCGCCCTGCCAGCTGAGAAATGCTCCTTGGGCCTCGGCCTTGGCCAACAGCCCCTGGGCTCAGCTCCTCTGTAGCTCATCACAAACACTGCTCCAGCCACTGCTGCTGCCCAACCAGCTCCTGGTTCCTTTAGCAGCAGCCCTGGGAACTGTTTTTGTTCCCTCCGTGGCAAAACATCCCTGTTCTCAGCCTGCCAAAGAAAGCTGTTGATGCAAAGTACGTCCAGGATGAACCATTGCTGGGACTGAAGCCCCTCTCTTGGGGCCCTGCACACAGCGCTCCAAAAGGAGCCCTTGGAGCTCTCCTGGGCCAGCGACTCCCTCTGGGTGGGGCCTTTCCCAGCCAGGAACTCTCCTGTTTGCTGCACTTGGGGATCCTGAACAACCACAGAGCCTGGGCCGATCCCCCCACTCCTCCAGGCTTAGCACTCTGCCCACTGGGAAGATGCCAAAGCATCCTCAGTGAGCATTCCGTGCCCTCATGGGAATTGCTCACAGGTGCCTTGCACTGAGTCTTTGTGTCCATGCACACACAGGAGTGCCTGTGCTGGGGAAATGTGGCAGAAATGCTGCTCTCTGAGGAGTTTGAGCGCCTTGGATAGCTGAGTCAGTCAGGCCTGTAGGAAAGGTTAAATCACAAGGCCTAAGTGAAGTTAATTGCTGCTAAGAGTTGTTCTTTTGCTAAGGTGTTCTTTTGCTAAGTTGCTACCTTTAGTGTAATTTATAAACTAAGCAAAATATTGTAAAGTTTTATTCCTTTGTAAAATTGCAAAGTCAAAAGGTTTTATTTAGGTTGAATGCTGTTACGCTCTGCTTTTTGCTAAATTGTGAAGTTGAAAGTATCAGTTAAGGTTAAGATATAAGTTAAGTCCTGTTAAGTTTGAGCTCTGTTAAGCTTTTAGGCCATATTCCTTTGATCCTTGCCCTCACTGTCCTTGTGTCACACACACACACAGAGGGACAGTTCTGGGTTAATTTCTGGTTTGATTGCCTGATTTCTGTTTGGTTTTGTTGTTGCTTTTTTTCCCTGGTGTCCCTGAAGTGTCCAGTCAGGAGCAGAGTGACTCTTGCCAAGGAACTTTGTGCTGCTGTCCCTTAATATTAAATCTGGTTTTTGCTGATCCCTTGCTGGAGATTTTTTCAGCGCTCTCAAGCCCTCGTTCGTAACAGGGTGAAGGAGCCCTGGCCCAGGCTCTGGCCCTGGGGGACACAGGGACCCTGCCGGGGGGTCCCTGTCCCCCTGTGCCACCCCCAGGGCCCCGGCCCCCCGTCCCTGTGTCAGGCTCGGGGGTCGATCTCGTGGAACATCCTCTGGGGGACGCTGCGGGGCCGGGGGTGGGGGGACCCGGGGGGACAGGGGACCCCGCTGTGCACGAGCAGGGTTGGACTGCTCTGGGGGGAACTGTGAGGGGAGCCGGGGCAGAGTGACCTTCCCAGTGACCTCACACAGCCTCTGTGATGTCCCACAGCCCCCGTGATGTCACACTGACCCTGTGATGTCACACAGCCATCTGTGATGTCACACAGCCCTTGTGATGTCACACTGACCCTGTGATGTCACACTGACCCTGTGATGTCACAGAACAAACTCTATGTCCCCTTGTGATGTCATACAGCAATGCTGTGATGCCACAGAAGTCTGATGTCACAAAGTCACCCTGTGATGTCACAATCTGTTCTGTGATGTCACAGCCTTCTCTGTGATGTTACACAGCTACCCGGTGATGTCACAACCCACTCCCTGATGCCACAGAGCCACCCTCTCTCATGGCAGACTCTGCTCTATGGCTTCACATCCTACTCTGGGATGTCACAGCCAGCTCTGGGATGTTACAGCCAGCTCTGTGATGTCACCATCCCCTCAGTGATGTCACAGAACCCTCAAGAACTCAGTTCTGTTGAAACCCTGAAGTTTCTTGTACTTTGAAGAGATCCCTGTCAGGGACACAACTGAGAAAGCGTCCCCAGGTTCCAGCTAGAACAGAACCCTGCAGGCAGTGATGCCAGGTGGGGACAAGCAAGGGAAAGCTGTCTCTGGTGCTCCCCACAAGCCCCACATTGGCTGGAGATTGTGCCTGTGAGACTGAGAGTGAGTGACTGAGTGGCAGAGAGCTCCCAGGGGTTTGGGCGTCTGATTTTCTGTTCCTGTGGGTGTGCATTCCCTCTTCCATTGGGGGCAGCTACGGGAAATACTCATTCCCAAGCTGAAAAGGATGTTTTTGTGAAGTTTTGGAGAGTTTTAAATTTAGAGGGGAGTTATATTTCTGAAGGGAGTTTAAAAGGGATTGTTCATGGTTATTTGAGGAGCTTCCTGATATCTCTGTTGATTCTGTCTATCAGTTATCGTTTTGGGATGCTGTCGGGGAAAAGCTTTATATTTTACAAACACAAGGGGTTTTAAAAGTTGGGAAATTTTATCTGTTGTTTCATTCAATTTATAGGATCATTTAAGGAGTTCATGGTTCCAACCCTTTTCCCTGGTTTATTCAACCCACCCTTCACGTTCCCGAACCCAGGTTCCCTGAGAACAGGATGGGAGATGGCGCCCGCCCTTTGGCACAGACAAGCCATCTGCTGTCTGCCATCTCCCCTCCTTTTCTGTCCTCTCCTCAGGGTGGTAGTGGCCATACTGCCTTGAGATATTCCCTCACCCACATTCCTTCATTCCCTAGTTCTAATCCTCCTTCCTATAAATCACAAGACGGCAATACTCCTGTTAGAGAGACCGCCATTTTAGATTCCCTCCCACCTTCCTCCCCATTTCCCACCTTTGCTTCAGGTGCCTCCTCTGTGACAGGTCTCACCTTAATGTTGAATTCCACCGCTGCATTGGGTCCCTCCCCTGTCATCAGAAAGCTCCTCCCCGGCGCAGGCTCCACCTCTCCACTTCCAGACCCCTTCTCCAGTCCAGCTTCTTCCAGTTCCCACATCACTGGAACCGGACATGGGGCCAACTGGAAGGAAGCCATTTGGGCTAGCAAAGGCCTTCAACGCCAGGCATTGCCGGTCAGCAGAAAGGCCTGCGCCTCTGCCAGCAGACCTGCCTCCTCTACAGAGGAAAAGAGTGATAGCTTATCTGAGAGTGAGGATGAGCCCAAGGATTCTTGGCAGAGGATGCGGAGAAAAGCTGCAAAGGAGGGGGACCGGGAGGTGATACCTAAGATTCAGGTGGTGTGCAGTATAAGCAGGGGCCAAAACCTAAATGGGAATCCATAGGGAATAGATTCCCATTTAGGCTTTGGCCCCTGGGAATCCGTAGGGAATAGATTCCCATTTAGGTTTTGGCCCCTGCTTATACTGCACAGGTGCCACCTGAATCTTGGATTCCCTACCTCCATAGGGAAATGAATGACTTAGTAAAGGCTGCCAAGGATTATGGGAGGGGTTCTCCCTATTTTAACAATTTGCTGGACATGCCATTTACTGCCCACACAATGGTATCACAAAATTTAAAACGGTGTATGAAAATTATATTGTCACCCGATGAATTTATTTTCTGGAAAGGAGTTTGGATAAAAAAAGTTCATGAGTTATCAAAAGGTTATGTTGAGGAAGAAGGGCGACAACACCTCACAATGGACCGCATTACCAGGGAAGGAGACTATACTAGACTGCAGTATCAGGCTGAAGTCTTCCCCCAGTCAATACTGGAAGATCTCAAAGGCGCTGCATGGTCCACCCTCCTCCAAACACCTGATAATTCTGCACCCCACACTGACTTCACTGACATTCACCAGGGCCCGGATGAGAACTATATCAAGTTCATAAAGCACCTTATGAAAGCCCTGGAAAAACAGGTAGATGATCAAAAGGTCCAGGATGATCTTATTAGCAAATTAGCTTTCTATAATGCCAGTATTGACTGCAGAAAGGTTCTTCACAGCCTCCCCCTTGACCCTGAGCCTACCATTGCTCAGATGGTTGATGCTTGCATATTCCAAGCGGTCTCAGACCGTGACTCCAGCCTAGCCAAGGCCACCAGCCAGGGTGCAATTGAAATGCTGGTTGCAGCAAACGTGCTTCCCCACAATACAGAATGTAATAAAGGCAGTGGAAACTGTTATAACTGCAGGAAAACTGGACATGTAACAAAAGATTATAAATACAAGAATACTGTTCTGGTTTTTTACCCAACCCTCAGTCCCACAGCCATTACCCAAACTGTTCTTGAAGCCAACAGCACTACCAGCCCTCAGGAAACTCCCAGCAGAGCACAAAATGACACCAAATATGAAGTTATTCGGTCCCACCCTTCCATTGGTGAGAGACGACCTAGGTTACAATATAAAGATGTACTCTATTCCCATCCTCAAGAGCTGTTGAAACAGGAGGGGTATTGTTTTATTCCTTATCTCCTGTTAATAGGCCTATCAATGCCTTTCTGCATGACTCAGAGATAATGCCCTCCAGGAGCCATTTCTGTTTAATGGACCCACCTCATGACTCATAGAATGATATCAGCCCATTGTGAGATGCTCCACCCAGGGGGGAAGAGCTAAGCATGCCCCTCTGGATATTATCTGGGCTTTGGGACAAAACAAGCTGCCTTTCCACTGGATTCCCCAGAGCAACAGCTGCCATTTCCACTGGAACTTCAGAGGTAGGCTACACCCTGCTACAGGATCACTGCTCCAACATAACCACATCTGCCACTCCAGGAGGACTGCAGCCACCATTCCAACTGGACTGCTATCAGCACCCTGACCAAGAGAGTGACAGGTTATATTCTGACTTTATCAGTGTTTTTTCTTATGTATTATTGCATGATTTTTGATTTTTTTTTCCTAATAAATTGTATTTCTGACATCGAGTCTCTCTCTGGTTTTGCTTTCAAACCAGAACAAATGGAAAACCCTGAGTGGGTTTCCTGAAAAACAAACCCACCTCAGAAACAACCCGCTCAGTCCAGACTGCCTGGAATGATGTCACCTTTCTACAAGGGACAGTGTGAGCAGAAATGATCTCTGGGAGCAGAATTCTCTGAGTCTTGCACCTGAATTCTCTGTCCCTGTCGTTTCCCTGGATCTCTGTTGCAGATGAAGCTGCTCCTGCCATCCTCACCTTTTGCCTCTCTCTTGAATGCAAACAGATGCTCCCAGGTGTATTGATTTTTCAAAGTTTCTACAAAACTTTTTTGTTCCTCATGGAACGAAGGGGCCATTTTGGCACTGAGGAGGTGACATGGAAGCAAGGAGTCAATTATGACCCTGGGGTCCCATGGAACCAAGGGGCCATGGTGACACAGCAGGGCCACATGGATCCAGCGGTCCATGGTGGCACTGTGGATCCCAGGAGACAATGGAGACACCCCCAGAACCTCGTGGAACCAAGGAGTCCATGGTGACCCAGCGGGGCTGCATGGAGCCAATGGCCCATGGTAACACTGCCCATCCAAGGAAGACATTGTAACAATGAGGAAGCTCATGGAGCGAGGGAAGCCATTGTGACACTGAAGAACTTCATGGCACCAAATATCCATGGTGACACAGCAGGTCATCATGGGAACCAAGGAACCGCTGTTGGCAGTAAGGACACTCATGGACCCAGGGGCCCTTGTGGCACTGCAGAACCAACAGAGCTGCTGGACCTTGTCCACTGGCCCTGCAGAGCTCCTTGGGAGGCACGGCAGGAGCAGCACCCGGGGAGCCTCGGGAATGCCCCTCTGGGATCCATGGCACACACTGCCAGGGGCTGGAATTCCCATTCCCAGGCAGGAAAAGATGCTCCAAGTGGAGCACGATCTTACAGTGACATTTCACTGCCAGCCTTCATAGCTTCACCTGTGGTTGTTGTAGCTCCGGGAGTGGGAAATAAATCAGGGCAGGGTCTTTGGTGGGAGCTGCCCTGGGTCAAGAGAGACACTGAGAGAGAAACAGAGCAGGCAAAGAAAGGCAGGAGAGAAAGAAGGGCACAAAACACAAACAGCTGCGAAGGTGGCACTCTGAAAAACAAACTGGAACTGACAAAAAATGAATGGGACAGAAATAAGTCATTCTGGAAGTTTTATTTACTATCAAAATACAGGCCACACACCCAGCCCCACACAATCCCAATCCCACACCCTCAAATTTGGATGCCACTTCTCCCAATCTCCTTCCAACCCCATCTCACCCTGGACACTGTGGAATCAAGTAGATTTGTCATGGGACTGAATTTTTCCTAGGTGGGAATAAGGCATTTTGACATGGATTGGTCAATTTTGGGGTAAAATTGAGGTGTTTTCAATGGGATTGAATCATTTTGAGGTGACAGACCAATCTATCTGGAATTCTGGAGTGCAAAGATATGGAGAACACTTGCTGAAATCTCCCAAGAACCCACAAATCCTACAGAACAAATGTTCACAAACCATAAATTCCACCTCAAATACCTGTTAAATGGTGGGACTTCAGACATCCTTGATCAATTACTTTCATTTTAGTCCTGTTTCAGGTGTTTTTAAGTGATAAAGACAAATCAGAAGAAAATTAGGGCCAAAAGGATAACCAGCCAGGTCTCCTCCCAACATGGATCACTGGGAATGTGGGTCACCAGTGTTCTGACCAATGTGGGTCCTCCCATGGGGGATGAAGCTGCGCCAGCGCACAAAGCTCCTTCTGTAGTTGGAGCACACGCAGGGCTTCCCTTACCGGTGCCTCCGTTGGTGTCGGGACAAGGTAGAGCTGTTTGAGAAGCTCTTCCCACGCTGGGGACACTTGTAGGGCCTCTCCCCGGTGTGGGTGCGCTGGTGGATGCTGAGGTGGGAGTTGTGTTGGAATCCCTCCCCGCACTCAGGGCAGTGGAAGGGCCTCTCCTCAGTGTGAATCCGCTCATGCAGGAGGAGATGAGAGCTGATCCGAAACCTCTTCCCACAATGGGAACACTCGTAGGGCCTCTCCCCAGTGTGGATGCGTTGGTTCCTGATGAGTTCTGAGCTGCAGCTGAAGCCCTTCTTACATTCCTCACACTTGTAGGGCCATTGCCCGGTGTGGATCACCTGGCGGCGGATCAGGGTGCTGCTCTGCCTGAAGCTCTTCCCACACTCCAAGCACTTGTAGGGATTCTCCCCATTGTGAAGCTGCTCATGCACCACCAGCTCCGAGCTCTGGCTGAAGTTCCGTCCACCTTCCTGGCCCAGGGTGGGTCTTTCCTCCTCAGAGCACACTGGGCTGGGTTTGCAGCCCCTCTTCCTGTGGGATCTCCAGGGCTTTTCCTCTCCATTGGATTCTTGTGCCATGGAGCTGCGCAAAACAGCCTCTTCCACGAGGTTCTGCTGTGGGGATTTGTCCACCCTGGTTTCCATCCTCAGCTCCTTGTCTGGGGCAGGAAGGACAAAGAGAGGATGAGATTTGCCTCCGTGACAAAAGGAAGGGGAAGGAGATCTCCCCAGTGCTTCCCCGGCAGGACGGCATTGGCAGTGAGGTTGTCCTGCAGCTGGGGGCTGTGCTGGGCTGGGAGATGGAGCAGGAGAAAGGGGGAAAGGGGCACTGACTTCCTCCTCACCCGCCTGGGTGTCCTGGGGCATTGTCTCGGTTTGAATAGACAGGTGTCTGCTAAGGAAGGCAAGAGCCTCCCTTCAAATGGAAAATGTAAACAACCTCCTTCCAAACAGTTATAATTTTGAAATTATGGAGCTCTAAGGAAACAGATATGGGAATAGGAATAACAGCTATTTAGCAGGAAAATTAAAATATAAACACAATAGTACAAGGAAAAAACACTGACAGATTCAGAATACGACCTGACACCCTGTGGGTCACAGTGGCGGTGGCAGGGATCCTGCAGAACAGTGGGGTTTTCCTCTGAAGATCCAGTGGTGGTGGTGTTGGGCCTGGTCTTCCTCTGGCAATCCAGTGGAAAAGGCTGACTCTGGTCTTCCAGCCCTCTGATTATATCCAGGTAGGAATGCTTGGCTCCTCCCTCTGGGTGGAGCTTCTCACAATGGGATGATGGAATTTTATCAGTCATGCAGTGGCACTCAATGGCCCATTAACAAAAGATATCTCCTGGGAGGGAGGTTGGGTTGTGAAAGAGATAAAGAAAACTGCCCAATTAACATAAGATAACTGCCCCATCAGATAGGAATAGAATACACCCCCACTGTCCAACCTAAGATAGCTGGGAAATGCTTTGCAGTATTCTTTGTCTGTGTGTCTGTGTTCATGTGTATTTTACACTCAAAGTCCCCCAAATTTCCAAGAGGTTTTCTTTGGGGTGTTGTCTCGCCCCTGTGTCCATCTGCACCTCCCGTCACTCTGTCACTGTCACCTCCAGCCATCTCTGAGCCCACTGGCGCCTCTAAGGTTTGCACTGAATACCTCCCTCCTGCCCTCCAGCACCAGCAATGACCATGGCAGGGAGCTCAGAGCAGGAGCACCCAGGCCAGGGCTAACGCCAGGATCAGCAGCACCTGGAAGAGGCAGGAGGAATCCCCCATTCCAGGGGCTGCAAGGGCTGCAAGGGGGGCACCCGTGTCCCCTCCCAGCCCCAGGGCTACAGACCAGGGAGGAGATGCCTCAACTGCCTCAGCTGAATTGCTTCCCTCAGCCCTTGGCCCAGGACGTCTCCGGCTGGAGCACAACCTCTAGAGGAGAGTTTCCACAAGGAAGAGAAAAGAAAGGAACTGTTTCTTCCCTACTCTCATCTGTGCCCTGTGTACTCATTTTCTTGTCATCTCTTAGCAAAACCAACAAAAAAGCATCTGCACTGAGGTGTTTCCCAGGGTCGGTTCCTAAATAAGGCCAAAGGAAGGTTTTCTGCCACGGAAAAAGTGACAAATGTGGGATATGTTCAGACAGTTGAAAACATGACAATTTCTAAGCACTGGAAATCCAAAGACTATAAAACCCGGAGTTTGCAGTTGTAATGGTCCATTGTCCTCCCTCTTCCCACTGCTGATTTGTCACATCCCAACTCTGGAGGAGCAGATTATGGAAAGAAGACCTGCAGGGAGTGTTGGAGGCCTAATCCCAGAGACTGGAAGAAAGAGTGAAATCAAGAAAAGATTTCCAGTTGTTTTCTTATCATATTGACCACAAATAGCTCTATAGTCCATATGCAATATCCAGATGAAGAAGCACGTTCCTGGTTTTATTTCCAAATTGCAGTACTTTGGAACATCTTTCTGGATGAGAACAAACCACAGGCCAATAATTGACCCACTTTGGTTCCCAAATCAGAAATCATTCAACTTCTACCAAGATGTCTTCCTCTGCAGGTGTCCCAGATTGCAAGGCAAAATGGATTTTATTTGCCATCTGTATGGCAGTTTTCCTTATCTCTTCCACAACCACTCCTCCCTCCAGGGGTGAAGGCATCTGCTGATAACAGCCTATTGAATGTCACTGCATGGCTGATAAGAATTACAGCATCCCATTGGGAGATTCTCCGCCTAGAGGGAAGAGCCAAGCATTCCTAACTGGATAGAATCTGGAGATTCTGGAATAGCAGCACAACTTCTCCACTGGATTTCCCAGTGGAATAGCAGCTGCCTTTTCCTCCACTGGACCCTCAGAGAAAGACTACACCCTTTTCTATGGGAGCCCCTGCACCAACAGAACCACACCTGCCACTCCAGGAGGACTGCAGCCACATTTCCAATTGGATTGCTACCAACAGCCTGACCAACAGGGTGTCAGGTTGTGTTCTGACTCTGTCAGTGTTGTTTGACTGTACTGCATTGTTGATTTTATCCTTTTATTTTCTTCCCTATTAAATAACTGTTATTTCTGGCTCCTATACTTTTTATTTTTTGCCTGAGAGCCCCTTAATTTAAAATTATAGCAATTCAGAGGGGGAGGGTTCACATTCTCCATTTCATGGGAGGCTCCTGCCTTCCTTAGCAGGCACCTGTCTTTCAAACCAAGACAGCAGGACAGAAGGCACTTTGATTCCTTATGTCCCAAGTTTCTCCTGAGTTCATGACTCATGACTTCAGATGAACTGGAATGGTCCTGACTGCACAAAAGCAGCCACAACGAGCTGGATCAAATGCCCAGGTCACCATTAATTGCACTCGATCCACGCCTTGCACAGCCCAGCAGCAATTCCTACCTGTGCCCCCAGCTCTGGCTCAGCCAGAGGGGCATCGCTGTGGTGTGTGCGGGACCGGCTCCTGCAGGACATAGCGCTGGGAGCCGCTCTGTGTCCCACAGCTTCAGCATCTCAGGCACCGCTCCACAGCTGTGGGGCTGTGTCACCACTGTTCCATGGCTGTAGCTCCTGTGCCACCACTGTTCCACGGCTGCAGTTCCTGTGCCACCACTGTTCCATGGCTGTAGTTCCTGTGTAACCACTGTTCCACGGCTGCAGTTCCTGTGCCACCACTGTTCCATGGCTGTAGTTCCTGTGCCACCACTGTTCCTCCTTTTCCATGCTCACTCCACTGCTGTTCAAAAGCTGTGTGGTGCAGTTTCAGCACGGTTCCTCAGCTCCTCCACCACTGCTCCACTGCTGCTCCAACACTGCTCATCTACCACTGTTCCACTGCTCCTTCTCTGCTCCTCCCCTGCTCCCCTGTTCTTCCACGTCTGCTGCTTCTGTTTTAGTTCTGCTGCCACAGCTGCAGTGTCACAGAGAGGGGAACGTTCGGGCAGCAACTGCTGTGGTGTCACAGAAACCGGGACAACGGGACTGCCACAGCTGTGATGTCACAGAGAGGGGAACTCTGGGGCTGCCACAGCTCAAGTGTCATGGAGAGGGGAATGTTGGGGTGGGTGCTGCTGTAGTGTCATAGAAGGGACAACTGAGGCTGCCACCACTGAGGCGTCACAGAGAGAGGAACGTTGTGGCTGCCACCACAATGGTATCATACACATGAGAATGCTGGGGGCTGGGGGCTGCCTCTGCTGTGGAGTCATAGAGAGGAGAACATTGGGGCTGCCTCTGCTGTGGAGTCATAGAGAGGAGAATGTTGGGGCTGCCAAAGCTGTGGTGTCACAGACAGGGAACTCTGGGCCTTCCACTGCTCTGGTGTCACAGAGAGGGGGACTTGGGGCTGCCACAACTATGATGTCACAGAGAGGGAAATGTTGGGGCTGACACTGCTAGGGTTCCACAGACAGGGGAATTCTTGGGCTCCCACTGCTGTGGTATCATAGAGAGAGGAATGTTGGGGCTGCCATCCTTGCGGGCTCAAAGACAGGGTAATCTTGGGGCTGCTGCCCCTGTGGTGTCCTACAGAAGTCAATGCTGGAACTGCCAACTCAGTGGTATCACAGAGAGGGGAATGTTGGGGGAGTCACTGCTGTGGTGTCACAGGGGAGCATTTGGGGCTGCCACCCCTGCAGTGTCACTGAGAGAGCAATGTTGGTGTTGCCACTGTGGTGCTGTCATAAAGAGGAGAATGCTGCGGGTGCCACCTCTGTGGTGTCACAGAGAGGGGAACACTGGGCTTGCAATTGCTTTGGTGTCATAGACAGGGGCACATTGCTATTGCCACTGCTGTCATGTCACAGACAGGGGAACTTTGAGGTTGCCACCACTGGGGTGTCACTGACAGGGGAATGCTCGGTCTTGAACATCTGTGTTATCTTAGAGATGGGAACGTTGGTGTTGCCACCACTGTTGTGTCACAGACATGGAAGCACTGCCAAACCTCCCCTGGTGCTGTGCCCACTCCAGTGCTGCTCCTCTGTGACACTGCACTGCCTCCTGGGGACATTGTCACACTGCAGTGTCTCCTGGGGACATTGTCACACTGTGAAGACTCATGGGACTGTAGGGGCCCTGTGACACTCCAGGGTCTTGTAGAATCCATGGAAGCAAGAGGAGACTGTGAAACTCTGGGACTTCATGGAACCATCCATTGTGATACCTCAGGGCCTCATTCTTTCCAGGAATCCTTGTGACACTGCAGAACTAAATGGAACAAAGGGGACATTGTGACACTGTGGAGTTCATGGAACTGAGGGGATGCTCTGAGACTCTGGTGCCTAAAGATGCTCAGGAACCATTGTGAAGCTGTCGCTTGTGGAACCAAAGGGACACGGTAGCACTGTGGAGTCTCAAGGAATCCAGAGGCCCTTGTGACTCAGTGAGGCCAGTTGGAACCAACAATCCATTGGGATCCCCCAGAACCTTGTTGTGTCCCGGGATTCTGGTGACATTGTGGGGCCTCATGGAACCAAAGGGACACTGGGACACTGTGTGATCACAGGGAACCAAGGGGACTCAGAGACACTGTGGGGCCTCCTGGCTCTCAGTAACTTCAGACACTTGTGTCCATCTACAAGGGGGCAAAAGTCAGCAGCCTGAGCCTGTTGATCCAGAATATTCCTATCTCCATGGAGGGTGTTCCTGCCAGCTGTGGTGTTTGTGTTCTCTCTGCTCTCTGGGGGAATTGCGTCCTACAAGAGACCCTGACCACTCCAGTAGTTGACACCACAGGGCCTCCTGTGGGGTGGGGGCAGAGGCATCTTTCACTCCATTATGTTGCTCAGAGCCCATCTGAGCTGGAATGTTTCCAAGGATGGGGCATTCACTGGCTCTCCACCAAGGCTAACGGAGAAAGCAGGGCACTGGGGAAGGCAGCAGGGAGAGCAGACGCTGTGCTGGATGAGCAAGGGAAGAGGATGAGTGCAGAAGGCACAGCCCACCAGGAGGCCACCAGGCAGAGCCGTGGAGCCTCCCCAGGTGAGAGTGACCTGCCCAGGGAGTGCCCCGCTGCCCTCAGGACTGTGCTGCCACCCTTGGCAGAGGTGTTTTCCCAGCAGGATGTCCCCATGTCACCCGGGGCCGTGCCGCTGCCCCCGGCGGGAGGGCGCCGTCAGCTGAGTGTGCCGTCCCTGGAGTCAGTGGTGGAGGTGCCCGGAGCAGCCTGGCTGTGTTAAATGAGCACCCTGCAGCCCCTCCGTGCCCTGCCGTGGCTGCCAAGACTCCTGAAAGGACTGGCTGCTGTGCGGCTGTGCCCTCTGCTGCCCACTAAGAGATGTCTGAGTGCTCAGCCTCATTCCTGTGCCTGCAGGCAGATCAGTCGATAGAGCGACTGGGAGATGGGGGTTCACTATCCAACAGAGTGGCCGTTAGCCACCCTGGGGGTGGGCGCCAGAAGCGAGAGCCCCCCTCAGGGTTTGCCCCCCCGCCTCACCGGGTAAGTGAAAAAACAATCAGAGTAGTGGTATTTCACCAATGGCCGGGACACCAGTGAGCGGGTCACCCCGCACTGCTGAGCGTATGCCCGGCCTCCCACTTATTCTACACCTCTCATGTCTCTTCACAGTGCCAGACTAGAGTCAAGCTCAACAGGGTCTTCTTTCCCCGCTGATTCTGCCAAGCCCATTCCCTTTGCTGTGGTTTCACTGGATAGTAGGTAGGGACAGTGGGAATCCATTCATCCATTCATGCACGTCACTAATTAGATGATGAGGCATTTGGCTATTTTTCAAACACATATAAATAATATATGTTCCTTTTCCGGGTTAAATAAAGGTGGCCCGTCCACCTTGGACAAATCCGGTAAATTGTTTCAAATACAGTAAATTGGTCTGAATCGGGTGGTAATTGATGCGTTATGAATTAAAGTCTTTGTCCCTACTCACTATGAGCTACCTAACTGGCTTGTGGCTTCCTTACGAACCTAGCTACTCTCTAGTTTATTAAAGTGTAAAAGTGATACCAAAAAAAAAAATTGCATACAAAAATCAACATATTAAAACAGCAATAAAAATCTACAAAACATTACAAAGTACAAAAAATGCAAAAATTCACTACCCTGAATTGTGTAATCGTCTGGCCCTACTGGTGAACATATGTACAATCTCCACAGACGATAGGAGTGCTTCTGTGGATAAAGTCTTTGCAACCATCGCTTGCCTCGATTTGGAGAGGCCAAGTGTACTCAAAAGTTCAAAGTTCCCCTTGTACCATTTCCCCCGCGCTCCAAGGGGAAAGCCCATAGAAACAACGTCCTTTGCGTTGGTGAGGCTTTGCACCTTGGTTTCCAAATGTTTGCACTTGTTTACTTTCTCTGCAGCCACTTCTTCCAGAGATGTTCTGGAGGCTTCGTATCGTACTGTCACTTTCGCGATGAATGCACGTCCGTCCTTAACAGATATCAGATCTGGTTTGTACAGCTTCTTGATGGTTTCCCTTATGGGTGGTTCTTTGAACATTACCCAGTCCCTCTTCGTCGCCTCCTCAATAAGCCTTTCACAGATATGATTGTGCCTCTTGATTTGAGCGTCCTGAATCACTGGGCAGTAGCCGAGGATGAGGGCGCAGGTTTCGTTGTCCGCATCACAGTGCCTCCAGGCCTTGATGTAATTTTCCTCTCTACCCCAGGAGAGAAATTCTCTTGTGGGGTAGAAGTTGGCCCTAAGTTGTAGTGTAGTGAGGAGTTTCCTGTGAGGAATGCATCTATAGTATTGGAGCCAATCACTACTAATTTTATCACCTTCAAAGCTTTTAACTCCACGGCCTTGGGATACTAATTTGGTCCATTTCTTGAATTCTTTTCTCCGCCAATCACAAGGTTTAGGAAATTTAGTTTTAAGGGTCGGTGCTTCCCACTCTGAGGTTGTGTCTGCACTGTTGGGTGGTTCATTCGCCGGGAGTGCTTCCCAAATTGAGGTTATCTTCTCACTTTCCCCTCCAGCTTGAATCCACAATTTCTTATACAGTTGTTCCATTTGATCTTTCTCTAGGAACTCCTTCATTGTTTCATCCGAGGACTGTGCAATCCAGTGCAGTCTCCGGGCCTGTACACTGGGGATCAGTCCCGCCAACTTGGTGACGCCCAAACCGCTGTCCTTCGTGCTCGAGTACAAGATGGCACTGCAGGTGCACGGAGGTAGTTGCAGCCAGTCCTTGACCGCTGTTCGGATCTTCTGGTCAAGGGCTTAAAGGGCCCCTGTTTCATTTGTGAATGGTCAGCCAGGTAGGTCAGTCGAGGGATGGTGTATGTTTTGAGGATATCAAGTATTTGCAGAGGTTTAAGTGGAGCTTGATCAATTCATTCAAGCCAGAATTCTAGTTTTGTGGGGAGGTTGGCTTTTGCTATCCCAGTCCAGGGGTCAAAGTGTAGGCCAAGGTATTTCTTATATTCCCTGGGGTTGATCATGTTCAGGGGTGCGCTGTTGATGGTCCATGCAGCGCAGTTATTGAAGGTGTAAGAGTCTTTCGTGGGCTTGATGTAGAAGCCGTGGCACTTTTCCCCTTGTATTTTGAGACCGGTGAAATCGCAGAAGGTCTCTAATATCTTGATATTTGTTTTCATGTTTTCCCAGGAGTCGCTCAACAAGACCAGATCGTCGGCGAATGCCACTGCTGTTATACTACTCTGTCCTCAGTGGAATCCTTTACCACTCTCTTCCAGCTTGCACAACAGGGGGTCCATTGCCAGGTTAAATAAAAGGGGTGACAGCGGGTCACCCTGCTTTACTCCAACCCGGATCTGGATTTTGTCTGTGTGTGTGTTCATTTTTGTGGTGACATACATACTGATGTCTTTGTACATATTGTTCATCAGGCCAATGATGTGGGGATCCACTCCCCTCAGCTGCAAAGCATGTATGATGTGATGGTGGCTTATGGTGTCAAAAGCCTTGGCGATGTCCACAAATACAACACCCAGTGGTCTGTGTTCACTTTAGGCAGTCTGAAGTATAGTTTGCAGGAGTTTCAGGTTTTCAGAGCATCCTGCTGCTCTAATAAAGCCTCTTTGCCTTGGGTTGAGGGGGCACGCTTTGCTCAGCCTTGCTTTTACAATCCTGGAGAATAGTCTCAACAAGATGGAATTGATTGTGATAGGCCTCCAGTTATTAATGTCCTTTAAATGTTCCGGTTTTGTAGATTTGGGAATCAAAACAGTTCTGCACCCCCTCACCATGTCTGGGATCTCCCCAGATGTTAACCATAAGTTGAAGAGCTCAGCCGTCCGGGAATACCTGGGATCCATCTTTTTGATGTCCCCAAGAGTAACCCTATCTGGACCTGGAGTCGAGCCCTTGCTCATTTCCTGCACATTTCTTTCAATTTCTTTGGCCATGATTAAGCCTCTGAAGGTGCTGTTGTCTGCCTTCCCATTAATTTCAAAGTCCCTGATGCCAGCAAAAGTACCAGGTGTTTCCCATCTGGCTTTAAATACCGAGTAAATTTCACTGGATGATATATCCCAGGACAAACACTCTACGTCATCCAAAATAATTTTTGCTAGTTTCCCCCTGTCAAGATGGAATAAATGCTGAAAGCAAAGGTAATTACATTTTTTGATCGCTCTGTCCTTCATCCACTTCTGAAATGGCTTTCTTGGTTGCTTCTCCCGGGTCTCCTTCCCATTTTACCACGTGTAGCGGTTCTTATCTGGCTTATTGATTCTAGGCATCCAAAGCAGTCCTGCACTGCCTGATTAATCATTGTCAGCATCTCCTGGCTGTCCATCAATTGCTTGAATGCTCTGGGGAAGTGGTTAATTGCTCCAGCTGATAAGCATTCCTTGACTGTCTTTTGGTAATGAGCCTGCAGCTGCCCCGCCCTCTGCTGGTTTCTGGCGGCGGTTGTCCTTATCAGGGCGTCGTCTTAATTTATCCATTGTTTTCTCTCTGGCAGCTGGCCTCCCTGGTGGATGGTTCTCCCCAGGTCCATTGTCCACGGTTCTTGCCTGGGATTGCTGACTCAACCCAGGCTCCATTCCCATGCCTTCAGCTGCTCTCCTGGTGTGATGACTCACCTCAGGTCCTCTGTCAGCTCCATCTGTTGGTTCCTAGGCAGCAATCTTCTTTTGTAACTAATTTGCTTAGCTGTTTTTGTTGTTATGTGTTCGGCGATAGGTTTATTAATGTTTTTGTTTCCCTCAAACTGTGCCTCCAGTCTTATCAGCAGTTCTTCCTCCTCTTTTGTCCAGCATCTTTTGTGGGCTCCTGGATTTGATGTTTCTTTCAGTTGGGAAGTAATGATCCTTTGGTTTCTTATCAATGGGTGTGCCAATCTTTTGTGTTGTCCCAGGCCAATTTTGGTTCTGAAGTCTCTGACGCATACTTCACAGATCCACTCTCCAGCTGGAACCCTTTCAGTTTCTGGACCTCTGCATTTTGCAAAATGACAAATAACACTATGATAGTTAATATTTTCCTTTACACACTTGGCACACCGAAAGCAAACCCTCCTTTTCCAGTGCGACTCCTTTAGATGTTCAATCAGGCTTAACACAGAGTTTACCCGGGTACCACACAACAGGGACAAGGTGGATTTTTGTCAGGAACAGTCACCTTCACCATGTTATCCGGTGACTGCCCTCCGTGTTCCCCAGGCACTAGAGGCAATGCCTCTCGTGTGCCTTCACTCACCTTTTTGCCGCTTCCCTCACCAAGCACAAACAGTTCAGTGTCTCGTGGGAGGCTAGGATCTGAGTCTGAGTGCCCACCGATACCCTGGACAGGCGTACTGGCAGCCTCCAGACCACCCACCCCCGCCCCCCTAAGGACAAAATACGGATTTTGAGCCATCGAATTGGGGCCACATTTACGGCGAGAACGGAGTGGGTGGTCACTCCACTCCGGAGCTCTTTGCCCCGTCTGCAACCGGGGAGCCAGGTTTCAAGCAATAAGCCAGGCGGCCTTTACCAAGGAATTTGTTTCACCGAATTTGGTAGGAGTTCATTGGTGACTTGGTTTGGAAAGACAGTAGTCTGCTAAGGAAGGCAGGAGCCTCCCCTGAAATGGAGAATGTAAACCCTCCCCACCCCTCCGAATTGCTATCAATTTTAAATTAAGGGGCTCTCAGACAAAAATATGGGAGCAGGAAATAACAGTTCTTTAAGGGGGAAAAGAAAAAAATTAAAGGATGAAATAAAACAATGCAGTACACCAGAACAATACTGACAGAGTCAGAACCCAACCTGACGCCCTGTGGGTCACAGTGTTGGTGACAGTCCAATTGAAAATGTGGCTGCAGACTTCCTGAAGTATCATTTGTGGTTCTGTTGGAGCAAGGGGGATCTGTAGAGAAGGATGTATTCTTCCCCTGAAGACCCAGTGGTAGAAGAGACAGCTGCTGTTCCTCTGGGGAATCCCGTGGAGAAAGCCGTGCCTGTGTCTCAAAAACCTCTGGATTATATCTGGGTAGCAATGCTTGGCTCCTCCCTCTGGGCGGAACATCTCACAATGGGATGTTATCATTCTTACCAGTCATGCAGTGACATTCAATAGTCTGTTATCAGCAGATGTCCCCTCCCGAGGGAGGTGTGAATGTGGTCACTCAAAGAGAGATAAAGCAAACTGCCCACTTGACAAAGGTAATCTGCCATACAGATGGTAATGGAAAACATCTTGCATGCAATCTTCAACATTATCCACCCTTTTTTCTATTTCCATCTGCACCACAAAAAAAAAAAAAACCAAACAACAACAACAACAACAAAAATATTTCACACAGTTCTCACTTAAGACTAGGTCTCCCTGTTGTACACAATGGCTTTCTCCATCTTTCTGCATTACCCACCAAGTGTAAACAGGTCATTGAGCAAAAACAATTCCATGGATGGTTTTGTCTTTGCCTGAGATGGGATCAATCCAAACAGTCCTTCCTAAAATACCTTTCATGTGTACAACAGGGACTTTATTTCCATCCACTGTGTGCAGGGGTTCAGACTGGGCAGGACCAGCTCAATTTATGGAGCTTCTGGTGTTGACCGTCCAGCTGGCTTTTGCTGAGTTCATTTCCCAATTTCTAAAAGTCCCCCCCTGAGTGCCTTCAGGGTTGTTTTAAGTAGTCTGTTACACTGTTCAACTTTCCCGGCAGCTGGTGCATGATAAGGAATATGATATATTCAATACCATGTACCCTGGCCCAAGCATTGATAAGGCCATTCTTGAAATGGGTCTCATTTTCTGACTCAATTCACTCAGGGGTGACATGTCTCCACAGGATTTGCTTTTCCAGGCCCAGGATGGTGTTCCAGGCAGTGGCGTGAAGCACAGGGTAGGTTTCCAACCATCCAGTGGTGGCTTGCACCATGGTCAGCATGTAGCGCTTGCCCTGGCGTGTCTGGGGCAGTGTGATGGAGTCAATCTGCCAGGCCTCCCCATACTTGTACTTGGACCACCGCCCACCCTGCCAGAGACGCTTCACTCGCTTGGCCTGCTTGATGGCAGCACACGTCTCAGTCATGGATAATCTGAGAAATACTGTCCATGGTTAGATCCACCCCTTGGTCTCGTGCCCACTTATAGGTGGCATCTCTACCCTGATGACCTGAGGCATCATGGGCCCATTGAGCAAAGAACAACTCCCACTTATGTTGCCAATCTAAGTCTATCTTTGACACCTCTATCTTTGCTGCCTGATTTACCTGCTTGTTGTTTCGGTGTTCCTCATTAGCCCGACTCTTGGGAACATGAGCATCCACATGGTGGACTTTCACAGGTAGCTTCTCTAACCGAGCGGCAACGTCTCTCCACTCATCAGCAGCTCAGATGGGTTTTCCCCTAGGCTGCCAGTTGGCTTTTTTTCACCTTTCCAACCAGCCCCAAAGAGCATTGGCTACCATCCATGGATCAGTATAAAGGTAGAGCTTTGGCCATTTCTCTCTCTCAGCAATGTCCAGGGCCAGCTGAAGAGCTTTGAGTTCTGCAAGTTGACTTGATCCACCCTCTCCTTTGGTAGCTTGTGCAACCTGTCGGGTGGGGCTCCATACGGCTGCTTTCCACTTCTGGTTCATCCCTGTGATGAGATAGGAACCATCAGTGAAAAGAGCGTAGCGTGTTTCCTCTTGTGGCAGTTGGTTTTAGGGAGGAGCTTCTTCAGCACGTGTCACTGGTCCTTGTTCCTCTTCATCAGTCAGACAAAAGTTCTCACCTTTGGGCCAGTTTGTAATTATTTCCAGAATCCCAGGGCGATTCAGGTTTCCAACACAGGAGCACTCTGTGATAACAGCAATTCATTTACTCCATGTCATGTCAGTGGCATGGTGGGTGGAAGGAACCTCGCCTTTGAACATCCACCCCAGCCCCGGTAGTCAGGGTGCCAGGAGGAGTTGTGCTTCTGCACCAGTCACCTCTGAGGCAGCCTGGACTCCTTCATAGGCAGCCAAGATTTCCTTCTCTGTGGGAGTGGAGTTGGCTTCAGACCCTCTGTATCTTTGACTCCAAAATCCCAGTGGTTGGCCTCGAGTCTCCCCAGGCACCTTCTGCCAAAGGCTCCAGGACAAGCCATGGTTCCCAGCTGCAGAGTAGAGCACATTCTTCACCTCTGCTCCTGTCCTGACTGGGCCAAGGGCAATCACATGAGCGATCTCCTGCTTGATCTGGGCAAAGGCTTGTTGCTGTTCAGGACCCCAGTGGAACTCGTTCCTCTTGCAGGTAAAGAAGGCTCACAATCTGACTGTATTCAGGAATGTGCATTCTCCAAAACCTATGGCACCCAGGAAAGCTTCTGTTTCCATCTTGCTAGTTGGTGGAGACATCGCGGTGATTTTGTTGATGACCTCAGTGGGAATCTGATGCAGTCCGTCTTGGCACTTTACTCCCAGGAACTGGGTCTCTCAGGCCCGTCCCTTGACTTTGTCCTTCTTGATAGCAAAGCTGGCTTCTAGCAGAATCCTGATGATCCTCTCTCCTTTCTCAAATACTTCCATTGCCGTGTTCCCCCACACAATGATGTCATCGATGTACTGCAGGTGCTCTGGAGCCTCACCCTTTTCCAGTGCAGCCTGGATCAGTCCATGGCAGATGGTGGGGCTGTGCTTCCACCCCTGGGGCAGTCGGTTCCAGGTATACTGCACTCCCCTCACGGTGAAAGCAAACTGAGGCCTGCATTCTGCTGCCAAAGGAATGGAGAAAAATGTGTTAGCAATGTCAATGGTGGCAAAGCACTTTGCTGCCTTGGACTGAAGCTTGTACTGGAGTTCCAGCATATCTGGCACAGCAGCGCTCAGTGGTGGAGTCACTTCATTCAAGCCACGATAGTCCACTGTCAATCTCCATTCTTTGTCAGACTTGTGCACAGGCCAAGTGGGGCTGTTGAAGGGTGAGTGGGTCTTGCTGACCACCCCTTGGCTCTCCAGCTCACGGATCATTTTGTGGATGGGGATCATGGCATCTTGATTCATCTGATACTGCCGGCGATGCACTGTCTAGGTGGCAATTGGTGGTCTTTGCTCTTCCACCTTCAGGAGTTCTACTGCAGATGGGTTTTCTGATAGTCTAGGCAAAGTGTTCAACTGCTTGGTGTTTTCTGCCTCCACAGCAGCTATGCCAAAAGCCCATCTGAGTCCCTTTGGTCTTTGTAATAGCCGTTCAGGAGGAAACCTATGCCCAGAATACACGAGGCCTCTGGGCCAGTCACAATAGGATGTTTTATCCACTCTTTCCCAGTCAGGCTCACCTCAGCTTCTAACAGGGTCAATTGCTGTGATCCCCCCCGTCACCCAGGCAATGGAAATAGGTTCTGCCCCCACATGTCCCAATGGTATTAGGGTACACTGTGCACCAGTATCAACTAAAGCATTGTACTTTTGTGGTTCTGATGTGCCCGGCCATCAGATCCACACCACGCAGAAAATCCGGTTGTCCCGTGCCTCTCACTGGCTGGAGGCAGGACCCCTCTAACCCTGGGTATTCATGGTAGAGGTACCTTCCAGGGGATCTGACAGATCATACTCAGCAGCTCGGTCATGGGAGGTTGAGGCTACCTTCACTTTACTGGAGTTCCCTTGATTTGTGTTTCCCTCCTTGAGCTGACGCACCCGTGCTGCCAGGACAGAAGTGCATTTTCCATCCCACCTTCCCATGTCTTCCCCATGGTCACGCAGAAAAAACCACAGGTCAGCCCGTGGGGTGTACCCCCCCTCTCTCTAGCTGGGGAATGTTGGGCTCTGACTCTGGGGCCTGTGACTCACAGCGGTGCAATGTGGGAATTGCTCCTCCTCACCTCTTCCCTCACCACCTCCCTCATCTCCTCTTTGATATCCTTAATCACAGCAGAGACATGAGCCTGCATCAGTCCATTGATCATATTTTCATAATTCTTAAGCTTGTTAGCTACAGAACCCACTGTCTCTTGGTTGTTATCAGCATTAATTGTTGCAATAAAGGTGGTGTATTGGGATGGTCCCAGGTTTGCCAGTCTCCACAACATTTGCCCTGTGCACCTGACTTTGTCGGGGTCATTATCATGCTGTCCATCCCTCCCAAAGTGTCCCTCCAATACTGCCACTTCTCTCAGCTGTTGAATCCCTTCCTCAAGGGTCTTCCAGTACATTCTATGGTGCTGGTCCTGCATTCTCTCCCTGTGGACAAACCTCTCTCTGACACTCATTAAAAGCTGCTCCCAGAGGGAAAGAGACCCTGGCTCCTTTACAACAATCTGATTGATACCTGAGTCGTGGGTCAAGGGTCCCAAATTCCTTGCCTCACCATCATCCAGCTGGACGCTTGTACTCATAAGATCTCAGATGCGAAGTAGCCAGGTTGTATAAGCCTCACGTCCCTGTCATACAATGTCTTTGCACAGATTACGGAGACTTTTGTACATCAGGGACTCGGTGATGATCGCAACCTCTGGCTCCCCTGTGGGTTGTGAGGGCCTTCTTTTATCTGGGTGCTCTGCTTTTGTCTTAGATCTCTTTGTTTCTAGAGGTGCAACTGCTGCTGGCTGTGTCTGCCTTTGCAATTCAGCCGGAACCTGGACAGTTGTAACATCTGTGGGTTCTGCTGCCGCACTATTAGACTTTCCCTCTTCAAGGCAGAGGAAGGGCTTCTCACCAGCTGGGGAAGTGTATTCCTTCAGCATCCGGCCCATCTCACGTATCTCCTTCACCAGACCCCCCAGCCAATCTGGGTAGTTCACATCTGGGGTGGGATGTGGGGCAGGGTCAGGATCTGGGGCAGCAGCATCCCTAGACTCTGATGGCGTATTAGATTCTGGGGTTGGTGTCAAGGTGCTTATCCAGGTTAGTCACCCCTTCTCTTTAAATGTTAAATAGAGCAGGCCTATCAGCAACACCAGCCACTGTATGATATCATTAATATTTAGAGTGGATCTGAACCCTTCAAAAACTGGTGGGGCAGACCCAAAGAGATGGCTGAAGGGTTGGGAGAAGATTTCACCTGGTGTCATTTCCTTATAGCAGGTGCCATTATTAAAGAAACCTCAAAAACATACTGTTAGTGTGTGACAGCTGTGAATCTGTGTGCCTGCTTTCCAGAGGAAGTTAAAAATCCATTAATTCCTCACCTTTTTCACCCATAAAACAAACCGGATAACAGACACAGTAGCCTTGGTTATAAGACCAATGTTTAGATAAGGGCCTATAAATGGGAGAAATACAGCCATGATCACGTGCCACCCAAACCAGGGCCAGCTGGACCACATGGCGTCTCATAATGAGGTTTCTATAGCTACACACAAAAATTAGATTATTCAAGAACTGTTATTCCTTTTTTGTTTCTGTGCCCTCCAGCCGCACGTTAGGCGCCAAAATCTGTCTTGGTTTGGAAAGACAGGAGTCTGCTAAGGAAGGCAAGAGCTTCCCCTGAAATGGAGAATGTAAACCCTCCCCACTCCTCCGAATTGCTATCAATTTTAAATTAAGGGGCTCTCAGGCAAAAATATGGGAGCAGGAAATAACAGTTCTTTAATAGGAAAAAAAAAAAAGATAAAATAAACAATGCAGTACACTAGAACAACACTGACAGAGTCAGAACCCAACCTGACACCCTGTGGGTCAGGGTGTTGGTGGCAGTCCAATTGGAAATGTGGCTGACGCCCTCCTGAAGCGTCAGATGTGGTTCTGCTGGAGCGGGGGGGATCTGTAGAGAAGGATGTATTCTTCCTCTGAAGACCCAGTGGTAGAAGAGACAGCTGCTGTTCCTCTGGGGAATCCCGTGGAGAAAGCCGTGCCGGTGTCTCAAAAACCTCTGGATTATATCTGGGTAGCAATGCTTGGCTCCTCCCTCTGGGCGGAACATCTCACAATGGGATGTTATCGTTCTTATCAGTCATGCAGTGACATTCAATAGTCTGTTATCAGCAGATGTCCCCTCCCGAGGGAGGTGTGAATGTGGTCACTCAAAGAGAGAGATAGGCAAACTGCCTACTTGACAAAGGTAATCTGCCATACAGATGGTAATGGAAAACATCTTGCATTGCAATCTTCAACACCAGCGCACACCAGATCTTGGAAGGGAATGTGCTGACACTGAGAAATTGTCAAATGTTAACTTTCTGTGCCAGCAAACTGCTGGAATTATGCTGTGCAGGCATCTGAAAAATTCCAGATCTGGGCACTGGTGGTGTTTGCAAACACAAGATTGGGCTGGTGTAGGCACCAGGTATTTGCCTGGTTTGGCTTTCTTTGCCAGCAAATTGCTGCACTTGGGCTGTGGTGGCACAGGGAAATGTCCAGATCTGGGCATGGGCAGTGCCATCAAATACCAGGTCTGGGTGGTGACAGACTTGGCACCAGGAAATTGCTGTGTTTTGTCTTCTTTTTCCAAAAAATTGCTGCTCCCCTATTGGTGCATCCTGTGTCACCCCACCTTATCTCCAGCCCTGGCTCCCTTCTCCATTGCATCATTTGTACCCTGACCCCTCCTGCCTTCCTCCAGTTATATACCCTGGCCCCAGTCCTGCTCCTGGCTCTTCGCCTCTGGTTCCCTTCAGCAGATGTTGTGTTCCTGCTTGCTCCTGTTTCCCTCTGCACCCTCACTTCCCCTGGACCCTTGGATTTTCCCTTAGTAAACCCAGCTGCATCTGCTCTGCGAGGAGTCCTCTCGTCCCTCTGCTGAGGCTTTGATTGCACCATCCGGGCTCAGGATCTGCTGGGCTGGGGGAGTTGTCAAGGCAGCCCCAAGTGGAGACGCTTTCGGTGCTGCAGGCACCTGACAGCACCTGCCTGGGGAAGCTGCTCTGGCCACCCGCAGCAACCAATTCCTTTTTCCAAGCAGCAGCTCCCAGCGTCCTCCTCCGAAGCCCAGAGAGAGAGGGAGCAGCTGCCCTCAGCCCTGTCCTTTACTGCATCCCAATTCTCATGGAATGTCCCCCCTCGCAGAGAAACTCCCAGACAAGAGAAGTGCGACCAGATCCCCTCCTCCCCTGAGCTTGATCACTTCTTTTGTTTCTTAAGGATCCAGTCCATCAGAGCGGTGGTATTGCACTGAGAGCTGGGACACCAGCAGGGGATCACCCCACACTGCCCAGTGTGCACCAGGCTCAACAAGGTCTGCTTCCCCCCTGATTCCACCAGGCCTCTTCCCTTGGATGTGGTTTTGCTGGATAGTGGGTCAGGACAGTGAGAATCTCCTTCATCCATTCATTCACTATTTAGGGCCCTGCAGACACTTCCTCAATTTCTCTCCAAGGTGACCCCACCCACCAATGATGTCACAGCTCTTGTCCATCTGGTCAAGAATCCCCCATGAGGACACTCTGGTGTCTTCTCCAAGGGCACAAAGCAGCAAAATCCCCTAGGAAAATCTTCCCCCTTGGGCCCTGCGCCTCCTTAGGTGAGTTCCTGAGCAAACAGTCAGGGCAGTGGCCTGAAATGTTTTCCCAGCTGAGTCATAAGACTTCTCTGATGGATCCACATTGTCCCTGGGGAAAGAGATGTGCAGAACCCTTCACTAATGCCCTGGAATGTCAAACAGGAATCACAGCCATAGACAGCTCTTCAGAACCACTTCACCGTGGATTTTCCTTCCTGGAAGCCCAAGATGTCTGAATGTCCTCCTGGTGCCTCAGGCCCTGGGTAAACAGGGCTTGTCAGAGATGCTGGCAGGGCACCAACACCCCTCCTCCTCACAGGGCACCTCTGTTACCCCAATTAGCTCCGAGTGGCGTCCTGGGGACAGGCGCCCACTTCCCCATGTGCCTGGGATGGGCATATCCTGCTCGGGGTCAGTGCTGGCCTGGGCCCAGAGCCAGGGCCATGACCCAGGTGCTCTGGGAGGGCTCCATGGCTGCAGGTGTGACAGCATGAGGGGCAGGGCAGGGCATATTCTCCTCTGGACAGTGCTCTGGGCATGGAGCTCGGTCGGGTTTGGCATCTGCGGGGAAAGGGGTATCGGGTTGTGTGGATGTGGGAATTGTCACTGCTGAGCCATTCCCCAGCCCTCAGCCTTGTCTGCAGGTGATCAGCATTGCCCAGTGCTCCCCAGTGTCTGCAGTGCCTGAGATGCCAATCAGCCATCTGATCACATGTCCCTTGTTCCCCTTGTTCTCCCACGTGTTGGGTTTGCAGCCGGGCTCAGCTCTGGGGTGTCCCCCAGGGAAAGCTCTGGGAGGGGAGGGGCAGCAGGAGATGGGGGATCTGGCACTGGGGGCTGTTGGAGGATGGATTGTGTTGGACTGGGGGTTGTCCCCACAGGGTCCCCAGGTGCCTTTGGCTCCCTGCCTGCCCCCCTTGGCCCTCCAGGTGCCTGGGCCCTTCCAGGGGCAGCTGCCCCGTGCAGGAAGCTGGAGGGATGCCGAGCAAGGGGGCTGGATCTGTGCCACAGGTGGGGTGGGATGGACTCTGTGCCAGGGCTGGGCTCGTGGCCAGGGCTGGAGGCTGTGCCAAGCCGGGCTTTGGCCTGGGGGCTGGCAGGGAGGGTGCGGGGAGGAGTCCCGGCAGGGATAAAGGTACTCCTCACCTGCTGCAACCTCAGGCAGCGCTGCCCAGAGCGAGAGGAAGATGAAGGTGGCTGTGCTCAGCGTGGCCCTGCTCTTCTCCATCCTCCTCCATCCGCAGGCCAAGGTAAGGCACCAGCCAAACGCTGTCCCCACATCCTGCCCTTTCTGGCCTCCCATCCCACCCTTTTGGTCCCTCCTCTGTGTCCCATTCAGGGTCCCCAGCTGCCCTCCCACTGACCATTCCTGAGGCCTTTCCTTTCATGTCCCCCCTCAATCCTTTGCCTTTCTTTCTGGCCACTGCAGAGGGGTCCCCCTGTACAATTCCCTGACTCACCCCCCAATCCCACACCATCTCCCCGTCTTGTTGGTTTTGTCCCCACCTGTCCTCATTCTCCTGTCCCCACCAAGCCCCTCCCTTGCACTCCCATGTCCCTACATCTCAATTCCTTTCTCCTCCCCTGTACCTCACACGCTGCTCCTTCCACACCCCCAGCCCTGTCCCCTGGACTCTCAATGTTTTTGGGTCTCCCCCCACCTCAAACAGATCTTTTTGGAGGCCCTGAATTCCCATCCCTCTGCCTGCACCCTGCTCCCTGCACCCATTTCCCACCCCAGCCCCACAAGGTCCAGTCCGGACCCAGCCTTTGTTCTCCTTTCCAGGCACTCCTGGAAGGAACCCAAGATGATCTGCGGGAGGTGAGTGGGCTGCTGGCATTGGAGGACAGCCCCTCAGGGAATTGGGGGGCAGTGCTGCCCCCCCATCCCTTGCTGGCACCGGGGACATCCCAGTGACCAGCGAGGTCTCCTGGTCTCTCTGCAGTTGGATTTAGACAATGTCGCGGTCCTGGAGACACCTCTGGTGGGTACCACGAGTTCTGCCGGTGCCAGACCCTCCCCTTGCATGGCCACCACAGCCCAGGCCATCCCAGTGTGTCCCAGCACAGCCCAGTGCACCCCTCCTGACAGCCCAGACAATGCCCTGCCCCAGGGCTCCTCCCCTGTGAAGCCTTTGCCCAGGGCCCTGCTGCATTCCACCCCTGTCACCCCAGGACCCCCTGGATGAGCCAGGACGCAGCCCCTGCCCCAGCTGTGGCTCTTGGCCAGGAGCCCAGTGCTTCTGGGCAGCAGCACAGCAGCTCCTGCACCCCATTGCTGCCACAGCCCCTTCCCCAAGGCCCCCCTGCTCTCCCCTGCCTCCCAGTGCAGCCTGGTGCCCCCATTGTGTCTCTAACGCTGCCTTTTCCCCAGCCCCCTGTGGCTGAAGAGCTGCAGGCTCTCCTGCGGCAGAAGCGCCTGGCTGCCTCTCTGGATGCCTAGGTGAGCCGTGCCTGCAGGGACAGGGCTGGAGACAAAGCCCATCCATGTGCCAGTGGGCTCCAGAGGTCAGATTCTGGGGTTTGTCTTTTAGGGTGTGAAGGACCAGTGTACTTTTTCCTCTGCAGTGGCATGAGGAGATGATCATCACTGGAGAAAACCCCTGAACTCTTTGAGCCCTGGGCCATTTCCCCTGAAGAATCAATCATCAAGAATCAATAAATCCTTTGAGCAAAGCTTTGCTCTGTGTCCATGTGTGTCCATGGAACTGGATTTCCTCCTTTCCAGTGGTCCAGGGAAGTCAGGCCAGGTCTGGGCTTTGCTACCTTTACACAGTCTGTGCCTTCCCCCAGACAAATGGTGTGTTGGGAGTTGTGCAGAGTCCAGGGGGAGTGGGTTGATGGGGGGGGTGGATGTCCAAGTGGTGAGAAAGGCAGTGGTTCACTGTCAGCATGGTAGGAATGACCTGAGTTTAAAAGAAAAAGAAGTAATTTCAAAGAAACTTTCTTTTACAACTTTTTCTCCCCATGAGAAATCACCATTTACTTCTCAATATTTTGAAAGGTCTATTAAAAACTTAATCAAACTTATAACAAAAAGACTAAATAAGGAAAAAGTTACAGTGCTGGGAGCCTCCCCCACTTGGTGGCTGGTAACCACGTGGCTGGCTCATCCACACAATGGCTGCTCTCCCTTTTATATCCTTGCTGTTGCAACAGGCAGCCCTAGCTCCTTCCAAAGGCTGTCTGTTGACTCTTGGTCACTGTCCATTGGTGTAGACTGCTTTCGTGGAACTGCATTGGAGGGCAGGTGTTGCTAGGCCGTGCCTCTTAGGAACAATCTGCCCCTCCCCAAATGCCCGGACTACCAATATCAGCCCGGGATAACAATGCTGGGTGGGAGGGACACATTGCAGTAACATAACTATACATCTGTACAACTTCTCTTAACATACTTATCATGTTCACCCTTGAACTGGGAGAGCCAACAATCTCATTACTCATCTCTAACACTGTGGCATTCACATTCTCTGAAAAAATCCCTTTGCCCAGGATTTTTCTCCTGGGAAGCTGAGAAGCCTCAGAGAAAAAGGAAAACAATTCTTATCTCATTTACTTTTCCTGTGTTGTGCTCATGTGCAGAATGTGTTTGGAGATTGTTTACCCACAGGTGATTGTTTGATTGGATTCTGGTGTGAGTTATTTTGACTCATTGGCCAATTATGGCCAAGCTGTGTCGAGACTCTGGAAAGAGTCACGAGTTTTCATTATTATCTTTTGAACATTCACTAAGAATCCTTTCTCTGTTCTTCAGTATAGTATAGTATAGTATAGTATAGTATAGTATAATATAGTATAGTATAGTATAGCATACTTTATTATAAGATAGTATTATAAAGTAATAAATTAGCCTTCTGAGAACATGGAGTTAAATGCATCATTCCTGCCTTCGTTGGGCAACCCTGCAAATAGAATATTACACCCCCAAAATTCTTGATTTACTCAAAAGAATTTAAATGCCAAAAAAAATCTTCCTATGTCAAAAGTATGTTGAAATTATTTATTGGTCTTGAAATTTGGTTTCCTGGCGGGATGGGGCTGCTGGGTCTACCTGTCTATGGGGCACTGTGGGGCTCTGGGGTTTCCTGGGTGAGGGGCCCTACACGGTCACCTGTAATGCCTGGCCACGGTGGGGTAGAGCCACCGCAGTGTCCTGGAAAAGGGTGAGTGGTTCTACCTGGCTCTTGGGTCGTTCTTGGCCGCTGGGTCCATCGGCTCCAGCAGGACTTGGGTGAATTTTAGGGTGGGCCAGGTGGATCAGTTGTCCCCGGCCATCCTGAGAGCTCACCAGTCATGTTTGCTGACTCCAGTTCCAATACTGAAGGAACCACTGGTGCCAGCATCGCCCCAAGGAAGCCTCACAGCAGAACTGGCACAGGGCATTCCCCTGGAAGAGGGGCAGGGAAAATGTCTTGGCCATGAGCAGCAGAATGGCCGGAAAGCCGCTGGTGCAGGAGTTGCCCACCCCAGCAGATTGAAGGCAGGTTTGGGTTGCATTCCTGCTGTCCTGGCAGTGAAATTTTGAGCAGAGGGCACAAAGGTGTCTTCTCCTCGGGGCTCACAGGTGACACCGAGATGCTGTGGGGAAGCTGAGCCCTGCCTGAGGGCAGACTCAGCCCAGCAGGAGCCCCGGACTGACACCGTGATGGACTACACAGCTGGCTCAGGGGTGCCGTGTGCCATGAGTGGGGAACAGCTTCCCCTGAAACAGGGAGAGCTGAACCTTGGAGCCACCTGCTCCACAGCTGGAATGGTGTCAGCGTCAGGGAGCAGACTAAAGAGGAGAGGGAGGCCTTTGGTGTGAGATTCTGAAGAAGCTTTACTCATCAGAGGGAACAGGCACCAAAGAGCCTCAAGCACCAGTGTGCTCAGGATTTTATAGAGCACTAGAACTGTGGGTGGGCATGATCGCTGAGCCAATAGGGAATCAGGGAGGGAGGAGCAAAAGGAGGGGAATACATCTCAGGGACCAATGGGATAAGGGGGTGGAGAGGGCAGGTCACATGGGCCAATGGGGCATCATCCATGAGGGGAATTCCCAAGGGGCGGAACCTGCAGGGGAGGGGTTTGCAGGAGACTGACAGGGAAGGGTTCAGAACAGGGGCAGAGTTTACAGGGATGGATAGGGAAGGCACTGGAATACAAGGTGGGGATTATAATGATTGAAGGGTAAAAGAGGAGGGATATAACCTGGGAATAATCCAGTTTGGGGAAAGACAACATACAGGGGGTGAACTGGAACAGACCATCCAAAAAGCTATGAAATAAAAGGGCACTGCAACAGCGCCCAATATAGAGGGATGCAGGACACGTTTTATGGTGCAAAAAGAAAGGATCGATCCTGTGCTATTTTTATACAGTCTTTTTATAGGCCTTTTCGTAGAGTTTTTTAAGAACATCCCCTGTCTATCCCCAGTTGGTCAGCAACAAGTTGTTACCCAGTATTGACTGGTCACTCAAACCCCTGGTGTGTATGTGCAGGAAAAGTTGTTTGTGAGAGATAGTTTTCATTTTTCTGTCTAAGAGGGAAAATACAGTTTATACGGGTGGCTGGTGTTTATCACAGTCTTACAGCTCTTTTTCAGGGAAAGTAGGTTGTTTTCCACAGTCCTAGAGCTCTTTCTCAGGAAAAACAAGTTTTTTTTCACTGCTCCACATCTCGGTTCTCACAAAGAGTTGTCAGCTTTCTCATGGCTTCTTCTTCTTGCTGGGATTTATTAAAAGGCCTTCAAAGGATTCACCTTGAGCAGGACAAGAGCCCAGTTGAGGCTACACTCAAAATGGATGACTGGTCAGGAGTTTTCACACTTTTATAAGGTTTGGTCCATTTAAATATTGGGGTTAGTTTTCCAGTTACAGCCTCAGATTATGCAGTCCCATCCTCCCGGTTTGCTTTCCTCAATTTGTTGTTGTTTGCACTTTTTGTGCCTGAAGCTGCAACAGTGTCCGGTTCTGGGGCTGGAAAAGGATTGTTTTGTCTGACTACACTGTGAAGAGAACTTGCTAACACTGTGTATGAAGTCCAGAGTTACAGACTAATGCAGTAGAGAATCTGGAAATATGACAGCTAAAACTGAAGGCATCAGCCTGTTCCATGTTCCCTTGGTTCCATGGGGATCCACAGCATCACAATGGCCACTTGTTCCCACGAGATTCCCTGATGTCACCATGGTGTCCTGGGACACACCTGGTCACAACTGACCCATGGTTCCATGAGGTTCCCCAGTGTCACCATAGTCACTATCAGAGGATGGATGAGATCAATGTCCTGAGACACCCTGGGATGAGCTGTCAATCAGTCACACAGTGGGTACAGTGCTAACCCAGCCCTGATTGCCTGTGTGATCAGAAATCCCACCTCGGGGGAGGCCCACAAAGGCCTGGAGGGTTAAAAACATGGAGTGCAAGGTCAGCCCCTGGTATGGACTCTGCCTTCTCCTGGGGTTTGTGTCTCACACACGCTGGAACCCTAGGAGCTGTTAGTCATATGTGTGTCTTTCTATAGAGCTTCTGTCTGTCTCTCTCTCTTTCTTCTCCTTCTAATGCTCTTTATATGGAACATTTTTGGGTACCTCAACAGCTTACGTGTTCATTGATTTCTACGTCAAATGAACTAAGTTAATGAAGTTATTGCTATGATAAGTGTTTTCTTTGTAATTGGATGTTGCATGAAATCCTCTTCCAAAGTTTCTTGGTTTTTTGTACTTTGCCTGTAAAAATTTGTGTAATTCCTGACCTCTTGCAGATATCTGGCTGGTGTTTTCCCTGTGCACTAAACTCGAGTAAAGGTGGCAGGTGAATTTGTGAGTTAGCACGCAAACCCCAAACGGAGCTCCGGGTGCGTGGAGGATCGGGGCAGTGTGAGTCGCACACAATCCCTGGAGTGCAGGGACACGGGTCCCTACCAGGGTTTAGGGTGCCCCGAGTACAGCAGCAGCACTGAGTAGAGCCAAGAGGGCCCCAGTGCCCAGGGTGGGATGGCAGTGCTGGGGATTCAGTGTGCCGCAGGTCAGGTAGAAACCGTAAACCCACTGGAGGTCCCTGGGGGGATTGGGGTCGCAGGGCAGGGCAGGGCTGGGCTTACAGGGCAGGGCAGGGCAAGGCTGGACCTGTCCCTTCCTCCCCCACATACAAAATGTTTAGAGCCAACAATCTCCTCCAGTCTATCACAACAGGCAATGCTGGAGGTGAAATCCCAATTGTGCCCATGGGCACCTGGCTGAGAAGGATAGTTCTTTCCATAGGAAGGAAAGCACAGAGCCCCAAGATTTGGAAGGCAGGTGAGAGCCGCAGTAGGCCAAGGCCAGCTAGACTTGTCAGTAATTGCAGAGTTTGGATTTAGGGAATTTGCAGGTGGAAACCCAATCTCGACCATGGGCACCTGGAGAAGCAGGACAGTTCTTTCCCATGGGACGGAGAGCATGGAGCCTTTCCCAATGTTTTGGGGACGGATGAGAGGTGACCCTTGTGAAATTACTGCCAGCCAGACTTATCCTGGCAATATGCCTATGGGAACAATCTCTGGATGTAAGGAACTTTGGAGGTGAAATCCCAATTCTGGCCATGGGTGCCTGGAGCAGAAGGATAGTTCTTTTCCATTTGGAAGGAAAGCACAGAGCCTCAGTGTTTCAGCAGCAGATGAGAAGTGACACTCAACATGCAAAGGTCACTTGGACCAGTCAGGCAGTCTATGGGAAGCCAAAGCAGCCAGACCTGTTCTGTTTTCCCTTGGTTTTATGGGGCTCCATATTGTCACAATGGTTCCTTGGATCCATGGGGCCCCGCAGTGTCATAATGGTAACTTGATTCCATGGGTTCCAGCAGTGTCACAATGGCCCCTTGATTGCAAGAAGACCTGCAGTGTCACTGGCCCCCAGGTTCAATGGGGTCCCAAAATGTCACAGTGGCCCCCAGGTGTCATAAGGCCCCACAGTGTCACAATGGTCCCAAGGATTCCATGAGCCCTTGCAGTGTCACAATGGTCTCCGTGGTTCCCCAGGCCCCACAATGTCATGTGACTCCTCTGTTCCATGAAGTCTGCAATGTCTCAATGGACCTTTGGACCCTGGGGCTTTGCTGTGTCACAATGGTCTCCTCTGGCTCCACAGTGTCACAATGGACCATTGATGACAGGAGGCCACTCTGTGTCGCCCTGGAGCTTTGGTTCCATGCAGCCCTGCAGTGTCACAATGGTCTCCTTTGGTTGCCCAGTGTCACAATGGACCACTGATGACATGAGACCATGCAGTGTCACAATGGATCTTTGGTTCCATGCAGCCCTGCAGTGTCACAAAGGCGTCTTGGTTTCACGCGGCCCCACAATATCACAATGCTCCTCCCAGGGTCACAATGGTCTCACTGGTTCCATGAGGCTTCACAGCCTCACAATGCTTTGCTTATTCCATGGGGCCTCATAGTGTCACAATGGTCTCCATGAGTCCCCTGAGTGTCACAATGGTCTCTGTGATTCCATGGGCCCCTCAGTGTCACAATAGCCCTTTGGTTCCATGAGGCTGTAAAGTGTCTTAATTGTCTTTTCATGGTTCCACGAGGCCTTGCAATGTCACAGTGAACCTTTGGTTCCATGGAGTCCCACAGTGTCACAATGGCTGCCTGGTTCCATGACACCACAAAGTGTCATAATGGTCTCCATGGTTCCATGAGGCCCGGTGGTGTCACAATGGACCCTTGGTCCGATGCGGCCTCTCAATGTCATGATGATCCCTACATTCCATGGAGTCACACAGCGTCAGTACAGTCCCCTTGGTTCCATGAGGCCCAGCAATGTCAAAGTGGTCTCCATGACACCATGAGGCATCACATTGCCAAAATGGTCCCTTGGTCTCACAGGGCCTCACAGTGTCACAATGGTCCCTTGGTCTCACAGGGCCCCACAGTGTCACAATGGTCCCTTGGTCTCACAAGGCTCCACAGTGTCACAATGGTCCCTTGGTCTTACAAGGCTCCACAGTGTCACAATGCTCCCTTGGTTCCATGGCCCTGTGCTGCTGCATTCCCCCCTCCCCTTCTCAGGCCGCCCTGCCAGCTGAGAAATGCTCCTTGGGCCTCGGCCTTGGCCAACAGCCCCTGGGCTCAGCTCCTCTGTAGCTCATCACAAACACTGCTCCAGCCACTGCTGCTGCCCAACCAGCTCCTGGTTTCTGTAGGAGCAGCCCTGGGAACTGTTTTTGTTCCCTCAGTGGCACAAGATCCCTGTTCTCACACTGCCAAAGAAAGCTGCTGATGCCAAGTGCGGCCAGGATGAACCATTGCTGGGACTGAAGCCCCTCTCTTGGGGCCCTGCACATAGCACTCCAAAAGGAGCCCTTGGAGCTCTCCTGGGCCAGCGACTCCCTCTGAGTGAGGCCTCTCCCAGCCAGGAACTCTCCCGTTTGCTGCACTTGGGGATCCTGAACAACGACGGAGCCTGGGCTGATCCCCCAGCTCCTCCAGGCTCAACCCTTTGCCCACTAGGGAGATGCCAAAGGATCCACAGTGAGCATTTCCTGCCCCAGGGGAATTTCTCACAGGTGCCTTGCACTGACTCTTGGTGTCTGTGTGCACACACGAGTGCCTGTGCTGGGGAAATGTGGCAGAAATGCTGCTCTCTGAGGGGTTGTTGTGCCTTGGATAGCTGAGTCAGTCAGGCCTGTAGGGAAGGTTAAATCACAAGGCCTAAGTTAAATTAAATGCTGCTGAGAGTTTTTCTTTTGCTAAGTGGTTACCTTTAATATAAGTTTTATGTTAAGTTCAATATTGTTAAATGTTAATCCTCTGTTAAATTGCAAAGTCATAGGTTTAAGTTAGGTTACATGCTGTTACGCTCTGCTCTTTTGCTAAATTGTGAGGTTGAAACTATCAGTTAAGGTTAATGTATAAGTAATGTCCGGTTAAGTTTGAGCTCTGTTAAGCTTTCAGGCCGTGTTCCTTTTATCCTTGCCCTTGCTGTCCTTGTGTCACACACACACACACAGAGGGACAGTTCTGGGTTAATTTCTGGTTTGATTGCCTGGGTTCTGTTTGGTTTTGTTGTTGCTTTGTTTCCCTGGTGTGCCTGAAGAGTCCAGTCAGGAGCAGAGCGACTCTTGCCAAGGAACTTTGTGCTGCTGTTGGTTAATATTAAATCTGATTTTTGCTGCTCCCTTGCTGGGGATTTTTTCAGCGCTCTCAAGCCCTCGTTCGTAACAGGGTGAAGGAGCCCTGGCCCAGGCTCTGGCTCTGGGGGACACAGGGACCCTGCCGGGAGGTCCCTGTCCCCCTGTGCCACCCCCAGGGCCCCGGCCCCCCGTCCCTGTGTCAGGCTCTGGGGTCGATCTCGTGGAACATCCTCGTGGGGAGGCTGCGGGGCCAGGGGTGGGGGGACCCGGGAGGACAGGGGACCCCGCTGTGCACGAGCAGGGTTGGACTGCTCTGGGGGGAGCTGTGAGGGGGGCCGGGGCAGAGTGACCTTCCCAGTGACCTCACACAGCTCCCGTGATGTCACACAGCCCCTGTGATGTCACACTGCCCCTGTGATGTCACAGAGCCCCTGTTATGTCACACAGCCTTCTCTGTGATGTGACACTGCCCCTTTGATGTCACAGAGCCAACTCGATGTCACCTTGCGATGTCATACAGCAGTGCTGTGACATCACAGAAGACTGATGTCACAAAGTCACCCTCTGATGTCACAATCTGTTCTGTGATGTCACAGCCTGCTCTATGATGTTCCACAGCCACCAGGTGATGTCACAACCAACTCTCTGATGCCACAGAGCCACCCTCTATGATGGCAGACTGTGTTCTATGGCCTCAGACCCTACTCTGTGATGTCACAGCCAGCTCTGGGATGTCACAGAACCTTCAAGAACCCTCAAGAACTCAGTTCTATTGAAACACTGAAGTTTCTTGTACTTTGAAGAGATCCCTGTAAGGGACACGACAGGGAAAGTGTCCCCAGGCAGAGCAGAGAACTGCAGGCACTGATGGCAGCTGCGGACAAAGAGAAGCCAAGTCTTGGTGCCCTGGGGCACAGCAGCAGGGTCTGTGTCACCAAGGGCTGGGAGGAGACACCTTGTCCTGAGGCACTGGGGCCTCCTGGCACAGCCCCAGCCAGGCTGGGCACTGTCACCCCCTTGTCCTGTCCTCAGCATCTCCCCCTAGCCCACATCCCAGTGGCCTCAAGGATCTGCTGGAAGGAGTCCCTGGGGAGCCTTGCTCAGCAATGGCCCTGGGGGCTCCTGAATGCTCCCTGCAGGGACTGCAGGTTTTTCAAAGGACTTGGAGTTTTGCTTTTGCTTTGGAGTCTCTGAGAGCTTTGTGCAGTCATGGCCTCCAATTATGTGTTGTAGTTAGTTCTTAGAGAGGCTTTGTCAGTAACACCACTCAGTGGGGCTCATTAATGCTTCAAAGTACTTCAGTTCTTTCAAGGTACTTGGTGTTTCCCTTTGGATAGACTCTGGGAGATATTTGTCCAATCATGGCCCCAATTATCTGCGTTAATTAGTCCCTGGAGAGCTTTGTACTGACACTCAGTGGGGCTCATTAATGCTTTGAGACACTCAAGGTGCTGAAGGTGCTTTGGATTTTCCTTTCCACACTGAGTGTCTGAGAGGTTTTTGTGCCATCCTGGCCACCAATTCTCTCCTGCAAGGAGTGCATGAGGAGCCTGTGTTGGAGAGGGACCTCAGTGGGAGCCATGAATGCCTGCAGAAACTTGGGGTGTTTCCTCTGCCTTTGACTCCTGGCAAGGTTTGTGCAATCTCCTCCCAGGCCCTGATGTTCAAGGGCTCAGCTCCAAATGCACAGTGAGGCTCATGAGGATCAAGCAAGTCCTGACAAACCCTGGCTCTGCCTTGATTTCCCTCTGCTCCAGTGCAGTTCATTAGGACGGTTTCCTTTGACAGTTACGGAGAAATAGTTCAAAGAGCTTCCAGGAAATATGTAGTCCTATTTTAAAGGGTGTCTTTTATTGCTGTTCCTATTACACAAGAGGTGATTGCAGCATTCAGTGACTGATATTGATCCAGGGACTCTCCTAAGGAGCCCTGGCCTGCTCAGAGAAGCTGTGCCTTGAGCTCTGAGCCAGTGTAGACAACCTTGCTCCACATTCCCCAAGCCCATTGTGTCTCTCCTCACTCACCTGGAACCTGCTTTGCTTGAAGAACTGGCTGCACACAGCCAAAGAGGGATTTTCCTTCTTTGATTTTTGAAGCAATCTAAAACTCCTGAGTTTCTCCATTGCAAACAGACATCCTCCTCAAGTGTGTGCCAAGCCCAAGCTGCCACCAGGAGCACTCCAGACCTGCCCTGGGCCAGCTGTGAGGGTGGATCATCATCCCAACATGCAGTGGTGCCATTGCAAGGGACTGTTGCCATGGACACTGCAATGACCCCACTGCTGGGTTTGGGTGCCATGGCAACCCCCATCAGTTCAGGTTTCCTTGGAAACCAGCCCAAGGAGCCATTTCTGCAGCCAGGTTCCATGGCCACTTGCCTGCAGAGCTGTTGCTGTCCTCAGCGGCCATGGCAACCCTGGGACAAAGCAGTGCCAGGGCTGTTCCAGGTACAATTGCAGTGACACTCGTTGGTGCCACCAGGTGCCATGGCAATGGCCATGGGGACCCGTTCCTTGGTTTGGTGCCATGGCAACCAATGCCCGGAGCCCTTGTGATGGTTGGTGGCCATGGAAAGCTGCCCTGGGCCCTTGCTCAGGGCTGGTGTCAGTGCCCAGAGCCAGAGGGGATCCCTTGCTGGGGGCTGTGCCATGGCCACCTGTCCTGTGCCACGCTGGCCGCTCAGGCACCAGGAACCAGCAGCCAACGGCACTGCCAGGGCCAAAGGCCAGGTCAGCCAGACAGAAAGGGGCAGGGCTGGGCACTGTTTCCATGGCAACCGGCACTGCAGGGACACCTGGGTCACCTGGCCTGGCAGTTGCCATGGAAACCCCTGGCAGGGACTGAGGGCACAGCCCCTGGCACTGAGACACTGCTGGGCCGGGTGCTGAGCACAGGGCTGAGCACGCAGAGATGGTTTTGTTCTTGCTGAGCTGCAGCACAGCCAAGGCCTGTCCTGCCCCTTGTCCAGCCACACTGGGGAGGGGCTGGGGCTGCGGAGGAGCTGGGCAGGGATACAGCCAGGACAGGGGACCCCAACTGACCCCGGGGTACCCCAGACCAGAGCACATCATGCTCAGGGTATGAAGGGGGGAACAGGGAGGAAGGGGGGAATTTTGGAGGGAGGGCTTTTGCCTTCCCAGGGAACACTTAGGCAAGAGGGGGCCCTGTTTCACCAGTGGGCAGGGTCACTACCAAAGACACAGACACCAACTGAAGGAATTGTGTCATTTATATCATGCACAGCTGCAAAGATTTACAAAAGGATAAGCTCAGCAAAGCACATCATCATTAGCAATGAATTACAAAAGAAGCTCAGCAATCCATCATAACCCATCATTACATTTTGATGACCAATCCCTTGGTGAAACACCAGAGGTGTTTGTGGCAGACAAAGATTCTGGCTGACTATCAAGGTACACCTTACAGACATCAGCAGTACTTTAGTGATACCGTTCTTCATTCTTTTTTCTCAATCTCATTCCAATTAGGAACAAGAATTCTGTTGTGCATGGAGCTGGCACTTTTTTAATTCCAGAATAATGCCCCCAGGCCCTTTGCTGTTCAGCTTTACCATGCTGTCTGTGGCTAACAAGGCTTGGGGGGCCCTTTCCCCTCTGGCTGGAAGGGGCCGGGTCCCAGTCCCTGAGGGGCACACAGGCTCCTGGTTGGAATTCCTGTGCAAGTCCCTCAGTGTCACAGCAGCCTTCACAGGGAGCCCTGTGGATCAGAGCATTTCCCAAAGGGGCCCTTGGGGCAAACAGGGAGATCTGGTCTGGCAGGATGTGTAAAACCATATCCTGTCAGATCTCCTTGTTCTCACACAGAATCCTTGGATGCAGGGACACATTCCCATTGTTCCTGCCCAGGTTTCAGGACTCAGAGTTGTCTTTCCCAGGAGTTGCTCCTTCAGCTGCCTTGGGAGGGCCTTTTGGCCTCGGGACCCATACTCTGGCTCCATTATTAGGACTGCTGCACCCAAACCCTTTATTTGCACAAACAGTGGTGATTGGAGGTGGATCTCCTTTTTTCACAATCATTCCTAAAAATGCAGTCTCAATAATTGTACTACCCTGTCACAGGGTTGACTAATCCAATCCTGGTCACTATTGTTTACAGAATTACTGTAATTTCTCCTTGATACTCTGCATCATTTCCTCCTGCCATGACAGGAACACTTTGCAAGGCCAAGCTCCAAGGGAGCAGTAACCAAAGCAAAGTGTCCTGGAGGAATCTGAATTCCTGTTTCAGAATTGATAGCTGTCATTGGCTTTGAATTTCTCCTAATTAATTCCAGTGCATGAAGGCCCAGCCCTGCAGCCTCTGGGCTGGCCCTGCCAGGGGCCATCACAGCCAGAACAATTTCCCAGGCAGCCCAAGTCTCACTGCCCATGGTTGGATTTGCAAATTGGGGGCAGCCGTGCACAGCCAGGGGGTTTCCATTTCCCCAGTGGGCCATTGTGAAGGGCATGGAGCACATCTGGGAGATGGGTTCTCCATGGACAAAGGTTCCCATCTCCTTATTTTTCCAACTGCTCTTTTAACAACCCCTTCACCCGCGCACCCAATCCTGCAGCTTGTGCATAATCTGGTACATGAAAAACCCTGCAGGCAAAATCACAGTATTTTTCACAGGAACAAAGCACCCTGCACCACAGTATCAGCAATCCGTCAAAAATAGCCAATTTTCTCCCTTTCTCCCTTTTTCATTGTATACAATCTCAAAAAGTTGACCACTGACATTAGGGTCCTGGCCAGTCCTGTTCTGTAGGGTATTTAGTGTTACATCCCTGAGCAGCCAAAGCTACCAAATTAGTATTGTCAGCACTATTTCACGTTATTATATAATTTCATAGATAGATAGTGATATAGAAATATAGATAGATACAGACATAAATAAATTTGTATAAATAGATATATTGAGGTCTTATTATACTATAAATACATATATAATTATTATGTATATAGATATTTCACTTGCACAAATGCATATCAGTTCAAGATTAAAACCTTCTTCTCTTGCTCCATGTGGGAGCATTCCAACAATCATTGTTCCTTCTGAAGGTGCTGTTTCCTATGTACTCTCAACAAATTCATCTTTGTCTGCCCAAACCCACACGGTCTTTTCCTTTTCCATGTGCAATTTTTGGATGCATTTGAAGACATCCAGGGGTGCAGCCTCTTTTACCCAACTGCCCCACTGCTCCCACAGGGCTCCAACCTCAGCCCACTCCAGAGCCAGGGAACTCCAGGAAAGGGCTTCCCAGCTGGGAATTTCTGATGGCACTGATTCCTCACATTTACACTGAACAAGTGACATTTTGTTGGGATCTGGACAGACTCTGCCAGTTTTGTTTTACCAGTGGGCAGGGTCAGCACCAAAGCCACAGACTCCAGCTGAAGGAATCAGTGTCATTTCCTGCAGTTCAGAGCAGCAAAGAATCACAACAGGAGCAACTCAGCAATGCACCCAACCATCCCCACCAAAGATTGCAGCAGTGATTAAGAAAGATCCAGCAGCATTTACCCTCAACCTTTACCATCCCCCAGACCCACACAGCAGCTGGGGAAGCTGTCACAGCCAAGGGCTGCAGAGCCACTCCTGGGCACTGGGCATTCCTGCAGGTGCCTCCAGCCCCAGGTGAGGCTCCAACTCCGCTGGGAGAGGGCCCAGCTCTGACAGTGCTGACTGAACAAACTGACAGCACTGCTAGTGTGGCAACATCTGCTTTCATCCTCCTCTTGGGTTCCTCCCAAAGCCTGGCCAGGGCTCAAGGAGGAACCAAGGGAGCTGACTTTGACCATACAGCCCCAAACAAGGCCAGATGTCAGATTTCATGGCCTTGTCTGGCTTCTAAATACACAAGGGTCAATACATGTTTCACGAATGAGTGGCTACATCTATCTCAGTGCTAATGACCATGCATATTTCATCAGGGAGCAGATACAAAGATAACCTTTGCTTGGAAGGTTCATCCAGAGGCCATCTTTGGCTCAGGGCCTGCTGTTCAGGCCGCACTCAGGGCTGGTGTCCAGACCTTGGCACTTCAGGGACGAGGTTTAGTGCTGAGCTTGGCACTGCTGGGTGCCTGGCTGCACTGGGTGAGCTCAGAGGGCTTTTCCAACAGAAAGGATTCTGTGGTTCCATGCTAATATCCACTGCATTCAGCTGGGGCTATTTTAGCAGCATTACTTTGCTCAGAAAGTCTCCTCTTGCCCAGCTCCTGTGGCCTGAGGCTTCAGCTCCTTCAGCTCCTGGTGCTGAGTTGCTCATGCTGAATGAGACGAATCAGAGAGAAGAGCACAGTCCATGCAATTACTTCAGGGACACGGAGAGGGGAGGCTGTGCAAACAGGAGCATTGTTTGCTGAGGCCTCCTCTCTGCCCTTCACGTCTTTCAGCGCTTTGAACCAGCCAAGAGCTTTCTCCAAGAGTGCAATGGAGCAGCTGCTCCTGCTCCCAGGCCTGGCTCTCTCCAGTCTCTGCCCTTGCCTGGTTCTGTCCCTCTTGCTGTGCCCTCTGTTTCCCCAGGGCTCGGTGGCTGCTGCCCAGGACTGTGGCACTGGCACAGATCCAGTGCTCCAGACCCTCCTTTCTGTTCCCTTGCAGCTGCCTGGGCACAGCCGCCTTTTCCATCTGGAAGCTCCCCATGGACAGGGAGTGCCCAGCTCTGTTCCCTGCACAGCCTCCAGGAGTCCAGGGCTGCCATCTCCAGTCCCTGCTGGCACTGGGGGCTCCCAGGTGCCTCAGGCTGCTGTGACACCGCTGCACACGGGAGGGAATAGGGGCAGGGGCTGTGCTCAAAGTCAGCTCCATGTGCTGCTGTGGCTGCTGCTGCTGCTGCTACTGCTGCTGCTGCTGCTGCTGCCGTGGGGTCATTTGTGCAGCCCTGGCCCAGAGTCAGGGATCAGATCCTGCCAGTCTCTTCCAGCCCTGGCTGCTCAGAGTTTGGGCCTTGGAGCCTCAGGCGGCCAAAGGCAGCTGCTGCTGGTCCCTCTGTGTGCCCGTGTTCAGCAGTGCTGCTCCATCAGTCTGTGCCCAGCAACGGGGAAAAGTCTCAGCTCTGCAGGGCCAGGAGCTGCCGGGCTCTGCCAGAGCAGCTCAGCCAGCAGGAAGGGAGCTGCTCCACACGGGAACCAGGAGCAAAGGACATTCCTTTTATAGGACATGTTTTCTATTGAAAGGAAAAAAAAGGAAAAAGGAAAAAATTAGGTAAATTGTAAAAGATAGGAATAAAATCCAGGTGTTAGTGAAAAAACATAATGTTAGTGAAAAAACAAAACATAAAGGCAAAGTTAAATTCTTTGCATTAAGAGGTAAATGATCTTTTTAAAAAGAGAACTCAGTTCTTTACATTGTAAATGTGCTGATGGCATGCATCCATCTTACTGACCTCAGCAGCCTCTTAAAAGATTTTGGGCTTTGTTTCCAAACATTTGAAATTTGTATTTGAAATTGTGGTTGAAGCAAGAGGAAATTGCTTTGTGCCCTTCCAGCTCCAAGCAGGACTGGGAATGGAAACTCTGTCAAACCCCAAATCCTTTAGAAGATCACCTTCCTTCTCACCCTGCAAATGAGCTGCACATTCCCTTTGAAACTGCCAGGAGTTTCTTAGACACACAAAGTCCCACTGGCAGCTTTTTGCTCTGGTTTGGAAGTGCAGAAAGGCAATTCTCCATCCACCAGCTCCAGACTGCACTGCCTCAGGAGCACGGCCTGCTCGCCAGCTTTGGCCCACTCGTGGCACTTCTAGAGGTTGAACAAAGTGGAATTGCACAATTCGAGCCAATCAAGAAGGAAGAACGGGACACACAAAACACCCTGTACAGATCCAGGCATTCAGCTGGGACTGTGGAGAGTTTGGGTCCTTGCCAGTTGCATGTGTGTCCCCAGCTGCAATCTCTGGGCCTGCAGCAGAGTCTCACTCACCTGCCAAAGCAGAAAGCTCAGGCGCTGTGCTCGCAATGGGCTGGTCTGATGCAGAGCTGTCAGAGCAATGTGAGGGCAGAGCCAGCCCAGCTGGGCCCAGGGCTGAGCCCAGCAGAGCCCTGGCAGAGCCCAGAGCAGCCTCAGCACCCGCAGAGCCCGGCTGCAAGGAGAGAAAGCAGAAACTGCCCGTCAGCTGAGGGCTCCTGTGCCCTTGTGCCAAGGCCTGCGGTGCCCAGGCCATGCTGGCTGCGCCCAGAGCTGTGCCCAGAGCTGCCCATCCCTGCTGCCAAAGGCACAGAGCAGGAGGGCAGCACATGTGCCCAGCCTGCAGCCAGCCACGGCACATCCAGCCCTCAGCAGCTGCCCGGAGCAGGATGCTCCTGTGCTCGCTGCCAGCTCCCAAAAGCTCTGATCCCACCCTGCCAAGCACACAGGAACCCACCTCACACCACCCATGGCTGGAAGAAAAGCTGCTCCCAAACCATGTCCTCAGCCTTCTCCAAGGGCACGGCCCAGCCACGCCACAGCTGCTCCCAAGCACTTCCCCATCCACACTGGATCACCTGGAACATTTCCTCTGCTAAAACAAACAACACATTATTGAAAAGAGATTAGATGCAAAAAGGGAAAACAAGAAAAACGGTAAAAACTCTCATCTCTGTCAGGGCCTGGAGGAAGGCCCAACCCCTGCATGTCTGAGGAAAACCCAGCCATGGCTGAGGGAAGCCCACACTTTCTCTCTTCCCCCCTGCACTGCCCCCCAAAATCACGATGATCCCAAAGCAAACAAGGGCAGTGGAGCAGCCCAAGCCCTTCCTTGCCTGCACAGCAAAGCAGCTCTGCACAGGTTCTGGAGTCCCACCTCTGCTCCCAACATGGGGCTTTGTTTGTGTCGGGCTGGCTGCCCCAGCCCCAGCCCCAGCCCCAGCCCCAGCCTGGGGCATGGTAGGTGCTGGGGGCTGTTGGCAGGGCCAGGAGCCCGCTCCCATTTCGTACCCACCCCAGCCCATGCCCCACCCTGCCAAAAGCAGCCGGGCAGCGACTGAAGAATTACTTGCATCTGCCCCAGAAAAGGGGGAGTCTTTGGTTCCCCACCACGCTGGGTCATGCCCAAATCTGGGAGAATTTCCCCGGCTGGGGACTCATCTGCAAATCCCCTGTGGAGTTTGGCTTTGAAAAAAGGTGCCAGAATCAAAGTCCATCACCTTCAGCCTCCAGTGGCCAGGCTGAGGAAGAGCTTGTCATCCTTGATGCCACCCTCGCTGTCTCCAGCAGCAGCAGCAGCAGCAGCAGCAGCAGCAGCATCCCCACTCGGTACAGCTTCTCCAGGGGCTCCTTCTCCTTCCCTGGGGGAAGACCAGGCTCTCAGGGCTCTGCCCAGGGCCCCAGCTGTCAGGGAACTGGGACAAGCAAAACCAGCTGGGATGGCAGCCACCAGTGCTGGACAGAGCAGCTCAGCTCCAGCACAAGGGCTGCGTGTTCCCATTCCATGACCCCGGTGCAGTGACACAGGCAGCACAAAAAGCTCTGGGTTCCTTTGCTTCTCATTGCCATGGCATGTGTGGGGCTGGAACTTACCAGGGCCCTGGATACTCCAGGGACCTGGAGAACCATTCCCAGCAATTGGGAAAATCCTAGGTGCTCCATCCACCCATAGATGAGGTCTCCAAAATTGCCTCGAAATTGTGTCCAGCTTTTAGAGGCCAAAAAGAGCAAGTCCAAGTGTCCTGATGATATTTTCAGCCCAGAAAGCCCTGCTGCTGACGGCACACTTCATAATCACCAGGGGACACAGCTAGGCTAAAGCCCAGACCTCTGCTGGGAGCCTTTCTCCTCAAATACCCTTCAAACAAACCTCCATGCAAGTCACTTGGGAAAGTTTCTTCCAATGATCCATTTCTGGCACATAACTACACAGGGTTAAGAGAAAGATTCTAAAGCAGCTGCTCTGGAGTCAAAGAGCCAGCACTAAGAGTCCCTGTCATCTATTTGTAGCTAAATTCCACTTTGGGGGAGTTGAAGGAGTTTGGAAAGAGCTAGAGAGCGGATCTCTGAGTTTTTTACATGATGCCATTGCTTTTTCTTCTCCTCTACATAGACAGGAAGGGTGAGTTTGGCTCACATCTCCACCGTATGGCTCACAAGGCCACAAGACTTGTAGTTACAAGAGCTTTGAAGGATTTCTTGGCCAAGAAGACACGGCCAACAAGGATATTCGTGTTTTGGAGCCAACCCTTCAATATTTCATCTTATGGACTCATGCTACAGTGTAAGCTTCCTTAGCCAATCATGTTATGACACACAAACCTACAGCACTGCATCCTAAGCTTCTTGTTTTCCATTGTAACTACTTTTATTTTTTCTAGATCTTGGACTCCAAAACTCTAAACTTTCCTCCACTTCAACATTCCTCCCCGTGTCTCTGCTAGAAACTAGAAATCTTCATTCTCGCTTCTAGCACCTAAGTTTGGAAGCCCTTTCCAAGGTCTCCGATCAAATCCTGTGTTTAATTCTAAGCTTTGCTGACAAGACCAAAGGTCTGCGATTTCCCTGCATTTGGGTTTTCCACAGCAGCAATGCTGTTAGTTGCAGAGTGCCCAGGATCCGTCTTGCAAGTCAACTTTGTCAGGATCAAGGCGGCTGCCAGGGGGCTGCTTGTGGCCTCTGACAGCCCATTGCTCAGGGCTTGCCAGCGCCCCAGCCCCTCAGGGGCTGCCCCAGCCCGGCCAAGCTGCCCGGCAGCAGCGCCGCAGCCCCACAGCAGCTCCAGAGCAGCCGCATCCAGAGGCACCTGGGAGCCCTCAGCAAGGCAGCCAGCAGCACACGGGCAGGAGGACACGGATGGTGCTTCCTGCCTGGCACAGGGCTTGTGGCCATCTCCAGGCACCGCTCTGGCAGGGATCCCCGCAGCCCCGGCCCCTGCCCAGCCGCTCTGTGGGCAGCACAAAGGCTTCAGCAGCACCAGCAAAGGCCAAGGGGCTTCTGGCCATTTCCCCTTGCCCACTGCACACCTGGGCAGCTGGCTGAGCACAAGCACCCTTTTCCCCCTTCATTGCTCCTTCTGAACAATTGTGCCTACAGGGCCTCATCACCCCTCAGCCTGCTGTGCTGCTGAGCACAAGCTTCCTTTTCACCCTTTCCTGCCTCTTGCCCTGCAGACCTTGGGCAGAAAAGAAAAGCTCCTGGCAGTCTGTGTATCATAACACATTCTAGAATTATTTATATTAATCTATAATCTATAACATTATATATAATTCTATATACTCTATAATTTATTTATTTACAATATAGATAAAAAATGGAAAAGAACAAAAGAAAAATCTTAAAGAAAAGGAAAATTACCCCTGGCTCAGGTTGCCCCAGCAAAGACAGCCTCCCAGATCAGCTCTCCTCCTCAGTCATCTGGCAGTGCAGCAGCCGAGCCCCGACAGGCGAGGACGAGTCCTCCATGCCCTGCGCAGCTGATCGTGCAGCCTCTGGATGGTGGAATATCGCTCACGCTGTATTGCCAGGAGGACATGCAGTGTTTCAAGTGCCAGCTGTGACACAGCACTGCTCGTGTCCTCCGTCAGGCGTTCCAGGGCTGCAAGAGAGAGGAACAGAGGCACGGTCAGAGGTGGACCTGTGAGGACCCCAGAAGAGCCCCCTGCAAGAGCCATCCCAGCTGGCTCTTGCCATGGCCAGGAGGGAGCAGGGAGCAAGGGGATCAGCCCGAAGCTGCTGGCCACTAATGGCCCATGTGGCCCTGAAAGCTCCGTGTGCTCTGCCCATGGGAGCAGAGCCCTCCGCAGCCGGGGCAGGACTTGCAGCTCCCCCCAGCAGCCCCTGCTGTCAGCCGGCTGCCCTCACTCACTCACCAGTGCAGATCAGCTGCAGCTCTTGCTGCTGCCCCCTCAGGCGCCGCCCGGCCATGCCTGTGAACACAGAGCCTGTCACAGCCCCAGCGGCACAGCTCAGTGGCGCTGCCGGCGCTGTGGCCACACAGGCTGCTGGCCCGGCAGGGCTCAGCCCGGCCCTTGCCGCACGCTGCCACCCCAGGGCACGGCTGCCAGAGGGCGGCAGCAGCAATGCCCAGGCCAGGCGAGCTCCATGGCGCCGGGCCCGGCTGGTGCTGCCGGGGCAGAAGCTGGGGCTGGGGCCGAGGTGCGGCGGGCCGGGCCGGGGAGGGAGCCTGAACTCGGGACTCACCCATGAACCTGATGGCCGCCTCTCGCAGGGGCTCCTGTGGGCTCTCCAGGTAGCGCAGGGCCTGGCGCAGGTGCTCGGCCACTCTGCTCCTGTCCTCTGCCAGCTGGAGAGAGTGGTAGGAGGGAAGGGTTGGCGCGGGCTCAGCCCCTGGGCCGGGCGCTGCCTGCGCCCAGCCCCGGCCTCCCGTGCCTGCTCAACCCTGAGACGCGGCCAGCAGCCGCTGGCCAAGGGCTCCCAAGGGGAGGGGGCAGAGGGCCGGCTGCTGCCCGGGGGGCCGCGGTGCCGCACCGCAGCTGCGCCGGGCCGGGGCTCCATGGGCACCCGGCTTGGGGCCATGGAAGCCTGGAGCAGAGCCCGCACGGCCTCTGGGTGCAGCAGCGGGCAGGGGCACAGCTGCCAGCCCCGCACACTGAGCACTACCCTCAGGGGCCTTCTCCAACCTGAGGCTGGGGCTTGCAGGCCCTCCTTACCAGGAACTCAGAGAACTTCCACAGCTTCTTGTTCTTCAGCAGTCTTTCAAGATCCCTCCTCTTCAGGAACTCAGCCACACAAAGCAGCGTTTCCTGAGAAGCCTGGAGAGCAGCAGAGACATGGAGATGGCCCCACAGCCCAGGGCACAGGACCCGCGTTCCTGTGCTAAGGCCTTGAGGAGGCTGCAGTCCGGCAGGCGCCAGGGCAGGAGGCAGCCGAGCCCCCTGCCAGGAGGAAAGCAGCAGCCCACGAGTCCTCACCTGTGCCACACGCTGATTCTCATCATGGCAGTGGAAGAAGAGTGGCAGCAGGCTCTGGCGCAGGGGTGTCTTCAGGTCCTTTTTTGCCATTTTCTCTGGATGAGTCACCAAGGTTTGGAAGAGCAGTATGGAGATCAGCTGCACCTGGCTATTGTCCTGTATGAAAGGAAGAAAAAAAGACCTCAGCATCAGCTGCATGGGACTCAGCCTGGCACAAGCCTGCAAATTCACAGGGCATAAAGTGTCTGGGCAGCACCCAGTGGCTGTGGCTGGGAACAGTGAGCCTTACGTGGTCAAAGAGTGGCAGCAGCGCCTCAAGCAGCTGCAGTGTGATGGGGCTGGGCAGCAGCCTGTCACTGTCCAAGATGATAGAGTTGAGTAGCATGACTGTCATCATAACTATCTCTCCATCCCACAGGAGCTCCACAAGACTTTCAGTCAGGCTCTGCATGCTTTTGGTCTGTGCAGAATACAAGTTTATGAAATGCTATCTGCTGCCGCAGGGCCTGGACGCCAAAGGCCTGTCCTAAAGCACTTGGGCAGCTGAACCGGGAGGCAGGAGAGCTGGGAGCAGCTGCTCCAGCACCCAAAGCCCTGCCAAGCCCAAGTGACCACATTCCCCAGCTCAGCTGCTGCCCCCTTCTCACCATGCAGGGATCATCAGTGAGCTTGAGAAGGGCCCTGAGAGCCAGGCGACGCCTCTCCCTGCATTCACTCTGCAGCTGCCTTGACAAGATTTGCAGGACTCTGTTAACGCCGCGTTCACTCAAGTCCAGCCACTTGAGGACCTGAAAGGCACAGGGCAGTGACAGGGACCCAGTGGGCAGGAGCCTGGAGTCGCACAGGGCTGGGCCCAGGCAGCAGCACAGGGCGCGGGCACCGTGCCAGGCAGCTGTGGCCACGAGAGGGCAGAGAGCTGGGAGGCAGCTCAGCCAGGCAGCGCTGGCCATCAGGCTCACCTCCACAAGGAACGCCAGGGCAGGCAGCTCCCAGCGTGGCTCCTGTGTGCTGAGCAGCCGGAGCAGGTAGCAAGTGATCCGGGAACACAAGGGGATGGAGACACAGCACATCCTCCTGGCAAGAGATAAAGTAACCAAGACTGTGGGACAGGGGGACCAACCTCTGCCAGGACTGACACACACAGGTCTGGTCTTTCCCCAGCATCCTGCAAGGGGCCCTGGGCTATTTGGGAGGTGGCTCCCTGTGGGTACCCCCCTCTCCCAGCCTTTTCCAATCCGCTTGGCCATCCCTCAGTGACAAGGCCGTCTGGCCCACGACCTCGGGGGACTGTGTGGAGCTCCCTGGGCACAGAGCACACATGTCAAAAGGCAGTGGGGAGAAGGGGGTCTCACCTGGCCAGCAGACCCACGGCATAGTGGTGGGTGTCAGCACACAGCAGCGTGTCCCAGCCACACCTGCATTCCATTGCCAACACCACATCCTCGTGCTGCATTCGGCAGAGCAGGGACTTCAGGGTCTGCACTGCAAACCTGTGTGCACAGCAAAGCCCAGGTCATGCTGGGAGCACTGGCTCCTGCCCAGGGACGTGGCAGGGACAGAAGGAGTGGGATGGAGCACCTGTTGGGGCTGGTGGCAAGGCCGTGCTCTTCCTGGCATTGCTTCCAGAAGGTATCCAGCTTCTCTGGCATATCCAGAGTGCTGAAGAGCACTTGGAAGAGCAGATGCACAAAGAGGTGGGGGAAATATGGCTCTACTACAGGTAGGACAGGGGGCTCCTCGAGGATCTTCCACATCACCACGGTTGCCTGCAAAGGACAAAGCCCCCTGAGACAGCGCTCAGTGCTGAGGTGTCCGTGTAGCAGGGCCTGAGTGTGTCAGGGAGAGGCCAGGAGAGACCATGGCAGGGGGAGCACGGGGCCTGGTGGGCCTGAAGCTGCCCCTGGGGCAGGTTTCAGGCCAGCGCCTGAGGCAGGGAGATGCAGTGGGGGAAGGAGGATGGAGAGCTGCTGGAGAGGCGGCCTTGGGGCCAGCAAAGGCCAGTTGCAGAAACTCACAGCCAGGGCAAAGACACCCATTCTGTCCCCATCGGAGGTGCACATGCTGCACTCTGGCCAGCTCCCCAGGACATCCAGGAGTATTAGCAGTGCCGGCTCTGCAGTCCTGGGCGAGCCCATGATGGTCTTCCACATGGTGATGGCAGCTCTGTAGGGTTAGAGCTCTGTCTCAGGGGGGGTCTCAGACACGGCACCATGGCCTGGACATCCCTAGGGGCCCGGGCTGACCGCCGGCTCTGCCTCTGCCCACTGGCCCTGGCCAGCAGCACCCAGACAGCCCAGGCCTGTGGGGACAGAGCCCTGAGGGGCGGCAAGGGAGCATGGCAGCAGGCTTGGGGGCTGACGTGCCAGGGCTGGGAAAGGCAGCAGCCAGAGGGCCGTGGAACTCTGTTGGTGAGACACCTGGGACAGGTGGTACAGGGTGATGGGCTGGGGAGGCCTGAGCCCTCTGGGCAGGTGGGCCCCATACCTGTCACAGGATGGGGCCACACGCAGGAGCGTCATGACTGCGTCATTTGGCTGTGCTTCGGTGAGATCCAGCAGGGCCTTGTCCAGCCTGTGCTCGGCAGAATCATTGGCCATGAGCCAGCGGTGAATGTACCTCACCATGGCGGGCACCTGGAGAAGGCACGGGGAGACTTGGAAAGCTGCCAGGGGGAGCAATGTCCCCAGGGTCCTCAGAGAAGTCCTTCCCTTGCCAGCGCACTGCCATGGCCTCAAAGGCTCCCAGGGACCAGCAGGCGTGGTTGGGGAAGCCACGGGACTCATGGGGAAATTGAAACCTGGCCCCAGCTGCTTACTTGTTCTGGCCTGGCAACACCCTTCTCCAACAGCAAATCCAGCAGGGCGGCACTGGTCTCATGATTGAGGAGCTCTGAGTGTGCTCTGAGCCCAGTGCCCATGGTGCTGGTCTCTTCCTGCCAAATGCTCCTGATGAAGTCGCAAACGAGCTGTAGTAGAAGGGCAAGAAGCCGGGGATGTTGCATGGAGTGCTGCACACACGGGGCTGGGCTGAGCAGGGACAGCAGGCCCAGCCCAGGTGGGGGTGGCTGCAGGTACCTGCACTGTTCTTCGGAAGCGGCCACGGCTGGACTCCTGCTCTTGTGTGCGCTCCAGGGCTGCATCTGGCAAAGAGCGAGCGCAGCGAGAGCTGAGGGGCTGCGGGAGAGGCCGGAGAACACAGCCCAGCCCTGTGCTCCCCAGGCAGGGAGAGCCCCGGGATGCTCCAGGGGGAGGGAGCACGGCCCCTGTGGGGTGTCTGCCCGGCCCCTCTTCCATCCTGTCCATGGGCATTTCCCCAGGGGATGGGATGGGATGGGATGGGATGGGATGGGATGGGATGGGATGGCATGGCATGGCACGGCATGGCATGGCACGGCATGGCATGGCATGGCATGGCATGGGGCCAAGCTGGTTGCAGCCTCCAGCCCTGCAGCCCAGCTCAGCCACTCACCCTCCTGCGGTGGTTGGAACAGCACCACCTCTTCCATGTCCTGTGCTGGGGCAGCTCCAGGGCCTTCTTCCTTCTCCTGCTCCACCCAGGCCAGCTTGGGCACTCTCGGGGCTCTCTGCTCCATGTCTGTGCCTGGAGCGCGCCCCAGCAGCGAGCCCAGCCGGTGCCGCTCCTGCAGGTCCTCCTGCGCCTTCCCTGCGGGCGGGACGCGGTGGTCAGCCCTCGGCCCGGGGCCAGCAACGGCCCCCGAGCGCCCCTCACCCGCCCCGGGCCGGCCATGCCCAGGCGTTCGCTTCCGGGAACGCGGCACAGGAGGCTGGGGGCTGGCGGCCGCGCTGCCGAGCGGCGGAGCTCGGGCCGGGGAAACCGCAGCGGAGGCGGCGGGAGCGGCCGCGCCGCGTGTGTCCTCCGCGGGCCCCGGGAGGAGCGGGGGCCGGGGCCGGGGCCGGGGCCGGGCTCGGGCCAGGCAGAGGCAAAGGCCGGCAATGCCGCCCCGGCCCCAGGCACTGATGCCCGCCCGGTAGCGCCACCGCCAGTACGGCCAGAGCCGGGCGGAGGCGAGACCGCGGCGGGACGGCCGGGGCCGGGCACGGGACAGCCCCGCCCGGGGCCGGGGGCGGGCCGGGGGCATGGCCCGGCCCGGCAAGGGAGAGGGAGGCGGGGAGAGGAGAGGGACGCCGGGCAAGGGACCCTGAGAGAAGGGTGCCCGACAGCGGGAAAGGAAGAGAAAAAAAAAGAAAAAGAGAAAGAGGAAGAAAAACAAAAAGAAAAAGAGAAAGAGCATTCTAAATTATCTGTTTTGTCGCTGCCGCTGCCGCTGCTACCGCCGCTGCTGCTGCTGCCGCTGCCGCTGCTGCTACCGCCGCTGCCGCTGCTGCAACTGAAGCACCGGGGCCGTTCGTCCCCGTGTCCGTTCCCCGCTCGCCCCACGAGCCCCACGTTCGAGCTCCGCGTGCCCCGGGGACAGCCCCTCCGTCTGCCCGAACACGGGAACTTTGCAGCCTTGAGCCCAGATGCAGAGCCCTGACTCCTGCGCACTGGCACAGCGATCCCCTCGCCTGCTGCTGTGCATTGTCCTTGCTGAGGGTCAAACACTGTCGGGCCACCTTCCCTTGGGGTAGGATTCCTACCTGACCCCAGCACTGCACTTACATATCCAGTGTTGCTTTCCAGTAAAAACAGGGGAAGGAAAACTGTGTGTGGCTCATGGTATTTTAGAGTGTCTAAAAATCACTAAGTCATCGATCCTAGAGGTGAGGTGCATCTGGAATTACTGGGATGCCACATGGAAAAGGAGAGCATAGAAACAAATAGAGGGAAATATCTTGGATTGTTTCTTTCATTTTCATTTCACTTCTGGAAAGCTGTTTCAGTTTTCCAGGAATCTTCTCCTGTCTGCTCTTCCCAAGAATCTCTCATGGAGAACGAGGTCAAGCTTCTGTCACAAGATTTGCCACCAGGAAATTATACCACTGGTGCAATTTTCATGATGACTGTTAGTGCTGGCTTAGGGCAAATTTTGGGAGGAAACCTCCAAAAGGGGTTCATCTAGAAAGCAAGTTCAAGCAGCCCCTACACCTACTAGTTCAGGAAAAGACTTCCCTGGAGAAAAGTGAAAAAAACCTCAGTTTATTAAACAAGTAAAGTATTCACAAGCATGGAAAATGAATAATATTAAATAAAACCTTGGACAGTGCTGAAGAGATGGCAAATTCAGAAAGTCCTTTTTGTGGGTTGTAGTTGGCTCACTCGATCTCTTCTAAGTCCCTCTGGAGCTGGAATGCAGCGTCCCAGAACTCGGTGGGCCACCGGTGTGAGCTGCTGGTGTTTTTCTGGGTTTTCAGTCCAGAGCAGGTTTAAACAGTTCCAAGAAAAAGGAAAGTCACAGACTTCTCTGCCTAAGCTAGCTAAAACCAAATTGCTAGACCTGGGCTGTGAAGGCATCGGGAAATTTCCAAATCTGGGCACTGGCGGTCCCAGCAAACACAAGATCTGGATAGTGCTGGTGCCAGAACCTGCAGATTTCCAAACTTTGGCTTTCTGTGCCGGCAAATCACTGGACTTGGACTGTGCCAGCACCGGGAAGTTTTCAGATCTGGGCACTGGCACTGCCAGCAAACACCAGATCTGGGTGGTGTCATTGCCAGCAACAGAAATCTGCCAGATTTGGGCTCTGCTGGCAACGGGAAATTTCCAAATCTGGGTTCTGGTTACATGAAACACAAGATGTGGTTGGTGCCAGACCCAGTAGCAGGAAGCTGCCACAGGTTTTGGATTTCTGTGCCAGCAAATTGCTGCACTTCGGTTGTGCCAGAATTGGGAACTTTCCAGATCTGGGCACTGGCAGTGCCAGCAAACAGCCCATTTCAGGCTCCAGGCTCCAGGAAGGACTGGATCTGGATGCCTTCCTCTTTTCTTTCCTTCTTTCCTTCCTTCTTTCCTGGGGTCCTGCTGCCAGCAAACTCCAGATTGGGTGGTGCTGGCAAGGGGAAATTGCCAGGTTTTAGCTTTCTTTGCCAGCAAATTGCTGGACATGGGTGGTGCCAGAAGAGGGAAATTGCCAGATGTGGGCACTGACAGTGCCAGCGCACACCAGATCTGGGTGGGGAATGTGCTGGCACTGAGAAATTCCCTGATGCTAATTTTCTGTGCCAGCAAATTGCTGGAATTATGCTGTGCAGGCATCTGAAAAATTCCGGATCTGGGTACTGGCAGTGTCAGCAAACACGAGATCGGGTTGCTGTAGGTACCAGGTATTTGCTTGGTTTTGGCCTTCTTTGCCAGAAAATTGCTGCACTTGGGCTGTGCCAGAATATGGAAATACCAAGATGTGGGAACTGGCAGTGCCAGCAAACACCACATTTCAGGAAGGATTGGATCTGGACCCATTCCCTCCCTGCCTCCCTCCCTCAACAAGGTGCCAGAGGGTCTGGACAGCAGCCAGGCAGAAAGGGACCTGCAGGGACTGATGGACAGCAGGCTGGACATGAGCCAGCAGTGTGCCCAGGTGGCCAAGGAGGCCAATGGCTCCTGGCCTGGATCAGGAATGGTGTGGCCAGCAGGAGCAGGGCAGGGATTGTTCCCATGTGCTCAGCACTGCTGGGGCAGCACCTCGAGTGCTGCTTGCAGTTCTGGGCCCCCCAATTTAGGAAGGACATGGAGGGGCTGGAGCGTGTCCAGAGAAGGGCGACAAGGCTGGGGAGGGGTCTGGAGCACAAGTCCTGTGAGGAGTGGCTGAGGGAGCTGGGGTTGTTTATCCTGGAGAAGAGGAGGCTCAGGGGAGACAAGGCAGTGTCAGGGCACAGGTTGGACTTGATGATATCCATGGCCTGTTCCACCCTTGCCGATTCTGGGATTCTCTGGAACCACCCTTGGAGCAGTTGCAGGAGGAGCCCTGGGCCTCCCGTTCAGAAGCTCCAGCAGCCCAGGTCCCTCAGCTTCTCCTGTCAGTCCCAAAGCCCATCCTGTCAGTCCTGCAGAGCCTCTGCAGCTCCTCCTCACTGCCCAGAACAGGGAGCCCCAGAGGCAGACACAGCAGCCCAGATGTGCCCCCCTGGCCTGGGGTGCCTCTGGCAAGGGAGCAGCACCAGGCACTGCAGGAGCCTGCAGACAATTGATCTGAAGGCCAAACCTCCTTAGCTCCTTCTGAAAGAGCAGGAACAGTTCCTCATTCCAATGTGGTGGAATGCTGGGCACCACAGCTCCAGGTGAGGACTGGACACAAGTTTGCTCCCACTGAGTGCTGTGACGGGTTCTGCAGGAGCTCTGGGCTCCTGTGCTTGCTAGGCACAATGAGGAGAGAAGGAGCCAAGTGCACTGATGTGGGAAATGGATTTGTAGAAAGCTTTTAGGGCCTAGTAGAAGGCCCACAGAGTATGCATCTGTATATAAACCTTGAGACAAGAAATGCTAACTTAAAAATGCCATGGAATAGGACAGATATTGTTGAGAGAGAAATGAAGCTGGAAAAAATTTCCAAAAGATGGCCTTGCAAATAAGATTTTGGAAAAACAGAGCTATGAAAGATGCATTGTAGTGGGACCCACGAGGGGTAGTTTTAAATAATTGGCTTTAGGGCATCTACAACGTGGCATGGCAAAAGGCTGATAGACCAAGAAACGCTTATAATGTATTATAATTAGGAAATAGTTGGCTTCTGATTGTGATGGCGTGAATTATAAGATCTGTATTGTCTCACCCTTCTCATGAGAGTGAAAATGGAATAAAAGTTATTAAAACACCTCTCAGTTTCCCCATCTCTAGGTCAAGAAAAGAGTATTATCCAACACACTGACACACCTTTGCCTCGAGCATAACCCAGCCTGGACCAAACACACTGAAAGGTTTCCCCTTTGGCCCATGTCTCGAAATATCAGGTCTGCTGTTTGACAACTCAGGTTGGGTTGGTGTCAAGGAGTTTCCCTCAGAAATACTGGGTTTGTCTTCCTCTGTGCCTTCCCCTCAGCAGCCTTGGGGATGCTCCTATGTGAAGCCATCTGTCTCACACAGTTTGAGACAACTTCAAACAGGATATTGTGCAATAAATCGTCTCCTCTAAAGTGTTCCAACAACACCTTTCCAGCAATAGGAAATTATTACTGATAGATGAAAGTGGAAAACCCCCAACAGTTTATTAACAAGCAGAATCCCCCCATGACACGCGTTACAAGAAGGCGCCGGGGTCTCTCTCGGAAGAACAGGAGCTGTCACGGAGCAGTTCCAGCAGCTGATGGAAGCTCGGGGGCTCGTCCGGCGTCGGCTTTCTCCCGTGGCAGAGCTGCATGGAGCGGGCAGGGCAGTGAAGCAGCTGGGCTGGAGCCCCTCGCTGCCTTTTCTCCCCGGCGTGGCTCAGCTCACAGACTCTCGGGCTGGGAGCGGGGCCGCTCCACTCCTGCTGGCACCGTGTCCCTGGGCTTGGACAAACAGTTTCCTGCCAGGAGAGCCCTGCACACTGCTCCACAGATCTTTCATAAAGGCCCGAACCAACTGCAAACACTCTGTCTGCAGCAGCTTTTCACAAAGGGCTGCAGAAATCCAGGACAGCTGCAAGTGAGTGTCGGAAGGCTCTTGTCTTGTTCCTGACAGCAGAATTCTTGATGATCTTGTGCAATTTTATTCAGATGTAACATGAGAGCCGAGGGTTTTTTTTTAAAATACTTTATGATTAATAACAAGCCTTGGGAGCATGAGGTACAGGACTGACATGCAAAAGCATGAGCATATCCTCCAAAGTGGCCAGTTTAATTGTCCATTTCATTACTCTCGTATTTACTCCACACTAATAAGGAAAACCAAGCTTTGCTTGGAGGCAAAACAGGCATGGGATACACTACGGTCCCTCGCAGGCTCAGCAGGGCTGGCAGTGACAGAGCAGGCAGTCTGCTTCATTGTGAACCACTACAGAGCTACATCCCAATCTGGTTTAAGTAGTGTGGTATTATTAAGAGCTCCTTTTCTGCATGAGACACAAAAAGGAGATCCCAAATGATCTTCATGCAAGCATGCAGTAAAGAACTGCTCCTGCTATCCTAATGAAGCGTTTGCTTTGGCAATTACATTCTTCCCATTCATCTTTTGATGCAGACACTTCAGGTTTTCCCCCACACCCCTGCAAGGCTGGCAGTTGCTGTTTCCCATTTCCTGTTCTTCCCCAGAGATGGTGCAGTGGCTGCTTTGAAACAAAAAGCCCTGGGATCTGGACAGCTTGAAGGAGCATGAAATGCTAAATAAGTGCTCATATTGGTAACACCCAGGTGTGCACTGCCCAGTCTTCCGCAGCAGCAGCAGGACCATGCATCATTCCTGTTGGTGGATGTTCATGTTTCTGGTGTGCAAGATCAATGACTTTGAGGAGGGACAAAAATGCCCCTCTTCAAACACTGGCTGTGCAAGGAGATGTGAAGTTTCACAGCCTTTTCTAGGATATTTTAGAAAGATCTAAGAGAATATTGTGGCATGGAGTAGGTCCCTAATTTTGTCTCCAGAGGAATCTCCAAAGGGCACATTCACTCTGCTGCTGATGGCAACCCCATAAGCTCATGGACCAGTTTTCCCTGCAATGTGCCACCCTGCCTGGGCTTTACTAGGCTGGGACTAGACCCAGAGCTAAGCAAACACATGCAGCCAGGTGACATTCTGTAACATCAGAGGCTGCAACCATGAGGACTTTGCTGTCAGAAGGTTATAGTTTGCACTGGGCCCAGAAGTGTTTTTCCCTAAGGCAAAGCAAATTGAAATGTGAAGTTTAAAAGCTTCAAATGACTATGAAAGGAAACTGCAGAATAATTTCTGGAAGTGCAGCATTGTCAATGATCATGCAGCCCACCAACAGCTGGAGCTGAATCCCAAATTGCTTCTTCCAGCTGTGCAGGAATTCATTCCACTGGCAAGAAGTGGTCCATGGGAACAAATCATCCCCTAGCTCTGGGCTGAATGGCACCCAGGCTGCAGTGCAGATTTGAGGAACCCTTGTCACTTGTTATTGGCCTCCCATTGCACTCATCCTTCTGCAAACAAGGTGCAAACAACACAGATGCACTGCTGTCCTGGGTAAATATACATACAGGTGACTTTCCCAAAGCTGTGCATCTTTTCCCAGTGAAATACATTACCTCTTCTTACCTATGGAATTGTGATTGAGGACACCTGTGAGCCAGATCTGTGGGAGATTTCAAAGGAGCAAAGCTTTGGGATTTGGGCACACTTCTCTTGGTTTCTTTGCTCAGGCCTTTGGTGAGCACAGAACACACCTAGGTAGAAAACCTTTGACTAGACAGGATCTTTTGGATCCATTGTCCCCCAAAGAGGTCAATGTGTGGCCCCGTTGTTATTCCAAGTAACAAAGAGCAGCACAAATGATACAAAGAAAACATGGCCAAAGAGGAAGAGGAGAGGCCCAATGAGGAAACGATGTGGTGAGACACTGGCACATTGAGTGAGCTGCACTCCCATAATCTCTAGGCTAGCAGGTCCTGGTCTCACATTCTCCTCTTGGTTTATTTAATTTTTTTTTTAAATTTACTTTTTTTTTTCATCATCAAAATACAATATGTAGAATTAAAACTATGTCATCAAAACTTAAAGACAGAATCAAAATACATTAATTCAAAACTACATCTAAGGATCAGAACATATGTACATCTGTAACTATCAAGCCTAATGCATCAATCCTGTTCTTCAAACACTCTCCATACAGGCGGCAGCTTCTTCCTGAGCTTGGAGGAAAGAGAGCTCTTCTGGATGGGAGGTGAGGACTTTGTGGGTGAGGGAACATTGGAAGTGTCCAGAGAAAACTTCTTGGTAAGACTGTAACCAGCCAGAACTGCAAAATGGAGACACCAAGTTTAACAGAGGCCACAATGCAAACCTAAAGCATCTGAAGCTCCATATTTCCTGGGACACATTTCCTGGAAATGTCTAAATAGCTGCACAGGGAAACATGCTCCTGCTGGCAGACACTTGAGGCAGGCCAGGGCAAAACCTTGAACCACTTGCCCAGAGCTGGCACAGGCACAGCCTGGCCTCTGGGCTGCCCTGGGACAGCAGGGAGCCCAGAGCCCTGTGCTCCCCAGGAACGGCTCAGCTGCACATGCACCCTCCTGCTCCTCTGCCTGCCCCACAGCTCAGCAGCCCTACAACTCCAGGGGCACTGGCAGCAGCACAGCTCATTGCAGGGGCACATGCAGGCACAGCTGTTCCCTGGCAATGTGCACAGCCTCTCTGGGCTGCCACAAGACCCTTCCTGCCAGCAGAGATTGGCCCAGCTCCCCCCTCACCTCTGTGTGAGGCTGAGCCACGATTGCCTTCACCTTGTCCTCCATCTGGAGCTGCTCCAGGCCCCCCATGCCATGACTAGGAAGGGCAATGGAGAGAGCAGGGGCAGATGCACACCCTTCCTTAGGATTTCGTAATTTTTGGCACAGCTCAAAAGGCAAATCCAGAGGTGTCTAACTCAGCGCTTCCTCAGCCTTCTGGAGAACATCTCGCCTTCACCAGCCCAGCATTTTGAAGAGGTTTTCCCGCACATGTGGAGGCTTGCTGGCAGCACATTTCTTCAGCTGGGTGCCCATCACCTTGCAGAGGGCAGAGGCGAGCTTGGTGGCCACGGTGCGGACGTTGGCGCTCCGCACAGGCAGCGCCTTGTTCTCCAGGCAGGACCAGAGCACGGGCAGGGCGTCGCGCTGGACGACTTCAGGGCTCCTGGCATGAACCCCCTGCACAAGCACTGCCGGGACAGAGACACAGCTCCTTACCCACCAGCCTCACTGCAAACAAGGATCTACCTCTGCTTCTGCTTCTTGCCAGCCTCTCTGGCCAAGAGCAGCAAAATAGCACCAGAGCCCCTTGATCCAGAAACGGGCAAAGCAGCTGAGCATCCTGGAAACAGAACCACCCACCCCTCAGCACTAATTGCTCCAACCAGAGCCTTGGCCCTGTGGCAGACTTCCTACCTTTACTAAATTATTTCACAATCTCTTTCTGCATGAACAATGAATGAAATGTCCAATTGCCTTTGATTTCCATTAACAAATTGTCTAAACCCACACTGAAGATTTGGAAATGCACCATAGAGAGGAAATGGAGAGATTTCTAATAAAAGGGATGATTCCATTTTTGTAACTTTGATGTCAAGTGCCAAACGTCTATTCTGGCTCTTCCCTGTGCTCAGTGGCACACAGCAAAGGGCAGGGTTAGAACACACCTCAAAACTCCAGCCCACCAGAGATGGCTGCTGCCTGACAGCTGGATGAGAAACATCAGTGACCAGCTGGTGTCTTTGGCAGAATGCTTTTGGGGCTTCCAACAAAGAGCTGTTTCAAACCTTAGGTAATTACTCAGACCCCGTTGCTGTGGCATTTGGGCATCTCCACATTTTAATGCCACTTCCCTTCCCAACGTTAATGGCATTTTTTCTTGTAATGTCCACTCAAATAGGGGCATAGAGAAAGAAAAAGGCTACACAGGGGACTGAAATGTAACCAAAACACCAGTGTTTTCTCATATTGTCTCTGAAACCTCTGCCCATTTTCTGAACTGAACTATATCAATCACAGACAAAAAGTTACTACCAACAGGCTTCTTGCATGGCAGATTTGTCTGAGAGATCAAAACCTGAAATGCTCTGGAGACCATTCTTATTTTCTGATCAGACAAAATGTTATTTAGCAGCATTTAATATTCTGTGGCGGAAGAGACTACATTTTCTCTATGCTGTTAATCCACCAGCAGTCATCAGCATTGAAAGAGCTCCTGCAAGTACCCAAAACCAATTCTGCTAAGCAGGAAAGGATTATGGTACCCATTTTAAAATGGGAATTCATTTGAGTTTAAATGCAATTAAAGACATCGGTGACTACTGAACGTAAGGAGCACCTGTCTGTTCCTACTGAATTGCAGAGCGAGCATCTGCTCTTTCTAAAGTAGTCCTAATTTATGGTTAAATCGTTTTCATGAAAAAGAGGTCAAAAGAACTGCTAAACTAAATGCCCTATTGCTGGAGATATACTTTATTCAAATGCTCTTTAAAGGACCTTTGACATTCCCAATCAGTGAACATGCCCTTTTGAGATTCCTAATGAAGACACAAAGTGTATTAAACCTTGCATTCAAAGATGTTGGCATAATTAGCAGTGGATTTAGCCCCAGTTAAAGCAAGGCTATCAATCATCTTCTCTGCTATATATTGAGATTATCCTTTTTCCATTCCTTGGCTATTGCTGACATAGCAAGCTCCTCTGAGGAATCAATTATCAGCTGCATTTGTAGCATTTTGGACAGCACTGACACAGGCAGACACTGTTTGCACACCCTGAAAGGCTCAGTCCAAGGCCACTCTGACAGCACAGGCAGGGAGCCTCAGCACTCTGCTTCTGTCCCTGTGCCCCAGAGGCTGCCTTGCACTAAACCCGTGCCTCTGATACCTCTGTTGAATTTTGGCCTAAGCTGTGACCCCCAGGCTCTGCACGGTTCAGCCTCAAAACTTTCCAAGAGAAAAACAAGAATTCTGTGAGGACAAAACAAACTGATGCCCTGAAACAGCATTTGCCACCATTTCCCCTCAAAGATCACAGATGTCCCTGAGCTTCCCAGAGAGAAGCCAGCTGGGGCATTTTTAGCCCTCCCTTTGCCGGAGGTGGTTCTGAGATGCCCCAGTGAGAGCTCAGCCCCAGGCCGAGCGCTGCCCCCATCTCAGGTGCTGCCCAGCTCTGCAGCAGCCAGGGAAAACCTGCCAAACCCACCTGCCTTGGCCATGGGGCAGCAGGGACAAGCTCAGCACCTCCTGGTTTGGAGGAGCTGCTCTGCTGTCTGCTCACAGGCATTCCCTGTAAATGCTCCCTGGGAAGAGCTCTTGGCTCAGAAGGGGAGGCCATACCTGTGATACGCTCGGTGACATCCAGCAGGGCTTGGCCACTCAGGTGATTCCATTGGTAGCTGAGCTCTTTCAGCAGTGACACTTTATCTACAAGGGAAACACACATTTCTGCTCACTTTTCTCAGGTCATAGGAGAAAGGGCAGGGCCAACCTCATTTCATAAAATAAAGTACATTTCTGCGGATTTTTGAATCCTTTTCTTCTTTCCTTCCAGCCTGCTTGGCAGGGTTTTAAATTCCAAAAGAAAAGCTCTCCTTTCACATTTGTAAATCCAAACTTGTCTGCTGTAGCAGGAGCTGTGTTAAAACATTTCACATCAAGGACCTCAAGAGTTCAGTCACATGGAAGCAGTGAAAGGTTTTGCATTCCAGAGCAAAAAGGAAGAGCCCCATACTTGGGACACAGAAAGGCACTGAGTCAGACAGTTCCTGAGCTCACAGAGCAGCTGGGGAGGAGAAAGTGGAAACTCCCCTTGAAGACCTGCCTCTTCAACACTCCTTTTTTCAGGCATATTCCCCCAGTACGGAATTTTCAGAGCTGACATAAATGTGTGTGGCAAAGGAATTTACAGCAGCCCTTGCCTATGTAGGTAATTGCTGTGGCCATCTTGCCCCATGCAAAACAACATGTGGAACAAGGCATCACTGACAGCTGGGTTTATACCTGTTTGTTCTAAACAAATGAACTTGGTGAATCATCAGTTCCCCTTTGAACAGAGAAGACAAAGAAGAAAAGTGGAAAATAGGCAGCTAATGCCTCTGATGTAGAGCCTTCCAGGTGGCTGCTCTGCAGAAGTTCTGATGGGTCAGTGTCCCTTCATGCCAACAGCAAAGCTGTTCATTTGGGAAGTCAGACGGGCCCCAAGCAAACTCCAAACCCCCTTTGCCTCTGAACTGTAGCAGAGCTGTAGCCCAGGACTTGCTCTTCAGACAAGCGCACAGAGCCAAGGGCTCCTGGGACTGTTGGGAAATGCTGATCCCATTCCAGCCTGTTGGGGATGGTGCATAAGGACTGCACCTGCACAGCCTCTGGTGGGTGTCAGCTGGAGTGTTCCACAGAGGAGAGCAGCTATCGAGGCACTCAGCGCTCTCTTGTGCAGGAGAGACAGAGACGAAGCTGAGGAGAGTCCCTGCCAGGGCTCAGCCTTACCCAAATGAGCAATGGATTCTTCCAGTGCTTTCACAGCTGCTCCACGAACCCTGGGATCCTTTGAGTTCAGGTTCTTTGTTATTCCTTCCACCAAACCAATGATCCCCGGGTTCAGGGCATCTTTCAGGGCTCCTGTGATTTCAGCCAGCACATCCAGCGCCCTCTGCTTCACTTTCTTGTGGCTGTCAGATATTCTCAGGACAAAATAATCAAAAATCTGTGAAGAGAACAAGCCACATGAAAGCTGGATTCAAATGTCCTTGTTTGAAGAGTGGATGTAGCAGTCAGAAATGTCACAGATGAAAGTGATCCTTTCTGTCAGGTCAGCACTCGCTTGCACTATTTCACTGTTTTCCTGTGGGCCATTCACTGGAATGGTGGCACAACCTCATGCTGGTTGAAAGCTTTTCTTCTGTTTTTAAGAGGTTTGGCTGGGGACAGAAGAGTTCCTATGGTATTTCTCTCCATCTATAAATCATTAAATCAATTCCATTTATTAATGCTAAAGACTACCTTTGCTTTGAATGCAAGCAGATGTTTACAATGCCCAGTTTTCTATACAGTTGCCTCAAGTACTGAGGGCAATTATGATTTTGCCAAAAGTATGGCTGGAGGAGATCTAAGTTTTCTTTTGTTTGTCTCAGAACCAGTGTCTGGAGAATTGCAGGGCTCTGATCAACTCTTCCAGGATCCAGACCATTTCTCTAAGTAACAGGCGGACTTATGAAATGTAAGGTGCTGTACAGCTCTCATTAGAGCAGGTTCAGTCCCTTGACAGCCTCATTATCAGGCACCTTTTCCTGGAAAAAGGGAAAAAGCAGCTACTGGGAGGAGAAGGCAGAGATGAGTCCTTAGCTGTTTTCCTCCTTTTCCAAAGAGAAAAAAAGACCTCCAAGAAGGGTGAGCACTGTCTTTACCAAGAGGAAAAGGAACAAGGATGGAAACGAGTAGCCAGAGCTGTGCCTGTGTAAGACAAGATGGAGTATATAGAAGTATTCTTTAAAAAAACATCTGGGTTTAAACCAACCCAGCCTGATACTTCTCTTCCCTATGCAAACCTATTTTTGGTCTAGAGAACAATTGCCGTGCTTTCAGGGGCTGGATTCCCTTCACTTAACCCAACTGGGAGTAGGAGAGAGCAGCAGTTACACCAGCAGAAAATTCTGCCATCCTCTGATGAACAGCATCAATATGCACCCGCCAGACAAATACAGCTGGACTGAAATAACTTGTCCTGAAGCCTGAAACTGAATTACATTTGTCTGGGTAAGAGGGACCAGCGGGTCCCAAACGGACAGGATGGAGTGCCAAGACACACTGAATTAACTTTGCTGCTACAGGCTTAGGAAAGGAGCTAAAGGAAAGGAGCAGTGAAGATACCCTACATACTTGGGCAATGTTAGTGGAGATGAGCTGGGGGCTGGTTTTGCACAGGTCTCGGAGGAGTTCCACTCCTTCCATCCTTGTCTGAAACCCCTTGGCTTCCAGGAGATGGTAAAGCTTCTGGAGCAGCTCTGTTTCTTCCACAGCTGGAGGTGACGTGACCTGGGCTTTTGCACGGGGTAGGAGGTGTCCATCAGAGAGAGATTTCGCCCTGGAAAATAAAACCAAATGAGGACCTGGTGGTGATAATTATCGTAGCATGGCATCCCCATAGTGGAAATAATTAGCATTGACTCCATGATTCCAGAAGGCTGATCAATCACTTTACTATACTATACTATACTATACTATACTATACTATACTATACTATACTATACTATACTATGCTATGCTATGCTATACTTAACTGTACTATACAGAAACTCATCGCCCTTACAGACACTCTGATACAGACAGACCAGATTGGCCAATTGAATCCAAAACACCATCACCAGTGGCCAATTAGGAAATCACCCTTTGGTAAACAAATCTTCAGAACACATTCCACGTGTTCACAACAACAGGTGCAGCAAGTAAAGATAAGAATTGTTTCTCATTCTTTTCTCTGATCTTCTCACAGCCTTCCCCAGGACAATGCCTGGCAAAGTTGTGCCTGCTGCTCTCCATGGAGAGAGCTGCAGCCACAGACAATACCTTCACTTAATTGTGAGCAAAACATCTTGAGCAGCTTTCCCAATTTTGTGATTTCAAGCTGGAAAATCATGAGGCTCTGAAGAACAATGTGGACCTCATGACAATCATTATGGGAGACAATCTGCCAGTGACATTCTCACCACTGCTCACTCAGGAAAACCAAGGATGAGATGCATCTGATCTATCTTCAGATGGCTGCCAGGGCACACAGGTCACATTACTTTGTGCAGAAAGAGAGACACTACTTCCAAGTTTAAATGCCTCCTCATAAGGGACGTGTGTGTCTTAGAATAAGGAAACTCATCACTCTGGAGAAATGTCTCTACAACCAGGCATGACAATCTGGAAAAGTGGCTCAGATGCATCTGAAGAGATGAACAGGGCCATATTTGAAGGATTCAGAAAATCAGTAAGGGAGATAAAAACAGAAGCCAGACATCCCAGAACTACACTCACCTTTCATTTGCTTCCCTAGAGACCAGATGCACAGCTTAACAACCCCACTGGGAACAATTCTCCTGGATCAACCTGTCTCTTCCATGAGCACAGGAAGATGCCAGCTGTGCTACTGAGGCATGTGGTCACTTTCCTGCCACAGCTGAGCAGGACAGAGCTAAATAAATCCCCTCTGCTATCAGAGGAGAACAGGTAAAAGCAGCTCTGCAACTGCCATGAAGAGACAGCAAGGAGCAAATTCCTGTCTTAAATGCTGATTGCAGCACAGGGGGAAATAAACCAAACATGCTGTCCATCAAGCAAATTACATGAAGGACAGGAATATCAAGACAAAAAGTCCACATTCAGACACCTGTTGACTGAAGTTTTTCAGGAATTGCCTTGCTCCTTACTACTCAAACTTGGTGCTGTTTGAAGATAAGAAAACCATGATTCAGCCAGGCCAAACCACATGGATGAGAACTGCATCTTTGTAGAATGGCATCTTGCTTCCAGACTGAGATTTCTCATGAAAACACCCATCTGAAAAAGACTCCACTCAGATGAAAAAAAATCCTGTTTGAATTTACTTGTCCCAAATCAGGCAGCAGAAACTTGGCCCTCTCCCAGCCTCCACAACACTGCCCTTGCCACTGCACTGGATCGTCTGAGCTGCAACCAATGGGTGTCTGTTTGTCTCTCCATTTTTGTGGAAATCCCTCCAGAGAAGTTGTGTTCAGCACAATGCACAAGTAGACATTTTTTATCCTAGAGCATTTGTAGGGAAAGGAAATAATCTGTGGCATTGGTCATCTCTGCCAGAAAGTTTTTCCTGAGGAAGAGGCATGTAAAGCTTGTCATGTGCTTTGTCACATCTGACAAAAGTGCTCAGTATCGTTTGCTAGCAGACAATCTGGCCTGGGGCTCTTCTGAGCCATCGTTCCTCTCCTTCACCGGCTCCTTGACAGATGGGCCTTCAGCCTTCTGGTTTTCCATCCCCTACAAAGACACAGAGAAACCCCATCAATCTTTGGAATATAAAACAGGAAATTCCCTGTTGAAAACACAAGTTAGAACCAAGATCACTGCTACCAAGGCTTAGGGAAACATTTCCTAACTTAGAGATGAAACAGACCAGAGATTCAGTGATGCCAACTCTTTGTTTTCAATAGCCCAATACAGGTTATGGGTGCTACCAGACTGACAGCAGTCTAAAATCCCAAATTCCCTAGTCTTGAGCAGAAATGGGAAAAATGCAAACTGGCAGGCAACGAGTGTTCGTGAAGGAAGCAGCAGAACAAACTGGACTCTTTGGAGGTTGGCCCAGTGTGTTGGAAGTTGATTTGGTTCAACACTCACTCTCCCTGTGCCTGCATAAAGGCAGGCTTCTGTGGAAAAATGGCTACATGACAGAGGTCACGTAGACATTCGCATGTTAGCCGATCAGGAGCTGGGAAAGTACCAAACACAGCTAGTTTGAGTTTTTGCACCTGCAAGATAGCGTGTCCTTGGGCCTAGCTGGGTATGATAACAAGTAGACAGAGAGACATGGGAAATAGGGAATGTAGGCCCAAACGAATGAGGAAGAGTTGATGGTATAGTTTAACCAATAGATCGCTTGGCTTACAGAATATTCATAAGCTTATTACTTGCTGTATAAGTGTCTGATGCTCTCTTCAATAAATGGAACTTGCTTATCACTCATATTGAGTGTCCGAGTCTCCCCTCACCAACAAATGGCTCATCCCCGACAAAGGCCTCATTCTGCAATAGGTAAGCAACAGAAAAAATTAAGAGCATATAGGAGTGAGTGTAGTCACAAGGACCTGGAGAAGAAAGAGCCCCAAAAGGCCAGACATGATGTAATATCACCCATAATAAGGGTAAAATATATGTTGCTATTCATCATGTATCCAAAGAATTATGGAATGGTTTGGGTTGGAAGGGACCTTTAAAGGTCATCTGGAATGACAGAGTACTGACAGCAAGAGAAAAGTATCTTAAGTGCCAGGGAAAACTGTGTTGAAAGCAACCTAAGATTAGAGCCAAAACAGCAACACCTTATCTTTGAACTAAAGATTTATCAATCACTAATGCTGTCTGCCACTAAACCAGGGGCACACTAAACCAGAATCCTCCACTCCAGCTTTGCCATGCTGTGCTATCAGAGCTCTCCATGCTCCCCAGCTCCTGCAGAAACTGGACTTTGTGATGTGACCCCAGCATGGCAGCAGCCCAGGTGAAGCATCACCACTCCTACAGAATAAAGCAGTTTTTACCTGACTATCAAGCAACATCAAACTTCTCTGGGAAGCACTGGGTGCAGGAAAATCAGGGACAGAAAAGGGATGTGCCTGTGGAGCAGAGGGCTGGTAAAAATTCTCATTAGGTTGTTAACAGCTGGTTTCATTAGTCTGCCTACAGACAATCATAATTACTTAGTGGCTACTGCAGGGTGAAAAGCCATTGCAGTTTATTAATGTTCTCAGAGCTGCAAACCTGGCAGTGAAATTATTTTTAAAGTGGCTTGTAAAGTTTGTCTCTTCTCAAAGAACGTGTCAGGCTGATAGACCAGGCTGTGAAATTTATGCCCCAATAAAAGAGAGTTTGAATGCAGTTTAATGGCACCTTGAAATGTTCTGCTCTGAGAAACTGTCCCCAAAGTCCAGGTGGACCTTTCTCCATTGGAACTCTTAGAAATTTGTAGAAGCTATAACTTAGGCATTAATTTTACAGGAGCATTTATAGCCCAAGGGTCAAGAGCAAAGCCATAAAATGCTGCTCAAGCCCTGAGCTTTCTCGAACCAGAGGTAAACTTGTATCCAAAGGTCTGTCTGTAGACCAAATTTGCTCTAGTAGAATTCTGTTTTAGAGCTTAGCCTGCAACAAAGGTAGACTTTTATCTCAGCTTGGTTAAGCTGAGTTTAGCTTAGTTAAGCTTAGTTAAACCACCATAAATTATAATTTCCCCACTATAATACATGTTTTGTCCACTCCTAATTACTCTTTCTTCTTGCCCTAAGCACAATCCTTACTCATACAATACATTTTATGACTCTCATTAAATTTATTATTCTACAGACATATGTTAAAGTTTACCTGAATGAGAGCTTTATCCAGTTCCTGCCAGAGCTAATGGAGAAGATATTTCAGTTTATTCAAAGCAGCTGTTATCTCAAAAAGAGGATGATGCTTAAATTATAATAAAAGTTCTGCCAGAAACAGTATTCCTTTGTTTCCCCCAACCATTCACTAAAAGCCCTCAGTCACTTAGGAACTTTTAAAATAATTTCTAGTATTCACTACATGGCCAATTACTAAAGGAGCTCTGACCCTGCAGTGCAGTTAATGACCATCTCTGACATATTTCTTACATGTATTTTTTTCCCCACCATTTTCTTCAACAGCAGCTAACCAGGTGCCTTGCCCTTTTTATCTCCTGTTTAATCCATTTACTCTCATCCTCCATGGCACAGCACACGATGTTTCCACAGAACCAGCCTGCACCAGACACTATTTCACAACTCACCCATAAAATCCCAATCTTTCACACTTCCACCTCTTCATCTTCCCATCCAGGGAGGGCAGTCAAGGTCAGCCAGATGCAAATGAGGTGTTTGAAACTGAGGTGTGATGAGGCACTGATTGCTTGATGAGCACAGGAGGAGGAAAGGTCTTGGCTGTGCCTTAGTTCTTAAATCATCCTCAGTTGTGCAGGAAAATTAAGGACAGAGCAGTGATGCTCCTCTGACCAGCTTCCCCTTGGCATTGTTCCTGTCACGAAGTCAAAGACAGGCAGGTCACACGTATTCTCTTTCTCTGACTCCTGCTGGGATGACAACATTGAAAAATAAAAAAAAAATATAATGATCAGGGCTTTTCATAGTGTGAACTCAGGATTTCCCACACTCTTGCAAAGGGGGAATTTTCCTCAGGCAAAGGATATGAGAAGGAGCCTCAAATTGTCCAAAATCCCAGTAAAAATATTTTTTCCTATGGAAAGCTTCACCAAAGCTGGTCACACTTCAGGCCCTTTGTGCACCCATTTCCTGCTGTGCATCTCCCAGTGGGGTGTTCCCACTGCTCCAAGGACCCCACACAAACCTTACAGCCTCCCACAAACACACCCCCAGGAGCTGCACCCTTGCCTCCAAACCTGGGTACCTGCATCAGCCACCTCTGTGCTGAGCTGAGCCTGGTTCTCCCCAAAAAGAAGGTGCTCAGTTTATCCTTGAAAAGATTGACAACAGCATTCTTGTCTTCTTCAAAAGAGCCATTATTTCACAGCTGTAATCTCCACACTGAGACTTTATTCCCTTAAAGTGTCCAAGTACACAGGCAGCATCAAGGAAGGCACTGAAGTGAGTCAAGTTTAACCCCAAAGAGCTCTCAGCTCCCTGTGAAAGCTCAGACAAGCAGCAGAGAAAGAATGAATGCTCCTGTAATGGCATCTAACAGCCACAGGGCAAGGGAGAAGTTGGGTTTAGAGAATGAAGAAAAAGCACTAAGTAATAAAAGGTGAGAAAAATCCATCACTCGAACAGGTAAATGAAGGTAAACCACTTGAAGAGACAGATTTAAGATGGAGAGAAAAAACCCACAATTAATAGTGTTCATGACACCCAGAGGCAAAACAAGCCCAGGGGATCAGGAAAGAGGTAAGCCTGTGCTCCGAGGAACAGCAGAAATGAAGTGAGAGCTCTGGAGGGACCAAAAGAAAGAGGCACTCTGAAGAAAGGAAAAAATGCTTCCACACAAGGTGCTTTGGTTTTTTTTAAATCAAGAGTCTCTTTTATGATTTTTTAGAAATACAGAAAAATAAAGGTCAGGAGAAGCATAGTTGATTGGGAACATTCCTGCATAGCAGACAAGAGATATCCTTGTGCAAATTATTCCATGCAGCACTCACATATTTAATTACTTCTTTTCCTCTTCCTGGGGAAGCAGAGTTGCTTTATTGACTCCAAGCAATATTTTCTCCCTGCTCCCTGGCTAAGAACAAGCTCCCACCTTGGCAAGGGCTCACTGGTTTACTTAATGCTCATCACAGCCATGCTAAGGAGAGTGGAGCAGGTTAATTTATCACTTGTTACAATGATTAACTTGTCCAGCTGCCGGGTCCAAGAGCCCCAGAGTGCCTCAGGTTATACAGGGTCACAGAAGGAAAAGCTCCATTGCATTAAGCTGCTGCCACACTGGCCCTCTCTGCCTGTCAAATACACTCAGATACTCTTGCACTGCCCTCTGAAAATCCCCCATAAAATACAAGTGAAAATCCCTCATCACCTGTGAGAAAGCACAGCTGGGTTCTGCTCAGAGCATTTCAAACTATGGGGTATTTGTGAGCTCCCCTTGCAAGGGCAGCATCTCAGGAAAACCAAAAGTTTCTTTCCATGGACTCACCATACTCAGGACACTTCCCCTAGACCAGGTTGCTCCAAGCCCCATCCAACATGGCCTTGAACACTTCCAAGGGTGACACAACCACAGCTTCTCTGGAACCTGTTCTGCTCCACTCAGATCTAAAATCATACCCAATTTAGCAGCCTCAGACACAGATTTCTATTAAATATCTACATTTTTCTAGGAAAGAAATATGGCAAACCTTGTTTGCATCCAACTTTGCAAAATCAACACAAGCTCTTCAGAAAGGGCTGCCGCCCACTTTTCTTATTTTTCCCCATTTGGTGGAACATTTTCATTCTCCTGTTTTTTGGAGCAATATTTTAATATATCTGGCTGAGCTGCTTAAAATAGTACAGCAAAACACTTGTGTGAGGGGTGGAAAACTGAGCTCTTGCACATCTAGTGTCTCTGTTGTTGGAAGTCTTCAATCCCACTTCTCTGGTGGGATGAAATAGGTGCTACTAATCCAATTTCTAAAGTATCATGCATCAAGCTGACACTGTTTTAAGACTTTAAAAACCCCAGTCAATTTAAACAAACCTCTGCTCCTTTCCATTTTCTCTGTTCCACAGTTTATGACAGAAGACAGGAGAGAAAGATTGTTTTGCGAACAATGTTTTCAGCACTCTAAAAATAATATAAAAACTGCTGTGCCACACTCTCAGCTGTTACAGCCCCAAAAAGCACAGGCTGTCTTTGCTCACAGACTCACAATTGTGGTGGGATTTCTACCACACCAGAGGACAATCAATTTTTTGTTTTCTCCTGGAAATAACTACAGCACTTCTGGGTAGCAAGGCAAACATGAGCCTCTTTCAATGGCCCTTGAAACTGGCTATCTGAAATGAGGGACACAAAGCCAAAGGCCAGCTGAACCTGTGATCTCTGAATGTCTTCACAATCTTCCCAGGAAGATGAATGGCAATCACTGTTCTGCCAGGGAAACTGCATCTGCTGGGAATGGGGTGTAGAAAATGTGCTTTCTGCTCCTCTCAGAGCCAAAATTCCTACACATTTCTTGTAAGTCCCTCTTAGAAAAGGACCATGTTCAGCTGAGTGACAGTGAAGCAGAATGGCAATCCAGGAATAAATGTTCCTGTGCACAACATCCTCCATTCACATGGATGCTTCCTCACTGGCACACAGGAACAAGGAAGGAACAAAAATGCATCATTGTACATAAAGTCAGATGTGTTGAGGGATGAACAGATCTCACAGGCAAATGGAAACCTCCCCTGAGGTTCCCAGTCCAGGGAGAGCCTGAGCTGTTTTGTGGTTCTAGGCATGAAGATGCTCAGGATCTTCCACAGATGCTCAGGATTGTGCCTGGATCTTGCTCTGGAAATGCCAGTGGCTCAGCTGAGAGCTGTGGGGATGATTTACACTGCACTGAGAGGAGCCACAGTCCTGCAAGGGTCTTTTATCAGGAGCAAACAGCAGCCTGAAGGGTGGGGAATGCTGGGTCTGAACCACTGCTCATCCTTCACCTTAATGTGGAGCTGCCCCCAAAGTTGCCATGTATCACTTTTTATTTTTCTCCTGTTGGGTATATTTTGGAGCAGCTGTTTTATGTGGCTTTTTATGGTGATCCTGTGGGAAGCAGCCATTTGCCTGATGTGATATCCTCACAACTAACACTAACTCCTCATTCCCTTTGGTTTTATTTGGAGTTTTTTATTTGTTTGATTGGTGTGCATGGGTTTGTTTATTTGGGTTTTTGTCTGTTTTGGTTTGAGCTTTTTATTTGCTTTTTTATAAATGACTGGTTAAGTTGGCATAGCCAAACTCAAGAAAATGTAAACCAGGCTTGACTTTCCAGAAATTACTTTTGGCTGGGTTTAGCTGCATCCCTAGACTCAGGATCACCAGTATATTTGCAGGTTTTGCTCTGCATCATCAGCCTGCCCAGACTCTGCTTGGTGTTTCACAAATGGAGAAGACAGTGGACATTATGCCAAGCTTCCTTTCAAACAGAAAAACCATCAGCATGACAGAAAAGAAGAAAAAAATAAAATTCACCAGTTAGACCAAGTGTCCCACCATCTTTCCCTCCACTGTTATTAATTTTGTACATTTAGAGGCAAATCTGGGTCTAAAACTTCCATCTCTCAGTTCCTGATGCTATTTGCTACCCTTCAGCCTTGACGTCCCCTGATCTGACTGACTGCTGTCCAAGTGGGACTGGGGATGCTCAGCCTGAAAAGAGGAGACATTGGGAGGCCCCACTGTGGCTGTGCAGGACTGGGAGGGTCCCACAGGAAAGAAGGGGACAGAGAGTTCAACAGGGCCTGTGGTGACGGGACAAGGGGGATGGCTTTCAACTGCCGATTGATTGAAGCTGGATCTAAGGAAGCTGCTGTTTTACACTGAGGACAGTGAGGCACTGGCCCAGGCTGGGCACAGAGGCTGTGCATGCCCCATCCTTGGGAACAGGGCTCCCCCAAGGTCTGGGAGGAGATTGCTCAGCTTGGAACAAGATGATCTTCAGGGTCCGTTTCAAGCCCAACCATTCAGGGATCCCCAGTGACCACTTCTGTTGACCCTGGAATCTTGGGATCTGTGTGATGTCACATCCCATGTTCCAACTGGAAGTGCCACCACCCAGCACAGAGAACAACTCAACCACTGGCCCTTGTGTCAGCCAACTGTTCGGTCCGCTCCTGCTCACCCTCGTCACCGTTCTTGCCGCCCTTCTTGTCACCTGCCCGCTGCTACTCCCATCAGTGCTGAGAGCTCCCTAGTGCCTGGATTTTGTCATCCATCACTTCAGGATGCTCACGTTTATGCTTTGTCTCATTTGTCAACTGAGGGAGGTACGGTGCCATTCCATGGAGGTGGACACCTCCAGCTGCCCGAGTGGGCTGCAGCTCTGTGGGGATGGTGTGGGACAGGGACCCCACTCTGAGGTTTTGCCACCTCTGCAGGCTGTCATGGACAGAGAGGAAGAGATGGAGGTGGACATCCAGACTCCTACAGTGGAGGACGTGGAAATGGAGGAAGAAGAGACTGAAGAGGAAGAGATGGAGGTGGATATGGATATGGAAGAAGAGATGGAGGTGGATGTGGAAGAGGAAATGGAAGTGGATGTTTATGAGGAAGAGGAGGAGATGGAAGTGGAAATGGAAGAATACATTGAGGACATGGACATTGATATAAAAGATGAGGAAGAGGATATGATTTTGGGATGAAGACCAATGCCAGCAGCAGGACAGGCACGTGATCCCCACAGGCAGAGTGGGTCCCCTGCTGCCCGACTGGAGCTAGGCTGGTCCCTGTGCAGAGACAGGGCACCTCGCGAACTGGAGTCTGGTGGCCACACACTGCCTGTCCTGTGCTCACTTTGGGCCACTCAAGCTCCATCCCACAGCCAGCCAGGCTCAGCTCTGGTAGCAGAGTCCTGCTTTGCCCACATGTGCCTACCTGGGGACACATGGAAGAGCCCTCTGTGCCTGACTGCAGTGACCATGGCACCTGCTTTTCTTCCAGCACTGATGAACATTCCGGACAGAGATGCCACCCTTTTGTACATATGTTCTACAGTATTTTGTCTTTAGGCATAGGATTTAGGACTTAAGACTTTTAGAATTTTTTTATCTTCTACAAATGAATTTCATATATTTTAGCTAGATAGGTTCTTATGTATATACGTTCTACGGATTGTTGTTGTTACAAGTGTTCTTACATTGTTCAAGTGTTCTGTATTGTTGTTGATGTTCTTCTGTAATAAACAATTTTTTTTTCACACCCCGTTCTCTTACCATTTGCATTGGGCACAGGCAGCATTTGCAAAGTTGTGGTTTCCACTTGCTCCAGGTTCTCAGGGCTGGAGGTCCCTGGGGGAGCTGGCACAGCCACCCCAGGAGTGGGGGCACCTGTGCACAGAGGGGTCCCACTGACAGAGGTCACCCCCTCCCTGCAGTTTCTCTGGACACACCTGGTAGCTGCAGGGGCAAATCCCAGCGTGCCCTGTCCCATGGGATCCCATGTTGGAGCAGGGCTGAGCCTGCCTGCTCCTGCAGAGCCTCAGCCATGGCTCTGCCCTTGGGAGCCCCAGGGCTAAGGAGGATGCGCTGGGCTGTGGGAACCCCTGTTCCTGAGCACCCTGATGGGCTGGACCAGCCTGGAGGGAGCCCCAGCCCTACATGGACCAAGATTTCCCTTGGAAACCCCGTCTGTGCCCAGACTCTGGTACAAGCACAACAGGAATTGATCCTCCTAGTTAAAGGTGTTAATTGGCACAAATTTATCCCTTGGACTTTCTAGTACAGTAAATGTCAGCACTTGTAATCCCTTTTCTGCACTCCCTGGTCAGGCACCAAAACATCTGAACCTGACAGAACATCTTTAATTAGCACCAACCTGCAGAGAGCTATGGGGGAGAACCTACCCCCAACAGCCAGAGAAACACTTGACATTGATAGTCCGGGGCAGAGCTGAAACTAAAGCATTTTAATGCCAAGAGAGAGGATTTTTTTATTGAACAATAATGAAAGCTTTTGGTCTCCTCACCTGCCACAGATGTGTATTGCCAAGGTTTGCTTCTGGGTTATGGCTGATTTTTATTAATCTGTTCAGAACTCTGCTGCTGTTCCTGGCTAAGGTGCAGAGATGATATTTCAGAGCCAGATGAGCTCAGCACAGCTTGTGCAACACACAATTTCCACACCAGACATTCACGCCATGCAAACTGATACTTTTTCATCTCTGTGCAAAGATGAGTGTTAGGACATCACTGACGTACCACACACTTCTCAGAGCTGTCCCTTTCATCCAGCTCTCCCCAGTCACTTCACAGACTTCACTCCAAGCAGTTTATCTCTGATAGAGTTCAGTGGCACATGGGATTTAATCCTGGTTTTTCTTCATCTTCTCCTGAGCTGTCTCCAGACACAGTGTGTGGGCACTGTCTGACAGCAGCAGCATTAACATGTCACCTCCCTGACACTGAGGTTCATGTCACAACTTTTCACCAAAAACAGCAAATAAATGATTCCCACTGTGTCCCACACAGCTCCATGGGGAGTTTGTGTGGCTGCAGTTCCAGCACCAGCCCTGGTGCACAGGAATTTCAGGAGGAGATACAGAAGGAATCAGCCATTCACAGAGAAAAACATCACTTTGCATGGCCCAGATCCCCACAGCACTGCAGACTCTGGTGACCCAGACTCTGCATTTACACTTTGGCCTCTGTGCCTTCCTTTTCTTCTCACTAAACTCCTCCCAGTTTCCCTCATGCTCAGGTTCCCAAGATAATTAAAAGCAGCATTAGGAGCAGAGATAGATGACAGGAACTGTCCCAAGGCTTGATAAAATTTATCTTTTCAGAGAATTCCAGCCAAGGAGAGAGGAAAAGCCCGCGTGAAAGAGGTGTGAAATCAAAGCAGTAATCAAATTTAAGTATAATGAGAGAAGCTGAAGAGGTTTTCAATGTTCAGAACAAGATTAGCAGCTCCAGGCACAGGAGGGATGGGACAATTTCCCTGCTGTAACAACTCTGTGATGCAAATTGCATCTCAAACCATTCTCCCCAACTCTGGGACCTCTTCAGCCACAAACGTGGTGCTGAATTTTTTAAAGCAAAGTGGAAGCTGGTCAGGGAGGTGGTTTGCAAATAAATAAAAACCACAGAGGACAGCTGGGAAGCACCAGCTGGAGCAGAGAGAAGCAGAGCCTGGCCCTGAGGTGCAGCACAGCCTGAAACTCTAACAAATTAAAGAACTTACCACTTGGGTTTTTTTCCCCCAGGAGCTACAGAAGCTGCTTTACAGAATCCCTGCCTCCTTCACACCGCATCAGCCTGCAGGAGAGCCCAAGGATGAAGATTACAGCCCCTTCAGCTGCTGCTTCCACCTCCTGACTCAAATCTCACCAAAATCTGTCACCACTGGGCCTTCCCAAAGCCTCAGATTCACTCGGTCTGTGCAGGATTTCAGTTCTGAGGAGCACGAAGGGAGATAAAGGCACTTGCAGACACCAGAGAAGCAATTGCTGCCTGAGGTGCATTTCACTGCCCAGGTTAGTGCCTCTAAAACCATCAAAATCAGCCCCTTTGACAGCACCAAGCCAACAGCAGGACATCAGGGCCTGCACATGGTTGGAAATGCCATTTTTTAATATTCTTCTCTCCATCTCTCATTTCATGGTGCCATTGCAGGAGTTAATCCCATCACTTGGCAATCAGCTTCAGATGGATTTTTAGTGCTGAGCAAATAAGAGGCAATTTTACTTTGTCTCCAATGAATGAAATTTCACCTAAATCAGACAAACTCTGTGTTCTGAGGCTGGCCAGGCACTAACCACTGCTAGGTCCCCAACCTGGATGTCAAACTGCTTTAATACTGAAAAGTTAAATTTATTTGGCTTTGTGTACAAGATTAGTCTCTCTCAAAAGAATTGGAATCCATATAATTGCATTTCCAAGCACTAAACTCAGACCAGCCACAAAGAGCACAAGAGACAAGAAAAGAAATAGAGATTTCTAAGGAGATGGAAATTGAATGCTGAGTTTTTTCCCATTATAGAAAGTTTCATAAATTATCACCTGCCAGCTCCTTGCCTTCACTTGTGTGGCCACCACTGAATACACTCACAGATAATGTGAAAATGTTTGTCCTACTGAAAAGTGGGACTAGAAGTAGAAAAAGGCTCAGATATCTGAATTAAGACAACATATGAAAAGAGCTGCCTTATAATAGCAAGATATGATGGACAGCAGGAATGGCTGAAGCCAGCAGAGATAAGTCCATGAACTATTCATGCTACAAAGATTTCTGACAAAACCCCCAATAACCCAAATACAACGTTTTGTCTGGCAGAGCTGATAGGAACCCTGTGCATTTAATTCAGTCATTGGCAGCAAACAGAGATCAGCTTGAAGCTCCTTTGGTCCACTACTACTTATTTTTGCACCCAAAAAATGTAATTACATCTACTCTTTGGGAAGAAATTACTGCTTTGAGTGGTTCAATGCAAAGAGATTCTTCCCATACCCACTCATAATCAGTCACCCAGAGAAATATTTTCTAAAAAGATCTCTTCAAAATTTTGGAGTGACTTTCAACATAAATAACTGGGTTATTTTGCTCAAAATGATAAGGGAATTGAATTGGGCTCCCTCATCTTAAAAAGAAGTGTTTCTTCCTGGTTCTTCACAAAGAGGAACAAAACACTGTTGCAGCAGACTGAAGGGAGGAAGAGGTTTTTTTCTCCCTGAGCTGCACAATAGGAGACAATTTTGTTGCCAAGAGGCAACAAAACCCAGCCGATTTCCAGTTCTTTTAGTGTAAGGGAAAAGCTCTGAGGATCTCAGCTGTGGGAGACACAGAGTGGCAGGAGCAGGGGATCTGCTGGGGGGTTTTGGGGTGGGGGACAGATTAAAGAAATACTCAAGCGAAACCTGTGAGAGGTCAAGACTCCATCCCTCAGAGGAGAAACTCGATTTGACCCAAATGCCATTCAAATCCAACCAACACTGAGGCATTTCCCCAAGCTCTGCTGAGCCATCAGGTACAACCCAAATCACTCTGTGGGACCAGGGCAGCAGATCCCAGGCATGGGACAGGGATGCTCCCCTGGGAAGTCACCTCCATTGCCCATGGGACTCACAAAATCTGCTTCTAAAGACCCCAACATCCAAAAAACTCCACATTAAAAGTCTTTAATTTGGGGTTTCCCTTCTCCATCTGTCTGCTGTCACTAGGCAGCTGCTCCACTTCAACACCCTTCTGATGAGTATACATTTTCTCCTGATTCCCAGCCTAAAGAGGAAGTTATTTCCATTTATTCTTCTGCAAGTACTGGGAGCTTGTACCTGCTTTGCTCTTTCACTCCTGGTGTGCACATAAAATGCCAAAGCCAAGAGAATTTCCTTGTTTAAATCATATCATTTGTCCTTAATATTTCTTTCCCATAAAATTGCATGGATTTGGTGCTAGCTCAACACTCAGAATATTGACAGCACAAAGTCCAGTTCTTACACTGACCTCTCCAAGTTTTGGACCAAGCCTGCAAAGAAGGAAATACAGCAAAGAAATTCCAAACAGGGACCCTAGTAAAGGTAATAAAATGCCACCTGTGTTTGCTGTGGGGAAGAATAGTGCTGCTTATTAAATCATTACAAACAATTAAAGCAGCCGAGGGGAGGAAGACAGCGCTATCCTTTCCAGCTCCCCAGCCCTCTGCCACTGGCAGGAATTTCATAAAGCACAAATCTCCCAGCAGAAATCTCTCAGCAATTGATTTGCTGCTTGTGGAACACAGCAGGCACACACCCTGGTTTTCCTGACCAGAAAAGGAGAATTTGCCTCGATATTTTTTCCCCGATGTTTTGTGATGTCAAATCCCCCTCCCTGCCCTGAAGTGACATGTTTCTGTAGGGTGGCAGCCCTCTGGAGAGGCACAGAGAGCTTTGTGTCAGTGTAAGGGATCCCCACAAGGGCAGATCCCTAATTCAGGCTCCATCTCTGCTGACATGCAGTTCCTAGCAGAAAATTCATTGCATTTCCCCAGAACAGGTAATTTCAAGCACAGAGCTGTTCTGCCTTCCACAAAAGCAGCGTGCCAGGGATTGCTTTGGAGACCAGCATCAGGAAACACAGCAACACCTAACAGCCAGGACCATCCAAACCCACTTATCAGCTCACCCCCACATTTCCTGGACTCACTTGAATGCCCAGGAGAGTCTGAAGAGCCAACTGTTTTCTAAGAAATGGTTGTCCAATCAAAAGGTAAATGACAGGAACAACCAGCCCCACACAGGTGCCCCAGGCAGGAGAAAGAGCAGGAGGGATCCATCCCTTACTGACAGAGGTGCAGCTCAAGTGATGCTCTCTCACTGTTTGGGTTGTTTTTGTTACTTTTACATTAAAAACACATCCTCTCAGGAGAAAGTCTCATTTAAATCTTCTACCTCTTTCGCTTTGTAAACTCAGCCCATTACATTGAAAGATTTTACCTTAATTTCTTCTCCAGGAAAGAAGTAATTGATCTTTTATTTGTGGCACTTTAAATTGGCATGTTGACTACAAAAATCCACTGCTCATCACATCAAAAGTTGATCCAATAGTGCCAATTACTCCAGTAATGGAGATCTTTAGAGGGATGGGTGGAAAGGAGCAGGATCAAAATGGATGGGTCTTCTCAGAGGAAGAAGCAGAATCTGGGAAGACAGCACAGCTTTAAATTAGGATATCTGCTGTGCATGGCAAGACAAAACACAGCCCATTCCTCATCCTGGCTCTGGATGTGGTTCAACCCACTCATCCCCAGCTCTGGAGGTGTGGTGGAGTCTGATCCTCACTCCCCTGGCAAATGACAGAGCTGAGCTGATCTCAGCCTGGAATCCCTGAGGGTTGACAGCAAGGACTCCTACCAGATGTAACTTGTGTTTGCAACAAGCACAGCATCCACTGGCAGGGAATGATTTGCTCTTCATCCTTCCCACTCTCCAGGTATTTCTCTAGGAAAATCCACTCTCTAGTGTGGACAAAGCAGTAGATATGTGTCGGAGAATGACTTAAAGAAAAAGGCCATGAGACATACAATTGAGAGAAAAGTATAAGGGAAAAGTAAAGCAGTTCTCAGCCTTCTGATTTCTATAAACAATTAGACTCTCTTTATAAACAATGAAGTTCTCAGACAGTCTTCCCATAACAAGCAGAACACTATCTCTGGGAAAGACTGGCACCCTGGGAACAGATGTAGAAGTTTTGGGAACACTGGTTCTGTTTTTAATAAACAATTGTAGGTATTCTAAAACAAAAGGAGTGGTTAGAGTTTTCTCTGTTAGCCTATCATGAATCTGGTTTACAGAATATGCATGAAGTTTGTTAACACTGTTATTTAAGGTGATTGATTGATCAATAAATCGGAGTTCGATGCATTACCAGGATGGTCGTTTCTCCCTTCACTTCAATAGATATGGAAGGCTCTGTGTGCCCCAAAAAGCCACCAGCCTGTTCACCCCACAGCTCTGCCACTCACAGCCACCAGCTCTGCACAGAGCAGGCAGCAAACTGGTGACTACTGGCACTGCCTGTGGTCTGAACTGGGAACTGTGGATCACCATCAAGCTGCAAGTGTTTTCTAGTGGGAAGTATTTTACCCAGTTCCATACAGATTCTGGTTCTGGGTCAGCCCCACAGCAGCTTTGGGGAGTGTTTAGGTCAACAGGATCTCCCCAGGCTGCAGCTGGAGCTTGGGGCCTCCTTCCAAACTACAGCACAGTAAAAAAGATATTCGAAGGTCACAATGAAAAATCCTCTGCTGAGCCTCCTTTCGTGTCTCTCAACTCCTAATTCTGATTGTAAAATGTTATTTAGGAAGATCAGACTGATCAAAATCAGGACACCTTTGTGGATTTTTGTAAAAATGTGTTTTGAAGCTTTAAGATGAGGGATTTTCACTGAAGTCATTATTCCTCTTACAAGTTTTTCAGCAAGTTGTTTTGACTTTCCACTCTTATCTGCTGCCAACTTTTACCTGCCTAGAGCCAATTGTTTTGCTGACAGCTGCCATGCCCATGTGCCATTTTCTGAGCATCACCTGCATGAAACCTCAGGGGCTCACTAAGGAAAACTCACTCCATCATATTCTTTGCAGAACCAGGAAAGATCTTGCTTGGAAGATCTCTTGCCCAATAGAAAAAGAGTTTTTTATTCAAACCTACTCTATGTGGCATCACTGATGTATTTTTGACTCAGAGAAATCTGTTTATTTTTTGTTCTTAAATCAGGAGTGAGCAACTCCATGAGCAGCACCACAGCAGAGGAAACACAAAGAGGCTGTTACTCAAACGCCATCTCTGAAGAGGTTGTGCTCTGCTTTTCAGATGAGATTAAGAGCTCAATTACAGTAGAGAAAAAGGCTTTCATTAAATCACACACAGAACATAGTAAGGACAAATTACAAAGCTCTTCAGAAGCAAATCTGTGTCAGACTGCTGGGTAAGGAGGCCCTTTAGGGGAGGCCTTCAGAGGTTTCTCCTGCCCTTCTGAAGAAATGAGTCCTGCACACCTTATCTCACCATGTTTTTGAGGAAAGCTCACAACCAGATTCCTATGGGGCATCCAGTGTGCAAATCCCATGGACAGAAATATCCACTGGCCTCTGGATTTGCAGATGTGAACCTGGAGGTGAGGGACTGGATGCTTTTCCCTCCCCAGAAACCCAAGGCACTGCATGGCAGAGCTCAAAGTGGCCAGCAAAGGGTTACCCAGAATCCTGCACCTGAGAAAGGGGAAGCCCAGGTTCAGTCACAGAGTCGTCACCACTTGATTTTGTTCCCTTGTTATTTTGCTCTCCTGGAATGTATTATGGTTAATTAAAGGCAGTTAGCTAATTGGATGGTAAGCAGGTGCTGGTTTAAAAAAACCAAACCACTTTTCCCCTTTGAAATGCCAGACAGGAGATTAATTGAAATTCACTTTGAAAAGATATCCCCAAACCTCCTAATCTGTTGATGGAAACAGTCAAGGAAAAGTCAAGGAGAAAAGAACAAACAATGTTTTTCAGGAGGTTTCACAACTCAGGCAACTGCAACCGCCATCAAGCATTAGGATTGAGGATTGTCATTGCCACACCAGGAAACCTTTCAAAGTCTCAAAATCTTTCACTGAACAGCAGTGCCAGAATGCCCCAAAGATGAATAACAATCCCATGAAGGCATAATATTTCCACCAAGACCAGGATGAGATGAGTAGGAGAGGATGACTGGGGCTCTTCAAAAGCCAGACCTCAGAGCTGAGACAGGATTTAATCCTGATATCCCTCTGGTTATCCAGAAAAGGATCAAGACATGTGAGGGAGCTCAGAAAGCCAGAGTGCTCAAAAAAGCAGCATGTACACAGAAGAAAGAAGAGAAAATACAGTTGGATACTTCCTAATGCTCTTCTTTGAACTGACCTGGTGCAGTGAGTCACAGAAAACTTGCTCTAAACATGGGTGGCAGAACTGAAAATGCTCACTGGTAAGTGTGGAGAAATGGCTACATGACAGACGTCACGTAGACATTCGCTTGTTAGCCGACCAGGAGCTGGGAAAGTACTGAACACAGCTAGTTTGAGTTTTGCACCTGCAAGATGGTGCCCCAGGTCCTTGGGCCTAGCTGGGTATGATAACAAGTGGACAGAGAGATGTGGAAAATAGAGAATGTAGGCCCAAACGAATGAGGAAGAGTTGATGGTATAGTTTAACCAATAGATTGCTTGGCTTACAGAATATTCATAAGCTTATTATTTGGTGTATAAGTGTCTGATGCTCTCTTCAATAAACGGAACTTGCTTATCACTCATATTGAGGGTCCGAGTCTCCCCTCACCGACAATCGGCTCATCCCCGACAAAGGCCTCATTCTGCAACAAATGGTGCCCGAACAGCAACCCTATGGACCCTACAGACTCTAGAGACCCTACAGACCCTACGGACTTTACAGAAGATTTGGGACTGTGAGCCATGGTCGGTGCAGTATTTGGGTGTCAGTCCCAACGCAGCCCGGGAGGCACAAAAAGTGGGCCCTGCCTTAGGTGACCCTACAGAGGAGTAAAAAGGCGAAAGGGCGCGCTTCAGTGCCCTGGCGACCTCACAGGAGAGTCCAGCTGACTGAATGCCTGGCGACCTCACAGGAGAGCCCAGCTGATTGAATGCCGTCAACGTTTTGCAAAGGGCTGCAGCAGCGCTGACTATCAGGTTAGAAGGTAATGGAAAGGCAAGCGGCTAATCACCTTTTTAGATGCTTTTTAGAGAAACGAGGATTACAGGGTATAGATTTGCTTTTTAGAAAAGTGGGGACTTTAGGCTGTCGACTTGGGAAGAGAATTCCAGAGATTGCTGCATATAGACTTGAAAAAACGTGCGTTGTGGTGCTGGCGCTGCAAGTATACGCACAGTGGGCCAGCGACCCAGCTGCGATGGCGGCAGCAACTGCGGCTCGGGGCGCCTGCAGGGCTGTGCCACTCCGAACTCGGCATGGGTGCTGCGCCATGGGGAGCAGCCGCGGCGGGCGGCTCGCCTGAGATGCTGCGCTGCAGCGGCGGTAGCGGCTGCTGCCGCGGGGGGAGCGGAGCCACCGCGGGGGGAGCGACCTGCGCCACCTGAGGTGCAGTGCTGGGTGCGGCGCATGCAGTGAGTCAGCCTGCTGGCGAGTCTCGCGAAACAAGAAGCCCAGCGCGGGGGGTTCGCCCGCTCCGACACAAGCGGCGCAAGACCAGAGCGCTTTTCCAGCGCGAGCGCTTCTCCCTCCGCCCCGCAGCCGGTGGGGGCTTTAGTTTCGACTTGGCAACTTAAACAAACTGTACCTTAACAAACTCCAAGTATAGCTGCGCGGCTCAGCCGGCGCTGCCATGGACAGTGTCTCCGGCGCGCAAAACTCGGTGCGGCCAGCCGGCGCTCGGCGAGCAACAATAAGAACAGCCATGGAGCCCGAGCGAGGCGGGTGGTGCCGTGCCTGCGGTGCGGTGCGGTGCGCACCGGCCAGGCTGGGTGCGCGGAACTCAGCGGCAGGCGGGCAGCCCATGGGGGGCCCGCCGTGCCCTGCTGGCAGCCTGAAGCGACGGCGGCGACGGCGCAAAGAGGGCGCAGTGCTGGGGGGGGGCCCCCGCCGTGGGGCCACGACTTGCGCCGCCGAAATGCTGCGCTGCGTCCAGCAGCAGCTCCGTTAACCCACTGCACCACAGAAACACGAGCAGCAGCAGCCCGATCCCAGGGCCTTCCAAGCGTGACTACTTTCCCACCTCCACCCCGCGGCCGGCAGAAGCTTCAGTTTTAGACCTAATAGCCGTAATAAATGTGACTCTTGTCAACAAAAGAAAAGATCCCTACTGCAATTAAGAAACCAGTGATAATAAATAAGCTACACCGAAGAGCATTACTTTCAAGACGCTCCTCACCTAAGTTAAAAAGATTTTTTGTTCTTCCTGGCAGAGACTGTGAAAGAGAAATCAGCGTGGTGAATGCTTTGAGCCAGATTTCAGCCAATTTAGCTTAGCATCCATTATGCTGTCTTAAAATCACCTGTATTAACATTAATAGACTTTAAACATCAGAAGCCCAGATAACTCAGTTCGTGGAACATCAAACTCTGAGATTGTATTTTGAAAAATTTAAAAATGTTAAAGATGTGTTAAAGCGATTGTATAAGTAAGATGTAATAAGTGTGCTTTTTGAATTCTTTGAGCTTTGATTGGATGTGGTACATGTAAAAGCAAGCACTGAATTCAAAAGAATTTTTCCACAGGTATACCTTGAACAAACTCCTTATGTTTAGGTGCATTCAAGTGTAAAAATGCTGTAGCAAACACATGAAGAAAGTTGTTTTAGCTTAGTATTTTAGAGTCAGGCCTGTAAGTAAGTTATAGTAAATGCTATATTATATTTCTATAGTAAGTTCTATCCATTGCTAAGTAGTTTAATTGTCTATTAAGTGTCATTAAATGTTTAATACTGTTAACGTTAAATTTTTTTCAGTTTCATTTCTGTTAAGTTAAAGTGTTATTAAGTTTAAATGAAGTTAGATTCTGTTACATTTAAATTATATTAGGTTTAAGTTATGTAGAATATAAAGTCAGTTAAGTTCTGTTAAAGTTAAGTTCTGCTAAATTTAAGTGATTTTATATGTAAGTTCTGTTGATTTGAAAATCTGTTAAGTTTTTCTGTTAAGGTTAAGGTCTGTTAAATTTAAGTTCTGCTAAGTTAAAGTTTGCTGAGATTAATTTTTAAGTTTAAGTAAAGATAAGTTTAAGTGATGCTAAGTTCTGTTAAGTTTAAATATTTTAAGTTTAAGTATTTTAAGTCTAAGTCCTATTAAGTTTAAGTGATGTTAGATAGATTTATGCTTTTATGATAGGCGTTTATTTTATGACTTGTGTGCAAGGTGTTGTCGTGAACATCAGAGAAAGTTTAGTTAAAAGAGACAATCAGAAGCATTTGTGAGTAGAGCCATTCCTATTTGAAGTATATCTGCTGTTTGAAGATGGAAAGCAAACTTACCAGACAATCGACGCAGATGAAACCCGCGCACATGTTGCTCCTTTAGCTTATTTTTGTAGGTTGTATTAGCACACCTGAGTTTTATTTGAGCCTTGTAGCACATAAAATCCTTTTTGTATCTGTCATATAGCATATCCTATAAATAGTGATAGCCTTTTCGGTTTGTCTCCCTGGCTTAGATCCCTTGTAAGAGAGAAACCTTGCTAGCTGAGAAGACTGCTTGTAATGTAATAGTTGTTAGAATTGCCTATTCTTGTGTTGCAAAGAGTGTGACACAGTTAGCCCATCAAACCTTGCTTGTGCAACAAGAAAACAGGGGAATTGTGGAGAAATGGCTACATGACAGAGGTCACGTAGACATTCGCTTGTTAGCCGACCAGGAGCTGGGAAAGTACCGAACACAGCTAGTTTGAGTTTTTGCACCTGCAAGATAGCGTGTCCTTGGGCCTAGCTGGGTATGATAACAAGTAGACAGAGAGACGTGGGAAATAGGGAATGTAGGCCCAAAGGAATGAGGAAGAGTTGATGGTATAGTTTAACCAATAGATTGCTTGGCTTACAGAATATTCATAAGCTTATTATTTGGTGTATAAGTGTCTGATGCTCTCTTCAATAAACGGAACTTGCTTATCACTCATATTGAGTGTCCGAGTCTCCCCTCACCCATGACAAATGGCTCATCCCCAACAAAGTCCTCATTTGGCAACAAGCAGCCTGGGACATTGCCGGGTAAATAGGAGGGAATGGAGGAGGAGAAATGTAATCAATTGGGTCCCACTTAACACTAACCTCTTCTCTTCCCTCATTCTTTTCCTCCTGTTTTTGTAGTTTACAGATTTTTGTAACCTCACTGCCAGTGGTATCCCTCTGCCAACATGCAGCATATGTTAAGTGCTCAAGATTGGGACATTCTTGGGTTTTCAGGTGTTGATTTATTGGGAACCCATCCATGGATCTCTTGTCCCATACCACGGCCACTCCCCCTGCAGGTTTAACTTAGGCCAGACTTCCATACAATAGTGAATAATTTTTATTTTGTCTAAGCCTTTTGTGGCCTCCTGAGTGTCCCATTGATCTAGCATCTGTCCAAGAGGACTATCAGCGGGAATATTATCTTTTTTCTCATCTTCTCTTCCAAATCTTCTTCTTTTACTCAAACACTTTCCCATACTGACTCTAATTTGGTTCTTAACTGAAATCTTAAGGTGCCCTTACCCGAACAAAAACTACAGACGGGCAAAACAACACTTAATATTCTTTTACTGCTCAAGCACTCATTGTCTTTCACACTGGTAAGTATGGGGAATTTACTCACATACTTGGGAAAAGGAGGGGAACCTCACCCACACTCATGGGCTTGACCTTTCACTTCCCAGGGGTTAGGTCCCAATGGGCTCCCTCTGGCCCCTGCCTTGTACCCCTAGGCTGGGTCTAGGGTTAGGTCCCAATGGGGCTCCCTCTGGCCCCTCCCTTGCACCCCTAGGCTAGGGGTTATGTCCCAATGAGGGTCCCTCTGGCCCCTCCCTTGTACCCCTTCTAACCAGGAGGGGGCGTCCTGCCCCTTTTGGAGGCGCCTCAACCACCGATTCCACTCACTTCCCCCCATGCCCAGCTGGCTCCCTCAGGGGAGTCCAGAAATGCGGCCCTAGGGGCCCTCACTGACGTCAGGGGTCCGAGCTGCCAGCCCCCATCTCACTCACTCGCCACTCGCTCGCCTCCAACTCCCGCCACCGGTTCTTCCCAGGTCCTGGCGCTCCTCTGTGTCGCCAGTCCCAGGCTGTCTTCCCAGGTCCGGCGTAGCCAGCTGTTCCCTGGAGGCCCAATAGGGTGGGCGGCCGTCCCGTCCTCGGTCCTCTTCGGATGTGGCTATCCTGGAGGAGTCCCCAAGCTGTGATAAATAGGGCCAGGAGAGCAGCTCCTTTAAAAACGCCTTTATTAAAGACAGCTCTGGCTGGGGAACCCGAGGGGACGCTCACACCGCCACTGCTCCCACTGGACGACACTGAGGAGGAGGAGGAGCACAGCTTTGTCCCTCGGCAGAGCTGGGGCTTCTGTCCTCATGAAGGTCCTTAGGAAGGCAAATATTGGCTCGCAGCCGAGGGGTATCTTCCAAGCTGGGTACTATCAAAATTATGGTGACAGGACAGAATCTGGCTCTGGCCAAGAGTGGGTGACTTAGTGTGGTTCTGATGGGCTAAAGTCAAAGTCTGTGTGCTAGTTCGTTGTTTTGAGAGGGTTCATAGAGTTCCCACAGCCTCTCATTTGAATTCAGTCCAGGTGCAAGTCCTCCTGGGAGCAGGGGAGTAGGGGAAGTGGTTCCCGAGGGGAATGGATACAAATCCCGGGTGAGACAGAAAGGGGAACAAATACAGAGTATGACAGGGAAAGATACAAATACAAGGTAAAATAGCAACATCGAACAGCAGCAACTAAAGGCAAGTCTTAGAATACTAACATTCAAAGTTTAACAAAAGACTAACAAGGGGTACAAATACAGAGTATGACGAGGAGAGATACAAATACAGGGTGAAATAGTAACAGTTAGCAACGGCAACTGAAGGCAAGTCCTAGAACTCTAACATTCAATGTTTAACAACAGACCAACACTTCAAATTAAGACCTTATCAACTTCATTAACATTAACTACCAATAACTACTCTGAAAAAGAGCTCTCATCCCCACGATTTCATTCCTCACAACTGCCACCTCCTCTGCCCATGCGTATCCCTGAGCTGCCTTTATCTCTTTTTTGATCCTCCTCTGTCCCATCCCAACCCATTCCCGAGTTCTTTTAGAGACCCCAGGAGCAGCCCAGCACCCTCCAAGCCCCTCCTGAGTCCAACATGTCCTTTCCTCTGCCCCCGAGCCCCCTGGTCCTGGCCTCTAAACAACACAGACATTGACCCACCTCTGCAGGAGTATCTGATGGCCCCTTCTTCTCTTGCAATAAAGAGATGGAGCTGTCACCCCAGTGTCCGGGTGGCAGCGGCAACAAAGCCCAGCCAGCAGCAGCGCTGGCTGAGCTCCATGGCCAGGAGCAGCCGTGGATGCCCACGGTGTGGGCAGGCAGGAGCCAGGCAGGGGCTGCTGTGACCAGCGGCGGGGTCCCGAGGGCTGGGGGAGCGCAGGGGGCAGGCAGCAGCATGGGGCTCCTGAGAAAAAGCAACCCCATTTGCTTAGTTTTTCAGGTTTCGAAATTAGAAATTTGTAGAAATATTTCAAAATATTTTTTCTGTAGAGAGACATCCCCAAATATTCCTTCTCAATTCCTATATTCGTTAAAAATTTTCTAAGAAGTTTTAGAATCCAGGAAAAGTGACCTCATTTTGTCTTCACTTTTCATCTTTAGAAACATTTAGAAATATCTTTTGTAGAGAGAAATCCCCAAATGTCTCATTCCTGTTTCCACAACACATCTGTATTTTTGAAACTGGTTTTGAGTTCTGGAAAATATTTTCCCATTATACAATAAAAACTAAAATTGCACTTCAGTGGTAATCTTTATTCTAGGAAGAAGTAAGACCCTTTCAGCCAGCCAGCTTGCTTCAGAGGCTCTTTTCCCGCAGGAGCTTTGTACCTAGTCACAACCAACATACATAAAACCTTTTCCCAGGTATTTCCTGGGAGTTTTGACAAGCTCCTGTCTTAGTTGTCTCATACAAACTTTGAGCACAGTGGGCATCTCTTCAAGTTACCATCTTTGTTTGCTTCTGGTGGAACTCCCTCAGTTCTAGAGCAGAGCCTTCTCTCAGCTTCCTGCTGCCCCCGGGCTCTCCTCCCAGCCTGCTGGGCTTGGTTGGGTGGCACAGCCTGTGACATTGCTCCCACATGTGACTGAGGACACTGCTTAAGCAGAACCTATCCATCCTCTGCAAAAACATTTATCACTGAAAGACACCAGGTTTCTGAAATAATTTGGGGAGAATCTTGGTCATGAAGCTTCTCCACCAAAGGTGGGCCTTTCCAGGTGATATCAGCACACCTTTCAGGGTGGGCAGGTGCCTTACTGCGCAGAGAACTGTCTCCCAACTCACTGGGCCTGAGGGGCATTTACTCTTCCACAATGCCAAGGTTTCGGCTGCAGCAGGAGGAGGAGCTGTGCTGAGTGAGAAGCTGAATCAGAAGCTTCAGAGTGCTCAGAAAGTCCTCACAAATAGGTCCCTGTCCCTGGGGATGTGGATCATTCCTCTTGGGTTCAGCTGCAAACAGGGCATTTTGAGTAACATTTGCAGCCGGTACTGGCTCCCTCAGGCCTTACACAGCCCACGGCAGCAAAGGAAGACTTGGAAAAAAGCATTAATTCCATAGAAGTGGTGTTGGGAAAGCAGGAGATAGCAAAGCACTGCTGAAAGCACGCAGTGTATATGATATAAAATTACTGTTTATTGATACACTGCAACATATTGCTCTAATGGTGGGAGGGAAAAGAAATAATGATCAGTTATCTCATTAAAAATGTTTATTTTCTCTTCCAGTATTGTCAGCGGGTTGAGTTATTTATTAAGCATGATAGTTGGGCTTTAATATATCAGCTGTAGATTCCAGTCACAGAAGTCTAGTTTAATAATTGGGTTTCTTTCTCCCACATTTTGACTAATAGCATACTTATAGCAATTATTAAAATTCATCATAGCAGAAAAATAAACCATTTGGAACCTCACCAAAAATGGCAGCACAACAGAGATCTGCTTAGCATTTAGTAGAGAATTCAGAACAGTTTCTTGGAAAACAAGGAACAGCTTCTCTGATAATTCAACAGCCACCATGTGAACGTGGACCCTCAGTGAAAGCCAAGAGTGCTTCAGGTGAGCCAAGGCAGTGTTGAATAGGCTGCTGTCATTAAAAAAGCGCATTCAAACTTCACGGGAAATTCCCTCTGAAAATGCAAATTCATATGTGGTTCTTCAGCTATAGGTAGTTCAGCCAAGCCATGGCAGTTTACCAGCACTGGCAGAAAGTTGTTTCAACACTGCATCATCAAACTGTTCTGGAGACTTCACAGTCTGCCTTGGAATGGCTGTAGGTGCCAAGTGGACACAGCTTCTACTGTGAGGAGCTTAAAATCCTCTTTACTGCTCTTCCAGACTCTTTAAAGACAAGGTTTAACTTCCAGCATGAGCACAGCTCTGCAGAAGCTCATTGACCCCAAAACCTATAGGCATCAAGGCACCCAGCAGAAATCCTGCACATTCCCACCATGCCAGAGAGAAATGGGGCTTATTCAAGGACTGACAAATAGGCAAGACTTTGAGGGGTGAGAGTGGAATGAAAATAGAAAACTTGAGAAAAGCCTGGTGTTTATAGTTTTAGGAGAAAGGGCAGCAGGACTGTAAGCTGCGTGCTCACCATCTCCTCCTCCAGGTGCACACAGGGATGGAGCAGCCCCAGTGAGGGGTTTCAGGCATTGAAACCACTGTAGACTTGGAATCAATTCACAAGTGAAAATAAAGACAGAAGAATCACAGAATCCCAGACTGGTTTGGGCTGGAGGGACCTCCAAGCCCGCCCAGTGCCACCCCTGCCATGGCAGGGACACCTCCCACTGTCCCAGGCTGCTCCAAGCCCCAGTGTCCAACCTGGCCTTGGGCACTGCCAGGGATCCAGGGGCAGCCACAGCTGCTCTGGGCACCCTGTGCCAGGGCCTGCCCACCCTCACAGGGAGGAATTTCTTCTTAACATCCGACCAAGTACCTGGTTACACAGACACCAGGAACTCTGCAGCAGGCTGCAGTGAATGTCTGCTGAAATATGACACGCAGAATCCACCACAGGTTCCTCCTGCACGCATTGCCTGCACTCCTCTCAGGACACAGCTCTCAAAACCAGTCCCAGAGGGCTCCTGCTGCCCAGGAGGAGATGGGAAAGGGCTGTGCCCTGGCTACAGCCTTGGCAAGAGCTCAGCAAGAGCCATCGGTGTCACTGCAGCCCGAGAGACAGAACAGGAAGAGAATTTCTATTTGCACTTTGAAGCTGAGAAGGGACCAGTTGGTGTCTGAACAGCATTCCTTCACACCTCCCCATATTATCTAAAAGTAGGAGACTTAGCAATTAAGCAACCCTCAGATGAATAATTGAGGAAAACTAAAGACTGGAAAGATACCAAAGGCATCCCTCACAGGACTGCAGAGTGATGCATTGCTTTGGAACTGCAGATAAACCAGGCCACAACCAACCTCATCCTCTGGCCAGGAGGAAAAGACTGGAAGGAAGAAAACACCAGCTTACTACAAGTTTTGCCCTGAAACTCCATTGGCACAGGAGCCCCAGGCTTTCCTGCATGATGCTTCGTGACTCCACGATGCTGTTACAGCCCCGCTCAGCTGCTGCACAGCCCATGCCTCGTTCACTTGAGCAGCCTGAGCCGGGGAACACCAGAGAGTATTATCAGAGCACAGGGAATGCTGCTCTAATTGTTGGTTTGCAATGTTATGTGGATAAATGATCATCCGGGGAAAGAAACATAGTGTATGTATAGTTAATCTACTTAGAATTTGTTGTAAATTACTCATCTTGAATATTAAAACTATTCCCTATTCTCACATTAAAATAACTCCTCCGTATTTTCATCTGATCTTACCAGAAATGATGAAGCTGGACTTTGCTGTCCACCTCTCCCATTCTTACCTCTTGCACTGCCAGGAAAGTGCTAAATAGAGGAATTGCCAGCTCCCTGCAGCAGAGAGCTGATCTTCTGGGCCCTGTGACACACAGATGAGGGAGTGAAAGCACAGAGGACTTTGGAGGCTAAAATCCTGTGTCTCTGTGGTGCTCACAGCAGCTGGTCCCAGGCAAGAGGTGAGCAGTTGCACAGGTGACCCAAGGGCTGTGGGGAGTTTGAAATCCCACATATTTTGTTCATGTGTCAAATCTGGGCTCTGTTTCTTGTGCTCACCCCATAAACTCCATAGGTGAACTCACTAAAAATGGCATCACAGAGATCCCTTCTGATCAGCAAAGTGTAGATATCAGGTCAAGGACTGGACTCACTTGCCTTGGAGATCCTTTCCAGCTTGCTCATACTGCATTTTTGTCATAGCTTCTGAATCAATCTCTTCAGAACATCAGCTGAACAAGTATTGCTCTCCAGGCAGCTTCTCACACAGTAGAGGGATGGGCAATAGAAACCACACAATGTTTTTTACAAAGGTGTATCTGTTCTTTTCTAGGACAATTTTGGAATCAAGTGCTGTAGCACAAACATGTTTCTTCAGGTTTACAATAGCCTCTCACCTTTACTGGTTCTGCAAAGCAAATTGGGTGCTGAATACCACTCACCCATGAATTAGTGGCCAATTGGCCAAAACTGCTCTTTCTTGTCTCCAGCCCAGCTTTAGCCATGACTCTGCACACTCAGAAATCACAGGGCAATGGAAGATTTGTCCTCTTAACAAGCAGCAATGCAAGATGACTGCAGATGAAATTTTACATTCTAATTAATACTTGGTCCCCAGTGATGCTCATAAGTGTCCTGGCTGTTCAGAGGTGTCCCAGCTCCCTCAAACACAACTGCACCAGCCAGGACATCTCATTTCATGGCCCGTGGCAGCAGAAACGCACTGCTACAAGGCTCTGAGGCCAGTGGGCCGCACTACAGAGCAGATAATCTCCAGCAGGGGTTGGAGGAAGAGTTCTGCTTTGAGCTCACCTGAAGATGATCAATAGATGCACCCACCAAATTTGTTTTGTTGTTGCCCATCAGAACTAAGGAGAAGAATTTCTCAGGAGCTCCTGCCAACCATTGCCGTGAGGTATTTGAACTCATGAAAGGATGCTCCTTTCCCAGGTCTGCTGTGTGAGGAGCCACCTCCACAGTGCTGTCAGACACCCTGGGGCCACCAGCCCCTCGCTGGAAGGGTTCCAGCCAGGTACTGCCAGCTGTGCGTGTGCTGGGGATGTCACCTCCTACACACACACCTCGTAAACGCCCTATAAACCCCCAGCACTGGAGTGGTGCGTGTGCATTACTATCAAGTTATGTCACTGCTTCCATAATAAAATTATTTCAGTGGGTTGTAAGTCAGCTCTAAAACTCTCTTTGGGCTAAAACTTGGCATGTCCACATATGCAAAGACACTCACACAGCCTGATTTCTGGGAAGGGGAGAGAAGTGCATTACTCCTGAATTCTGCACAGGGGCAGAGCGTATTCTCACGGGGAGAAGCTGCAGAGCACCCGCCAGGCCAGTGGGGGAAGGCAGAGTCTGCTGGAAATGGGACGGCCACAAACCCACCCATCACTGCCATTCCAGCCTCCTTTCCATCCCCCAGCTCCGGGAAAGGGGGATGGCATCTTGTCTGCTCTTGGGGACAGGTAGCGGAGGGTTACATGTTTTCCCAGCTCTGTCTGAAACTCAGAGGGTACAGGGACACTTCAGAGTCCCCCTGCATAGGCTGCTTCAAAGGAGGAGTCCTTGGAAGCTCATCGGCACTAAACCCATCCTTTAAACAAGCTTTGCTTTGCAAGAGTTTGGATGCTCCTTGACTGTTACTGCAAACTGCAGAGGGAAAACATGTTTGCAGTGCCAGGACTGTCCTGGGATGTTGTGTTGTTTCTGTAGAAGTTGGACTTTTCTGTTCCCCCTATCATGTAGTGGTTCTGCGCTAGTTATCTTCTCCTTCCCTTGTGCTGCCATTTATCCCAACTCCTTCCCAGTTGCCTTGGAGACTAATGTATCCTTTCTCAAATCCCTCTGCAGTGCCCTGTCCATCACTCAGTGCTCGCATCCTTCTCTCTAGAAACTTCCAGTGAGAGCGTTGAGTGATTGGTTCAGGGACCAGGGCCCCACCCTCAAGTTATCCCCATTGGGGTTCTCCCTAAGTCAATCTTTTGTATTCCACTCCCCTCTGAAACTCTATTCGCCCTAGGGTCGACTCCTCCCCTGTCTCCCTCCCTCCGTAGAAGCTGTTGCAAGTGTCTCCCCCCTTCCCTGTCCGGCTGTCGGTTCCCCTGGGACCCAGTGAGCCTGGATTCCCCACAGCTGGAGAGCGCTCTCTTCTTTCTGCTGGCTGCAGCCATAAGCCATGCCACATCCCACCGCAAGGTGTGGCTGCTGTCACAGCACAGGGCGTTTGCCTTAGGCCCTGTCCCAAGCCATGGAGATCGGGACAGTGCTGCCCTGCTGCGAGCGGTGCTGGATAGCTGGCCAGGCCGTCCGAGAAGGACAATCCTTGCCCAGCTTGACCGCTTCACTGGGACATGGCTGCTGTTAAAGAGTGTAAATCCCACTGCTCACAGAGGTCCCTCCTGCAGGGCCCTGCGAGCTTGGCACTATCACAGGAAGAAGAAATCTGCTGCAGGAAGCTGCATCCAACAGTGCCTGCACAGTTAGTGGGAAGAGGGGAGGGATTTTTAAGAAGCATAAAGAAAAGGGGAGCATAGAGTGCTGTCTCTTGAAATCTCCCCCAGCCTGAACAAGCTCTCTTTGGGGCTAGAGACTCCCAGAAGCAGAATGGGGCAGTGCCTGCTGTAAACACAGCATCCTTGTGATGTCTGCAGCTGCAGGTGTTCGTACACTTGACCTTTTGTGATAAACAGTAAGGACGTTTCCTTCATACTTACTTTGCAAATCTTCTAGGAAACACACCAAACTCCAAGCAGTCATTTGCTGTGATGTTTTTTCCCTGAATAACACAAGACTCCACCTTTATGTCAGTGTTCCTCTGGTTTGCTGGGTCAAAATCCACATCTGGCCTGAGGGAGATGAGTCATTTGCCCGGGTGCTTCCACTCCTGCTGCAGCCCTGAGATGGTCCACATATAGAAAGAAGAAATATAGGGAAAGAACTATAACAATGTATTATCATGTAATCAGGTGGTAAAAAAGGGGAGTGTAATTGAAAGTAAGGGTATTCTTCTTTAATTTGATGCAACTATATTTAGTGATATTAGTGGTTTGAGCATTGCTGTACATCTTCCTGTTATGTTTGCCCAATTATCCCATCATTAAAAAAACCCAAACAATATTAAAAGTAGTAACAATTTTGATTGAATAATTGAAATGAAAAATATAAAATTGGATACAATATAATTCGATTAAAATAAGGGATAATTTGGTTCCAATAATAGTGCATAAGCAAGAGATACCGCGGGGTATGGATTGCAGGTTTCAATGACCCTTGCCACTTCATGTACAAGCTTGCCAAGTGAAAGTCACCCCTTATATGCCATGTGTCAATGCCATCTCCTCCTATTTTCGGTTCGTCACTTTTCTGTCTCCGCCTTTATTACCACCCTTATCACGCATGCGCCGCGACTCGGTTTGGTGGTCGCTCAAGTCTTTGGGGGTCGTCACTGATGAAGGCCCTGTAGTCTTCTTCGTTGTCCTTTAATTCCCCTTTGGGTTACACATGCGCACCAAGCCAGCACAATGTAAGCCAAGACTAACATATCACTGCATCTGCACATCAAAGCAATAAGTCCCTTATAATCAGCATTTTCTGGGACCCAACCAGGTTCTTGGTCATTTTTCGCAACTGTATCTTCAGCTTATTTCCTGTGGTCCTTGAGAACATCTGCTGGGAAAAGAGGGGGTGGAGCCCCTCCTTTCCCTCTCCTCTTTGGCATTACTATTTTTAACTTATTTTATTATTTCCAGATATTAGTTACCGTATCAATATTGATTACTGTTTCAATTTTTATCAGCAGAATCATACCTATTTACCACACTCCAAACTAGAAATTATCTGGTTCCACCATGTGGACTGAGGAGAATGTAACAGCTCCATCTTTTCAGAGAGGAGGCAGCACTAGGACCACAGTGATTGTTTCACACAGTAGACCTGAGCACACAGTTTGCTCCAGCTCGGAGCATGGGCTCATCCCAGCCTAAGAACTCCTGAAGGCTAAATTATTAGAAATAGCATTACCACAGGATCTATGATGGCTATCATGAGATAATCATCCCACATCTGGATTTTTAAGACACAGAGCGTTGTCTGGTGCTTTCCAGTCCCTGGTGACATGACCTAATAGCAACACGTGCCTGGAGCTGCGCTAGTGCAGCACTCTGTGCTGGGGGAAGGAGGCACTGCTGGGCTGGGAGAGCACACAACTGGCAGCCCATGGCTGTGATTTACACAAAGCTCTTTGTGTCTTGTAAATAGATTTCTTTTCCTTCAGTGGTCGGGAGCCAGGAGATGCATTGGTCAGCAGCAGAACAGAGAACATCTTGGTGCAGAGCCAGGAGCAGGGGAAGGACAAGCCTTCCAGCACAGGGTACTCACATGGCTTTTGAAATGAAGAGCTGCAGCAAATGTGGAAGGGTAAATAAGGCCAGGAAATCTTTTGCTCTATGAATGAACTCCCTGCTATTTATGATGCAGAGTTTCCAGGGATGTTGCTTTGGAGCTGGGCTCCTGCTGGGCAAATGATTCTTCCCAAACTGAGGTGGGTGCCATGTTATCACTCCCTGGCTCTACCTGTCACTATCTGGCTGCTCCTCAAAGCTCTGGCTTCAGCCCAATCTTCTGCCTTCTGAGCAGCAAGATTTAAATGGTCCTTATCATTCAAATGACTTGACTTCAAATTGAAATGACTTGATTATTTTAACAACTGATTAAATCAGCTCCCTCTGATCTAATGGTGTTGGTGTCTGGGAACAGTGCAGCCAGGACTGAGATGCTCAGTACAGGCTGCAAAACCTGCTGGAAATGCATGACAGTATTTAGGTTGTTTATGACACTCCCCTCCCATTCCCTCATGCTGTTCCTGCACCTGTACTAGGTGGGCGAGGCTGTGCATGCCTTTTGAGCAGAGATGAACTTTTGGGGTCAGCTGCCTAATGGCCAGGAGGTGCCAAACTGTTTGGGTCACTGGTGTCCTCTGCCTGCCCTGCAATTCATAGCCACCATTTCTCTCACCTCTTATTTCTTCTCCCTGGTACCTCTGCCACTACTTCAGCTTCTCAAACCTTTTTTTCTGTTTCTCCTCCCCTCTGGAAGTTGCCAGATCTTCTCTTCTCTTCCCAAGGAAGTGATGTGGGCTCATTTTCTTTCTCCAGTCTTCACACCTGGTTTGTTCCTTCCATGTGCTGGAAGATGCATTGGCACATGGATGTGGAGAAAACATCAGAGAGTGAACCAAGTCATGTACACCAAGAGAGATTAGATTATGTTATCACTGGGTTGTTTAGAATCATGGAATCAGAGAATCCTTAAAGTTGGGAAAGACCTTCACAATAATCAATTCCAACCATCAACCACACCATCACTATGTTCACCACTAAACCACATCCCAAGTCCTGCATCAACATGTCTTCTGAGCTCTTCCAGGGATAGTGATTCTACCAGTGCCCTGGGCAACCTGTTCCAATGCTTTACAACCTTTTCCAAGAAGAAATGTTCCCTAATTTCCAATCTAAACCTTTCCTGGTGCAAGTTGAGACCTTTTCCTCTTGTCCTGTCCCTGTTCCCATGGGAGCAGAGCCCCACCTGGCTCTACCCTCCTGTCAGGGACTTGTGGAGAGCCACGAGGCTCCCCCTGAGCCTCCTTTTCTCCAGGCTGAAACCTGGGGAAAGTCCAACCCACAGTGTGAGTTGATTCAGAGGAACCAACAAATCTGTTTTAGGTACTGGTAAATGATGCTGGCTGTTCTTAGTAGTAAAAACCAGAAAACAAACGAGATATGCCCAGGAGCTCAGTGTGGTGAGTTGTGCTAGGAAAGAGCCCACTCCAGACTCCAATGGCACAAGCATCAGCACCAGATTTTGCCTGGGATAACCTCTGTGAATTCCTCCCTCAACTTAGGCAGCTGAAATAATAACTGATCCACATGAACCAAATCTTCACAGTGGGTACATTTCTTCCCTACTGTTTCCAAACAAAAATCAAACATAAACAGTGGGAAATTTTTTTATCTCTACTAATGAGTGGCAGCATGAGAACTCAGCAATATGTTAAGAGAAAATCTCCCTGGTACTCTGAATTACACTTTTCCTGGAGTGAAGCAAGAACCCCTGTGATTGAAAAACTCCCTTTCCAGACTCAGAGATTGTTTTTATAAAGTATTAAAAAAAAAGTATAATGTTCCAAAACTCAGCCAGGAAAGCAGCGGTAATAATTCTTCCCTAATGCCTCTGAAATTAAGCTACACTTAGCCTGAATATTTTCAGTCTGGAGTGTATGTATACACAATATTGCTAACATATCCCTGCAGTAGATGTGTGCAGTGTGTGCTGCACTGCCCAGCTGCTGGCTCTGTCACCCCAGAAACTGCTGCTCCATCCCCACGGGCTGCAGGCCCCCATGGGCAGGCCTGGGGTGTGGGGCCTGCTCCCCTGCACGGCCTCCCCTTCACATCCCTGCCAGAGCCATGGGCAGCTGCCTGTGGCCCCCGAGTGCACTCAGGAACTGACCACTGCTGCTGGAGGCCTTGGTGCTGAGCCCCTGAATCATCTCTCACTTGGACATGCTGAAAACAAAGGAGGAACAGAGCCTCAGTGGCCCGAAGAGCTGCCCACAGAACCAGCAGGACCTGGACAAGTGGGATTGCAGAAGCGGCGTGGGGGGAACATCCAGGCAGGCTGCCAGGGGCTGAGGCTGGGGCAATGGAAAATCTGCAGTGGGAAGGAAAAAACACAGCATCTGGTATTTTGAAACACAGCTAGAGTTTTCCTGTGCATTCTGACTATGAGTCACCAATGGTAGGCTGTGAAATTCCTAATACCTGTCTGGCCCTTGGGGCTGAGCTGTGGGATGAAGCTGTGGGAGGAGACCTGGGAGAGATCCTAGAGTGAGCCAGGGGCCCTCATGTCAGAGCAGAACCCGGAACAGCGGGAAGGGATCCATGGCAGCCTCGCTCTCCCTCTGCCCTTTCCCCACCATGGGCCAAAATACATCCTGAAGCACATCGTGAGAGAACTGCTCAAAGTGAATGGTGAAAGCATTTCCCTCAGCCTTGTCCTGGGGCTCAGCAGCTGAGGGCTCTGGCTGCACATCCGGACACGCCGTGCCCAGAACAGCGGGAAGGGATCCATGGCAGCCTCGCTGCCCTGCTGCTGCTTCCATGCCCTGCAGGGCAGTTTCCCAGCCTGGCCTGGCTGCAGCTTCTCCCCAGCCTCTGCAGGAAGGCATGGGGCATCAGCTGCCACACAGCTCAAACTCAGCAGGGATCCCCTGCATTTTCCCGGTCCCCAGTAACATCCTGAGATGTGGCTGCTTGGAGGAGGGAGGGCCATAGCCAGCCCCAAAGGCCTGGGGGGATCAGGATTTTCCTGATCATTACCCATGTCTTGGAAGAGTATTGCCTCCTGAAGAGGCCACCTCCTGGATATGCAATGATTCCATCTGATCCAGCTGTGCCTCTTCCTTTCTCAAGGGATGGACAGAGGGGCTCTATGGAAGGTGGCATTTCCTGCAGGAAGGGAGGCGATGCCAGGCACAGTCACAGGAGGTAATTGCTGTGCCTCTGGGCCTGAGCCCTGCTGAGGCTTGAGCTGCCCTCTCTGCTGCTTGGCACTGCGGGCACAGCCCGGACAAGACGGGCACAGCCCAGAGGAATTATCCCCAGCAGGCTCATGGCCCTCGGGTACTGAGCTGTCCTGCTGAGCTCCCTCCGTGGGAGACAAGTCCCGAAACCTGGGAGCGGCTGCACGGGGTGCCCATGGTGGGGAAAGGGCCGAGGGGGAGATCAAGGCTCCAGTGTGTCCTGAGAGGGGCTGGCTATGTACCCGGGGGCTGTGGGAGCTGTTTCATGGGCAGGTGGGCAAGCAGGAGGGAGGTACGGAGGTTGAGAGAGACATCAGTGGCACTGCAAATTTCCCCAAGCATTTAGTGAGGGTTTCCTGTGTGGGAGGGAGAGAGCCCCAGGGCCCTGGGCTGCTCCAGCTGCCCCTCCAGGCATGTTGCACAGGACCTGCAAAGAGCGTGAAGAGTGACCAGGAGGCACAGGCTCCCACAGCCTTACCCCACCCCCTTGCAGTGTCCAATTCCCCAGGGCAGAAGGGGATCCCAGCACACCATGGAAATGCTTCTGTAGGATCTGTGCTCCCTTCTCGACTGGCACATGACTTGGATTACTTGGAAATGCTGGTGAATGGTGCTTTGAAGACCTTGCCAGATGTTGGAGGCATGTTCTGAATGTACCTTTCCTGACAGAATAATCTGTGTCAGTGTGGCAAGAGCTCACTTATGAGCCAGTTCACTTAAGTTCCTCTGAAGGATGATCAGTTCTGGAAACCTTGCCCTGCTCCCTTCTGGAGCCCTGAGGGATCCCACAGGATCGATGTCAGTGGGAAGAAGGGGCATTTAGCTGTCCATCCTCCTCCCATGTGCAATGCCACTGTGTCCTTCTGTGTGCTCTGTGGAGCCACAGAGAAGAGCAGAGAGGGAAGGGGCTGGGCCCAGGGCTGTGCCCCGGGGCTGAGACTTTCTCAGCTCATTTGCTGGCCCCAGGGAGCCTGAGCTGCTTCTGCTGCCTCTGCCAAGTCCTGGCCTTGCCTGGGGCTGGGTTTGGAGGTGCTGGCAGCTCCAGGGAGTCCTTTCTGCCCCACAAGGGGCTCCTTCAATCCCAGTGTGGGGCCACTGCAGGCATGAGGTGCCCCTGGCCCTGCTCCTGAGTGGAAGGCAGAGCCAAGGGAGTGCCTTGGAGGGCACCAATCACCCAGGTGCCCTCACTGCCACTCGGGCCTGAAGGAGAATCTTCAGCAGTGCCATTGGAGCTGTTGTGTCCTGCCTTTCTTTGCAGCTGAGCCTGTAGGCAAAGGTGATCTGGCTTCCCAGCCCACATTCAGGATTGAGCCTCTGGGAGATGGTGAAGGTAGGTCAATACCTTTCCCCTGGGAGAGCTGCCAGATCGGAGCCCAAAGCTCAGCCAGGGGGGCATCTCTGCAGGCGCCAGGACAGAGCCATGCACGTGTGTGCCCTCGCCCTGCACGATCCACTCACAACTTCTGCTCAGCACTGGCAGCTGTTTGGAGGAGGGTGGGCCCTAGCCCAGCTGAAAAAGACCAGATGATTTGTTGATTTTATCCGATTTTGCATAAGCAAGACGTCCTGAACATGCCATTAAAGAAATGGAGAATAGTTCCGTCTTTTAAGGTGTACTTTTTGTTTCTCAAGTGATGGGCCAAAAGTCATGACAGAAGGAAGGGTTTTCCCCAACGAAGCAGAGGCCGATTGGCAGCCCCTGCTGCAGGAAGGAAGGCCAAGCCAAACACAGGTATGGGCACGGGCACAGGCTCAGAAGGTAATTGCTGTGCCAGGCTCATCAGGGCTCAGCCGTTGGCAGGGCTGTGTGGCTGCAGCTCTTCCCCCAGGGCCTGCCCTTGCACGGCCCGGCAGCAGCCAAAGCTGGAGGCGCCTCTGGAGTCCTTGAGGCCTCTGGAGCTCGTTCACAGCCCCAGGGAAAGGGGACTCGTGCACCAACGTCCTTCCTGCTGCAGCTGCTCTGGAGCTGGCCCTGAGTGCCCAGAGGCCCAAGGCACAGGAGCAGCCCCGAGCGGGAGCCCTGCCGTGAGCCCAGGGGCAGAGCCAGCCTTGGCTCCCAACTGGGCAGGGGCTGCGCTGGGTCCTGACTGGGCCTGACTCTGTGCCCTGGGGCTGGGGGAGCTGTCACGGGGCAGGGAGGGCCAGGGCTGGCAGGGGCTGCTCAGGGATGGGTTTGGCCCATGTCCCTCCAAGCAGTGACTGCCCAAGAAGCTGTGCTGCCCCCGGACTCTCCTCCCAGCCTCCTGGGCTTGGTTGGGTGGCACAGCCTGTGCCAAGGGGCAGCAAGGTGCCTGCAGGTCCCAGCTCTGGGGGAAACGGAGAATGTTCTGCCCACATCCACCGTGCTGCCACCTCAGCAGTGCCGCACAGCACGGGCTGACCCTCCCCATTGCTCCCACAGGTGCAGCTGAAACCACAGCACATGTTCCTGATGCCCAGAAGGGCCCTGGAGGGGGTTTCTGTCAGGGAACGGGCTGCTGGCTAGGGTTACTGGCAGGCCTGCTTGTCTTGGAGCTTATCTTCATCTTATGCTCTGTCCGAATTTGGACTTGCTGGAAGAGAAAAGGGTGAGTGTTTAGTTCACCTTTCCCTCAAACAGCTTCTTTTGAAAGTCTACTGTACATAGGAAACATTGCCAGTGAGGCTGCAGTGTAGGTGTGGCCAGTCCATGATGGTCCAAATAATTCTGCTGAGGGTTCTGCTGCTGCCCAGAGCTTTCCTTGGACTCCTAATTGCTGGGCCTTGTCCCGGGGGGCCCGCTGGGGCTGCAGCCAGTGCTGGCTCCCACTGAGGCTGCCTGGCCAAGAGCAGCCCCAGGGGCACAGGGCAGAGGCAAAACACGGTGGGGAGGAGAAAGAGCAGGGACGAGATTGCCCTTGAAAGGCAGAGGCGCTCTGGGGCCCGCTCCTGGCCAGGGAGCCTGGCCAGAGCCGTGCCCAGCTGGCCGGGGCCTTGAGGGACAGCTGTGCAGCTGGGCCAAGCTGTGCCAGCAGCTCCAGCCATGCTGGGGAACCTTGCCAGCTCTGGGCCCTGCTGTGCAAGAGGCTCCCTGTGTGCCACTGGCAGCTGGGGCCTCAGCCACCTCCTCTTTTCACAGGAGCGCCTCTGCAGCTTCACAAGACCGGCCAAATAACTCAGCCTGGGAGAACTGGACCTGTCATCTCTCATTCCTGTGCCAGTGTCCGTTGTCCCTGCCATGGCTGCAATACCAGTTTGTTGCTGGGGTCATGCTGTTGCCACCACCACCCAGAACAGGACCCTCTATCACCAGTTGGCCTGGCTCTGCTCTACAGCCAGGCCAGGAGGTACAGCCCTCCAGACAGGGAAGGGCCCGAGTACAGCAATGTCTTTGGGCTTCAGCTCATGTGTCCGTGAGCTACCACCAGCACAGGCGGAGCTGCTTGTCTGGGCACAGCCGTGAGTGGGCAGGCAGTGGCCAAGCATGGAGCTCCCGAGACACCAGATTTTGGCTTAGTTCTTCATTTTATTAATTAGAAACTTTTAGAAATAGGTAGGGTTTATTATTTTCCTAATAAAGAAATCGTCAAAAGTTTGCCCCCTTTTTCCATAGTCGGTAAGGATTTTTCAAAGTAATTTTAGAATTCAGAAGAACTTTGAACATTTTTACACTTCTAGAATCAACTGGACTTGTCATCTTGCATTTCCGTGCCAGTGTCCATTGTCCCTTCCCCACAGCTGCATTACCAGCTTATTGCTGGGGACATGCTGTTGCCTCCACCACCCAGAACAGGACCCTCTGTCCCCAAAGGTGCCGGCCCTGGTGTCCAGCCAGGCCAGGTGGTGCAGCCCTCCTGCCAGGGAAGGGCCTGAGTCCACCAACATCTTTGGCCTTCAGCTCAGGTGTCTGTGTGCTACCACCAGCGCTGGCAGAGCTGCTTGTCTGGGCACAGCCAGGGCTGGGCAGACAGCTGCTGGGCACGGGGCTCCTGAGAAAAAGCGACCCCATTTTGTCTTCATTTTACATAGCAGAAATTGTTCAGGATTTTTACATAGCAGAAATTGTTCAAAATATTCAGAAACAGTTTTTGTAGAAAAAAATCCCCATATATTTCTTCCCTTTTCCCACAGGAGTTCAGGATTTTTCAAAGTAGTTGTAGAATTCTGAAAAAGGTAGAACACTTAAATACTTGCAGAATAAAAAATAAAACTGAATTTAATTGGTGATCTTTACTCTAAGAAGAATTAAGTCATCACAAGGCACCCAGCATACTGGAGAGGCTCTTTTCCCACTGGACATTCTTACCGAGTGACAACAACCAACTAAAACCTTTTCCCTGATATTTTCTGGGATTTCTGAGAAGCTCACCTCTCAGACTTCAGAGGCAAACTTTGAGCACAGTGGGAATCTCCTGCTGGGCAGGAGGGTCTCTGTGTGCCAGCTGCAACTGGGACCTCAGCAACCTCCTGTCTCAACAGGCGTCCATCTGCAGCTTCACAGGAGCGGCCAAACACCTCAGTCTGGGACACCTGTACCAGACATTCCCCATCGCCATGCCCATGCTCAATGCCCCTGTCGCAGTTGCTTTACCAGCTTGTTGCTGTGCAGGTGCTGCCACCACCCAAACAAGGTCCTCTCCCCCTGAAGGCACCGGCCCTGATCTCTGGCCCCTACTGAAGGTGGGCAGAGCTTGGCCCAGCATTTCTGTTACAATAAAGAGATGGAGCTGTCACCCCAATGTCCGGGTGGCAGCAGCAGCAAAGCCCGCACTGGCTCAGCTCCGTGCCCAGGAGCAGCCATGGATGCCCACGGTGTGGGCAGGCAGGAGCCAGGCAGGGGCTGCTGTGACCAGTAGCGGGGTCCCGAGGGCTGGGGGAGCCCATGCTGAGCGTCCCTGGGCTGAGGGCACATTTCCTTCCCTGGCATCATCTGGGCCTGGACCTCCTCCAGTGGCAAGCCCAGGAAAAGAGGGAAGCCATCAAGAGCATCTCCATGGACACAGTCTGACCCACAATGTCAGCAGGAGACAAATAAGGTTTTGCTGAGCAATGGACCTGGGATACACAAAAACAATCAAGGCAGTCCATTTGTACAGATGCGGGCGCACTCTGGGGGTACAGCTGAGGCCATGAGGTCACAGCAGGCTCAGGGGTCATAGCAGGCTGAGGTCACAGTTGGCTCTGAGGTCACAGAGGTGCCAGACCCGGTGGCTGCACAGCACACAAGGAGCGAGCACTCAGTCCTTGAGCACAACTGTTGCGGCAGCAGCGGCGGTGGCGGCAGTGGTGCTGACATTGGGACAGCACTGTCAGGACAGCGGTGGCAGCAAGAGCTGCGAGACTGGCAGAGGGCAAGGCACCATGGCCCTTGCTCTGCGCTTCTTCCTCCTGCTCCTCCTGGCCGTGGCCCTGCCTGCCAGGGCTGCCCAGGCTGCTCCTCTGCAAGCGTGGCGAGCACGTGAGCCGGCAGCCTGGCTCCCCTTTCCCGGGACAGTGCTCCCTGCTCCCCGGGAAGCGCTGGGGATGGTTTTTCCCAGGCCTTTAGGGAAGGTTTCCTCTGGGGGAGGGAGAGAGCCCCCATGGCCCTGGGCAGCCCCAGTTTCCTCTCCAGGGATGTGTCAGAGGGCCTTAAAAGAGGGTGCAGAGTGACCAGGAGCCAGGCCAGAGCTCCCCAGGCCCCTGTGCAGTTTGACCTTGTCCATTCACACCTGACTCCCGTAGCCTTAGCCAAACCCCTTGCAGTGCCCTGTTCCCAAAGGCAGAAGGAGATCCCAGCACACAAAGGAAATGGTTCAGGTCTTTGCTCCATTCTAGATTTGGATCATGCCTTGGAAGATTTGGAAGTCCAGGTGAATGACACTTTGAATGTCTTGGCGAATGCCAGAGGCAAGTTCTGAATTTCCCTTTTTACTGGCAAAATAATCAGTGTCCATGTGGCAAGAGCTCACCCATCGGCCATTTTCGTTATAGTTAAATCAGGGCTGAAGAATTCTGTAAACCTTGCCCCGCTCCTTTCTGGAGCACTGAGTGATCCCACAGGATCGCTGTCAGTGGGAGAAAGGAGCATTTAGCTGTCCATCCTCCTCCCGTGTGCAATGCCATTGTATCCTTCAGTGTGCTCTGTGCAGCCACTGAGAAGAGTAGAATGGGCAGGGGCAAGGCCCAAGGCTGTGCCCCAGGGCTGAGCCTGGCCTGCAGCCTGAGGATGTCCTACAGTGCCACAGGTGATGTTCTGTCCTGCCTTTCTTTGCAGCTGAACCTGTTGGTGAAGGTGATCTGGCTTCCCAAACCACATCCACGACTGAGCCTCTGGGAGATGGTGAGGGTAGGTCAAGGCCTTTCCCCTGGGAGAGCTGCAAGCTCAGAGCCCAAAGCTCGGCCAGGAGGGCATCGCTGCAGGTGCCAGGACAGAGAGCCATGCACATGTGTGCCCTTGCCCTGCGCGATCCCCTCACTGCTCCTGTGGCTCAGTGGTGCCTGTGCAGCTGAGCAGAGATGGCAGAAGCTTCTGTGGCTGATGTGTTACAGATGTGTCTGCAGCGAGGACTTTTCCTGTCCCTGTGATCATTCCTACACAGAAGCCAGGCTCCCGTCGCAGGGGTGAGTAGTGTGTCCCTGCTGACCCCACAGGCTGAGCCCTGCTTTTGTGGCATCCATTCACGGGAAATGGAACCGTGTTGCTCTCAGGTCCTCCAAGGGGAAAGAACAAAGCTACAGGACAGAAGAAACCCCATGAGCCATCTGAACAAATGAGGGAAATGCTGAAGGAAATGCAGCAGGCAGGACAAGGTGGGTGCATTCCCTCAGCCTTCACCTGGGGCTACGTAGCCGAGGCTTTGGCGGCACATCTGGACACGCTGAGCCCGGCAGAGCAGGAAGGGATCCATGGCAGCCTCACTGCCCCGCTGCTGCTTCCACGCCCTGCAGGGCAGTTTCCCAGACTGGCCTGGCTGCAACTTCTCCCCAGCCTCTGCAGGAAAGCATTGGGCATCAGCTGACAGGCAGCCCAAACTGCACCACAGGCATGAGATGCCCTGCAATTTCCCATCTCCAGGCAAATCAGAAGGGGAACCTGTATGGAGAAGGGAGAGCCCTGCCCTACCCAAAAAGTTGAAAGGGATTTCCTGAATCTTCACCATGTCTTTGAGAGGCATTGCCTCCTGAAGATGCCACCTCTCCAATGGGGAACAGTCCAATATGATCCAGCTCTCTCTTTTCTCCAGAAGCAGATGGAGAGTCTGTGCAGAAGGAAGCATTTCCTGGAAGAACCAGTGGCTCATGGACAGCCTCTTCTGCAGAAAGGGAGGCGATGCCAGACACAGCCACAGGAGGTAATTGCTGTGCCTCTGGGCCTGAGCCCCGCTGAGGCTTGAGCTGCCCTCTCTGCTGCTTGGCACTGCGGGCACAGCCCGGACAAGACGGGCACAGCCCAGAGGAATTGTCCCGAGCAGGCTCATGGCACTCGGGTACTGAGCTGTCCTGCTGGGCTCCCTCCCTGGGAGACACGTCCTGAAACCTGGGAGCGGCTGCACGCGGTGCCCATGGTGGGGAAAGGGCCGAGGGGGAGATCAAGGCCCCAGTGTGTCCTGAGAGGGCCTGGCTATGTGCCCGTGTCCTGGGGGATTTGTCCCAGGGGAAAGATGTTTGGAGAGATAGAAGTAGGTAGAAAGGGAGGAAGGGCAGGAGGGGGACAGGGGGATAGCTGTGCCACTGCCTGCTGCAGTTTTCCCCAGGGATTTAGCAAGAGTTGCAGCTGTGGAAGCGAGAGTTCCCAGGGCCCTGGGTTGCTTCAGCCGTCCCACCATGGATGTTGCACAGGGCATGGAAAGAGGGTGCAGAGTGACCAGGAGCCTGCCCAGAGCTCCCGAGGCCCCTGTGCAGTTTGACCTTGCCCATTCACACCTGGCTCCCACGGCCGTACCCGACTCCCTTGCAGTGCCCAATTCCCAAAGCAGAAGGGGATCCCAGCACACAAAGGAAATGGTTCAGGTCTTTGCTCCATTCTAGATTTGGATCACGCCTTGGAAGATTTGGAAGTCCAGGTGAATGACACTTTGAATGTCTTGGCGAATGCCGGAGGCAAGTTCTGAATTTTCCTTTTTACTGGCAAAATAATCAGTGTCCATGTGGCAAGAGCTCACCCATCGGCCATTTTCGTTATAGTTAAATCAGGGCTGAAGAATTCTGTAAACCTTGCCCCGCTCCTTTCTGGAGCACTGAGTGATCCCACAGGATCACTGTCAGTGGGAGAAAGGAGCATTTAGCTGTCCATCCTCCTCCCGTGTGCAATGCCATTGTGTCCTTCCATGTGCTTTGTGCAGCCACTGAGAAGAGTAGAATGGGCAGGGGCAAGGCCCAAGGCTGTGCCCCAGGGCTGAGCCTGGCCTGCAGCCTGAGGATCACCTACAGTGCCACAGGTGATGTTCTGTCCTGCCTTTCTTTGCAGCTGAACCTGTTGGTGAAGGTGATCTGGCTTCCCAAACCACATCCACGACTGAGCCTCTGGGAGATGGTGAGGGTAGGTCAAGGCCTTTCCCCTGGGAGAGCTGCAAGCTCAGAGCCCAAAGCTCGGCCAGGAGGGCATCGCTGCAGATGCCAGGACAGAGCCATGCACATGTGTGCCCTTGCCCTGCGCGATCCCCTCACCACTCCTGTGGCTCAGTGGTGCCCGTGCAGCTGAGCAGAGATGGCAGAAGCTTCTGTGGCTGATGTGTTACAGATGTGTCTGCAGGGAGGACTTTTCCTGTCCCTGTGATCATTCCTACACAGAAGCCAGGCTCCCGTCGTAGGGGTGAGTAGTGTGTCCCTGCTGACCCCACAGGCTGAGCCCTGCTTTTGCGGCATCCATTCACGGGAAATGGAACCGTGTTGCTCTAAGGTCCTCCAAGGGGAAAGAACAAAGCTACAGGACAGAAGAAACCCCATGAGCCATCTGAACAAATGAGGGAAATGCTGAAGGAAATGCAGCAGGCAGGACAAGGTGGGTGCATTCCCTCAGCCTTCACCTGGGGCTAAGTAGCCGAGGGTTCTGGCTGGACATCTGGACACGCTGAGCCCGGTACAGCAGGAAGGGATCCATGGCAGCCTCACTGCCCCGCTGCTGCTTCCACGCCCTGCAGGGCAGTTTCCCAGCCTGGCCTGGCTGCAGCTTCTCCCCAGCCTCTGCAGGAAGGCATTGGGCATCAGCTGACAGGCAGACCAAACCGCACCACAGGCATGAGATGCCCTGCAATTTCCCATCTCCCGGAAAAACAGAAGGGGCACCTATATGGAGAAGGGAGAGCCCTGCCCTACCCAAAAAGTTGAAAGGGATTTCCTGAATCTTCACCATGTCTTTGAGAGGCATTGCCTCCTGAAGATGCCACCTCTCCAATGGGGAACAGTCCAATGTGATCCAGCTCTCTCTTTTCCCCAGAAGCAGATGGAGAGGCTGTGCAGAAGGAAGCATTTCCTGGAAGAACCAGTGGCTCATGGACAGCCTCTTCTGCAGAAAGGGAGGCGATGCCAGGCACAGCCACAGGAGGTAATTGCTGTGCCTCTGGGCCTGAGCCCCGCTGAGGCTTGAGCTGCCCTCTCTGCTGCTTGGCACTGCGGGCACAGCCCGGACAACACGGGCACAGCCCAGAGGAATTGTCCCGAGCAGGCTCATGGCACTTGGGTACTGAGCTGTCCTGCTGGGCTCCCTATGTGGGAGACATGTCCTGAAACCTGGGAGCGGCTGCACGGGGTGCCCATGGTGGGGAAAGGGCAGAGGGGGAGATCAAGGCTCCAGTGTGTCCTGAGAGGGCCTGGCTATGTGCCCGTGTCCTGGGGGATTTGTCCCAGGGGAAAGACGGTTGGAGAGATAGAGGTAGGTAGAAAGGGAGGGAGAAAGGGCAGGAGGGGGACAGGGGGATAGCTGTGCCACTGCCTGCTACAGTTTTCCCCAGGGATTTAGCAAGAGTTGCAGCTGTGGAAGCGAGAGTTCCCAGGGCCCTGGGTTGCTTCAGCCGTCCCACCATGGATGTTGCACAGGGCATGGAAAGAGGGTGCAGAGTGACCAGGAGCCAGGCCAGAGCTCCCCAGGCCCCTGTGCAGTTTGACCTTGCCCATTCACACCTGGCTCCCACGGCCGTACCCGACCTCCTTGCAGTGCCCAATTCCCAAAGCAGAAGGGGATCCCAACACACCCTGAAAAATGTTCTCATCTGTGCTCCGTTCTAGATGAGGTTGCTCGAAAGGCTTCCCCATTAGATTGGTTGAGAAAAGTGTTGAAGCCTTTGGAGCCTCCTTCAGGTATGTTCTCACTGTCCTACACAGTAATAATTGTTGACAACTTCACAGCAACCAGGTTACACAAACTACTGTGGCTGTTGTGTTACAGATGTGTCTGCAGGGAGGACTTTTCCTGCCCCTTTGCTGATTCCTACAGAGAAGCCTGGCTCCCATCGCAGGGGTGAGTAGTGTTGTCCCTGCTGACCCCACAGGCTGAGCCCTGCTTCTGTGGCATCCATTCCTAGGAAATGGAACTACTTTCCGTTAAGGTCCTCTGAGAGGGAAGAACAAAGCCCCTGGACACAAGAAACCACATGAGCCAAACAACATCTTGAAACGAATAGTGACAGAACTGCTGAAAGGGAATGGTGAGAGCATTTCCCTCAGCCTTGTCCTGGGGCTCAGCAGCTGAGGGCTCTGGCTGCACATCCGGACACGCCGTGCCCGGAACAGCGGGAAGGGATCCATGGCAGCCTCGCTGCCCTGCTGCTGCTTCCATGCTCTGCAGGGCTTTTCCCAGCCTGGCCTGGCTGCAGCTTCTCCCCAGCCTCTGCAGGAAGGCATTGGGCATCAGCTGCCGCGCAGCCCAATCTCACCAGGGATCCCCTGCATTTTCCCGGTCCCCAGTAACATCCTGAGATGTGGCTGCTTGGAGGAGGGAGGGCCATAGCCAGCCCCAAAGGCCTGGGGGGATCAGGATTTTCCTGATCATTACCCATGTCTTGGAAGAGTATTGCCTCCTGAAGAGGCCACCTCCTGGATATGCAATGATTCCATCTGATCCAGCTGTGCCTCTTCCTTTCTCAAGGGATGGACAGAGAGGCTCTATGGAAGGTGACATTTCCTGCAGGAAGGGAGGCGATGCCAGGCACAGTCACAGGAGGTAATTGCTGTGCCTCTGGGCCTGAGCCCTGCTGAGGCTTGAGCTGCCCTCTCTGCTGCTTGGCACTGCGGGCACAGCCCGGACAAGACGGGCACAGCCCAGAGGAATTGTCCCCAGCAGGCTCATGGCCCTCGGGTACTGAGCTGTCCTGCTGAGCTCCCTCCGTGGGAGACAAGTCCCGAAACCTGGGAGCGGCTGCACGGGGTGCCCATGGTGGGGAAAGGGCCGAGGGGGAGATCAAGGCTCCAGTGTGTCCTGAGAGGGGCTGGCTATGTACCCGGGGGCTGTGGGAGCTGTTTCATGGGCAGGTGGGCAAGCAGGAGGGAGGTACGGAGGTTGAGAGAGACATCAGTGGCACTGCAAATTTCCCCAAGCATTTAGTGAGGGTTTCCTGTGTGGGAGGGAGAGAGCCCCAGGGCCCTGGGCTGCTCCAGCTGCCCCTCCAGGCATGTTGCACAGGACCTGCAAAGAGCGTGAAGAGTGACCAGGAGGCACAGGCTCCCACAGCCTTACCCCACCCCCTTGCAGTGTCCAATTCCCCAGGGCAGAAGGGGATCCCAGCACACCATGGAAATGCTTCTGTAGGATCTGTGCTCCCTTCTCGACTGGGATCATGACTTGGATTACTTGGAAATGCTGGTGAATGGTGCTTTGAAGACCTTGCTAGATGTTGGAAGCATGTTCTGAATGTACCTTTCCTGACAGAATAATCTGTGTCAGTGTGGCAAGAGCTCACTCATGAGCCAGTTCCCTTAAGTTCCTCTGAAGGATGATCAGTTCTGGAAACCTTACCCTGCTCCCTTCTGGAGCCCTGAGGGATCCCACAGGATCGATGTCAGTGGGAAGAAGGGGCATTTAGCTGTCCATCCTCCTCCCATGTGCAATGCCACTGTGTCCTTCAGTGTGCTCTGTGGAGCCACAGAGAAGAGCAGAGAGGGAAGGGGCTGGGCCCAGGGCTGTGCCCCGGGGCTGAGACTTTCTCAGCTCATTTGCTGGCCCCAGGGAGCCTGAGCTGCTTCTGCTGCCTCTGCCAAGTCCTGGCCTTGCCTGGGGCTGGGTTTGGAGGTGCTGGCAGCTCCAGGGAGTCCTTTCTGCCCCCGACTGTCCCGCAAGGGGCTCCTTCAATCCCAGTGTGGGGCCACTGCAGGCACGAGGTGCCCCTGGCCCTGCTCCTGAGTGGAAGGCAGAGCCAAGGGAGTGCCTTGGAGGGCACCAATCACCCAGGTGCCCTCACTGCCACTCGGGCCTGAAGGAGAATCTTCAGCAGTGCCATTGGAGCTGTTGTGTCCTGCCTTTCTTTGCAGCTGAGCCGGTTGCTAAAGGTGATCTGGCTTCCCAGCCCACATTCAGGATTGAGCCTCTGGGAGATGGTGAGGGTAGGTCAAGGCCTTTCCCCTGGGAGAGCTGCCAGCTCAGAGCCCAAAGCTCGGCCAGGGGGGCATCTCTGCAGGTGCCAGGACAGAGCCATGGCTGTATGTGCCCTCGCCCTGCACGATCCACTCACAACTTCTGCTCAGCACTGGCAGCTGTTTGGAGGAGGGTGGGCCCTAGCCCAGCTGAAAAAGACCAGATGATTTGTTGATTTTACCCGATTTTGCATAAGCATGACGCCCTTAACATGCCATTAAAGAAATGGAGAATTTCTCCATCTGTTAAGGTGTACTTTTTGTTTCTCAAGTGATGGGCCAAAAGTCAGGACAGAAGGAGGTGTTTCCCCAACGAAGCAGAGGCCGATTGGCAGCCCCTGCTGCAGGAAGGAAGGCCAAGCCAAACACAGGTATGGGCACGGGCACAGGCTCAGAAGGTAATTGCTGTGCCAGGCTCAGCAGGGCTCAGCCCTTGGCAGGGCTGTGTGGCTGCAGCTCTTCCCCCAGGGCCTGCCCTTGCACGGCCCGGCAGCAGCCAAAGCTGGAGGCGTCTCTGGAGTCCTTGAGGCCTCTGGAGCTCGTTCACAGCCCCAGGGAAAGGGGACTCGTGCACCAACGTCCCTCCTGCTGCAGCTGCTCTGGAGCTGGCCCTGAGTGCCCAGAGGCCCAAGGCACAGGAGCAGACCCGAGCGGGAGCCCTGCCGCCAGCCCAGGGCCAGAGCCAGCCTTGGCTCCCGACTGGGCAGGGGCTCCGCTGGGTCCTGACAGGGCCTGACTCTGTGCCCTGGGGCTGGGGGAGCTGTCACGGGGCAGGGAGGGCCAGGGCTGGCAGGGGCTGCTCAGCGATGGGTTTGGCCCGTGTCCCTCCTAGCAGCGACTGCCCAAGAAGCTGCACAGCCCCCGGGCTCTCCTCCCGGCCTGCTGGGGTTTGTTGAGCGGTACAGCCTGTGCCAAGGGGCAGCAAGGTGCCTGCAGGCTCCAGCTCTGAGGGAAACGGAGAACGTCCTGCCCGCATCCACCGTGCTGCCAGCTCAGCAGTGCAGCACAGCACGGGCTGACCCTCCCCATTGCTTCCACAGGTGCAGCAGCTGGAACCACAGCACATGTTCCTGATGCCCAGAAGGGCCTTGGAAAGGGTTTCTGTAAGGGAACAGGCTTCTGGCTAGGGTTACTGGCAGGCCTGCTTGTCTTGGAGCTGATATTCATCTTATGCTGTGTCCGAATTTGGACTTGCTGGAAGAGAAAAGGGTGAGTGTTTAGTTCACCTTTCCCTCAAACAGCTTCTTTTGAAAGTCTACTGTACATAGGAAACATTCCCAGTGAGGCTGCAGTGTAGGTGTGGCCAGTCCATGATTGTCCAAAGAACTCTGCTGAGGGTTCTGCTGCTGCCCAGAGCTTTCATTGGCCTCCTAATTGCTGGGCCTTGTCCTGGGGGGCCCGCTGGGGCTGCAGCCAGTGCTGGCTCCCACTGAGGCTGCCTGGCCAAGAGCAGCCCCAGGGGCACAGGGCAGAGGCAAAGCACGGTGGGGAGGAGCAAGAACAGGGACAAGATTGGCCTTGAAAGGCAGAGGCATTCTGGGGCCCGCTCCTGGCCAGGGAGCCTGGCCAGAGCCGTGCCCAGCTGGCCAGGGCCTTGAGGGACAGCTATGCAGCTGGGCCAAGCTGTGCCAGCAGCTCCAGCCGTGCTGGGGAGCCTTGCCAGCTCTGGGCCCTGCTGTGCAAGAGGCTCCCTGTGTGCCACTGGCAGCTGGGGCCTCAGCCACCTCCTCTTTCCACAGTTCCACCTCTGGACAGGAGTTGTAAGATGGTGGCTTCACCTCACACCCAAAGAGCAAGAGCAGCTCCTCCAGCAGTTAGAAGAGCCTGGGTAGCCCTGTCAAGAGTTCTGAGAAGACTCCAGAACAGCCATTGTCAAGGAAATCTCCTATTCTCCTGGAGATCCCACTGCCACCTCCTTGTCCCATGTATATCCCCAAGCTACTTCCATCTCTTTTTTGATCCTCCTCTGTCCCGTCCCGACTTCTTCTATAGACCCCAGGAGCAGCCCAGCACCCTCCAGCCCCTCCTGAGACCAACATGTCCCTTCCTGTGCCCCTCAACCCCCTGGTCCTGCCCTCTAAACAACACTGAAGTTATCCCCGCTCTCTGCCAGTCTGGGTGATGGCCCTTTCTTTAGTTGCACTACAGGGAAGGTGCCGTCACCCCAGTGTCTGGGTGGCAGCAGCAGCAAAGCCCAGCAGGCAGCAGCACTGGCTGAGCTCCATGGCCAGGAGCAGCCGTGGATGCCCACGGTGTGGGCAGGCAGGAGCCAGGCAGGGGCTGCTGTGACCAGCGGCGGGGTCCCCAGGGCTGGGGGAGCCCAGGGGGCAGGCAGCAGCATGGGGCTCCTGAGAAAAAGTAACCCCATTTGCTTAGTTTTTCACTTTTCGATATTAGAAATTTGTAGAAATATTTCAAAATATTTTTTCTGTAGACAGACACCCCCAAATATTTCTTCCCAATTCCTATAGTAGTTAAAGATTTTTCTAAGTAGTTTTAGAATCCAAAAAAATGACCTCATTTTGTCTTCACTTTTCATTTTTAAAAATATTTAGAAATATCTCTTGTATAGAGAAATCCCCATATGTTTCATTCCTTTTTCCACAAGACATCTGTATTTTTGAAACTGGTTTTAGAGGTCTGGAAAATATTTTCCCCTTATACAATAAAAAAATAAAATTGCATTTCAGTGGTAATCTTTATTTTAGGAAGAAGTAAGACCCCTTCAGCCCGCCAGCCTGCTGCAGAGGCTCTTTTCCCACAGGATCTTTTTATCTGGTCACAACCAACATACATAAAACCATTTCCCAGATATTTCCTGGGATTTTGGACAAGCTAACATCTTAGTCTTCTCAGACAAACTCTGAGCACAGTGGGAATGTCTTCAAGTTACCATCTTTGTTTGCTTCTGGTGGAACTCCCTCAGTTCTAGAGCAGGGCCTTCTCTCAGCTTCCTGCTGCCCCCGGGCTCTCCTCCCGGCCTGCTGGGCTTGGTTGGGTAGCACAGCCTGTGCCAAGGGGCACCAAGGTGCCTACAGGCTCCAGCTCTGGGGGAAACCGAGAATGTCCTGCCCGCATCCACCGTGCTGCCAGCTCAGCAGTGCAGCACAGCACGGGCTGACGCTCCCCATTGCTCCCACAGGCGCAGCTGAAACCACAGCACATGTTCCTGATGCCCAGAAGGGCCTTGGAAGGGGTTTCTGTCAGGGAACAGGCTGCTGGCTAGGGTTCCTGGCAGGCGTGCTTGTTTTGGAGCTGATATTCATCTTATGCTCTGTCCGAATTTGGACTTAAGAGAAGACAGTGAGTGTTTAGTTCACCTTTCCCTCAGACAGCTTCTTTTGAAAGTCTACTGTACATAGGAAACATTGCCAGTGAGGCTGCAGTGTAGGTGTGGCCAGTCCATGACGGTCCAAAGAACTCTGCTGAGGGTTCTGCTGCTGCCCAGAGCTTTCATTGGCCTCCTAATTGCTGGGCCTTGTCCTGGGGGGCCCGCTGGGGCTGCAGCCAGTGCTGGCTCCCACTGAGGCTGCCTGGCCAAGAGCAGCCCCAGGGGCACAGGGCAGAGGCAAAGCATGGTGGGGAGGATAAAGAGCAGGGACGAGATTGCCCCGTAAAGGCAGGGGACGGGAGAATGTCGCTTATCGGAGGAAGCCCCAAAGAGCGGGTGGAAGGGGTGCCGGCTGATCAAGGACCCCCAAGGAGTGGAGGGAGGGCGTATAGGCTGATGGAGTGTCGCGAGGAGCGGTTGGGGAGTGTAGGGGTGTCCGTTGGTGGGGAGGAGCAGCCGGAGCGCTTGCACGGTCCGGTGATGGGGAGGCCGGCAGGGCCTGTCAGAGTAGGCTCAGCCTGGCCGGTGGGTACGGCCAACGCCGCCCGCCCACAGGACCATGGCGCAGTTCCTGTTCGAGGCGGACCTGCGCGGGCTGCTGAAGCTGGACACGCTGATCCCGAATGCGCCGCCTACGCGATGGCAGCGCAAGGCCAAGGAGAGTGGCCCCGGGCCCAGTCCCATCGGCGTGTCGCCCATGAAGCCGGCCAATCGCTCCCACAGCTCCAGCAAGACGCCGTCCAAGACACCCGGTGAACGCCAGCCCCCAGCGACAGAGGTTGAGTGCGGGAGCCTCGCCCAGGATGCTTGTCTGTAGCCATGGGGCTCTGGGCTCCCTGCCACGCTGCCCTACCGGCTGCTGCTCAGGCAGGAGGAGGTGAGCTGTGCTCCTGACAGCCACTCACCTCCTTGCCAGCATTAGGGGCAGAGCTCTTAGCACTGGGGCTGGCGAGCTGCTGTTTGCCCAGCTGAGCCTTCCTGGCACAGTTGTATGCTAGGACGAGTGTGGGCAGGACTGTTAGCTGACAGCTTTACATCTTGTGAGCGTTTTAGTATCTTCCCCTTATCTCTGGACTCTGGAATTGTTGCACTAGACCCAAGGAGTTGCACCACACTGTCCCTAACCAACTTGGTGGCAGGGAGGAAAATATAAGTTAGTTGTGACTGGGTGGCATGAGACCTCAGAGTCCTACTTGTCTGGTGGGTGTGATGTGGAGGAGTGTTGGGTTTGCTCCCATGAAAGCTCTAATATAGGCTGTTAAATAGCTGTAAGACAATATTTTCATATGTGAATGCAGGTAAATCTGGATCCAGAATTCAAAGCACCCCCACAAAGGCTGGGGGGGATCGCTACATTCCCAAACGCAGCACTATGCAGATGGAGATGGCAAATTTCCTCCTAACCAAAGAGAATGACCCTGATGAGGATTCCCCTACCAAGAAGGTGAGCATGTTGCTAAGTTACAATTACTTCACAACCGCTACTCCTTCCTGCCCCTTTATCAAGTGGGCACATGGGACTGACAAGTCCCAGCCATCACTACTTGCAGCTCTGGGCTTCAGGAGCCTAGGATGAGATTGAAGCTGTAGAGACTGCCATGCACTCTAAGCCTATGCTGCTTCTGGTAGCAAAATTTAGCTTTTGACTAATGAGGTTTTAAAATGTAGCAGGCAACAAAAACACAAAGCTGTGAGCCTATGCAAAGTGAAACTGCTGGTGGTAGCTATTCTAGGACAATGTCTCCACAGGGAACACTTCTGGAATGTTTTACACTGTGTTCTGAAATCTGTTTATGAAGCATTTGGTCGCTTTGTGGCTGTGGCTTTTCCCACTGGCAATGACACTGAGTTTGCCATTGTGTGAAAATGTGAGCAGGACGATGTATGTAAGTCTGAGGGAAAACTGCTTTGACCTGCCTCTGTGTGACTGACCCTTGCAGCACAGTCAAACATCTTCAGATTCTAAGAGAAGGGGACTTAGGTGTCTGTTTAAATTGCAGTGTGGGAATTGTTTTAAATGCATTGCACTGAGGGTGATTTGTCTCTGTAGGAGCAACAGAAAGCCTGGACAGTGAATCTGAATAGTTTTGATGTAGAAGAGGCAAAGATCCTCCACCTCAGTGGAAAACCACAGAATGCTCCAGAAGGTATGATACAGAGTCGTGTGAGCTGAATCAGCAGCAGAGATCAGGTCAGGGGAACAGCAACACAGAGGCTCTGTATGTGGTCACAGGAGAAATCAACTGGTTTCTGAGAGCTGTACAGGCTGGAGTCTCCTTTCTTACGGTTCCTGAGGTCGAGGGAGGGCATAACAGTTACAGTGAATTTATTTAGGAGAGTTGCTATGACTGCCAGTTGGTCACCTGTTACAGGGCTTGCAAGGGTCTTCAGGGTGAAGAGAGAGATGAGAATCTTGACCTCATGTTCAGAAGGCTTGATTTATTATTTTATTATATATATTACATTAAAACTATACTAAAAGAAATAGAAGGAAAGTTCTCAGAAGCTAGCTAAGCTAAGAATAGAAAAAGAATGAATAAACAAAGTTCTGTGTCTCAACAGAGAGTGAGACCCAGCTCTGCCATGAGTGGTCAGTAAATCCAAACATTCACCCAAGACCAATCATGCATCCACCTGTTGCATTCCACAGCAGCAGATAACCGTTGTTTACATTTTGTTGCTGAAGCCACAGCTTCTGAGAAGGGAGAAAAATCCTAAAGAAAGGATTTTTATGAAAAGATATCGGTGACAGTCACCTGTACTGCAGGTTCCAAACCTTCATGAAGTCTGTAAGAGCATGAAACTCTCTGCTGTACACTTTCTAGCTTAAACTGCAACTAAATATAATGGGATTCAAAACCCCAAGTGTTTGTTAAATTTTTTTCCATGAATGAGGAAATTGTAGCTCACCCCTGTTCAGCAGTTCATTCTGCCAGTGATTTTTGTGCACGGCAGGCTTGTGAGTGTTTCTCTTAGGACTTTATTTTCACTCCAAGGGATTCCTAGTTGGGTGAGCAGCACTCAGCCGGGAGGAAACTAACTCAGGTTAACAAACCTGTTCCCCTGCACACAGGCTATCAGAATAACCTGAAAGTGCTCTACAGTCAGAAAATGGCACCTGGATCCAGCAGGAAGAAGAGCAGATATATTCCCTCAAAGCCAGACTGGGTCTTGGATGCACCAGAGATGTTCAACAACTACTGTAAGTAGGCTGCAGGGTTTAGTGCTGGGCATCCAGAACTTTCTGCACTGGATTGCTGTTCCTAGGACAGTGTAACTGGGCTGTCTGTATTATTTTGTGTACCCAGGCTAGCACAGACCACTTCTGGAGTGTCCCTGTGTGGCCTTACAGGGACAGTGGTCTAGGGCACTGTGTAGGTGCCTTGGAGCAGGGTACCTGGCCCCAGCAGCTGGGCATAGTGACACTCAGAAGGCTGCCCCTCACCTGTACGTGTGTCTGTGCACACGTGCACCCACACCTGCTGCATCAGCACGGGTGAAGGGCAGGGCTCTCTAGCCAAGCATGGTGTGACCTGCATTGCTCTTTCAAATTGTAGATCTGAATCTCGTAGACTGGAGCTCCCAGAACTTCCTGGCAGTGGCTCTGGACAACGCTGTTTATCTGTGGAATTACGCTACTAGGGAGATTATCCCCCTACTGCAGACAGAGCATCCATATCCTTACATTTCCTCTGTGTCATGGATTAAAGATGGAGACTATCTTGCTGTTGGCACAAGTAGTGCTGAGGTTCAGGTGAATGCAGGAGTAAAACTAGAGGTGTTTTCTAGGGATTGACAGAACTGTGGGGCCTGGGGAAAAAACCTTTGCTGACAGAGGAAGGATGCCATGCACCTGACTTGTCTTCCCTGGTGTGGGGTGGAACTGCCCAGCATGCAAGGCAGGGTTTGGTCTGGGGGTTTTCTGACAAGCAGCGTTACCTTCTGTGCTATAGTAATGAGATACACATTTTCTCTGTTCCCTTACTGAGAAAGCTGAATGCCAGAGCTCTTTGCAGTAAGGTTCCTAGGGCATAGAAACAGGATTGGGTTTCTTCTGAAGAACTTTTTGCTTTGCCTCTCCAGCTATTGTTGCATTTATATTGTTGTATATCATATTTCTAAGGTCTCATACCTTCTAGGTTGTTTTCTCACAGCAGCTCTTCACAGCAGTGTTGTTGTTGCTTCTCAGTCAGGGCTCCTTTCCAGCTCTCCTTGAATGCCCCACCCCCTTTTATCCCAGCTACCTCCACGGGCTACAGCTTCTGCCCAATCAAGGATATTGCAGCTGCAGCCCATTTACAATAACTAGAATCAGGGCAGGGTCACTTATACAATACAGAGATCTTTTACTGCAATACATATATTTACTCAGGCCCCTATAAGCTATGGGACATTGAGCAGCAGAAACGTCTCCGAACCATGACCAGCCATTGTGGCCGTGTGGGAACCCTCAGCTGGAACAGCTGCATCCTCTCCAGGTAAAGCAGTGGGTCAAGGGCAGTTTCCAGTTGTTGCAAACTCCTGTCCCTCAATCTATGTGTGGCATGGGTTAGGGATGGCAGAGAGAAGTTGGTCCTGGCTTGGGATTCTTACTCAGCCTTATCTGTTGGGGCTGTGAGGAGAAGGCCTCTTTCCTGTATTGCAATTTGTGCTGAAGTTGTGAAGAGCTTGTGTGGGTGTTTCACTCACACCAACAGACCTGTGTTGCTGGTGACACTGGTTGAAACCCAGTGGCAGCTATAGCAGCCTTGCAACAACGAAAATGGATTTGGGTGAAAATGTGCAGCCTGACTCTGTAAGCCTTCTCTTCTCTCTGCAGTGGTGCACGGACTGGGCACATCCATCACCACGATGTCCGAGTGGCTGAGCGTCACGTGGCCACCCTTGCTGGCCACACACAGGAGGTGTGTGGACTCAGATGGTCTCTGGATGGCCGCTACCTGGCCAGTGGTGGCAGTGACAGTCTGGCGAACGTCTGGCCATGCACCCAAGGTGGGGGTGGAGACTTTGCTCCTCTACAGACCTTCACTCAGCACCAGGGTGCTGTCAAGGTGAGCACAGAGCTGCCACAGGCGGATATGTGTGTGCAAGGCAGGCATGCAGCACTGGCTGGGTGCAGGTTGCCTCTTGTATGTTTTAAAATGAACTCTCCTCGCTCAGGCTGTGGCGTGGTGCCCATGGCAGATGAATGTTCTAGCCACTGGAGGTGGCACTAGAGACAGACATATCTGCATCTGGAACGTGTGTTCTGGCGCCTGCCTCAGTGCTGTTGATACCCGTTCCCAGGTGAGATATGAACATCAGCTTGGAGACAAACACCTTCTGGCAGCACACCTACACAGAGCTGCTGGCTCCTCAGGCCCAAAGGCACAGGGAAGGAGGGGGACCATGCTCGCCTCCGAGTGGTGAGCATCAGCACAAGCACCTCGTCTCACCTGTATTACTGCCTCTTTGCAGGTGACTTCTATCCTATGGTCCACAAACTACAAGGAGATCATTTCAGGCCATGGCTTTGCACAGAATCAGCTGGTTACATGGAAGTATCCAATAACGACCAAGGTTGCAGAGCTGCAAGGTAGGTGGATGTTGTTATCTTGTTGTTGCATTTCTAAAATCCCATACTGTTGCAATCATATCTCTAAAGTCTCATACCTTCTCAGTGATACTTCTTGGGGGCAGTTCTTCACAGCTCTGACTTCTCCTGCTTGTTGCTCCTTCTTCGTCAGGGCTCCTTATCAGCTCAGCTTGACTGGCCAAGCCCAGCCCCTTTTATCTCAGTTATCTTCACTAGCTACAGCTGCAGCCCAATTAAGGACATTGCAGCTGCAGCCCATCAAAAACAACCAGGGCTTATCAAGACAAGGCCTATATACAGATATTCAATATACAATACAAATATTTTACTAAGACTCCTACTATATTTCCCCCTTTTCATTTACTCACAGATACTAAGACTCCTACTATAGGTGGACAGGGCCTGGGTGTGGGGGGGGTGTTAGAGGTTGAAGACAGCTGCACTCCTTGGTTTGAGCCTGCAGCATCACTGATACAGGACAGTATCCGGGGCCATGCTGCTAGGAGTAAAGCATGCCCACGGGGCTGTGGAAGAGATACCACTGATCCAAGTGTGTGCTTGGGGTCTGGAATCACGCTGCCACAGCCACTGGGGAGACAGCTATGCAAGCTGGCAGGGCTCATGGGAGCATACAGGAGCAAATGTGCATGTGCTGATCAGCTCAGCCCTGACTGCACATTCCTTCTCCTCCTCAGGTCATACTGATAGAATCTTGACCCTGACCATGAGCCCTGATGGTACAACAGTGGCCTCAGCAGCTGCTGATGAAACAGTGCAAGTCTGGAGCTGTTTTGAGATGGACCCCATAAAGAAAAAGGAGAAAGAGAAGGCAAACTGTGCCAAAAGTGGTATTCCTCACCAGAGCATCCGCTGAGAGCACGGGATTGTTGTGGGGAGGGGGATATTTGGTTTACACACTGTACAGTATTTTAAATGTTAATAAACTGCTTAACTTGACTTTTTCTTAATGGAGTCTGATGGAAGAAAAAGCCATGGCTCCTAAACCCAAGTCCTCCCTGAGGCTAGGGATCTGAGCAAAGAGTGGAGGCCTAAGTCTTAAGGGCCAGTTTACAGGCCCCTGAGCTTAGCACAGCCTAGCAGAAGGATGCTGTGCAAGGGCTGTACTTCTGTTTCTGTCCCAGCTAAGACAGATATGTCACCTGCCCCATCTAGATGCTGACTACAAGCAGAGCAGCTCCACCACAGGCTCAACTGAAAGCACAGCATGGCTGTGGCCTCAGTTTGTGTTGTCCTGGCCTGTCTCACAAGCCCAGAGACACCTTACCATGGCTCTGCAGGCAGATCTCAGTTTGTCTTGTTAGCTACAGGCAGCCATCACTGCCTGCCTATGGTGCTGGAGTAGAATAGCTGTTGGAAAAAAAAGGAGGGAGGGAAATATAGAGCAACAGCTGTAATCACCCCGAAGGCTGGAAAGGGGCTGGCTCTGGCATAAAGCCTGATGCAAAACAAAAGGTTAGCTTACACTGCCACAGCCAGCCTGGATGTCATGCAAAAGCCACGCAAAGCACCACCAACCCTGTGCTCAGCCTTCAGTCACGTACTCTTCCAACAACTCTGATCTCCCTTCCCCTCCTGCTGACAGGAGGCCCTGGTGCCTCACTGAGGCTTCATGCAGGGGAGCCAGCACCAGGGCTCAGCTGACATTTATTGGCGCTTGACTCCCCTACACTTGTAAAAATGCCTTTTTTCCAGGCTGAACTGTGCTGGAGCAAGTTGCAGAAAATATATTTGAGCCCTTACCTGACCAACAACCAGCTCAGCCATGCTGCTTTGCACGGTGGAGCCACAGTGTCTGAGGTTGTGGGGCTGCACCAGACCCATCAAGCCTGTCCTTCAGCTGCACCAGCATTGCCAGGGGCTGCTGGGGACACTGAACAGCTGATAAGCACCTTGGCCTGTACAAAGCAGCTCCACCAAGCCTGTGCCTCCCATCAGCCCTCACTGATTAGCTGAGGGTGGATTATTAACTGTTTTCACCTTTCCCTCAGCACAGTGCCACACTGTGCCTAGCACCAGCTCTGCCTCCTGAGCCTTACAGCAGCTGGAACCTTCCAAGGTTCCGACTTGTGCTCTGCCAAGGCCAGTGAGTGTGTAACCACACCCACCAGAGCACCCCCCCCCCACACATAAAGCTGATATGGGGGGCACAGTCTCAAAAACAGCCACTGAGCCAGCACCTTCCCAGCAGTGCTGCTGGTGCATCCCCATTTGGCCACTTGGGAAAGATCAGGAGGTCCAAGGATGGAGCTCTCCCTCAGACACAAATCCTCAGGCCACAGCTGTCTCTAAAGGGGAAGCAGGCAGGAACCCAGATGCAAGGCTGGGCTCCTCCACAGAGCTGTGCTGTTGTTGCAGGAGCCCTGCCCCACACCCCTGCACTTGGTGCTGGGAGTTAGCACAGACTTGCTTTGTGGGGCCACAGCTGATTAGGCCTTCCCTGGTCCCTGACCTGGAAGGAAAGCTTTATATGCCAAAAAGTTCCTGTCATTTTTGCAGTCCCATGTAAGAGCAGCTCAGCTTTCTCACAGACTCTTTCTTTCTCCTTAGCACATGCCCCACACCCAGATGCTGTGCATTACATAGCCCTTAGAAGACCTCTGAGCATTACTAGAGAATAATGATACTGCAGGGTCTTTGACCCCATGCTGGTCTCTTACAGTCCTGGAGTGAGGAGGAGCAGAGGAAGGAAGTGGGCACTGATCCAGCAGGCCCAGTAAACACAGCCCTGTAAGGTGTGAATTCAGTTCACAGCATGACAGCATATTAATTACCAAGTACCATGGCCAGCCCATAGAAGAGCACAGCTAACAGTGTTATGAATCAGAAGCTTGACTAGGCCAATATTCAAGCAGCAATCAATTTATTATTTAATATGGCAAAGTATGAGCAATACAGCGCTGGGTACAGTGGGGGAAGTTTTCCCTCCAACTGCACACTGATAATTGAGGATTACAGGTATTTATAGGGGTACTCATCAGTTTTTTTCAGCAGTTTCTATTTCCAATCTTTTACTCATCAGCAATTTTTGTTCCAAATTATTACATCACAATTCTATACACTACTGTGATTTTAATTTCTCAGGATGTATCTCAAAGGAGTATCCCCAGATGGTGACGGTCCAGTTTCCAAAAGAAGAAAGATGAATCTCATCTGGTGGGGTCCAGCTCCCCAGATGTGTGTCCACCTTTTAATTGCAGAGAATCCAAATCTCATAACAGTGATGCCCAGCTTCCCTTTGGTCGAAACCATAAATCCTTGAGGTGATGTTCATCTTTTTTTCTCAAACTGTTTTTCTCTGCTTCAATAAGGTGTGAGATAGGCATATTTTCTTTATATATATTCCAAAGCTACAGTTTCAAGGATACAAGTAATATTCTAAAATTATACTTCAAAAGGGTATTATTGCAGAACTCTTTATGGATTAAATGCAAGCAAAAAGCAACATCTATAACACTTTAATTCAAATGCTCCTAAATCAACTAGGATTAATTTGAAAACAAAAGATAGGTTCAAAAGTCTTTTTCCATGCTTTATTTTCCTCAGTTATTATTAGAATTCACAGCTCTCCCATTGTTGGGGTCCACACATTTTGCATTCACATATACACATATCGCCTGTTTGTGCCTGACACGAAACACAGCTTTGCATCTCACAGCCAAGAAAATGCACTCCTTGCTCTTCTGACACAGCTCTCTCTGTTCATGATGTGGGACAGCGAGTGCTGATGATGTGCAGGAGCTGATGCAAGGGACAGGGATGAGGATGCAGCAGGCACAGTGCCAAGCTGACAGAGGGATGATCTCTGGCAGTGGCACTGAAGGAGAAGAGTTTGCAGGCAGCACAGAAAATGGCTCTTTGTTTCACCTCTTCTTTCAGTGCTGCTAAGAATGTAGCCTGGAGCAAGCTGGGAACACCAGAGCCTGGAGCCCTTTCCAGGCAGGGCTGCATCAGACACAAACCAGCAGGGGACTGAGTGTTGGAAAAGAAATGAAATTTAGCAAAATGTGTAATTATAGTTTAGTTATGAGTTGTGTGTGAATTGGTTTGTTAAAAGCAGTTTTGCAGCTGTTGATAGTGTGTGTGTTTGGTTTGTGTGTAACTTAGCAGGTAGTCTTAGGAATTTAGTAAATAATTAAACTAGTGCAGGAGAGTAAGAATGCTAACCCGTCTGAAGGCAGCATACAATGCTCTTAGAATAAGATAAGCAGAAGATTTATGATCTTGCCTGTGAACTAAGGAATGTATCACAAGGGAACTGTTTCTTGGAGACTTTGTTGTGAATCGCATGTATAAGAGGGAAGCACCCATATGTGAAATCGGGGGCTTGGGTTTTTGGGACGTGAGTCCCTCAGCACCCCGGGCCCGTAATAAAGCACCCACAAAACTTATCCGAGTTTTGTGTCATTTATCACTCGGGCAACAGTTTTTCTGGCGACCACGGCAGGACTCCAAAGGCAGCTGGGGCGGTTCCGCGTCCTGATCCACTCCAAGCCGGCACCGAGCACTTCTCGGGGAGACATCGGTCATGCCCGACCCCGCGCCTGTTGGACAACTGCCAGGGTAAGCCCGAAGGTGCTTTATATTGGAAAAAGGTGATAATTGGATTTGGATTTGGTGGTTGGTAAAAAGCCTAGGCTCCGGCCATAAGACGTCTAAGGACGCAGGACCGGAACTCGCCTCCTGTTTTTGTTTGGGAAGGACGGCGAGAAGGTATATTGGTTTAAGGTGTATTGATTTACTGGAACTAAAGGTGGAATTAAAGGCTGTAATATGATGTCTTTTAAAACTTTTAAAACCTTAGTGCAAGCCAATGGTAAAATACCTGGAAATACGCCGTTAGGTTGTATATTGAAACAGTGGAAAAGTGACGGGTATTATCAAGAATTGGATAAAAGTAAAATGATAGATTATTGTAATCATTGTTGGCCTGAATATGAGATTGGGCAAGCGGGATGGCCGGTGAATGGTACACTGGAATTGGAGATAATGGAATCTTTGATGCAATTTTTAAGGAGAAATGAGAAATGGGATGAAATACCATATTTGGATTTGTTTTTCGTTTTGTACCGGAAAGATGAATGGCAAAAGGAGTGTGGTATTTTGGTTTTAGAAGTGAATGATGAAAGGGAGTGTGTGGGATGTAAAGAAAGAAAGGAGCGTAATTTGTATCCTTCAGTTGAGGAAGATTTGTCTTACTGTATAGCACTTCCGAGGGCTCCGGTTGCTCCTAATGTGCCCCCTGCTCCCCCTGCGGATATAGCTATAAAAACAGGATCTAGTGAGAGTGATAGTGATGGTGGTGATGGTGAAAGGAATGAGAGTGTTAAAAGAACTCCGTTAGCAGGGCGGACTCGCAAGGGGAGGAAGGGGCAGAAGGGGCCACAGTTAATTGCGCCGTTAAGGGAAGCTGTGGGACCACAGGGAGAAAGGATACTTATAAAGGTGCCTTTCTCCCCCGGGGATTTGGTAATATGGAAGCAATCAGCGGGGAGTTATCGGGAGGATCCTGAAAGGGTGGCAAGGGTGGTTAAAATGGTAATAAGGACTCAGAATCCGGACTGGAATGATTTACAGGTATTATTAGATACTATAATGGATTCCACAGAAAGGAAATGGTTATCAAAGCCACTAGAGAAAAGGCTCGTGAGGAGATACGGTTGAGACAACTAAATGAAACAGTTGATGAATTGGTACCTAGTGAGGAACCAAGGTGGGACCCAAATTCTACGGGGGGAATAAGGGCTGTAAAACGATATCAGGAATTGTTGGTGGAAGGAATTAGGACAGGAATACCTAAGACTATGAACTGGTCTAAGCTGTATTCGGTCAAGCAGGACAAGAATGAGTCACCGTCTGCCTTTTTAGAACGATTAAAAGACATGGCTCGGAAGTTTACTAATTTAGATGTAGAGGATCAATCAGGAAAACTTCAATTGGCATTGTTGTTTATGGGGCAATCACAAGAGGATATTAGGAAAAAGTTACAAAAGTTGGAAGGAGAGGACACTCGAAGTTTGGATAAAATGTTGGAGGTAGCGTGGAAGGTATACAACAACAGGGAAAAAGAAACTGCAAAAAGACAACAAGCTAGTATTCTGGCTGTAATGCAACAGACAGGGGTAGGAGGAAGACCCATTAGGGGTCGAGGTCGGGGAGGAGCTAATCACGGACAAAGGGGGCTGGCAAGAGGTCGGGGAGGATTTGGGTTTGCACCTAACACGGGGAGGTTGGATCCAAACCAGTGTGCGTTTTGCCGACAGTTAGGACACTGGAAAAATGAATGCCCGGTTAGAGGAGGTATGGGCATGGGAAACATAGGATTAAGGACAGGTCCGATGGGGAATGCTCCTGTGGGAGGATTCACGGGAGGACCAGCAGAAGTCGCTCAAGCACTAGTTTTGGGAAACTATCAGAATCAAAGCTGACTAGAAAAGGATCTTAGGGTAGTTTTAGAGATAGATGGAAAGGATCAAGAATTTATGGTAGACACTGGAGCAACCTATTCTGTACTTAATAGACGATTGGGACCTTTGAGTGACACAACAGTACAGGTGGTGGGGGCAACAGGGAAGCTAGAGGAACAACCATTTTTACAACCTTTAAATCTTAAGTTTGGGGGGAAGGAATTAGATCACCAATTCTTGTATATGCCAAACTGCCCCACACCCCTTCTTGGCAGAGACCTGTTGTCCCGACTTAGTGTGAAAATAATATTTGAAGGGGGAAGGGTGAAATTGGAAATACCTGAGGAACAAATAGCAGGCATTTTTGTGATCAAGGAAGTGGATGCCTCTCCTATTCCAGAAGAAATTGAGCAGGCTGTAGTACCCTGGGTATGGGAGTCAGGGGTTCCCGGAAAATCTAAAGCTGCACAGCCAGTAAAGGTGGAACTAAAGGAAGGGGCCCAACCGGTGAGGGTAAAGCAATACCCCTTGAAGCTTGAGGCAAGGAGGGGAGTAGCCCCATTAATTAAACAATTTTTGGCTCAAGGAATATTACAGGAATGTGAATCAGAGTATAATACTCCAATTTTTCCAGTAAAGAAACCTAATGGTAAGTACCGTTTGGTACAGGACTTAAGGGCTATTAATGAAATAGTGAAAGACATACATCCAGTTGTTGCTAATCCTTATACCTTGTTAACATCTGTATCGGAGGAGTTTAAATGGTTCTCAGTGATTGATCTTAAAGATGCCTTCTTCTGCATCCCACTGGCAGTAAAGAGTAGGAAATATTTTGCCTTCGAGTGGGAGAGTCCTGATTCTGGGAGAAAGAAGCAGCTTACATGGACCAGAATCCCACAAGGATTTAAATGGTCCCCCACTATTTTTGGAAATCAACTGGCCAAGGAGCTGGAGGAATGGAAGATAACCCAGGTAACAATATCCCCATCCTTGTATGTAGTCCTGCAGTACGTGGACGACATCTTTCTGGCTACTAAGGAAAGGGAAATGTGTGTGGAATTAACAATTAAATTACTCAACATGCTGGGCCAAGCAGGGTATCGGGTTTCTAAGGAAAAAGCTCAACTGGTCAAAAGCGTTATTTATCTCGGTTGTGAGATCACACAAGGGCAGAGATGTTTGGGAGTAAACCGAATAGAGGCAATATGTGCTATTCCTTTGCCTCGTAACCATCAGGAATTGAGATTTTTTCTAGGAATGGTGGGATGGTGTCGACTGTGGATCATGAATTTCGGTCTCCTAGCCAAGCCACTGTATGAGGCCTTGAAGCAGCATCGGCTGGAGTGGACAACATAGCAAAAGAAGGCCTTCCAGGAATTGAAGCAGGCACTAAAGGAGGCCCCAGCCCTAGGACTCCCTGACCTGACCAAGGAATTCCAGTTGTACGTGAATGAGAGGCAAAACTGGCATTGGGGGTCCTCACCCAGAAGGTGGGATCCTGGAAGAGGCAGTGGGATACTTCTCTAAACAACTGGATTCGGTAAGTTCCGGGTGGCCCTCATGTTTACGAGCTGTGGCGGCAACAATAATTCTTATTCAAGAGGCCCGGAAATTGACTTTGGGGGCAAAAATGAAAGTGTTTGTTCCCCATATGGTCATGGCTGTTTTGGAGCAAAAGGGGGGTCACTGGTTATCATCCAGTCGAATGTTGCAATACCAGGCTACCCTGAGAGAACAGGATGATATTGAAATAAAGACTACTAATCATGTTAATCCAGCAGAGTTTTTACGCAGTGACCAGGAGGCTGGGGGACTGGTGCACGATTGCGTAGAGGTAATTGAACAAGTATATGCCAGCAGACCCGACTTAAAGGATGAACCATTGCAAGACCCTGAATGGGAACTATACACTGATGGATCCAGTTTTGTCGAGAATGGGACTCGCTATGCCGGGTATGCAGTGGTAACATTGGATCAGGTAATAGAGGCAAAGGCTTTGTTACCTGGAACTTCGGCCCAGAAGGCAGAGGTGATTGGACTCACCAGAGCCCTGTATTTGAGCAAGGACAAAAGGGTTAATATCTGGACAGATTCTAAATATGCCTTTGGTGTGGTTCATGTACATGGGGCGTTATGGAAGGAAAGGGGGCTATTGAATTCACAGGGAACCAACATCAAGCACCGGGAAGAAGTGCTACAGCTACTGGATGCAGTACATAGTCCCAAAGCAGTTGCAGTTATGCATGTTAGAGGACATCAGACTGCGGAAGGAGACGTTTACAGAGGAAACCGATTTGCTGATGTTACAGCACGGCAAGTGGCACGGGAAATATGGACTCAAATGGCACTGGTACCGGTAAGAACGAATCCGGCTACCCCTTACCTGAATCAGGAGCCCAAATATTCAATAGAAGATGGAAAACTAATAAACTTGCTAGGGGCACAGAGGAATCAACTTGGGTGGTATGTTACACCAATGGGACAAATAGTGGTACCTACTCGCATAATGAAATTTATTTTGGAATCAGAACATAACAAATGTCATTGGGGGGCAGAAGTATTGGTAAAATTTTTGAAAAATGAGATAATCTCTAATCAGATGTTAACAATGGCAAAAAGAGTTAATGCAATGTGCCCGGTATGTTTGAAAAATAATCCAGTAGTTAGGAGACAAATACAAATGGGAAAGCTGCAAGTCGGGCCACAACCGGGAGATTACTGGCAAGTTGATTTTTCCAAATTGCCTAGGGCACAGGGATACAGATACTTGTTAGTGTATGTATGTACGTTTTCAGGGTGGCCAGAAGCTTTTCCATGTAGAACTAATCAGGCTAAGGAGGTGGTAAAAACCTTGTTAAAAGAAATAATACCAAGATTTGGAGTACCTTTAGGATTGTCATCAGATAGGGGTCCGCATTTTATAGCCGGGGTAGTACAGGAATTAGCACGACTGTTAGATATAACATGGAATTTGCATACCCCCTGGAGACCTCAGTCTAGTGGGCAGGTGGAAAGGATGAATCAAACCCTGAAAGTACAAATTAAAAAGATTTGCCAGGAAGCTAAACTGCACTGGCCTCAAGCTTTGCCTTTGGCCCTACTCAGGATTCGAATTAAGCCAAGGGAAAAGGTAGGCGTAAGTCCATATGAGATACTATATGGCAAACCATATCATGCAACTGTATTAAAAGGGGAGGTACATGTGAGTGGGGACCAGGCAATTGCAGAGTATGTTATGTCACTTAATAAGATCTTGAATTCTTTAAGAAATACTTTACAGTGGAATAGACCGCTCACGCTGGAGAATTCTGTCCACAACATTCAGCCTGGGGACCAGGTGTACGTCAAGAAGTGGATCACGGATCCGCTACAGGAATCATGGAGTGGACCCCACCAGGTGATGATGACGACCTACACGGCGGTGAAGGTCCAGGGGATGGATGCTTGGATCCATTACACCAGGGTAAAGAAGGCACCGTTCCAATGGGAAACCCAGATAGTGTCTCCAACCCGGATGATCTTCCGCGCAAAGCCGCCTTCTTAATTATATTACTGCTAGTGATCATGAGACTATTACCCGTTCAAGGGTCTACTCTAGTACAGGTTGAAGAAACAAAGGTTACAGTCATGGAAGGGATGGATGTTCAATTAACTTGTGTTATATTTGACAGCCAGAGAGTTGAGGCCGGTGAAGTTATTGCAATATGGCAACGGGGGGCTGAAAGAAGCCGAGGCAAGATCGGAGTCGGCTGGGATCAGGATAAACAACAAGGAAACACGGTACTGAATCTTACTAAGGTAACCACAAACGATACGGGAGAATATACATGTTTGGTCAAGATACGGGATAGTTTTGATTACAAAAGAGTGAGTATGAGGGTTTTGCCATGGACAGGGGATCGTGCTGAAAACATAAAGGTTGATCCAGTATCAATGGCAGCGGACATGTGGGATGGGTCACCCCTTAGAATAAATTGTTCCTTCCTAGTAAGATCAAGATATCAAAGGAACCTATGGGTCAAAAGGTGGAGGCAAAATAGGGAACTGACCTGGGACAGAATAGAGGACAGGACCAGTTGGTGGGAGAAGGAAGGCAAAGGTTGTGGGTGGTTGAATGTCACTAATCGTAGAATAGGAAATGCATGGTGGAGGCATGACAGAATGATGTTATCCTTACAGAGACACGGTAGAAGGGGTAGACGGGAGGCTAATGATACAATAGAACGGAATACTGAGCAGGAAAACTTAGTGGTAGGATTAATTAGAGATTTTGGGATCATGCAGAACGTGACTAAAATAACAGCTTGCCTACCATTACCACAGGCTGCAGGTGAACCAATTCCCTGGGGAATAATACCGGTAACCAAAATGCCTGAAACATTTAAGAATGTTTCATGGTCCTGCCAGTCAGTTCCCAAACCAGTGGATGTATGGAGGGATTTGTGTATGACCATTCGGGCTATGACTAGAGAGGAATGTGAAAAGAAACCCAATCATTATGGTTGGATTCAAAATACCAGGAGGTGTTTAATTGCAACCCCAATAGATGAGCCATGCAATACAGTACGAATAAGAACGAAATCCCACCGAAATGAGATGAGTTGTCAGAATGTCACACAGAATTTTGACACCTGGAATAGTTGGAAGACATTATGGGGACCTAGTGTTTTGGAACACTATAATTACCTTGGGGAAGTACAATGGTGCATCCAATGGTCAGGAGTAAAGAATCAGTCACATTATAGGGCCCTCATCACATCTACATCTTCCCGAGAGTTCAGACCGCAGAAAGAGGATTGGAATTGTACTGAGGTTTTTACATGTGATACACCGGAAGACCGAATTGGATTGGTACCGGTGAAAATGGCATTAAAGTGGGGATGTGAGTGTAGGGGATATGATCATACAGTTAGCAAAGAGTCCATGGAGGGACCTATAGATTGCAGATATACTACTGTGCATAGCCCTGGAAATCTAGTCTGGGTGTTGGGACATGGACAGTGGACCACACATTTACCTCTAGATGGATCAGTAACACAAATCACCCTAGGGGTTCCCACATTGTGTCCATACTGGAAACAGAATAGATTGATCCAAAGGAAAGGACTCAGAAAGAGGGAAGAATCCCTAGAGGAGCAGTGGCATGAACCTGGCTCAGGAGTACACTTTGGATGGATATTAGAATCATTATTCCCTCCGGTAGCGACATATCGAAATAGGGAAATGCTCAACAACTTGTTAGGACAGACAGAAAGGTTGGCAGCAGCTACTAAGAAGGGATTTAAAGATCTAAACTTGCAATTGCAAGCTACATCAAGAATGACCCTACAAAACAGAATGGCATTGGATTTGCTACTGTTAAGAGAACATGGAGTTTGTGGTTACCTGAGTAGGAGAATAGATCATTGCTGTGTACACATTCCAAATGTTACACTTGAAGTTGAGAAAGATATTTCTCAACTGGCAGAAGTGGAAACAAAAACCAAAGAAATTGAAAAGGAAGCACAGCATAACTGGATAGGAGCAGTATTTGATTCTTTGGGGCTTCACCTGTCTGGCTGGATTACATCTGCTATACAGTATGCACTAATGTTTTTAGTATTTTTAGTGACTATATGGATTGTATATAGATGCCTCTTAGGAGTGATCGAAAAGGAAAAGAAGCGATCTCTCCGGTTGCTGAAGGCGATGACCCGCGGGCGGCAGAATGAAGAACACTCCCCACCTCGTTATGAAGATGTTACTGTCAATACTGTTGATTGAGCATCCTTGCAGTAGGACTGAAGGATGCTCAAAAGGGGGGAAATGTTGGAAAAGAAATGAAATTTAGCAAAATGTGTAATTATAGTTTAGTTATGAGTTGTGTGTGAATTGGTTTGTTAAAAGCAGTTTTGCAGTTTTGCAGCCGTTGATAGTGTGTGTGTTTGGTTTGTGTGTAACTTAGCAGGTAGTCTTAGGAATTTAGTAAATAATTAAACTAGTGCAGGAGAGTAAGAATGCTAACCTGTCTGAAGGCAGCATACAATGCTCTTAGAATAAGATAAGCAGAAGATTTATGATCTTGCCTGTGAACTAAGGAATGTATCACAAGGGAACTGTTTCTTAGAGACTTTGTTGTGAATCGCATGTATAAGAGGGAAGCACCCATATGTGAAATGGGGGGCTTGGGTTTTTGGGACGTGAGTCCCCCAGCACCCCGGGCCCGTAATAAAGCACCCACAAAACTTATCCGAGTTTTGTGTCATTTATCACTCGGGCAACATGAGGAGCCCCTGGGGTGGCAGTGAGCAACCTCGGCTCTGCTCACTGCTGCTGGCATTTTCTATTGAACCATCTCCAAGGACTTCTGTTGTGCTCTGTATTTCTAAGGGTTTCCCCCCTTGGTTTTTTTGTTGTCTCCTGCACCTTTTTTCCTCCAAATTTTCCTACCCTGTCAGCAGCAGCCCCTGTCCAGAACTGGCTCTAAAATATCAGCAAAGCAGCTAGGAACAACAATGGGTGGAATCCTGCGGCTCAGGAATTCGTATGTCAGAGCCCTGCCTGTGCCTCATGCTTTGTCAGGACCTCCTTCTCTGTGCAAAACAAGGGACTAGTGGAGTCTTTTTGCCAAAGAACTCCTGAGAAGCAAATGTTGTGCTAGGTTTCTCAGGAGTGTATCCGTTAAGTTCATTGCTGGCAAACAGAAAGTAAGGCCAGGGTAGCAGAGCAGCTGGGAGCTGGTCACTCCCTGCAAAAGGCTGGTGCAGGATGTGGGAACACCACGTTCCAGGAGGGGTGAGCAGGGTCAATGTGCTCAAGGTGCTGCCAATGAGGTTTGGGTTCACTTAGAGAGTAGTCAGAACTGGAGAGCACTGGAAGATCCAGCTGCAGTCCCCATCCATGTCCCTTTCAGTGCTGGCTTTAGGGTATCTGCAGCCTGGATCCAGAGCGCCCTGGGGGCTCCTGAGGCTGCCTTTGCACTCAGGGTGAGGATGCCCAGGAGCCCCTGAGGCCGGCAGTGGGCACCAGGGCTGGGGCTTGTGGCCTGGCAGGTGTGGCTCTGGGGGCTGTGACATGCCAGTCCATGGGTCACTGTCACTGCCCTCCGCAGCCCTGGCTTGCTCTGTGATGCTCCAGGGACAATGGCAAGAGTGGGGAACTGGCTAGGTTGGGGTTTTGCCTGAGCCAGAACCTCTAGGCCAAATGCCGAGCAGTAGAAACCCCTGGAGGACCGAGTGAAGAAAGCAAAGGAGGCTCTTCGGCGGTGTAAAGGGCAGCAATTTCATCAGGAGAAATAAGGGGAAGGTTCACAGCTGAGAATTCCCAATGGAACAGATGTTGCAAAAACCCCCACCATCCCTGTGCACGGGTTTTTAAAATCTTTCAAAACAGGGGGTGGACACCATATAGTAACCAATAAGCGACTCTTGGGGTGTGGTTTTGAGGGCTACAACAAATCAGAACAAGGGGAGGAGAGAGCGTTGGCATAGGGATTGGATCTAAGGGTGAGGGACAGGGAATTTTCTGGAACAAAGGGTAGGGTTTGGGCTGATGGATGGGGCAAAGGGGCCGAGTTGTCTTGACAGACAGGGAAAAATCTGGTGAGGAGGGAGGGGATTCCTCGAGGGACACTTGGGTAGGAGGGCATAACATAGGGGAGGAGCTAACTGTAATAACTCGGGGAGCACTTGAGCATACCACTATATAACAGAACATTTGACTCAATAAACTAACACAGTGCAACACAGAAATTCAGGCTTTCAGCAGCTGAGAGGTGGCACTGTTAGAACCCGCAGCAGCTGGTGAAAGCCGTCTCTGTCCTTCAGGTTCTTGCTATGTGGGAAGGTGCTGCGAGTTGTGGTGGCTGCACTCCCCCTTTGCTGGAGGATGATCTGTACCAGGGGAGAGCAGAAAGCTGCCATGGTGAGCAGAACATGCTCAGAGCATTACAGTTCCGAGAATGGCGCTCCACCTGAAGGGCAAACAGCTTGAAAGCATAGAATTCTGTGCAGAACTGTTGCACAGATTTTCTCTTCTAGAACATGCCCATTTTTGTATACTGTAGATGAATACTCTGGGTTTTATAGAATACATGGGGTTTTTTCTTAAGTTTTTTGGGAGAACTCTCAAGTTTATTTCTGTTTGTATTTTACATCCAGCATGCATACAGGTTTTTTTAATTATTATTATTTTTCTTCAGTAAATACTTAGGGAAAAATACCTAAGCATTTTTTAATCCTTTGGGATATTGTGATTAATATTCTTAGAAAGAAAACCTTGTTGAACAAGTGTGAAAACACAGAGAGAGGGAAAACAGTATAAAAGTCTTTTAGAACAGGGCATGTAATAGGGACTGCAGAACTGAGTAATTCCTCCAAGTGCAGAATTAGCAAGATATATCCCCAAGAGTAAGTGCCAAGATACTTCCTTAAACCAAGGGAAATGTGACCTGCAGCCATACGAAGCACAGCCAAAGCAAATGAAAACCTTTGGAAAAGAGGGAATTTAGCCAGTGACATCAGTCTGTCTGGATAACTGAGGGATGCCCATCAATATTGCACTACATTCCTCAATATTTGAAATGTCTTTTCTCCCAATTTCTGCAAAATTAATAAGCTGCAGTTGTTTACCATTAACTTAAGCTCTTAGGGGAATTACCAAGCACCATGTATGTTTTTCTGTAGCTGAGCAGGACTTGAGTTTCCCAAATCTTCTACAAAGCAGAAGGGAATCACACAGTTACTTGTGCTAATGTTAATGAAGGATTTAATGAAAGCAGGTGAATGAGAGCATTGCATTGTAAAACTTCCACATGCAAGAAAACTGGGGTCCACTTAGAATAAAACATAGAAGGCTAGCATAACATCAGAACAGGATAAAATGAAATTGCTAGACAGGAACTGATGCGTCAGAAATTAGGTGTATCATTTCTGATAGATCTGCATGCATTTGCAAGCTAAAACAGAAAAGGAAGGGCAGAGATAATAAGGAACGAAGATTTTAAAATTGCACTGTGCAGAAGAGACACACAAACCACCAGTGTGAACACAGCTGGGAGATTCAGCTTGGAGATGGATTAGAGTGGAATCCATTCACTGAAGGTCTCTGGTGCACATGAGTGCAAAGACTGAGGAAAAAAGGAGAAAAGTTTAATTTCTGAAAGCTATTTAGATTCCTGGAAGCATTGTCTAGAGATCTAAAAATCTAAAGCCTCAGAGAATCTGAACCTAAACCATCCCCAAATGGATTGATCAGGTATGATGTGCACATCTCTGCTGTTTTCAGAGTCAATGAAATTGACAATGAGTGTCTGGACATTAAAAATGCCCACCCAGATTTTATCTCCATTACTTTAAGAACACCTTAATAAGGCACTTCAGGAACTGAACACTGACATTCTCACCCTGCTCTATTTACTTTACATTTAAATACAGGTTGGTAGAAGGAGAAATCGGGCTTTAATTTCTCCCCAAATTACCTGTTGCACTTTCAGGTTAGGAGTAGATGTAAAATTCAGCTAATCACTCTCTCTATGCATGAATATTCCACTAGTGAACTGACATACAGAACATCCTTTTTCTCTTTTGTACCTTCCTAAATGGTGCCCAATGAACAGGACTCTTGCATAAATCTCACAGAAAATCACCAAAATTGCTGAAATTAACACTCAATTCCCTGATAAAAGCTTCTGAGAAAAGGCTTGAGAGAATCACTGAACAAACTGAAACTTGGAAGAGAAACACACATTTCAGCACTGATCAAGGGGAAAGAAAAAGAAATGCTGTAAAAATTCCAGGTGGAAGTTAAGGAGAAACACAGGAAGCACAGAAAGAACAAGGCCCTGTCAGATGACCTGTGCAAAGTAACTTTGTGCCCCAGCACTGTTAGAGGTCATTCCCTGTCATTGGTGCAAGCAGCTGGAGACATAAATGCTGATTGATTTGGGGGCCACAGTCTTGATAAGTGCAGAGGTGGTTCAATAACGTGACATGAGGGAGTTCCCTCAGAGCAACTGGGATGCCAGAAAGAAGTGAACAGCTCACCACAGCCTGGCCCGCTCGGCTGCTTTTCCTTCTGACCCTCCTGGGGAGGCTCTGACATTTCCTCTTCCCTGATGGAAGCGCAGCCGCTGCCAAGGGAAACGTCCCCACACTCACTCAGTGTTCCCTTTGCTTGCCAGATGTCCCATCTGCTGTCCCTGCCCAGGAGAGCTGCTCTGCTCGGGAGGAGGAGCCCGAGCGAGAGCCTGGGAACATCGGCGGCTGCAATCCCTCCTGATCTAGCGCTGTTTATGGATGTGTAGTTAGATTCGGATAGTTACAAGTATAGGGATATTTACATACACGGGCTGATATTTGTATAGGGATAGTATGTGTGTATATTGTTATATTGATGCGTGTATATTCATCTGTTTACATACTTGTACAGCTCTGTAGCTGTGCATTTCTATTGCTGGGGTTGTATTGATGTTTTTATTGGTCCATTGATATTTGTGTATTTATAGACAGGTTTGTTATATTTGTATTATATTGTTGTGTTATATGTCATGAAATATGTAATGCATGTTTACATCTCTGTATTGTTATGCCTATATATGTATTTACTTCTATTTATTATGTATGGAGTTGTATAGTTCTAAAATTCTATTTATTTAGTTCTGGATCTGAGATTCTTTGGAAAGGGATATTGATGTTTCTGTATTTGTATATGGGCTGTATTGTTGTAGTAATATGTAATAAATTTAATTGTTAAACTTCAATTCAGTAACTTCAATATTTGTGTACAGTGAGTTGTTGCAGAGGGTTGCAATAAAGTAATTTTTTTTTCACTGAAGTTGATATTTGTATATATTTACATAGCACAATTATCAGAATAAATTAGATTTTAATCATAAATTGATATGTCAGTGTTTCTATATTGGTAACAAAGGTGTTGTAATTTATAATAAATTTCATTTTTAAACATAAGTTAATGTTTGTGTATTTGTACATTAGTAGTGCGGGTGTAACTATCTGCAATAAATGCAGTGTTTCAACTGAAGTAAGCGTAGATTTGTGCTACCCAAAGCCATGGGCAGATGTAAATGCTGAAGGATTTTGGCCATGCAAATCTCCGGCCATGCCCAGCACATGCCCCACCTGCACTCAGGCTGGGCAGGGGAAGTGCAGATTTGGGCTGGCAGCAGAGCCCCACGTTGGCTCAGAACTCGCTGCAGAGGCTGCTGAGAAAACTCCGGGGCTCCATGAGCACAGAATCCAAGCAGGAGCCACCCGGGGAGGACAAATCCCTCATCCCACGGGCAGCTCTTTAGGAAAGTGCTCCAAGTGTGCCCCTGAAGCTCATCCCAGAGAGCAGAAGCCAGCAGGGATCCTGAGCCAGCTCTGCTGCCTTTGGCAGCACTTTGGCAAATGAGCTGCAGCAAGGGGGAGGCAGCAGCGACTGTGACTGCTGCAGGCCATGGACACAAGTGCTGAGATGCCCCAAAATCCAGAGGGAGGCTGGAGAGCCGGGAATCAACTTGGCATTTCAGTGCCAAGCTCTCACCGACACTGAAATGATGGAATCCCTTTGTGTGAAGTGACCTGGAAGAACTGACAGGGAGTTGCTGCTAGGATCAGCAGTAGCAGAAAGCAAAAATGTACAAACACTAGGAGATAATCTAATATCCCCCACAAGCAATGGCTTCAAAAATGATCTCATGTATATATTATATTATGTTATATTATATCATGTTATGTTATTATTATATTAATGAAAATATATAATATATAATATGCATGAAATTTAATGCACATGTATTTTTGGACAATTTTATTTTTTGATATATATTTTCATTTAAGATGTATATTTGAAATAGTCTTTCAGCTTGGGATAGTGAAGATTTACAACAGTGCAAAACCATCTGCACACACAGCAGTCAGCCCCCGGGTGTGTGCATGCACACCCACCCACTGTGCTTGCTCCTCTCAGCACCTCAGGGCTGCTGTTTGCACAGAATTGGGATGAATTTAACTCAACAGAGCCACGAGTGGGGTTTCCAGCTTGTCATGAACACTCATGTGGCAATGAACAACAGAGAGCTCTCAAATCCCATTATCACATGTCGCTTCATTCCTGCTGGGCACTGCGGAACTCTTAAAAGACACAGAAAAGGGGTGGAAAACATTGGCATCATGCTACTGCTGGTGTCCTCCTGGAGGAAAATCTGTTGGGTTTCTTAAGGTGGTAGCTTTCCAAAACCTAGGAATACTGCTCAGTAGTGGTAGCCCAATTCTGAATGGTTTTCTTGACTTGGCAAAGCTGGGGTGTTAACAATGGACTCTGTCCTTGGTCCAAATCACCTGCCCTCACCTGCAGACAAAAGCACCACCACCAGCAGCAGCTACATCTGTCAGTTTTCTCAAAAAGCTGTGTTAAATTTGGGAGAGGAAAGGAAAACACGACAGACACTGTGGATTAATGACAAGACTCTGAGGAGCAGTTCCAAAGCAAAGGGCAGCAGCTTCTCTCTGGGCCACTCCTTGTGCCCCAAGGCAGCCGGGCTGCCCTGGCTGCCCAGGACCCTGCACCCCGCGGGCTCTGCAGAGCTGCACAGCGGGGAGGCAGCTTCGGGCACCTCAGCCCCTGGGCAGGAGGGGCTGCTTGCTCTGCAGGGCTGCCTGTGGGCAAAAGCAGGGTGCTGGCCTTCTGCTCTTGGCCTCAGCCTGGCCTTGCAGGGCTAATCCTGTTCCCTGTCTCAAATGTGCTAAAGACAGACTTGTTTGTTTGCAGCTCTGCACAGGTGTGATTTGCACCACAAAATACTGAAGGACTAAGGACTGAACAACAGACCCTGACTGAAGCCTCAACAACAGGACCTGAGCCAAAGCTGCCCTCTAGGTGACCTTTCCAACCCAATATTCTATGTATCTGCTCCTTAACCAAGTGTTATTATCAAAAGGATTGTTGCATCCATCCACTGGTGAAACACGTCTTCACCTTTCTGCATGAGGAAAATGGACAAGGCCACACCTGGCCTTGGTTCCTCCTTGAGCCCTGGCACGCCCTGGGGAGAAAACCAAGAGGAGAATGACACCAGCTGTGCCCCCAGCAGAAGCTCTGGCACATTGCTCGCCCAGCACTGTCAGAGCCGGGCTACTCTCACAGCGCACTCGGGAGCCTCGTGGCTGCCAAAGGTGGAGGCACCGCAGGATTTCCCAGTTCCCGGCCGTGGCTCTGCAGGGCTGGGCTGGGACAGCTTCCCCCAGCTGATGTGCAGCTCTGGATGAAGGGGAAACCATTGGGCTATCTGGTGATGGATCTTCCTTAATCACCAGAGGCACCCTTTTGTAATAATGCTGAGGTGCATTGCTTAGCTTATCCTTTCCTGACTCTTTTTTGCATTTGTGCATTACAGTAAATTACACTGTTCCTTCAGCTGGTGTCTGTGTCTGCATCTCTGACCCTCTCCACCATCAAAACAAACACACAGCCCGTTTAGCATGTGTGGTGGTTTGACCAGGAAGAAGCGGGAATTCTGGGATGCTGTGGTCAAACCAATGGGTGCTCGGATTTTGATATTGGCACCTGATGTGGCCAGTGGGATCTGGACACACCTCCGAGAAAACACAGGGGTTAAAAGCAGAGCTTCGGCCCTGGGAGGCTCTCTTGGGACTTCGAGGGACGGAGGTCGGATCTCCCTTCCCCCGTCCAGCCGCTGCTGCTGGGCAGGGGAGGGGCAGCCATGTGGTACGCCTGGGCCTGGACAGAGATGGGGGGTGAGGAGGCCCTGGAGGATGGAAGGGTGGAGGAGCCCCAAGAGACATCGGGCAGCCATTCCCCCCCGGAGAGAGAGAGGGAGAGCTGGCGACGACGAATGTGATAGCAGCCGGCCCAGGAGGGGAAAAGGGGGGGAATGCAGCGAGGGAGGAGGTGCCCGGCCGGAGCAGCAGCAAGTGTGGGAGTGCCGGAGTTCTGGGACAGACAGAGACTGAAATTTTTAACCCTTTTCTTTCATGATTGGAGCATTGCAAAAAAATACTGATCCTCCTCGGAGCTGAATAAGACGGGAGATAAGAGATGAGATGAGACAAGGATCTGGCCTGAAGGACATGGAGAAGGCTTGCTGAGTGGAGAGAGAGATGATTGGAGTGGCCTTTTGGCTGGACTCTTCTTGTGTAGCCATAGACTGAACCAGTTTTATTCCTGTGGCACAGAGACTGCATTTAGGGGGAGGCAGTGCCTCAGAACCAGGAGGGTTCATTGTGGGGACCCCTCGGCCCCAGGGGGTTGGATAAAAATGGGGGGGACAGATGTCCCAAAGCAGAGACTGTGCCTTTTTGGAGTGAGACAAGCCATCCTTAAAAGACAACCCTAAAAGCAGCTCTGGTCCATGCACAGTGGTGAGAGCACTGGGCATGGAAGGAAGATGTCACAAATGGCAAAAGGACTTTCTGGGCAGTGCTGAGTGACATGGAAGCACATGAGGTTTCAGCGTGTTTCCAGGGGAAGCCTGTGGTGTAAGAAGGACTCCTCTCCTCTTCATGGACTGAAGTTTGAATATCCTAAAGGGTGGTGCCAGACTGGGCAGTTGGTGATTTGGGGGAATGTATCGGATTGGGAAATATTGGTGGTGGGGAGGAGGAAAGTGCTTTTTGTAAGGTTTTCAATTTTTTCCCTTATAGTTTTCTTCCTTCTTCTCTTGTAGTTTAGGTAATAAAGTTTTCTTTTTTTCTAAGCTGGAGCTTGCTTTGCTTATTCCTGGTCACATCTCACAGCAGACACCAGGGAGAGGGTATTCTCATGAGGGCACTGGCTCTGTGCCAGGCCCAAACCATGACACTAACCCAAAGGGAAGAGGGAGAGGACTCTTTGTCAGGAAGTGTAGTGACAGGACAAGGGGGAATGGGATCAAACTGCAAGAGGTGGAAGAGATTTGATGATGGGAAGAAGTTCTTTACTCACAGGGTGCTTGTCCCGGACACAGGGACCAGTGCAGAGAGGCTGTGGATGCCCCATCCCCAGGAACATCCAAGGCCAGGTTGGACAGGGGCCACAGCAACCTGGTGTGCTGGGAGGCTGCTCAGCTTGGAACCAGATGAGCTTTAGGGTCCCTTCCAAGCCAAACCATTCAAGGATTTGATCATTCTGCCATCCCCATCTCCCACTACGCAGTGGGCATGGAATTTCAGTGACATCACAGCTCCCAGAGGGTTCCAGGTGGAATGTCCAGGACCTGGAAACGAGCAGAGCAGACACTTCACTGGCTGCCAAGGGTCAATTGCCACTCGCTGTGTGCTCTGCCCCTCACTGCTGAGGTGTTGCTGCTGACTGGGCTTTTCCTGCCGCCTACTCTGGAGTGCCAATCGCAGCAGGATGTGCACTGCTGTGCCAGTGGAGGTACAGTGCCATGCCAGGCAGGGGGCACCTGGCTTGGGCAGGCTGCAGCCATGTGGGAATGGATGGTGTGGGACAGGAAGCCCAATGGGGGATTGTGCTGCCCCATGCAGAGTGCCAGAGACACCGTGGAGGAAATGGAAGTGGATATGGAGCTGGAGAGGGAGGAGATGATGGAGGTGGACGAGAAAGATCCTGTTGAGGACAGGGAAGTAGAGGAGGGGGACAACATAGAAGAGATGGAGGTTGATGAGGAGGATGACATCGAGGTAATGGAAGTGGACGAGAAGGATGAGGAGGAGCCCATGGTCCTTGGATGAAGATGGAGCCCCACAGGTAAGACAGGCAGATGCTTCCCACGCCCTGCCCACACACACACTGGGTCCCCTGATGCCAGGCTGGGGCTGGGCTGGATGGCCCCGCTCAGGGACATGGTGCCTAAAGGGGGTCTGGATTGTGGTGGCAGAAGCACCAGTCCCGGCCTGCCCTGCGCTTGCCTGGGGCCACGCCAGCCCTGCCAGGCCCGGCCCAGCCCCTGGGGCCCAGCTCCCAGCCCTGCTGGGCCCAGTGCTGCCAGCTGAGTCCAGCTCTGCTGCTTCCTTTCTTCCAGGACTCATGCAGACGATGGCACAGTTGGGATGCCTTTGTGAATACGTTTCAAAGTTTGGAAGTTGCTTGTAAATACGTTCAGTATATTAGAAGTTTTCTGTAAATACGTTTGAAGATTGTTAGTCCATCAGATCCCATGTAAATACGTTCTGTACATTGTTGTTGTTGTTGTTATAAGGATTGTTATAATGAAACTTGTTCTGTAAATCCGAGCTTTTGCCGATCTTCAGCAAATAAATACTGTTTCTTTTTAAAACATCTCTACTTTTTGCCATTCTTTTGGGTGCAGGCAGTGTTTGCACTGTTGTGGGTTCCTCTTCATCCGAGTTCGCAGGGCTGGAGGTCCCTGGGGGTGCTGGCACAGGCACCCTGGGGCTGGGGGTCCCTGTGCACAGGGGCTCCCACTGACACCACTCCTGCCACTGGACACTGCTGCTCTTCCTGGCCTGGGGCACAGCGCTGTCCCCAAGAGCTCAGCTCTCACCAGCTCTCACACAGGGGGCTCTCACAGCACTGGCCCCTGCAGTCATTCCACCAAAGCAGGCAGCAAACCTTCAGCCACCCTTCCTGCTGCAGCCACAGGGACTCCTGGGCCCAGAGCCGGCAGCAGGCCACAGCCATGCAAAATCCACCTGCACACTCTCAAGGCCACCACAGACTTGGCAACTGGGGCACCTGCATCTGGGCTGCTGCAGGGGCTGATCTTTAAGCCTTGCAGCCTCCAAAGGCCCTGGGCTCTGCTTCCCAGCCTGCTCTGCACTGCCCTGAGCCCGCCTTGCTCAAGAGACAAAAGCCAAGCCAGGGCATCCTCGCCATGCCCGCATTCCTGCTGCTGGCAGTGGTCACTGGCCCCTGGGCCCCACTCGGGTGACAGCTGCCGGGACAGGCCTCTGCTTTCAGCACAACTGAGCTCCTCACCCAGCAATGAAGTCTCAGGAAGTAGTAGTTTTGTGGAGGTCCAGGGGCCTTCCACTGGAACCGCAGTACCTAAGGGCAAAGATAATGAATTAAAGTGAGACACTTCTCTAAATGCAATGATCTTGCCCAAAGGCTTTTGCAGGCCTTTGGGGATTCAACAGGGTTTCTTGGTATGATGAACTTTTTTTTTTCTTTATATGTACTCCCCCAAGTTGTTCTCACCTGTCTTTTCCCCTGTTGGTCCTGGGTTGCTGCATATAAGACCCTTTTATCCCCCATATAAACCCTGTGTTCCCAGCGCCATTTTGTCTCTGGCCCTGGACCCTCTTCAGCACAATCCACAGTGTTTGGAATTCCACACAAAGACCCCTCTCTTGCCTCGTTCATCAGCAGTTTAAGCGAGCCTGCTCCCAGCTCTGGCAGTGCAGGTGTCTCACAGAGGCTGGCTGTGGACATGCCGCAAAAAGTGCTGCCCAAACAGGGACCATCTTTGAAAATTCCTGAGAGCGACTCCAGTGATGATCCGGCTGTTCCACTGTCACTGGATAGAAAAACGCCTCGGGTCAGCCTCCGCCCTGGAGTGGGACCTGAGTTTTATCAGGGCTTGCTGAAGGCAGCGTTGGCACCCTCAAGGGGCAGGAGGGCCAGCTCAGCTGGTGAAGCCCATGGAACATTTTGAAACACCCGCATCCAGAGCGCCAGAGCAGTGAGTTGCGGGACAGTGCTGTGGAGGATTTTATTAAGAGTTGGTTAGTTAAGAAAGGCCATACTGACTTAATGCCGCTGGTTAAGCTTGAAAGGGAGGTCAGCAGTCTCTGATTCAGTGACTGCTGACAGGCAAGAATGCCGGATGGCCTTGCTGCAACATGAGGAAAGGGAGGTGAGATTAGTCCTGAATATCTGCAGAATGTAACAGAAGAATAAGCACAAGAATGTAGAAGTAGGTGTAGTTGCTGATATGTAACTAACCAATCCTGAGCTCAACTTTTGCAATATGTATGAAGCTTATTAAGAACTATATTTAACCCGCCATATTCGATCAATAAATTGGACTTGGATGAACCAATTGGTGTCTGGGTCCCCTTCCTCCGACAAATGGTGGAGAATGCGGGCAAAGGCAGCATTCTGAACGTTCGCTCTCTTGGATTATAAATTCGCCACGGTCGGGGAAGTTGGGTGAGAGTCCTTGCAGCCGGGACGGTGCCGGATTTTAAAAGCACCCTTGAGGATTACAAAAGGTATCTCAAGTCTCTACGTGTCGCAGGAAGCCTGGAAGGGCTGCAACAGCGCGCGCTGATATATAGGTATGGATAGGCAAGCGACATACGGTCCCTTCTCCTCATATTTAGAAAGGCGAGGAGTAAAAGGGATAGATTTAAAAAAGGAATTACCAGGGTTATTAGCTTATGGTTATTCTAAAGCAATTTTTGCTAATTCATATACAGTTCATGAGATAGTAGAGTGGAAAAGGTTTGGGGATATCCTGTGGGATACAGTGTTAGATGATGATAAGTCAGCAAAGAAATTTGGCAAGTTATGGCGGGTGGTATATAATACGTTACTTCAGCAGGTCTCTGAGAGAAAGGCAGCAGAAAGGGCGACAGAAGCTCATAAGAGGAATATAGGGTATGGTCGTGAGGATGATCCCTTAGCACCTTCTGTAAATCAGATACTTATGCCTAAGGGTCCCCAGCAAAATGGTGTGGAAAATTTTCCCTTAGATACAGTGGAACCATCTGCACCCTTCCTGTCAGAGGGGGAGGGCGAGTTGGATGGTGGGGGTGGGAGCAAGCCAGCTTCGCCTCCGCCGCCAGCTTCAGGCGAGTTGGATGGTGGAGGTAAGAGCAAGCCAGCTTTGCCTCCGCCGCCAGCTTCAGGCGGGTCGGATGGTGGGGGTGAGAGCAAGCCAGCTTCGCCTCCGCCGCCGCCTTTGCCTCCGCCGCTTCCCCCGAGCGGGCCGGCTCCCGGGGGGCCACTTCCCCCGCGCGAGTCGTCTCCAGTTTCACTGTCAGCTCCAGCAGCGGGGGGGCCGCTTCCCCCGCGCGAGTCGGCTCCTGCTCCACCGCCTTCCCCGTGCGAGAACTCGGTCTCGGTACCGAAGTGCCAGCAGCATAGCACCCTTAAAAAGTCAGATCCCATCCCGGGGGCACACAGTGACCTATGGGGGGAGATGGCTAAACAGAGGAGGGAAGCTTGGGCTGCTGTGGCAAAAGAAGTAATGCAGATGGGGGATGGCGAGGCGGTGGAAGTAGCTTCTAATCTTGCATGTCCGGTCACATACACACCACAGTATGATGCACAGGGGAACCTTACACATAATATAGCGGAATATACTCCCTTAGATTGGAAGATGTTAGCTCAATTACGTTCTATGGTTAGTTTGGAGTAAAAAGTGAACCTGTTAGGCAAATGCAAGAGTGTTAGCTACTTTAGGGGCAAATTGGACTATTGAGGAAGCTTTAGAGCGAATGGCATTAATGCCAACAGCTTCACAGGCATTTATAGTAGAAACTTTAAAGGAATTAGGATTAGGGTTACAAAGGCAAGCAGAGTCTACTCAAAATCAGGTGTTAGCTGCTCTTGCTCCTCTCCGAAGCGGCTCACTGGCGGACACGCAGAGCTCGAGACCATTCATCAAGTGTTACTGATGCGGCAATGAGGGACATACGCGCCCAGACACAAGTTGCCGCCGTGACATCGGAGACATCAGCTGCTGCCGTGACATCACTGTCACCTCCTGTCTGCAACAGCAACAGCAGAGAGCCTCGGTTTGGATTTATCAGCAGCAGTAGACGTCACACTAATGACGAACCGGCCTGAGAGGATACAAACTGGAGTAAAGGGTCCTCTTATATTAAATGGATAAAGATGTGGAGCATTGTTATTAGGACGTTCTTCAATAACTATGCTGGGATTATTTGTATTGCCTGGTGTTATCGATGTGGATTATACAGGGGAAATACAAATCATGGTTTACACCCTTTATCCTCCTATTAAAATAACAAAAGGACAACGCATTGCACAATTAATACCACTATCACAAATGACATCTGGTATACCATCATTTACTGGGCAAATACGGAATGAGAAGGGTTTTGGCTCTACTGATGTTACACTTTTAACTGTGGATTTACAAAATAGACCAAAACAAAAAGTGGAAATTACCCATGGGCATCAAAGCATAACCCTTTATGGATTATTGGATACAGGAGCTATTACAGCTTTTACAGATGCAGGAAAGAAATCAAGGCGTGCTGCTGTCACCTGGCAAGAAAAAGGACAATGGAAGCATCAACTTCTCACAGCAGACCCTGCAGATAGCTTACAAACCCTGGAGTTGTTAGCAGTAGTATGGGCAGTGTCCAACTTACAGGAGCCTTTAAATGTGGTCACAGACTCTATGTATGTTGCCGGAGTAGCCAGACGAATAGAGGAAGCAGCAATTAAGGAAGTGAATAATAAACGATTGTATGAACTATTGATACAATTAAGGAAAGCTTTACGAGAAAGAAGTGCAGCGTATTCTGTGATTCATATTGGGAGTCATAAATGGTCTGAAGGTTTAGGAGAAGGGAATGAACGTGCAGACAAATTGGTTACTTTACCCATTGATAACTCTTGTCCTATTGACAAACATACATTGGCCAGAGAAGCACATAGCAGATATCATCAAAATGCAAGAGGGCTTGCAAAACATTTTGAGCTGAGTTTATCAGAAGCTAAAGCCATTGTTAGAGCATGTCCAATATGTAGTTATCATAATGAGGGAATAGGTTTAGGCATGGGAGTTAATCCTCGAGGTTTGGAAATAAATGAAAAATGGCAAATGGATGTTACACAGGTACCTAGATTTGGTAAAGTTAAGTACGTGCATGTCACTGTAGATACATATAGTCACTACATATGGGCTACGGCTCAGGCAGGACAAAAAGCTACACATGTTATTAGACACCTGTTAAGTTGCTTTGCTGTTATGGGAGTTCCAAGAAGCATCAAAACAGATAATGGTCGAGCTTATGTGTGTGCTAGGGTCCAGAAATTCTTGAATCAGTGGTCTGTTAGGCATGTGACAGGTATTCCACACTCTCCTACTGGATAGGCAATAGTGGAAAGAGCAAATGGTACCCTTAAGCAGTATATTGAGAAGCATCAAGATTTAACAGACCCACAATCATGCTTAGCTAAGGTTCTGTATGTGATCAATCATTTATGTATTTTTGGGGAAGACAATATCCCTCCTGCAATTAAACATCATCCGAGGTCAGGTCAGGAAATTAAAACTCGACTACAGGATTATGGGAAAAACCTGCAAAAGTATTATACTGGGGTCGGGGATATCTTTGTGTTTCCTCACCTACAGGACCTTTGTGGGTGCCTGCTAAGTGGACTAAACCTGTTTTTGATGCAGCCTCTGGTGGACCACCTCACGGAGGAGGACAAGGAGCTATTGGGGAAGAAACTGTTTCTAGTCCTACGACCACTACTGTTACAGTTGAAGGGACACTCGAAAGTGTTGGACAAAGCACTGACACGTCACTATCGGACGGCCCAGGAGCCGATTGGTTTTATTGACTCATTATCAACTTTTCGTTTAACAAATCCAGCAAAGGAACATTGCCTTGACTGTTATGATCCACATTGTGCTGCCTGGATTGCTCTACGTTGTGGGGGTTGTGATAATACTTTTTGGATAGAACAATCATTATTATGGGATTTGTGGTGCCACATTTGTAAGCACGAGCACACGTGGGGTAAAAGCTGGCAAGATGAATTAAGGAGACAAACAGGGCTAAATGCATATGTAGCTTTAAATCTTTATGAGTCTCCTGAACAAAAAATTCTTGCTTATTATCAATGGGAAGTACAATGTGTTGTAAATAGAATTGAGGTTCAAAGTAAAGTCACGTATAGTCTCTGTAAGGTGTAGAAAATTAGTACCTTTAATGCAACGTTCGATTGTAGGGTCCTTCAGAGGGAATCCTGAAAGAGCACTAGACTGCTGCATTGAAAAGTTGCAAAAATTAAGTTTGCAAGTAACAACACCAGTGAAATTAGGAGCAGCAAAACTGAAAACAGATAAGAAAAAGAAGGTAAGATAGGGAACGACCTCATCTAAATAAGGCTATTAGTGATTGCTAATTAGCTTTCTATGATTAGGGCAATTTCACATCTATGGGACTCTGCCTTGTGGGATGATGTAGCTCCATGGGACCCTGCTTCGTGGCATGCTATAGGTGTTGAAGAACAAGAACAGCGATTACGAGATAAGATACATTTTGTATTAAAGAAGGAGCTTGAATTGGTAGCTGTATATAGTAAGAAAGCTGAAGAGGCTTTGCAATCACCGCCATTGAACTGGTTGGATTGGATCACACAGATAAATTTTAATACTGATCCTTTCCTATATACACTTCCTTGTTATGTTTGCAAAAAGGATAATAATAAGTGCTATGCTTGGGTAGCTTTGCATTGTGCTGATTGCAATAAGGTTTACTGGTATTCACAGAGGACAGTAGGAATTTTATGGTGTCACCCTTGTTTTGGGAAGTGGATTCAAGATTCTTCCTGGTATAGAGCTCTTGAGCAAAGTACTGGTCTACCAGGAAGGTCAGGATTACAACTTTATGAGAGTGCAGAACAAGTGGCCATAGCATATATGAGGTGGAAATTACAACAAGTACTTAGAGAGCTTGAAATTACTACATCCTCACACATCATAGCAGCTCGCTGTAAAGCTGATTTGCCTTTAAATCTACCACATGTTATACCTGTAAGCAAGGATGCTGATTTGGAGTTAGATCAGTGTATTCAAAAACTAACTCAAGTCCACTTTAATCGTTATAACAAACCAGGGAAAAGACAACGAAGAAAGAAAAAACAGGCAAAAAGGAAAGAAAAATGAAGTTTGTTTTTATTATACTGCTTAACGCTGTAGCGATTAAAGCAGTAGGAATAACACATTTCAGTCAGCCAAGAGAAAATCTATGGGTAACACTTGCTAAACAAATTAACCAATCATCGCTTTGTCTTAGTCTTGGAGGGGTTACTAATCCATTTTGAACATGCTTGGTAGGACTTCCAGTGTGGTCTCCAGGAGAATTTTGCGGTTTGATAAATAATCGAACCTTATGTATGTCTAACATGTCAAACATCACATTGCCAGTGCAACAAGGGTATACTGCAGGTCAGTGATGGCTATCGCCAATGCTTACTAATCCAATCACTTAACACCTCTTTGCATTCTCCTCCTGAGGAATTGGATCTTTTTGGAAGTGCAAATGCCAGTATGCCTAACACTACAGCTGGAGGATAGTTTAGTTTCAAACCCTTGGATGCCCAGAATTTAAATCAACCTAAAGACACATGGGTCACCTTGGATTCATCCCTGAATTTGAGTGAATTCTCTCCACAGCATTACAGTCAATGTAACGGCACAAACATCACGGCACCAAGAAATTACCTACAGGAATATTTTTAATTTGTGGAGACAGGGCGTGGAATGGTATACCAGCTAAGCCACAGGGTGGACCCTGTTATTTGGGAAAATTGTCCTTGTTTCACCCTAATGTATCCTTGCTAATGCAGCTCAGTCAAACATCAAACAGGAAAAGGCGTAGTATACATGACTTGGACTGCAGCCAGATTGGAGATCCAAAGTTTTGGGGTACATTCAGACAAGTAGTAGTTTCAACTATCTTACCAGGAGGATCTGCCAATAAGGCTATGAATTTAGCAAAACAATTAGGGTGCTGGACAAGAAATGAGCTGAACCAGACATCCCAAATTCTGGACATGATGACTGCAGATGTGCAAAGTGTTAACCATGCTGTTTTACAAAATAGAGCTGCTGTAGATTTTTTGCTCTTAGCACAAGGGCATGGATGTGAAGAATTTGAGGGAATGTGTTGTATGAATTTGTCTGATCATTCGGTGTCCATTCATACTAAGATAAAAGAACTACAACAGGGACTTCACAATCTCAAAGAAGAAGAAGGTTTAGGAATTGACGAATGGCTTAAAGGCTTAGGGCTTGGACCATGGCTAAGGAACATTGTGACATATGCTATCGGCTTACTCGGTGTGATCTTAATGTTTTTGCTTATTTTGCCTTGTATTTTTACTTGTATTCAAAACATGGTTAGCCGTATGATAGCAAAAACCTGGCAAACTAATCTCCTTGCTCAAGAAGAAAGCGGGGGAAATGTGGAGGATTTTATTAAGAGTTGGTTAGTTAAGAAAGGCCATACTGACTTAATGCCGCTGGTTAAGCTTGAAAGGGAGGTCAGCAGTCTCTGATTCAGTGACTGCTGACAGGCAAGAATGCCGGATGGCCTTGCTGCAACATGAGGAAAGGGAGGTGAGATTAGTCCTGAATATCTGCAGAATGTAACAGAAGAATAAGCACAAGAATGTAGAAGTAGGTGTAGTTGCTGATATGTAACTAACCAATCCTGAGCTCAACTTTTGCAATATGTATGAAGCTTATTAAGAACTATATTTAACCCGCCATATTCGATCAATAAATTGGACTTGGATGAACCAATTGGTGTCTGGGTCCCCTTCCTCCGACACAGTGCAGTGCAGGATCCTTGGGTGATATTTTAGTCCTGTGGGTGGGCGACCCTTTACATAAGGGGCAGCTATGGGTAACCAATTATCCAAAGCTGAGAGGGACATATATGTTCCAGTTAGGGAGGTTCTCCTTTCAGAGGGGAACACTTTTACTAAGGGAAGTTGGAAGCCTTTTGTTCATTGGCTCTTTAAGGAGTTCCCAGACATTTCTGTTGATTCAGTTCTTCATGGAGCATTTTGGGACTCAGTTAGGGGGAAGACTCTTTCTTTTGCAAACTCAGGGAGTGGTAAGAGTCACAAAATTTTACCCAATTTTTCACATGACTTATAGAGTTTTCTCAAGGGTTCAAAGTTCTAATATTCAACCCAGATTTTGTGCTCTGCCCCCAGCATTCCTGAACCCACTGATACCAAGATTAAGATGAGAGACAGAAACTGCTCTAAAGCACAGACGAGCCACCTGCTGTCTGCCATCTCCTCTCCTTCTCTACCCCCTGTCCAGGTCTGTACTGATCACACCGGCCTGGATTCTACCCTAACCCATTCTTCAGTACCTCTTCTCCCTGGATCCCCCTTCAGATAGCTCACAAAATGTCAAAATCCCTCCCACCCCCAGGGATGTCTCATTGGGTCATCCCCCGTGTGAAAAATGCATATATTTTATGATTGGCTTTTCGGAAATATTAAAATGAATATTATACGTGTTGTGTTAGAAAGCAATGCTGTATTAATTTTCTTAAGTACTGTGTTAAATATAGTTTTAGGTTATAAAAATTGTTATGCTATGTAAGATGCATTGTTTAAAAGAAAGGACTTGCAGCAAGATAGCAGCCACAGGACACCTAGATCTTTAAGAGAAAAAGAATTTATTGCCTTCTTATCAGAAGAAACTAACTTCTTCCAGCCTCAGAGGCGCTATTAGGATTAGAGGGAAGAAGTTGACACTGACCAGACAGAATCCTGTGTTTGAATGGAATTTATGCATCATGTATGAAGTGCATTAATATGCAACAGGCTATTGTTTTTGAGGGTTAATGCTTTATTAACGGGTGTCCTTTTTTGGGCTCGTGATGCTCAGAAAAAGGTACCCAGACATCCGTAAGTCTTTGTTTTTATTGCCTCATATTGTCCTAATTCAATTTGTCCAAATCGTTATTACTCTAATTGTGTTACTATTTTTATAACCATTTTACTACTATTAAGCTTTTAAAATTGTAAAAACAAATGATTGGCATTTTTCACAGGGAAAAACACGTTCAGTCTCCTGTTAAAATGTACAAAGTTTAATAATGGATAATGGGAGACCAGGACCATGGAGCAAAGGTTATTACGGTCAGGTGCATCTTGGCACTCAGCCAGGAGCACCCTGTTACCTTTGGGGATCCCCCTGAAATACCTTTCCTTTACATCAGCCTGTTGCATATTCATAGAACCTCACGCATATCCATAAACTACTTTACATATTCCAGGAACAATTTTACATGGCCCCTCTTGGGTCTGCCTTTTCAGAGCATGTGTGTTTCTTGGCTGTGGTTTTGGCTCCTGCTCTTTATCACCGCCAGTTTTTGGGCCTTGGTCCACTCTGCCTTCAGACGGGGAGTGCTGATAGTTGGCAGATCTATACAGGTGTCCACATCCTGTGTGCATTGGATGTGATCCCATCCAAGCAGGCAGTTTAACACAAGCAGCTATTCCACTGAGCTTAATTAACAACAGAAATAAAAACTGTATCTTTACAACAAAGTTACTTTAACACCACGCATATAAAATCCATTTTAATATTTGCGAAAAGCCAATATTATAATATGTATCTATAACATTGCCCATATCTGTCCTTACCCTTTGGTTCCCCTGAGTGCAGCAAGGAGTGGGAACTGCCAGCACGGCACAGAGTTGCTGCCGTCTCTCCATCACCCCGTGTCCCTCTCCCGTAAGAACCTGAATGAGAGATGTGGGACTCCAGGCAGCTCTTCAAAATACAGTTTATTGTATCCAAGATGTTACAGCAGTCCAGGATCGTGGGTGGCAGTGCCTGTGCCTACAGCTGTCAGCTCCAGCTGCACACAAGCCTGGAGACCGTTTAGCTTTGGTTACAGTGCATTATAGACTCTTCTTTGCTGAGCATCTTCACACAGAAGAACCAATCTATACCTTTACTTTTACCTATAGCCTATCATAACTCCTGTAATTACCATATTGATGTTACTATTCTTCAATCACTAAAAGTTAGTATGTGTGTCTCCCTGCCTGTGCTGAGAAGCCCTGATTCCCTGGAGAGCACTGCTTTTGACCTTTGTCCATGGAGAAAGCTTCCAAGGCTTTGGGATGAACTGGAATCTACGAGTGTGTGAAATAGATAGTAGCGTAGTTTATCACAGGATGAAAAACTGAGAGCTTTGGGATTTTAGTATGAGGGTGAACAGAAGACAGGATGGAGGATTTTGGGCATTGTCTGATCTCCTTGTCCTTCATCTACTCCATTTTCTCATTTTCTCCTGTGTTGGGAGCACAGGGTGATTGGTTGGAAAGAGCGGCAATGCAGATGCTGAGTGGCAGACAAAGAATTAGTCACTGGCTGAAAGGTAGAAATAAAATGCATTCTAAGATTTAATTGGACAAAATCGTTTTAAAACACCTTGAACCTTGTGTCCTGTGACTTTTGGTGCCTTCTCTTTTTACGCTAAGTCTGGTGTGCAGCCAGCGTGCTGAACTGTTGACGATAGAAAAATAAACAACAACCTAAAGACAAAAAAACCCAAAAGTCCCGTTCGTTTCTCAGTCCTGGCCCAAAACTTTTTAGGGGTGTCCCCATCAGGGGATCCTCGGGGGGGTTTCACACCTCCTTCCCTCCCCCCCTTCCTGCCCCACTGCTCAACCCCCTCCAAGCCCTGCACCCGGGGCACTCACGCGTCACAAAAGGACCCAAAATTATCCCAAATCCACCCAAAATTACCTCAGAGCCCATCCTGAGGAGCTCTGGGGGAATTTTAGGGGAGTTTTGAGGGAATCTGGGGAGATTTTGGCTGGGTTTGTGTGGGGGCCTGAACATATGTATGTATTGTTATGGAGAGAGTCCCTGTTAAGATCTATGTGTGGGTCCTAGTTACTCCAAATGAGCTACAGCTGCAAAGTCCTTAGTTGGGCAGCAGCTGTGGCTCCTGAGGGTAACTAGAATAAATAGGGGTGGGTCGAGAGCCCAGGAGGAGCCCCTGAGAAGACACACGAAGAACTGCACAGCAGAAAAGAGCAGCTTGGTGCAGTGTGTGGGACCTGAGAAATATGACTACAACAAGAATGCAACAGGTTTGCATCCTACGTCAAATTTGTTGTCCAGGAGGTACCAAAACCACCCAAAATCCACCCAGAATTGACCCAAAATTACCGGAAATTAACCCAAAATTACATCCAAATCTATCCTGAGGAGGTTTGGGGAAGACTTGTAGGGATTTTAGGGGAATTTTAAGGGGAATTTTGGGTGGGTTTGAATCCTATGCCCACTTCGGCATCCACAAGGTGCCAAAATCACCCAAAATTACCTGAAATTAACCCAAAAATTCATCCTGAGGGGGTTGGGGGGAGGTTTGGGGGCGGAGGAGTTGAGGAGATTTGGGGGTTTGGGGGGCAATTTTAGGGGTGTTTTTGGCAGTCATCATCATCCAAAACACAACACCCCATGCCAAAGCCAAGACCAAACCCTAAGGACTGTGCCCCTCGTGAAGGAGAGATCAAAGAACTGCACCCCTTCTGGGGAGGAGATCAAAAGCCAGAGGAGACTGAGCTATTAACTAAGCAAAAATGTATTCATTTCATCAAGTATCATCATTTCTGTTACTTTATCCTTTGTGATTAGGTCTGGAATGCTTTTCTAGTCCTTGTTAATTTAGCTGAACAATATTTATTTTGGTTTCGTAAACGATTAAGTTATATTCCTGATGTTATATATGAAGTCCCATATGTCTAATTTAATAAACCACAAACTTAAAATTTAGCAGCAGTTTTACTGAGATAAAATAATACAATCAAATAGAACCCAGTAGTTACAAGAAGAAATTTGGCAGTGGTTTGGATAAAGCATAAGCAAAACCGATCGATCGGGGTTTGGGGAGGGCTTCCCACCCTGCCTCACATGCAAAAGGCAAAAGAATCCAAACACAGCTTATATACTGTGTGCTAATACATATTCATCAATATTTTCCTGTAAATCTCCTCCTATTTCCAATTCCTGAAATCTACATCACCACACATACAGCACATGCTCCCGCTGTGGCTAAGGGGGCTTCTGGCTCTTTGGTGCTCTCCTTGGATGAAGGCTGACAGTCTTCCTCGCTGTCCTCTGAATAACTTGACAGGTTGTGCCTGTGCCCCAAGTCCTGTGTTATGTAAGTAAGCACTATGCTCCAATTAAGCCTCATTATTTTATAGATAAGAGCACTATTTTAGACTCCCTGTCTGGAATTGTCCCAGCGTTATTCATGTCACGGCCGATCCTGTCCTGGGAGTTGTCTTAACTTTGTCTTGATGCCAATTCTGACTTGGGAGGCTTCCTAAATTTTGTTCATCAAGGCCATTCCAATCTCCTGTATCCTGTTTCCCACAGGTATCATCTACAAAGAAACCCATTTTCTTCATAACATTAATCACATATACCTTTCCAATTATTTTCCAAAAATATTGAAATAATTACAATTTTGTTAGAACTAATCACATCCATCTATCACAGGAGGCCAAAAGCTTGGAAAAGGATGAAAGAAATTCTCCAATGATGACGATGACAAAAAAATCCCAATTTATTTTTGACAGCAAATGAACACCGGCCACCCTCCAGCCCTCTCAGCCTGGCAGGCCGAGCGGGGCTGTTCCCATGGCATGAGGTGGTGGCAGCCTGCGGAGAGAAACCAGAGAGCCACGGTCAGTCACAGCAGGCTCCTGTCCCCCTGTTCCACCATGGCTGTGCCCAGGCCAGGCTGCTGGCTGTGCTCAGAGCCCAAACCTCCCGAACCATTCTCTGTTTTTAGAGAAGGGCAGTGGGGCAGGCAACGTTCCACCTCCTCTGCTTAATCAGGGCACAGCAACCTCCTCAGCAGCTGCAGGAGCGGCATGCCCGTGTGCCCGCTGCTGCTTGCCCGGAGCCCTTCTGCCAGCCCAGCTGTGGAGCCGGGTGCCCACCTCTGGAGAGCTGCTGCCAGGAGAGGAGCCAATCATGCACCAGGTCCTCATCCTTCTGGAAGGGGCTGTCTCTGCAGACCCTGGCCCCTGGGGTAGCGCTGGCACTGGACGCGCTCCCCGGATGCTGCAGGTGCTTCCCTGTCCGGTCCGGGCACCAGGTGTAATCCTCCTGGGGAAAACAAAGAACAATTGCATTAAAGTCAATTCAAAACAAGACCTGGAAACAAGAAAAAGCACAAAGCCTGTCACTGTTTCACGGGCCTGAGGAGGGTCTGACCACTCCATGGGAGAATTAAATCTGTCCACCTTTCCCACCCATAAAGGCACTCCCCACCTTTCCCACCCATAAAGGCGCTCCTTCCTCAAGGGCCTGCAGAGCAGGCCAGCTGGGGCACTGCTTCGGAACTTGCCCCCTCTGCTGCCCCTATCCACATGGATGGATGCTTTTGTCAGGCTGGGTGCCCCCACCTCAGCCCGTGCCAGGCTGGCTGGCAGAAGCTGTCAGCAAGGCCAAGATCTGGCTTCCCTTCCACAACATCAGTCCCGTGTCCCGCCAAAAAGCAGCTCAGCGGCCGGCGGAACAATTAATATTCCCCAGTGCTGCCGAGCGGGGAACCTCCGGTGCATGGCCAGGCCGAGCCCTGCCGTGCCTGGGAGCACCAGCATCCCCCCGCCCCGGTGCCGGCTGGGGACTCATCTTGATTCCATCGGGGCGCAGAGCGTGTCCTCCAGGCAGGGGCCACAGCCAAAGACAATGGGCTCCAGGATGGTGTTCCCAGCTCCACGTCGTGCTCCAGAAGAACATGCCAGCTGTACCTCAGCTTGTGGGGACGTCACGATGCCATTGAGCTGCAGGGGGATGTTTCCCTTGTCCCAGTCTGTGGCACCTTCACCGCACTGCCACCACTTCTCCAATGGGATGGGCAGCATCGATCCGCTCCCTCCACAGCTCACGGGGACCAGCGGAAGCATCTCCTCGGCTGCACTCTCTCCTCAGCGCTGTGGCCACAGGGAAATGCTCTGGGGTTTTCTTCCAGCGCCACAAGACGCGTGCCGCTGCTACATGCTGGCTCCTGGATCCTACTGTGCACAGGGATGAATCTCTGCTGTCTCCTGGGCCAGGCAGGGCTCCTGCAGCCAAGAATGCTCAAAAAGGTCCTCCAGTGATGGCCCGTCTGTGGGGTCCATGCATAAACACCACCTGATGAGGTGCTGGCACTCTGCGGAGAGAAACCAGAAACCGCCGCTCAGCAGGAAGGGGCTCCTGTCCATGCTCTCCCACATTCCACAATGCCCAGGCCACCAGGAGTGCTCAGAGCTACAGCCAAAAGCTTCCTATTGATCCTCTCTTGCAGAGGACACCAGCACAGAGGCACAGGTGCCACCTCCTCCAGCTGAGCCCAGGAGATCCACTCCTCACCAGCTGCAAGAGTAGGACGCTTATGCGCCAGCTGCCCCTCCCAATCCCGTTCTTCCCCTCATGCCTTGAAGGTGCATCCCCACCTTGAGACACCCGTGGCGGGAAGAAGAGCTGGTCCCGGACGATGTCCTCATTGGTGTGGAATGGAAGGTGCCTGCAGACCAGCTCATAGAGCAGGATGCCCAGGGACCAGATGGTGGCTGGCTGGCCATGGTAGCAGCCAAAGAGGATCCACTCTAGTGGGCTGTACTCTGATGTTCCTATGGGACATAGGCGCAGCTCATCAGGCCCATGCTACTCCCTCCCTCCCAGCCAGCTCCCGTTCCACAACAGCCAGCCCCTGCCCTGCCAAAAAGCAACTTGGCTACAGCTGGCTGAAGAAGGATTCCCCCTCCTTCCCTCCCTCCTTCCTTCCCTCCCTCTTCCCCCTCTGCCAGCCAAGGGGGGAACTTTGCTGCCCTGCTGGGCCCCCGGCTTTGGGCTCACCTGACATCTGGGTGTAGAACGTGTCCTGGAGGATCGTGCTGCAGCCAAAGTCGATAAGCTTCGCCTCACCTGTGGCCAGGTAGATGAGGACGTTCTCGGCCTTGATGTGGCGGTGCAGGACCCCCCGGCTGCTGCTGCACCACACGGCCTCCAGCACCTGGCGGAGCAGCCCCTGCACCATGGCCTCCGTCAGGAACCGCCGCTCGTGCAGGAAGTACCAGAGGTGCTGACAGCGCTGCGGATGCTCCATGAGCAGCGCGAAGCTCTCGGGCACCTCGAACTAGTCCAGGAGCTGTATGACGCCGCGGAAGCCAGGCCGCGACACCTTCCACAGCAGCGCCGGCTCCAGGGGCACAAGGGCGCCCTTGCACTGCGGGGGGACCGCAATGCCGTCAGCGGGGCCGATGCTGCACCGCACCTCGGGCAGCCCCTGCCCGGCCCCGCCACGGCTCGCCATGGCCTGGCCCGGGGCGCTGCGCGGCCTCCACTCACTCCACGCTTGCGCTTGCTGCCCTCGCTGCCGCCCTGCCGGGCCTCGCCCGGCACGCCCCGCCGGCTCCTCCCGCTGGCCCCGCTCACTCACCAGCCACGCCCACTCCGAGATGCGCTCCTGGGACACTCGCTTGATGGCCACCTGCGAGCCAAGGCAAGCGGCGGACTTAAGATCACACTTGGTTAAGAGCGTATAAGCCAGAGAACACGCAAAATAAAAAAAACTTTTTTCTTCTCGTACCCTGATCACATGTGTATTTCACGTCTGGCCTAATGGCGACAGTTGCCCCATCTCTGGGTCAAGAAACAAGTATTATCTGACAGGTAACTTGTCAACAAACTGAGAAAGAAATTAGTACCTGGGCATGCAGATTTCTGAAGGGAGGAAAGAAAAGTGTTGACAAGAATAAGCCTGAATTTTAAATGCCTGAAACACTCAAAAATGACATGTTTTGGGATATTGTACCAGATGTTACACAGAGTTCAAGCAAACCACAACTCATTAGTATCTGGACTTCATTGCCCACTATGCTTTGAAATGTTGCTTGAAGGCACTTTGTGTCAAAGATCCAGTTCCTGTAGGCCACTGTAGATGTAGATCAAAATCCTACCAAAAAATCCATGTCCAAACCAGCAAGAGTGAGACTTTTGTCCTTGGCAGTAGCTTCCAGGTGCTCCTGGAAATCCCCAGGCCTAGACACAAAGATGTGTATTCAACGGAGGGAGAGAAGCATCATGCTTAGCTCTAACTGTGACCTTTGCTAGCAGATCTTACTAGCAGGTAACAAATTCCATTTGTTCTGCTCTTAGCCAGAGCCAAGATGGGAATCACAGTTTAGATCACAGGAGAAGATCACAGGAGCCTCAGCTTTTCCAGAAGAGGAGAAATACAAAGGATAGTAAATTTGGGTTGGGTTTTCAGGGTGTTTTTACAAATCCATAGACAAGTGATGAAGCTTAAGAGATGACAGCAAAGGAAAATCAACAGATATGCTGAAAGTGAGTGAAGAGGAAGGAGACTTTAAATTCACTGAAAAGCTGCACAGAAAGCTTCTCTACTTTTTGCAGTTGCTTCAAATTTGAAATGACAAATTCTTGTAGCACTTCCAACTTCTTTTTATTAATTCTAGATTAAAGACAATCAAAACTGTGTACTCCTGCTTACAGTATGCGGTAAAGCACAGGAAGCCATTAGAGTAAGAAAAATTGTGTTTAGAAGGCTGAGGCAGCCTTAGGGGTAGGAGGAATGGGGAGGTGTGGAAATCAGGCCTGTGGGCACCATTCAAGGAGCATCCAGGCCCTGAGCAGTCCCTCACAGTGGGTATCCCAGCAGATGGAGTCCATATGGAGCCACAGCTGGGTGGGAAAAGTGCCGGGCTGGTGAGCCGTGGTTAGCAGGGGCTCCTGCATCAAATTGCTCCCTGATAGGTGTGGTATGCTGTGTGTGTGTGTGCCCAACAGCTGGCAACAGCAGGCTGGCCCAGATGTGGGAAAAGGCCAAGGAAGCAGCAGAGTGGGAATGGGGCTCTGAGGAGGCCCTGGTGGTTGCACACACCCGTGGGGGATGAGGCTGGCCCAGATGGGCCCTGGGACTCTGGGTTGAAAAGGGAGGAAAAGAGAATCAGGGAGGAAGGGCCAGAAGCCGCTATGACAATGCCATTCCATCCCATAGGTGACATAGTGAGAGGAGGGTGGGAACCAAATGGTGATTGCTGCTGATCACCCTGACATCTCCAAGACAAGAGGCCCAGCAAGGACTGCACATCTGCCTCCTAGTGTTGTCCTGAATGTGAGCTCATCTCCTGGCGTTCATTACCCGCAAGTCTCTCAGCTTCCCACGGGCATTCCATACTTCAGGCAAGCAAAGCTGCTTACCTCACTATGTTCTTTGGGCCTCTGAAAGGGACTGTCCCCTTAGCTACAGCCTGGCAAGGAAGGGAGTCTTACAACACTCTGGATATTTTAGACTTTTATTGGCACTCGGGCTGAAACAAAGTATCCCCTCGCCACTTCTCCATCTTCATCCTTCTGTCCTGCAGGTGGCCTGTTCAGGCTGACAGATTGGAGCACCTGCAGGCTCCAGTTGGGCTGCAGCCCAGCTTTTCCTCTCACAGCTTAATTCTTATTATGACAATTCTTTCGTTTCTACTTAAAAGATACCTCAGAGCTTCCCTAAATTAACAACACTCTACTCTAAGCTAAACAATCCTCTATTATCTAAGCTATCTATGTTCCAAATGTTGGGATTCATAAAATTTGAGGGTTTTGAGAAAGTGGTAAAAAAGACAGGCCTCAGACAGCAGATTTGTGAACATTGCTAATACAGCAAAAAGTTTTCTAAGCAGTAGAGCAGACATGAGAAATAGAACAATAAGCCCCTGTGATTTACCCTTATAGGTTGCAACAAGTTTATTTAATGTATATCTTTAGAAGGTTAGTATGAATGAGCCTCTGTGCTTTGTCTCTCATAAACGAGCCATTGTGTTAGAAAATAAGTCCTTATTTTGTTAACTACTGTTACGTGTGTTTCATATGATTGGATAGAATTATTGTCAATATGTTTTGCTCTATGTGTGATTGGCTGAAACTTAGGCTGAGAGGGTTTTATGCTACCCTGTAATGTGACGTTTCCTTGGCATTCCATTTGAATCAGCGAGCTGTAAACATATCCTGTCTCCATTGTCCTAACAATGTACTGAGACTGATGTTTGAAATAAACAGCTCATGACACTGATTCAGAGTGTCCCATTCCGTTTGTGGCTGTATATAGTGTGCCAACAGCACCATAGTCCTTAGAAGTTGATCCCTATATTTCCTAATTTTTTAAACGTTCATCTTTTTGAGAAAGAAAAAACAACAGAGTTTTAAATGGAACCTAACACACCCAACCTAACCTAACCTAACCTAACCTAACCTAACCTAACCTAACACACACGTAATCTAACCTAACCTAACCTAACCTAACCTAACCTAAGACCTAAACTGAGCAAATATGAAAAATGTCACATTTCCTATCTAGGGCACAGCTCCTCTTAATACTTGGGGGATGGCTGAAGCTCTGCCTCAAGATGACACATCCCCTTTTCCCTCCTCTCAGCTGGCGGGGCATAAGGGTCTCCTCAGGTGCAGGTGTCTCCTCTCCAGTCTTCCTGCACTTGCTTGGCTGAAATGATCAGAGCAGCCAGGATGGAGGCAGGATGGCCTGAGGTCACAAAGGGATGCTGCCCAGAAGAAAAAGAACAAAGAAAGGAACTCTTACTTTCCAGGACCCATCCTCATGGGCTCAAGCAGGATTCCCTGGCTACCAGGAAGACACACCAAGAGCACCGAGGGCAGCATGTCCCCCTGCACCTTCCTGTCCTGGGAGCTGTCTGCGCCACGTGGCCCACACTCCTCCTCATCCCTTCATGCAGGTGTCCTCAGCTGATAGGGCTTTTTGCCCCTTTGCTTTTTCTTACCTGCAGGAGTTCCTGGGCAGAGCAGCGCCTGTCCTCGTCTGCCTGCAGGCAGCAGTGGAGGAAGTTGTGCAGGAGAGCCGAGTGGTGCCTGGGCTTCTGCAGTTTTGGGGGCCCATTCCTTTCTATCAGTTCAAAAACCTACAGCACAAAGATGCAAGAGGACACTGCACCTGCTCCTTTGCTAGCCACATCAGCTCTCTCCATGATAGTGGAGCTCTGGGAAAAGTTAAAGATAGAATCTAAAATGTTAGGCTTTGTGCTTTCCCAGATCAACTGCACCTGCGTAAGCAGTATGATAAAGTACATAATTGTTAGATGTGATGATTGTTTAGTAATTAAATATAATTACTATATAACCAGAAGAAGAATAATGAGAAAATATGTTGGAAATTCAGAGAGGGGCTAAATTTATGTATACAATAGAACAATATAAGTTTAATAATTAACATGAAAGTTATATAAAGATAGAGTATAAAAACATGATCATTTTGGATGTATGGTTGGAATCAAATTTGGGTAATACCCTGATTCCCAGAGCTCTTGAATAAAAAGCACCACATATAATCCCTACGTGAGTATGTGTTTTTGAACACTAACATTTTGGCGACCCAGATGGAACCGTTGTGAGTGCTGCTGAGCGAGTTCGCGACTTGATCACGCTCCAGCCGGCACCGAGGGATTCTTGGGGAGCCCATTGGCCGCGACCGCTCCTGCCGCTCACAACGTCCCCAGGAGAAAGGTAAGGTGCTTTTTTTACTTTGGTTTGGTTTTGGATGCCTGCCAAATAAGACACAGCAAAAGCTACGCTTGGTTGGGCTAAAGGAATTCCTGGTGGTACAAGCCTAGGCACCGTTCCATAAGACAATCACAAAAGCATTGCGGGTTCAGCATTTGTGGTGTAATTGAAATGGAGAAATTTAAAGGGATTTTGGGCAGTAACACCCCTATCCCGCAAAATTCTCCTTTGGGGTGCTTATTAGCACATTGGAAACAGGGTAACTTTGGGGAAGAATTACGTAAAACTAAGTTGATTGATTACTGTAATTCATGGTGGCCAGAATATGCCTTGGAGAATGGCAAAAAATGGCTAAAATACGGTACTCTGCAATATAACACTATTTCGCGATTAATGTCGTTTTGTAAACAAGAAGGAAAATGGGATGAAGTCCCATATGTTGATCTGGTTTTCTATTTACAGGGAAAGCCAGAATGGCAGGATGAATGTGGATTATTAGTGGTTAAAACATCTGCAAAGTGTGGGGTTTGTGAGGAACGTTGTTTAGAACACTTGGCATTGAAAGAAAGCTTGAGTAGGGAAAATTATACAGATGTTGAATTACAAGTAGCTCCAATAGGAGCTAAGAAAGCTACAAGAGAACCTAACCCTATCCCACCTGTTTCACCTGTTTCACCTGTCCCTATCCCACTACCTGCTCCTCACCCACCTAGTCCTGAGCCCGTCTCGTCTAGTACACCTTTCCCTCTTTATCCTCCTCTCCCATCATCACCCGGTCCCTCTTCCTCGGAAGATGAGCAAAACCTAACTGTGATAGAAAGGAGAAAGAGGTATGCGAATGAAAAAGATAGCAATGGTAATGAATCAGTGACCCCAATTGCCCACAGAACCCGGAGTCGGTCAAAGCTCGCCCCAGTTGTGCATAGAAAAGGCATAAGCAAACAAAAACGGACTGTGATTGCCCCCTTACAACAAGGTGTCGGAATGGAAGGGCCAGTATTTGTAAAAGTTCCTTTTTCCGCTGCAGGCTTAGTTATTTGGAAACAGTCAGCCGGAACTTATAGAGAAAATCCTGATAAAATGGCACGCGTAGTAAAAATGGTTATGAAAACTCAAAATGCTGACTGGGATGACATACAAGTAATATTAGATACTCTGATGGATTCTACTGAAAAAGAAATAGTACTTAAGGCAGCCAAAGAGAGGGCAAGAGAAGATATTAGATATGGGCTAGTAACAGGGAATTTAGATGTGAATTTCCCAATTGAGTATCCAAATTGTGACCCTAATTTATTGTGCGATATGAGGAAATTATGTAAATATCAAGAGTGGATCCAAATAGGAGTTCAGAACGCTGTGCCCAAAACTATAAATTGGTCCAAACTATATGAGGTTCGACAGGAAAAGAAGGAATCTCCCACTGCGTTTTTGGAAAGGCTTAAGGAGGTAGCAAGGAAATATACAGACCTCCAAATGGATACAGAGCAAGCAAAGGTTCAGCTCACTCTCATATTCTTGGGCCAATCACAGGATGACATTCGTAGAAAATTGGAAAAATCAGAGGGGGAAGAATTAAGGAATTTGGATAAGTTACTTGAGGTTGCTTGGATGGCATATAGCAAACGGGAAAAAGAAGCTAGTAACAGACAGCAGCAGAATCTATTGGCAGTAATACAAGGAGAAGGTGACCCAAATTTCAGGGGATGTAACAGGAATATCCGCGGTAAGAGACCAGTCACACAAAGGTTAAGCCTGAATCAATGTGTGTATTGTAAGCAGGAGGGGCATTGGAAGTGAAATTGTCCAAGCTTGAATAACCAGTTTGACCAGGGCAATCAGTTCAAGCAGGGAAACGCTGCCAAAGCCATGGTGTTAGGAGAATATAACTAGCTGAACCTGTGGAACAGGTTCAAGAACTCACCACAAACATAGAATAGAATTTAATCCACCAATATTTCCAGTAAAGAAAACAAATATCTGAATATAGGTTAGCGCAGGATTTGAGAGCAATAAATAAAAAGGACATTTATCCAGTGGTAACAAATTCTCACAAATTGCTAACATCCGTAAAGGGGATTTATAAGTGGTTTACTGTAATTGATTTAAAAGATGCCTTTCTCTGCATACCCTTTGAGAAAGAAAGTAGGAAACTGTTTGTTTTTGAGTGGGAAAACCCAGGGAACAGAAGAAAGACCCAGCTCACCTGGACACGACAAGAACTCGCCGACCCTATTTGGAAACTAACTGGCAAAGGAACTGGAGATTTGGACCGAAAATGGGCTAGTACCAAGAGACCAATACTTATTGTTGCAGTATGTTGATGATATACTAATAGCTACAGAAGAAAAAGTAACCTGTATAAAGGTAACCATTGAGATTTAAATTTCACAAGGGCAACAAAAACTAGGTACTAACCATATCCAAGCTATTTGTGCTATTCCAGAGCCCCAGAATTTACATGAGCTGCGAGTCTTCCTCGGGATGGCAGGATGGTGTCGCTTGTGGATCATGGACTGTGGACTGATTGCGAAACCCCTGTATGAAGCTCAGAAGATGCAGCCATTCACCTGGGGCAACCACAGAAAGAAGCCTTCCTAAAATTAAAGGAAGCACTGACAACTGCTCCAGCATTAGGGTTACCTGATCTGTCTAAAGATTTTCAGTTGTTTGTACATGAAAGGCTGCGCCTAGCACTGGGAGTCCTGACCCAACATCTGGGAAGCTGGAAAAGGCTGGTGGGCTACTTTTCCAAACAACTCGACAACATAAGTGCCGGGTGGCCCCCATGTCCGCCGGCAGTCGCAGCTACTGTGATCCTGATACAAGAAGCCAGGAAACTTACTATGGGAAGGCACATAGATGTCTATGTACCACACATGGTAACCACTGTCTTAGAACAAAAGGGGGGCCATTGGCTATCTCCCAGCAGGATGATGAAATTCCATGTAGTCCTGACTGAGCAGGATGTCACATTAAAAACAACTAACCTTTTGAATCCAGCTTTGTTCCTAGGTACCACAACTGAACAAGGCCCATTAGAACACGACTGTGTAGAAGTAATAGAGTACACCCATTCAGCAAGAGAAGACCTGAAAGATGTCCCACTAGAGCAGCCTGAGTGGGAGCTGTTTACAGATGGGAGCAGCTTCGTGGAAAACGGAACCAGATACGCTGGATATGCAGTAACAACAGTCAATACAGCAGTGGAGGCAAAGGCATTACCACCAAATACATCTGCCGTGAAGGCAGAACTGGTTGCTTTAACCAGGGCACTAGAATTAAGTGAAGGGAAAAAGGTAAGTATGTGGACTGACTCAAAATATGCTTTTGGAGTGGTGCATGTACACGGAGCACTATGGAAAGAAGGAGGACTGTTATCTTCTCCGGGTATGCACATTAAACATCAGGATGCAGTCCTGCAATTGATAAAGGCAGTGCAAAAACCTGAACAAGTGGCAATCATACACTGCAAAGCACACCAATCAGGAAACTCCAAAATCTGTGAGGGAAATCGAAAGGCAGACTGGGCAGCCCGACAGGTTGCTCGAGAGGTACAAACAACAATGGCATTGATACCTTTGAAGCTTAATGTATCCCAATTCAATTTGCCTCCAAAACCAAAATATTCAGTAGAAGATGAGAGACTGGCACATTTGCTAAATGCACAAAAGAATTCACAGGGATGGTATGTGACTGCACAAGGACAACTAGTGGTACCCCCCTTGATAATGAGAGAAGTTCTATAAATTAAACATAATGAATGTCACTGGGGAGCAGAGGCATTGGTAAAATTGCTAAAGCAGAGTTTAATTTCAGTACGGATGTTAACAATGGCAAAATCAGTAATGACAAAATGTGATATCTGCTTGAAAAACAACCCAGTGGCCAGGCGACAAGCACAGCTAGAAAGAATTCGGGTAGGAATAGAGCCAGGAGACTATTGGCAGGTAGATTTTGTAGAACTACCAAGGACTCGAGGATACAAATACCTGTTAGTGGGGGTTGACACATTCTCTGGGTGGCCAGAAGCCCTTCCCTGTCGCACAAACCAAGCAAAGGAAACAGTTAAGTGGTTACTACAGGAGATTATTCCCAGATTCGGGGTACTCCTAGGGGTATAATCACATAGGGGACCCCATTTCATAGCTACAGTAGTAAGAGAGGTAAGTAGATTGCTAGGGATAAATTGGGACCGACACACACCATGGAGACCCCAGTCAAGTGGACAGGTAGAGAGGATGAATCAGACACTAAAAAGGCAAACCAGTAAAATATGCCAAGAAGCCAAATTGCAGTGGCCCCAGGCTTTGCCAATAGCACTGTTGAGGATTCGGATAAAGCCTAGGAGTGGGATGTCAGTCAGTCCTTATGAGATATTGTATGGGAAACCATATGAATCTCCTGAACCCTAATGTACACATCACAGGAAAGAAGGAAGTGTATAATTATGTTCTGTCTCTTGGGAAAACTTTAGCTCGGCTCTGGAGTATCCTCGTGTGGAATAGACCACTGACTCTCGAGAACCCAGTCCATAACATACATCCAGGAGACGAGGTGTACATCAAGAACTGGAACAAGGAACCGCTGAAAGAAAAGTGGAGTGGACTCCATCAGGTACTACTGACCACCTTTACAGCAGTCAAAGTAGCCGGTGTGGACCCCTGGATTCACTATACCTGAGTGAAGAAAGTCCATCCTGGATCACAGACTGTATAAACTCTGGAATGAACAAAGGCTGCAGATAAGATGTGTTTAATTGCTTTCAGAATGCTATCAGTAATTGTGCTAATGTTATGGTTATTAATATCTTTGGGATGTGGAGTGCAAAATGATCGACTAACCATTCTTCATTCTAGAATGAAGAGAGAGGTACAAACAGAAACACAGGTGATAAAGGTTTCTAATGCAATTCGGGCTTAGAATGTAATGATTGGATTAGTCAAAGATTTTGCCAAAATGCAAAACACCAGTCGAATAACTGCCTGTCTGCCAATGCCAAAGACAGCAGGAGACCCAGTAAATTGGAGAATCATAACATCAAAACTACCTGAAATACAAAAGAACAAAACAATTACATGTAAACAGGTACCCGAATCGAGGCAAGTTACAGAAACCACTCTTGTATGGAAATGTGAGGCCAAGGATAGGAAAGATCAGATAGAACCTTGGGACAGTGTGTGGTGTGTGAGTATTCTTCAAAGATTCCAATATATGGCAAAAACCCCTTGGTGTATTAAGTGGGAAGGCCCTGAGAATGAAACAGATCCAGCAATAACGAACACTGACACTAGTAGCAGAACGAGGGCAGACAAAGTAAGTTGGTGGACATGTAATAAAACTTTAAACTGCACTTCAGATGATGTAGAGATAAAGCAGATGCCACCCCTGACAATAGCCCTACAAATTGGTTGTGCTTGCAGAGGGATCAAACATAAACAAGGCAGAGTGAATTATAGAGTAATTATAGGGTGTACCAGGGTTACAGTCTGAGGTCCAGGACAATTTGTATGGGCAGCAAGTGATGGTACCTGGACAACATATCTGCCTGTAGACGGGAAAGTAAAGGAGAATACTTTAGGCCTCCCAACCTTATGTCCAATTTGGAAAAAGTCCCCATTTAATGGAAAACATGAACTTCTGCAGATAAGAGCAAGACGAGAAGTTCTAGACGATGAAAATCCAGATGACATTTGGCAAGAACCCTCTAGTGGAGTGAAATTTGGATGGGCCCTAGAGTCATTGCTTGGTCCTATAGCAAACTATAAGAGCAGAGAGATGCTGTACAAACTTACAGGTCAGGTAGGTAGACTGGCAAGAGTCACCTGGGAAGGATTTAAAGAATTAAATATACAATTACAAGCCACCACAAAAATTACTTTACAAAATCGATTGGCCCTAGATATGTTACTCCTGAAAGAGCATGGAGTATGTGGATTCTTAAAGGGACAAGTTGATCATTGCTGCGTTCATATCCCAAATGTAACTGCAGATGTTGAATGTGACATCAATCAGTTGAAACAAATAGAGCATGAAGCACAAGAAGAGCAAAAGGATTTGGCTACAAGTTGGTTAGGAAAAATTTTTAATAGATTAGGGTGGAATGTGAGTTCATGGATTAAAATCTATCATTGAGAGCGTGATAATCTTACTAATTGTATTCTTAGCAATTTGGTTCGTTTACAGCATCTTAAAGGGAGAGATACAGAAGAAAACGTCCTGGAACCAGAGGATAATAAAGGCACTAACACGCCCACCATCTTCTGGTTCTCCAGTTCGTAACAGCATCCACGACAATGTTTACATCAACCCTGGATTTGAAGAACCAAGTACGAACTGAGGAATAAAGGACTGTATCAAGTGAACATTTACACCTATAGTGAAGTGAAAGTGCTTTCAAAGGGGGGAGAATGATAGTGGAGCCCTGGAAAAAGTTAAAGATAGAATCTAAAATGTTAGGCTTTGTGCTTTCCCAGATCAACTCACCTGCGTAAGCAGCATGATATATTATATAATTGTTAGATGTGATGATTGTTTAGTAATTAAATGTAATTCTTATATAACCAAAAGAAGAATATTGAGAAACTATGCTGAAAATTCAGAGAGGGGTTAAATATATGTATACAATAGAACAATATAAGTTTAATAATTAACATGGATTTATATAAAGATAAAGTATAAAACATGATCCTTTCGGATGTATGGTCGGAATCAGATTTGGGTTGAATATACCCCGATTCCCAGAGCTCTTGAATAAAAAGCACCGCATATAATCCCTATGTGATTATGTGTTTTGAATGCTAACATTGCCAGCAGTTGCTCCAGGTGCTCCTGCCATCAGCCCCTGCAGGAAGGAGCACAGCCCCTAATGCATGTGGGCTTTGGCTCCCTGTGGCACAGAAGCCCCCGGGGGCACAGGTCTCTGGGGCAGCAGACGGGCACCAGCGCTGCCAGGGCTCGGGGGGTGGCAGCTCTGCTTGGCCAGAGACTCTGCTCCAACTGCTGATGGCAGCGCTGCCCGGGCCCCAGGGCTCAGAGCAGCATTGGTGCCCGGGCCTACACGTTCCTTGTGCGTGTCACACCTGTGGGTTTAGGATGGCCACGGGCCAGGACGTGTCCCAAGGAGGCCCTGCCACCTTCCCTGGAAGGCCCTGTGCCCTTCCCAGCGTGGCTGCGTCGGCAGCCAAGGGGGCTCCTTCTGCTGCCCTGATCCCGCAGAGCAGGGCAGTGTTCGCTGATGCTCTGAGCCCTTCCTAAAGATCCTGTCAGGCTGCCTTAGACACCTGGGGCCAGGCATTCCTTCCAGCCTGGGCCACTTTGGCTGGGCTGGGGGCAGCCCCAGGGCAGGCGGCAGTGTGTGCAAGGGCCCTTGGTGACACACTGCAGCACGGTCACTGTGACATGGAATGGAACCCGGTGTCCAAGGTCCCTTTGTGACACGTGAGAAATAGAAGCGTGCCCGGGTGCTGGGAGAACGCAATGGGACAGGACAGGACAGAGCGGTGCCGTGAGGAGCCCCCGCACAGCGCACTCGTTCGTCTCCCACCTGGAAGTTTTCTGAGGCGTTGTTCTTTTAGCTGAGCTCGAGGCCAGACCACAGGACTTGCTGACCCGTGGTCTCCCTGAGGCTTCTCTTTCGCAGCTGCCCTTGAGGGCAGCGTGTGGGACTTGGTGCCCTTGGAGCATTTCCAAGGTATCTCTTCTGCAAGAAGCTAGTGTCACTGACATGAAGCACAGAACCCCAGGAGTGCCCAATCTGGCCTGGGGGGAAGAGGAGGAAGAAGGCCCTGGAGCTGCTTCACCACTGGTGACTAAACAGTTGGAGCCATTCCAGCCACCACAGGAGGGTGAGTGGCAGAGCTAGGCCACAGGACTAGTGCCTGCAGCCAACCTGACCCCATGCCATGCCATGTCGTGCCATGCCATGCCATGCCATCCCCTGGGGACATGCCCAAGGACAGGACGGAAGAGGGGCCGGGCAGACACCCCGCAGTGGTCGTGCCCCATCCCCTGGGCCATCCCGGGGCTCTCCCTGCCTGGGGATCGCAGGGCTGGGCTGTGTTCTCCGACCTCTCCCGCAGCCCCTCATCTCTGGCTGCGCTTGCTCTTTGCCAGATGCAGCCCTGGAGCGCACACAGGAGCAGGAGTCCAGCCGTGGCCGCTTCCGCAGAACAGCGCAGGTACCTGCAGCCACCCCCACCTGGGCTGGGCCTGCTGTCCCTGCTCAGCCCAGCACCGTGTGTGCAGCACTCCATGCAACATCCCCGGCTTCTTGCCCTTCTCCTACAGTTCGTTTGCAACTTCCTCAAGAGAATTGAGGAGCAAGAGACCATCGCCACGGGCGTAGGCCTCAGACCGTACTCGCCCATCTTCCAAAGCAAGACCAGTGCTGCCTTGCTCTCTATGCTTGTAGAGGAACATTTATACACTCCAAAACAAGTAAGCAGCCTGTGGCCAGGCTTTGATCCTCCCAGCAATTGCTTGGCCTCCCCAGCCACGCGTGCTGGTTGCTGTGAGCCTTTCAGGCCACATGGCAATGGGGTGGGAAGGGAAGCACTTCTCTGGGGAAGCTGGGAACATTGCTCCCTCTGGCAGCTTTCCAAGTCTCCCCGTGCCTTCTCCAGGTGCCTGCCATGGTGAGCTACATCCACCAGTGGCTCATGGCAAATGATTCTGCTGAGCACAGGCTGGACAAGACCCTGCTGCATCTCACCGAAGCACAGCCAAATGACGCGGTCATGACGCTCCTGCGTGTGGCCCCATCCTGTGACAGGTATGGGGCCCACCTGCCCACAGAGCTCAGGCCTCCCCAGCCCATCACCCTGTACAGCCTGCCCAGGTGTCTGAGCAACAGAGACTTCCAGGGCCCTCTGGCTGCTCCCTTTCCCAGCGCTGCTACGACAGCCCCTGAGCCTGCTGCCATGCTCCCTTGCCGCCTCTCAGGGCTCTGTCCCCACAGGCCTGGGCTGTCGGGCTGCTGCTGGCAGGGGGGCAGTGGGCCCAGGCAGAAATGGCAGCCAGCTCAGCTGCCCATGGTGCTGTGTCTGACACCCCCCTGAGACACAGCTCTAACCCTGCAGAGCTGCCATGGCCATGTGGAAGACCATCATGGGCTCAGCCAGGACTGTGGAGCTGGCGCAGCTGATCCTCCTGGATGTGCTGGGCAGCTGGCCAGAGTACAGCACCTGCACCTCCGATGGGGACGAAACGGCTGTCTTTGCCCTGGCTGTGAGTTTCTGCAACTGGCCTTTGCTGGCCCCAAGGCTGCCTCTCCAGCAGCTCTCCATCCTCCTTCCCCCACTGCATCTCCCTGCCTCAGGCGCTGGCCTGAAACCTGGCCCAGGGGCAGCTTCAGGCCCACCAGGCCCCGTGCTCCCCCTGCCAAGGTCTCTCCGGGCCTCTCCCTGCTACGCTCGGGCCCTGCCACACGCCACCTCGGCACTGAGCGCTGTCTCGGTGGGCTTTGTCCTTTGCAGGCAACCGTGGTGACGTGGAAGATCCTCCAGGTGCCCTGTCTGCCACGGATATTGAAGGTGTATTTCCCCCGCCTATTGGCGCATCTGCTATTCCAAGTGTTCTTCAGCACTCTGGATATGCCAGAGGCGGTGGACACCTTCTGGAAGGCATGCCAGGAAGAGCACGGCCTTGCCACCAGCCCCAACAGGTGCTCCATGCCACTCCTCCTGTCCCTGCCACGTGGCCTGCCAAGGAGCCAGTGCTGCCAGTGTGACCTGGGCTTTGCTCTGCACACAGGTTTGCAGTGCGCACCCTGAAGTCCCTGCTCTGCCTTCTCTGCTGCGAGGATGTGGTGGTGGCAATGGAGCGCAGGTGTGCCTGGGACACGCTGCTCTCTCTTGACACTCACCACTTTGCCATGGCTCTGCTTGCCAGGTGAGACCCCCTTCTCCCCACTGCCTCTGACATTGCTGCTCTGTGCCCAGATGGCCCACAAAGTGTTTGTGGTGGCCATGGGCCAGAGGGCCTTGTCACTAAAGGAACGGCCAAGCAGACTGGAAAAGGCTGGCAGAGGAGGGTGCCCATGAGCAACCAACTGCCAAATGGCCCACGCCCCTTTGCTGGAAGGGTGCTGGGGAAAGATGAGAACTGGATGAGTCACGCCTGGGAGAGGTTTGCCTCACTAGCTCAGGCTCTTGTTTCCTTTTTCCCCTCTTCAGAGAAATTTGCCGCTTAGCCATCCACTTTTGTTCCGCGGTTGCATTCTACCTGCTCGCCATGCTCAGAGAAGAGATGCCATACTGGGATTTCCCTGCCCTGGCATTCCTTGTGGAGGTGAGCCTCAAGGCCAGCGCTGCCTGGCTGAGCTGCCTCCCAGCCCTCTGCCCACTCACAACCACAGCTGCCAGGACAGTGTAAGCCCGTGCCCTGTGCTGCTGCCTGGGCCCGGCCCTGTGCAGCTCCGGGCTCCTGCCGGACGGCTCCCCTGTCACTGCCCTGTGCCTTTCAGGTCCTCGAGTGCCTGGACTTGAGCCAATGCAGTGACAGCGTTCTGGAGATCCTGGCACAGAACCTGCAGAGCGAGCACATGGCCAGGTGTTACTTAGCACTCCGAGGCCTCGTAGTGCTGGGCAAGAATCCCTTGATGGTGAGAAGGGGGCAGTGGCTGAAGCCGTGCAGGCAGCGGGGGGCTGGGCAACATTGTCGCTTGGCCTTGCATGGGCTTCGGCCACTAGGTCAGCTGCTCCCAGCTCTCCTGCCTCCCGCTTCAGCTGCCCCAGTGCTTTGGGACAGGCCTGTGGCCTCTGGGCCCTGCGGCAGCAGGGCGGCCTTTCACAAAGTGGTGTTCCGCACAGGCCGAAAAACTGCGGAGCCTGACTGGAAGTCTTGTGGAGCTCCTGGAGGAAAATGACAGTGACATCATCAGGATGAGCATTCTTTTACTGAGATATTTGCTCCTGGATAATGGTGGCCCCATAGCCACCCCCATCGCCCTGCAGCTGGTGGAGGCGCTCCTGCCACTCTTTGACAGCGTAAGGCTCTGTGCCCACAGCCACGGCCACTGGCTGCTGTCCGGACCCTTGGTGCCCTGTGCAGATGCAGGCCTGTGCCCTGGGGGGCCTGAAGCAGCTGATGCCTACGTCTTTTGCCCTTTCCTTTCATCCAGGATGATATCCAGCTGCAGCTGAGCTCCATGGCTGTCTTTCAAGAGATGCTGGACTTATTAACAGAAGAGGGAAGAAAGGCCCTCAAGTCTCACGTGCACCAGAGCCTGCTCCCTCTCTACTTCCACTGCCATGATGAGAATCAGATTGTTGCTGAGGTGAGCACTTGTGGCCACCTGCTGTCCCCCTGGCAGGGGCTTGGGCTGCCTCCTGCCCTGGCACCTTGCGGGCTGCAGCCTCCTCCAGCCTGTGCCACTGGGATGCTCCTGTGCCCTGGACTGTGGGGCCATCTCTGCGTCTCTGCTGCTCTCCAGGCCTCCTGGGAAACGCTGCATTCCTCAGCCAGATTCCTGAAGAGGAGGGACATCGAACAAATGCTAAACCTGGATCAGAGCTTTGGCGAGTGCCTGGTAAGAGCAGCCGAGAACCCCCAGCCTCAGCATGGCCAAGGTCCCTGGGGGCGGTGCTCAGTGTGCGGGGCTGGCAGCTGTGCCCGCTGCTGCAGCCCAAGGCCACGCGGGCTCTGCTCCAGGCTCCCGTGGGCCCGAGCCGCGTGGCCTTGGAGCCCCGGCCCGGCAGGGCTGCAGGCCGGCACCGCGGCTCCCCGGGCAGCAGCCGGCCCTCCGCCCCCTCCCCTCGGGAGCCCTTGGCCAGCGGCTGCTGGCCGCGCCTCAGGCCTGTGCGGGCAGGGGAGGCCGGCGCTGGGCGCAGGCAGCACCCTGCCCAGGAGCTGAGCCCACGCCAACCCTTCCCTCCTGCCGCTCTCTCCAGTTGGCAGAGGACAGGAGCCGAGCGGCCGAGCACCTGCGCCGGGCTCTGCGCTACCTGCAGAGCCCACAGGAGCCCCTGCGAGAGGCGGCCGTCAGGTTCCTGGGTGAGTCCCGAGCCCGGGCTCCTCCCCGGCCCGGCGCAGGTCGGCCCTGGCCCCGCCTGCTGCCCCCGCAGTACCAGCCCGACTCGGCGCCGTGGAGCCCCGCCTGGCCTGGGCATTGCTGCTGCCGCCCTCTGGCAGCCGGGCCCTGGGGCGGCAGCGTGCGGCAAGGGCCCGGGCTGAGCCCTGCCCGGCCAGCAGCCCGTGTGGCCACAGTGCCGGCAGCACCGCTGGCAGGGAGCTGTGCCGCTGGGACCGTGACAGGCTCTGTGTTCACAGGCATGGCCGGGCGGCACCTGAGGGGGCAGCAGCAAGAGCTGCAGCTGATCTGCACTGGTGAGTGAGTGAGGGCAGCGGGCTGACCGCTCCAGGGGGCTGGAGGGGGCAGCTGCAAGCCCTGCTCTGGCTGCGGAGGGATCTGCACCCGTGGGCAGAGCACACAGAGATTTCAGGGCCACGTGTGCCATTCATGTCCAGCACCTTCGGGCTGATCCCCTTGCTCCCTGCTCCCTCCTGGCCATGGCAAGAGCCGACCGGGATGGCCCTGGCAGGGGGATCTCCTCGGCTCCCTGCACATGCGGGATCTGACCTTGCCTCTGTTCCTCTCTCTTGCAGCCCTTGAAGAAATGGCCTATGACAGCAGTCCTGCAATCAGAGATGCTGCAGTTGAATCTTGTTTAGTTCTCCGGGCCGTACAGAGAGCTCCCTACTCCCCATGGCGTAAGCTGCGAGATCAATTCCGCAGTGCATGGAGGAAACGGCCTCGTCTGTGCGGCACTGCTTTGCTGTTCTGCTGGAGCTCCGCAGAGAGATGACCTGCAAGACTGTCTGCTGGAGCCATTTGAGCCAGCAGGGATTTTCTTTTTGTTCTTCGAGATTTTTCTGTTTGTATTTTCCTTTTTGTTGAGTATAGAATATCTTAGAGTAGAATAGAATAGAATATCTTACAATACACAGAGTCCCAGGATCTTTCTTTTCCTGCACAGGGTCAGTAGGGCATAGGAGAAGAGGGGGAAAAGGGTGCTTGTGCTCAGCCAGCTGCCCAGGTGTGCGGTGTTGCAGGGAAAATAGCCAGAAGCCCCTTGGCCTTTGGTGGTTCTGCTGAAGCCTTTGTGCCCGCCACAGAGCGACTGGGCAGGGGCCGGAGCTGCGGGGATCTCTGCCAGAGCGGTGCCTGGAGATGGCATCAAGCCCTGTGCCGGGCAGGAAGGGCCATCCGTGTCCTCCTGGCCGCGTGCTGCTGGCTGCATTGCTGAGGGCTCCCAGGCGCCTCTGGATGGGGCTGCTCCGGCGCTGCTGTGGGACTGCGGCGCTGCTGCCGGGAAGCTTGGCCAGGCTGGGGGAGACCCTGAGGGGCTGAGGCACTGCTAAGCCCTGAGCAATTGGCTGTCAGAGGCCATAAGCAGCCCCCTGGCAGCCGCCTTGATCCTGACAGCCGGCTGCTCTGGTGCTTCTAGGTCAGTGGCTAGTGGGAGGGACCCCCTGGAATCAGGCGTGGAACCCTGGTCCTGGCCTTTCCGGGCTGTGAGGCCAGCTGTTGTGGGGCTGGGCGTGTGCCCTCCCTGTGCTCCAGACTGGAGGCCCCTGCCCCTGAGCCTTAGGCATTGAGCTCCACTGCCTGATATCCAAGTCTTGTTCCTGTTGCTGTGGGGGAGGCCGAGCTCTGTGGCTTTAGGCCCCATTGAGCCAGAGAGCAGCAGCTTTGAGCCCAAAGGGGCCACAGAAAGGCCCTCTTGGACCACGGACATTCCTGTCCTTCCCAGGCCAGGGACACATGAGAGTGCAGCGGGCACCTTCAGGGTGCCATGCTGGCTTTGCACTGGGCCACCTCCCTGTGCTGCGCACGGCTGGCTCTTTGCTTTGCTGCTCTCGGCCTTGTGTCGTCGTACTCCTTTGGCTGCCTGCAGCCCTATCAGGAGGCTGAAAGGCCCCATCTCCAACATCTCAAGGGGGAAATGGAGCTCTCCCAGCCCTCAGCCCACGCTGTAAGCAGAGCAGAGCCTTTTCCCCAGCCCTGATGGCTTTCTGCCTGCTTCTGGCCCCTGGCCACCATGACCCTCTGCACTCGCTCTGAGTCACCTACAGCATGGCTGGTGCCTCTTGATTTGCTGACCCTGGCATGTGAAGCTCACTGAGGGAAAGGTGGCTGTCCCAATGCTGAGGGCACACGCGGCTCACTGAGCAGACTTGAGGCTTCCCCAGCAGCTTGCAGGTGCCTTAGGTGTCGTGTTACAGTGCTTGTGCTCCTGCCTCTTCCTGTCCCTCTTCTCACCCTCACCCAACCTGCACCCTCTGACCTACCTTCAAAAAACCCTGTTGCATCAGACACTGTGTCAAGAGCCCTCCTTCGGCTGCCGGTCGAGCGCACATTACAACCTCCGGGCCTGAGAGCAGGGTGGGCTGGGGGAGCTGGTCTCTCAGACCATGAGGGAACGGCTCTCGACAGCACCTGCCCATGGACCTTCCCCGCACCAAACAAAATCATCTCCAAGCTTAGCTAGTAAGCTAGTAAGGTATAAACCATTAATTGCCTGGAAATCTGGCACTAGTCTCTAAGTTCCATTAGGTTTCTTTATTGCTGATGTAGCAGTATTAAATTTTGGCTGCCATTCTTCCAATAGTCCTGATGTCAGGGATTTCATTGATTGTTGGCTCTATTCCTTTCCTAGCTTCTAATCTTCAAGGGTATTGCTTTCTGACTACTGCCTTAACTCTTGTCTGTAGCTCAATTTTCATAGGGTCTGCTCGTTTTGATTTTCCTGGGCTATCAGTATCCCATACTCTTGGGTATACCTGATTCAATACTTCCTCTAACTAGTTCTTCTTGTTTGTTGGTCTGGTGTCAGTTGTCAGTCCTACTGCTAAAACCACTCATTTGTGTTCAGGTACCTTCCATTGAAGTTTTCTTTTTCTAAACGGAAATGTTGCTTCCAAATTTTCAAGCAAATCCCTGCATAGGACAGACTTGGGTGAGTTTGGTAAATAAAGAAACTGATGTATTCCCATTTTCTACTTGATTTTACATTGAAGTGGTTTCAGGAAGAATGCATTTTCTGGCTGGCCAGTGGCTCCTAGTGCTTGAAGATAGTTTTCACTTTTGGGTATCAGTGCTTGATTCAAGAGTGAAAATGTGTCTCCACAATTACTTAAAAATTCAACTTCTTTATTATTCGTTAGCTGTATTTAAACCGGCAACCTGCTAGGGTAAGAATTGCCAGTCTCGGTCATTTCTTATCATCTAGAGTGGCTGCAAGAGTTTTGTGTACTTTGTCTGCTAACTCTGGGCACTGGCCTTATTTCCAGTGTCCTGATTTCTTACAAGATGCACATTGATTTGGCCCCAGCTTGGTCTGTGGCTGCTTTGAACCTCCTCTGCCTCTGCTCTTTTCGTCCCTGCCTCTGCTTCATCCACGCCCACGTCTGGCCTCTGCCTGGTGCCAATCCAGAGCTGCCACCATGGCTGCAGGGAGCTCTTTTTTATTTTCTCTCTCTTGATAAACACTCACTTTCTATGCTTTTCTCATTCATGCCTTTAAGTCTCTCTTGACAGGCTCTTTCAGCTTCTGAAATTTCTGCCTGACATCTGGACTAGATTGCCCTGACATCAGGGAAACCCACTGCTGCTTCTTTCCCATATCCGACCAGGGATGCAGGGCTGCGCATTTACATGCAGCTGCTAAGAGCCTGTCCACAAAGTCAGTGGGTGACTTGTGCTGTCTCTGTGTAACGTTATCTCTTACTGACCAAGTTATTGCTTTTGGAAGGGCATTTTTTAATTCCAATGTGACTACGTCCTGGTATCTAGTTAACATTGCACAGCTGCCTGCATTGTTCGCGTCCCACAAAGGGCTTGCAGTAGGACACAGCTGGTCCATTGTACCTTGCAAGGCTCCACTAGCAATTTGTCCCTGCACACGTGCTCTGGCCACCTTGATCACCAACTCTTTTGCTGGTTTTGTTATCTCTGTCAATATGAAATCACTATCACCTCAGTCTGGCTCTTGACTCTTGACTATGAACTCCAATCTTTTTGCTGCTTTGCTAGCGTTTTCTCTATCCTTTTCAACTTTTTGCCACCAACTCTTGAGGTCACTAGTAGAAAAGCAGATGTTCACCCACATGGCTTCTCCTGGGGGACTCAAGACTTGCCTTAAGGGGGTGACTAAAGGCCAAGCTTTCTTGGTTTTATTCCTTGTGTTGGTTGTCACTGGGGGTCCCTGAAATTGTCCCCTCACCTGGATTATTCATCTCATCCTCACGGCCATTTGGCTTTCATTCAGGTGCCGGAGTGGTTGCCTGAGGTGGAGTGTACCCGTGCTGGCCTGGGCTAACTCAGCTCTAAGTCTTGGACACCTAGAACACAATCTTCCTGGTGAATTTGAGCCCATTTCAAACATCTCTGCCTTATGCTGAGTGCTAAATGACATCTCTTTCTTTTCTGCCTCTTATCTGTTTCCAAAGTTAGGACTAAAGATCTTGTGGGACCAAATCAAAGCCACATTCTTTCTGACACTTGGGTTTATTCTTCAGGGTAAAAACCATGTCTGCATATATCACTGGATCTCATTTTTCTCCTTGTCTTAAAAATAACATCAACTGTAACAATGGATCATAACGTTCCATTAGGGGGTCACTTTTCAGCACTTTCTAATTGATACTAAGCCTACCATTGGGTAAGAGTATTTCATCAGATTACCTTACATGAAAAATTACCCTCTGGGCCTCCTCCCAAATCTTTCTCATCTGCTAAATTACATTCTAGTGGACTCTTATTAATACCATCTTTACTTCTTGTGTTATTCATTCTTCATGCTAGCTAAATTTCCAAACTTAGCCGGATGTATTAGTACTTGTTGTTTCCTTCTCTTTATCCCCTGTAGACTACACTTAACATACACAGGCTGTCTCTGAGTCACCCAGCACGAATATTCTTTTTGATAGTCCTAACAAGCAGTGAAAACAAAAGGATTCCACATTCCACACAATCTACAAGGATTTGGGGTATGATCGGACATAAAACGAGTTTCTTAAAACACTGCCTAAAGTCATACTCAGGAGTATATACTCATGTAAACTTAGAGGTCACTACCCTTGACTTTGGATGTAGTGTCTAAAAGCTTGAGTGACTGCTCCAAGTTGTTCAAACACTTCTCAAACTCAGACGGGATTGATGCTGTGCCCATTTCCCTGGGGTGTTCCGGTTCGTGTTTATTTATCAGTTATGGTAGAATGGTTTCTTTTCATGTACCCCGTATTTTCCCCAAGTTGGTTTACCCCTAGGTTTTTCCCTCCCTCAAAGCTGTCCCTCATGCCATTTCCCGCTCTTTGTTCCAGCTCCTTCCCTGCCTCTCAAGATAATCCAGCTCTTTATTCCTCAACCTTCCCTGTCACTTTTGCCTTGGACCAATCCCTGACTGCACCACCCCTTTGGAATTCCCTATTGCTGGAAGCCCCTCTGGCCCATGTGACCTACCCTCTCCTCTCATGTGTCCTAATTACTGATGGAATTCCCTCGCTCCTCCCCTGCAGATTCCTTCTTGCTCAATCCTTTGTATCCGCCCCCCTGAGTTGTACCCCGATAAAATCTCATGCACAGAAGTGCTGGCGGCTCTATGCTGCTGAATCCTTCCCTTGGGATAAACCTTTGCCTGTGGAACCTCACCATGGAGGAGCCTCCTCCTTCTCTTTGGCTGCTCCGTGCTGCAGTTAGTAGATCCTGAACCACTGAGCAGTGGCTCAGCAGGTTCAGCCGCAGGCAGAACCCACGCCTTGGCCGTTGCCCATTCCTGGCGCAGCGCCGCAGTTTTCCCAAGAGCCAGCCCAGGCTCCGCTGGGCTGTGTCCATGGGGAACCCGTCCCAGTGCCTGACCGTGCTGCAGCGTGCCACCCAGGGCCCTTGCACACACTGCCTTCTGCCCTGGGGCCGCCCCCAGCCCAGCCAAAGTGGCCCAGGCTGGAAGGAATGCCTGGCCCCCCCAGGTGTCTAAGACAGCCTGCACAGGATCTTTGGGAAGGGCTCAGACCATCAGCAAACACTGCCCGGCTCTGCAGGCACAGTCCTATCCCCATATCTTTCCCTGAGAGCATTTGAATTTCTAAATGAGAATCATTTGAAGGGAGGAGATTTACATTTTCCATTTCAGAGAAGGCTTCTGCCTTCCTTAGCAGGCACCTCTCTCTTAAAACCAAGACAATTGTTTATCATTTTGCTGATGCGCAGTTGCTGGGGAGCCCTGTTTTACACCCGGGACCCGGAGAACCATTCCCAGCAACTGGGAAAATCCTAGGTGGTCCATCCACTCACAGATGAGGTCTCCAAATGTGCCCGAAATTGGGTCCAGCTCTTAGAGGCCTAAAAGAGCAAGTCCAAGTGACTTGATGATATTTTTAGCCCAGAAGGCCCTGCAGCTGATGGCACACTTCACAATCAGCAGGGGACACAGCTAGGCCAAAGCCCAGACCTCTGCTGGGAGCCTTTCTCCTCAAATACCCTTCAAACAAACCTCCATGCAAGTCACTTGGAAAGTTTCTTCAAATGATCCATTTCTGGCACATGACTACACAGGGTTAAGTGAAAGATTCTAAAGCAGCTGCTGTGGAGTCAAAGAGGCAGCACTAAGAGTCCTTGTCACCTCTTTGTAGCTAAATGCCACTTTGGCGGATTTGAGGGAGTTTGGAACGAGCTAGAGAGCAGAGCTCCGAGTTTTTTAGATGATGCCATTGCTTTTTCTTCACTTCTACACAGACAGGAAGGGTGAGGTTTGTTCACATCTCCACCGCACGGCTCACAGGGCCACAAGACTTGTAGTTACAAGAGCTTTGAAGGATTTCTTGGCCAAGAAGACACGGCCAACAAGGATATTTGTGTTTTGGACCCAATCTCCAGTATCTCGTCTTATGGACTCGTGCTCTCGGGGTCTCTAGCTGGTCAGAGTGACCCCAAGATAAGTTTGAAAGTCTCTTTTCCCAGCCCGGCGGTCAAAGAAGGAGTCAGAGCTCTTCATTTCCCGGTCCCCAGGTTGTTTATTGTATCTTATCTATAAAATTCTTTCTCCTCTCTTCCAAGGTCCGCTCAGCCAGACAGTCTAAGGCACTCTGCCTCCCGTGGAGCGGTGTTATCTTTTTATACTAAAAACAACTACGTGTACAATATTTGCCATTACTTTCCCATACCTATCATCTACATTAGACAGTGAGCTTCTACTCTAAACCAGCCTAAAAGTGCCAACATCACAGCAGAAGATGGAGGCCAAGAAGAAGAAGGAGAAAGGCTGGACATGCCCAGATTCCTCATCTTCCCCCCTGAAGCCCCATTCTAAAACGCCCCAAAATCTATTTCTCCACTCTGTGATAAATTCACTGTCATTCTGCTTAAACCTTTGTGGCTTGTCATTCTTCCTACAAGGTTGGTAATTGTTTTTTCCAAGGGCTAAATCAAAGGCACAGGGGTCTTGGGCTCTGTTCCAAGGCCTCTGAGCCCTCTGACAGGGTCTCGAGTCCTGCAGGGCAGCCAGAGGAATTTCCTGGGTTCCCACATCCTGCTACAGTGTAAGCCTCCTTAGCCAATCATGCTATGACACACAAACCTACAGCACTGCATCCTAAACTTCTTGTTTACCACTGTAACTGATTTGATTTTTTCTAGATCTTGAACTCTAAAACTCTAAACTTTCCTCCACTTCAACTTTCCTCCCCATGTCTCTGCTATAAACAAGAAATCCGCATTCTCGCTTCTAGCACCTAAGTTTGGGAGCCCTTTCCAAGGTCTCCCATCAAATCCTGTGTTTAATTCTAAGCTTTGCTGCCAAGACCAAAGGTCTGAGATTTCCCTGCATTTGGATTTCCAACAACACTGATGCTGTTAGTTCCAGAGTGCCCAGGGTCCCTCTTGCAAGTCAACTCTGGCAGGAACAAGGCGGCTGGCAGGGGGCTGCTTGTGGCCTCTGACAGCCCATTGCTCAGGGCTTGCCAGCGCCCCAGCCCCTCAGGGGCTGCCCCAGCCCGGCCAAGCTGCCCGGCAGCAGCGCCGCAGCCCCACAGCAGCTCCAGAGCAGCCCCATCCAGAGGCACCTGGGAGCCCTCAGCAAGGCAGCCAGCAGCATACGGGCAGGAGCACACGGATGCGCTTTCTGCCTGGCACAGGGCTTGTGGCCATCTCCAGGCACTGCTCTCACAGGGATCCCCGCAGCCCCGGCCCCTGCCCACCCGCTCTGTCACCAGCACAAAGGCTTCAGCAGAAGCACCAAAGGCCAAGGGGCTTCTGGCCATTTCCCCTTGCCCACTGCACGCCTGGGCAGCTGGCTGAGCGCAATCATCCTTTTTCCTTCTCCTCCCCTATGCCCTCCCTACCCCACCCTGCCCCACCCTGCTCACCCCTGCGCCATCCTGCCCCACCCTACTCTGCTCCACCCTACCACACCTTGCACCAGCCTACCACACCGTGCCCCTCCCCTCCCCACCCTGCTGCAGCCCGGCCCTACCTCACCATGCTCCACCCTATACTGCGCCATCCAACCCGGCCCCGCCCTGCCCTACCGTGCCCCACCCAACCCCGCCCTGCCCCACCCTGCCCCACCCTGCCACAGCTAGGTCCTATCATTTCCTGGGGGTCTTTGCACAAATCACCAGCGGGACGGGACTGCTGGGGAACGCGTCTTGAGCTGTTTATCTTCCAGCATCAGTCTCATTACATGGTTATGACAATGGGAAAATGCCAGCAGCTCCCATCTGTCGCAGACATCTTTTGTGAAAAATCCTTTCTTAGGATTTTTCTCCTTTCTGAGAAACTGCAGTTTCAGCAACAAGATGTAAACAATTATTGTCTGCTGATGTAGAATGCAACAGGTTCGCCTGTGATTAGCCCCTCTTAGATAATTATAATTAATGGCCAATCAAGATGGAGCTATCTCGGACAGAGTCTGAGAGAGCTGCCTGTGTTATCATTCTTTTCTATTCTATTCTTAGCTGAGCTAGCTTCTGAGGAAACCTTTTCCTTTCTTTTCTTTTAGTATAGGTTTAATGTAAAAAAAATATATATAATAAAATAAAAAATCAAGCCTTCTGAACATAAAGTCAATATTCTTGTCTCTCCTTTCACCTGAAAACCCCTGTGACCACAGTCACACACATCCCCAGAAGCAGACAAAGAACTTCATGTTAGAATTTACTTTAAAAGTTTTTGACCAATCACACAAAGCAGAAGCATATTGACAAGAGTTCTATCCAAGCGCTGTAAGCGCATGTACCTTCAGTCAAACAATGCTTGCTTATTTTGAATATAATACCTGCTTGTAAGCATTAACATACAATCCACAGGGCTTCATTATTGAGCTTAAAACTTCCTAATATCTTGGTAGATAAACTTTTCTGTAGCTTAGGGAGGAATTCTAGCCAAGCATTAATACTCAGACAATTGTCCTATTTTTCCTTAGTTTTCTACTTCTTATAAAAACTTTCTGCTGACAAATCTTATAGCTACTGCCTAACTCTAATCGCACTTCTGCTGTCTCTGAGGCCTGCCTTTTGTAGCAATCCTAAAACGCTCTGATTTTCAGGATGCCCACAGGCCCCGGCCCTGCCTGCTGCCCCGGCAGCGCCAGCCAGGCCCGGCACCGAGGAGCCCTGCCTGGCCTCGGCATTGCTGCTGCCACCCTCTGGCAGCCGTGCCCTGGGGCAGCAGCGTGCGGCAAGGGCCCGGGCTGAGTCCTGCCTGGCCAGCAGCCCATGTGGCCACAGCGCTGGCAGCGCCGCTGGCAGGGAGCTGTGCTGCTGGGGCCAAGATGAACTCTTTGTTCTCAGAGATGGCTGGGTTTCCCATGATGAAGGAGCAGCAGGAAGAGCTCCAGGATCTCAGTCAGGGTGAGTGAGGGCAGTGGCCTGGCCAGGCGAGCTGCAATCCCTGTCCTAGGTACAGTGGGAAAAACTCCACTCCAGAGAAGGAGATGTCAGGCCTGATTCTGGGTTGGAGGGATGAAAAGGACAAAATGCCCATCCTTTTGATGCAGGGGATGCCCTGAATGTGGGAGGCCTGCCTGCCCTTTCCACTGGAGCACCATGCTGAGATACCCTGAGAGCAGCCCAGTGCTCCTTGCTCCTCTCTGCTGACCCGTGAGCGTTTCTCTGCTCTCGGGATGGCCCTGGCTGTGTCAGGGCTGCTCCGTGGACACGAGACAGCCGGTCCTGTCGCGCTGGGTCGCAGCAGTGCCTGGCAGCAGCCCTGCACCCACGCCAGGATGCTGGCCAAGAGAGGCCCTGGAAGCTGAGGCAGCTGATTTGAAGCTTTTGCAGATCCACACAGGGGATGGCCACACACAAGGGATGGCCAACAGCACTCCTGAAGGGTCTCCCTAATTCAAAGAAATCGACAGACAAATGCATTGTCCGCCAAAAGCCCTTTTATTGAGGTGGCAGGAGGGCAGGGGTCTGCACGCCGCTAAAATGCTTCTCTGCCACATGTACATTTCAGTGGGATGATGTCAGAAATGGATCTCCAAAATACCATCCATCTTGTCTCTGCTGAGGTGATTCAATAGGCAGGGCGTTAGAAATACATTCTGTCAGATTCCTGTACTTGAAGCTGATGTCCAGGCACTGGCCAGGAGCGGCCTCCATGCCCTAAAGCAGCACTTCTTCCTCATGGCTTCCCTGCACAGGGCTCATTTTACACTTGCCCTTAGTTCTTCTGGTAGAATGTGTCTAAAGCTTTTTGTCAAGTCCCTCTCCTGTCAAGTTAGGCCAGTCAGGTTTTTCTAATGCTAACTGGTGCTAAGTGCTTGTGTAGGTCTGTGCTAAGTACTTGTTTACTTATGTGAATTGCTTGTGCTTATGTCAAACAAAGGCCTTGTTTCATTCAGCTGTTCTCTTTATCCTGATGCAAACTCTTTTGCAAGATCCTCTGGACAGTCCACAGTACATATGTACTGCTCTGCTGCTGTTTTAATTTTCTACCACATCCATAGGTTTATGATGGTTAAGAGGAGAGGGGTAATTTTTTAAAATTAGAACTGGTTTGCTGAGGAAGCTAAAAATCTGAGGAGCTGTTGGTGGTTCCAGATTTGTCCATCACAAGAAGACATCTGACTCATGATGTTCTCTTTCTTTCTCTCTTTTGGTGATGATTTTGGTAACAACTTTGATACCGGATTTGAGTGTCCATCAGGCTCTGTGAGATGCATTTTTGACTTCTGCCACTAGCCATTCTATATTAGGCTGGTACGGCATTTGCTTTAGAATGTTAGCGTCCTGTGCAGTTTGGAATTTGGGCACTTGGTGGTACCCATCATGTGCATTCTGCAGAATCTCAAGAGAAGTTCTAGTGTGGTGCAGCTGAAGTCGCATCCACTTTTGGTTGTTGTGAAATTACAAATAGAGAAGTTAGTAACATTAGTAGTTTCATTCAAAGACTCTATTGTAATAGTTGTGCAAGCAGATCTCACACAGGCACAGCCCCTTCCCACATAACACACCTGTGATTGTGCACGGGTAACTGGGCTCATTTCAACAATACAAGTGCTGCCCTCAGCATGCAGACACCGATCCTCTCTTTTGAGGATCCCTTTGGAATTCCTCTATTGCTGGAACCCCCACTGGCCCATGTGACCTACCCTCTCCTCTCATCTGTCCTAATTAGTGCCAAGCAACTGATGGAATCCCCTCGCTCCTCCCCTGCAGATTCCTTCTTGTTCAATCGTTTGTATCCACCCCCTGAGTTGTACCCCGATAAAATCCCGTGCACAGAAGTGCTGGCGGCTCTTTCGTGCTGAATCTTTCCCTTGGAATAAACCTTGGCCTTTGGAACCTCACAATCGAGGAGCCTCCTCCTTCTCTTTTGCCTGCTCCATGCCGCAGTTAGTAGATCCTGAACCACTGGGCAGTGGCTCACCAGGGTCAGCCGCAGGCAGGACCCACGCCTTGGCCGTTCCCCACTCCTGGCGCAGCGCCGCAGTTTTCCCAAGAGCCAGCCCGGGCTCCGTCAATGGGGAACCCGTCCCAGTGCCCGACCATGCTCTGGGTGAAAAACCTTTTCCTGCTATGGAAATGAAACTTGCCCTGTCCCAGCTCCCTGCCCTTTTCTCCAGTCCTGCCACTGGTCCCAACAGTGACGAGAGCTGCAGCAGCCCCTCTGATTCCCCATCAGGAGGACGTTGAAAACCACAATGACGCCCTTTACCCTCCTCCAGGCTGAACAAAGTGGCCTCAGCTGCATCTAGGCCTTCCCCTCCACACCACACTCCATCCTTGCAGTCCTCCTTTGCATTCTGGCTAATGGCTTCATAACTTTTTCTATTGTGCTGCCCAAAACTGCGCCCGTCTGCTTCCAGCGCTTCTCTTGGCTGCTGCTTCAGGGTGTGGGCACCATCATCAGAGACACAGAACAGCTTCTCCTCCCAGAGTTGTCCTTATCCTCCGCACTTCCACGTCTCTGCCTTGATGTTCACTGGGGAACTTGCCACTTTGTGGCCGCTCCTTGCTGTGCTCAGCAGGGACACAGTTTTGTTTGGACATGAGCTGCCAGAGCAAGACATGCAGCAACTGAAGCTGAGAGTAGCAGAGGCTGGGCAGAATGAGGAAAGGATGTGGTGAGACACTGGCACATTGAGTGAGCTGCACTCCCATAATCTCTAGGCTAGCAGGTCCTGGTCTCACATTCTCCTCTTGGTTTATTTAAATGTTATTTATTTTTTTTTCATCATCAAAATAAAATATATAGAGTTAAAAATATGTCATCAAAACTTAAAGACAGAATCAAAAGACATTAATTCAAAACTACATCTAAAGATCAGAACATATGTACAGCTGTAACTATCGAGCTTAACACATCAATCCTGTTCTTCAAACACTCTTCATACAGGCAGCAGCTTCTTCCTGAGCTTGGAGGAAAGAGAGCTCTTCTGGATGGGAGGCGAGGACTTTGTGGGTGAGGGAACATTGGAAGAGTCTGGAGAAAACTTCTCAGTAAGACTGTAACCAGCCAGATCTGCAAAGTGGAGACACAAAGTTTAACAGAGGCCACAATGCAAACCTAAAGCATCTGAAGCTCCATATTTCCTGGGACAGATTTCCTGGAAATGTCTAAACAGCTGCACAGGGAAACATGCTCCTGCTGGCAGACACTTGAGGCAGGCCAGGGCAAAACCTTGAACCACTTGCCCAGAGCTGGCACAGGCACAGCCTGGCCCCTGGGCTGCCCTGGGACAGCAGGGAGCCCAGAGCCCTGTGCTCTCCAGGAATGGCTCAGCTGCACATGCACCCTCCTGCTCCTCTGCCTGCCCCACAGCTCAGCAGCCCTACAGCTCCAGGGGCACTGGCAGCAGCACAGCTCATTGCAGGGGCACATGCAGGCACAGCTGTTCCCTGGCAATGTGCACAGCCTCTCTGGGCTGCCACAAGACCCTTCCTCCCAGCAGGGATTGGCCCAGCTCCCCCCTCACCTCTCTGTGAGGCTGAGCCATGATTGCCTTCACCCTGTCCTCCATCTGGAGCTGCTTCAGGCCCCCCATGCCATGACTAGGAAGGGCAATGGAGAGAGCAGGGGCAGATGCACACCCTTCCTTAGGATTTTGTCATTTTTGGCACAGCTCAAAAGGCAAATCCAGAGGTGTCCAACTCAGCACTTCCTCAGCTTTCTGGAGAACATCTCACCTTCACCAGCCCAGCATTCTGGAGAGGTTTTCCCGCACATGTGGAGGCTTGCTGGCAGCACATTTCTTCAGCTGGGTGCCCATCACCTTGCAGAGGGCAGAGGCGAGCTTGGTGGCCACGGTGCGGACGTTGGCGCTCCGCACAGGCAGCGCCTTGTTCTCCAGGCAGGACCAGAGCACGGGCAGGGTGTCGCGCTGGACGACTTCAGGGCTCCTGGCATGAACCCCCTGCACAAGCACTGCCGGGACAGAGACACAGCTCCTTACCCACCAGCCTCACTGCAAACAAGGATCTGCCTCTGCTTCTGCTTCTTGCCAGCCTCTCTGGCCAAGAGCAGCAAAATAGCACCAGAGCCCCTTGATCCAGAAACGGGCAAAGCAGCTCAGCATCCTGGAAAGAGAACCACCAACCCCTCAGCACTAATTGCTCCAACCAGAGCCTTGTCCCCGTGGCAGACTTCCTACCTTTACTAAATTATTTCACAATCTCTTTCTGCATGAACAATGAATGAAATGTCCAATTGCCTTTGATTTCCATTAACAAATTGTCTAAACCCACACTGAAGATTTGGAAATGCACCATAGAGAGGAAATGGAGAGATTTCTAATAAAAGGGATGATTCCATTTTTGTAACTTTGATGTCAAGTGCCAAACGTCTATTCTGGCTCTTCCCTGTGCTCAGTGGCACACAGCAAAGGGCAGGGTTAGAACACACCTCAAAACTCCAGCCCACCAGAGATGGCTGCTGCCTGACAGCTGGATGAGAAACATCAGTGACCAGCTGGTGTCTTTGGCAGAATGCTTTTGGGGCTTCCAACAAAGAGCTGTTTCAAACCTTAGGTAATTACTCAGACCCCATTGCTGTGGCATTTGGGCATCTCCACATTTTAATGCCACTTCCCTTCCCAACGTTAATGGCATTTTTTCTTGTAATGTCCACTCAAATAGGGGCATAGAGAAAGAAAAAGGCTACACAGGGGACTGAAATGTAACCAAAACACCAGTGTTTTCTCATATTGTCTCTGAAACCTCTGCCCGTTTTCTGAACTGAATTATATCAATCACAGACAAAAAGTTACTACCAACAGGCTTCTTGCATGGCAGATTTGTCTGAGAGATCAAAACCTGAAATGCTCTGGAGACCATTCTTATTTTCTGATCAGACAAAATGTTATTTAGCAGCATTTAATATTCTGTGGCAGAAGAGACTACATTTTCTCTATGCTGTTAATCCACCAGCAGTCATCAGCATTGAAAGAGCTCCTGCAAGTACCCAAAACCAATTCTGCTAAGCAGGAAAGGGTTATGGTACCCATTTTAAAATGGGAATTCATTTGAGTTTAAATGCAATTAAAGACATCGGTGACTACTGAACGTAAGGAGCACCTGTCTGTTCCTACTGAATTGCAGAGCGAGCATCTGCTCTTTCTAAAGTAGTCCTAATTTATGGTTAAATCGTTTTTATGAAAAAGAGGTCAAAAGAACTGCTAAACTAAATGCCCTATTGCTGGATATATACTTTATTCAAATGCTCTTTAAAGGACCTTTGACATTCCCAATCAGTGAACATGCCCTTTTGAGATTCCTAATGAAGACACAAAGTGTATTAAACCTTGCATTCAAAGATGTTGGCATAATTAGCAGTGGATTTAGCCCCAGTTAAAGCAAGGCTATCAATCATCTTCTCTGCTATATATTGAGATTATCCTTTTTCCATTCCTTGGCTATTGCTGACATAGCAAGCTCCTCTGAGGAATCAATTATCAGCTGCATTTGTAGCATTTTGGACAGCACTGACACAGGCAGACACTGTTTGCACACCCTGAAAGGCTCAGTCCAAGGCCACTCTGACAGCACAGGGAGGGAGCCTCAGCACTCTGCTTCTGTCCCTGTGCCCCAGAGGCTGCCTTGCACTAAACCCGTGCCTCTGATACCTCTGTTGAATTTTGGCCTAAGCTGTGACCCCCAGGCTCTGCACGGTTCAGCCTCAAAACTTTCCAAGAGAAAAACAAGAATTCTGTGAGGACAAAACAAACTGATGCCCTGAAACAGCATTTGCCACCATTTCCCCTCAAAGATCACAGCTGTCCCTGTGCTCCCCAGAGAGGAGCCAGCTGGGGCATTTTTAGCCCTCCCTTTGCTGGAGGTGGTTCTGAGATGCCCCAGTGAGAGCTCAGCCCCAGGCCGAGCGCTGCCCCCATCTCAGGTGCTGCCCAGCTCTGCAGCAGCCAGGGAAAACCTGCCAAACCCACCTGCCTTGGCTATGGGGCAGCAGGGACAAGCTCAGCACCTCCTGGTTTGGAGGAGCTGCTCTGCTGTCTGCTCACAGGCATTCCCTGTAAATGCTCCCTGGGAAGAGCTCTTGGCTCAGAAGGGGAGGCCATACCTGTGATACGCTCGGTGACATCCAGCAGGGCTTGGCCACTCAGGTGATTCCATTGGTAGCTGAGCTCTTTCAGCAGTGACACTTTATCTACAAGGGAAACACACATTTCTGCTCACTTTTCTCAGGTCATAGGAGAAAGGGCAGGGCCAACCTCATTTTATAAAATAAAGTACATTTCTGCAGATGTATGAATCCTTTCCTTCTTTCCTTCCAGCCTACTTGGCAGGGTTTTAAATTCCAAAAGAAAAGCTCTCCCTTCACATTTGTAAATCCAAACTTGTCTGCTGTACCAGGAGCTGTGTTAAAACATTTCACACCAGGGACCTCAAGAGTTTAGTCACATGGAAGCAGTGAAAAGGTTTGGCAACCCAGAGCAAAAAGGAAGAGCCCCATACTTGGGTCACAAAAAGGCACTGAGTCAGGCAGTTCCTGAGCTCACAGAGCAGCTGGGGAGGAGAAAGTGGAAACTCCCCTTGAAGACCTGCCTCTTCAACACTCCTTTTTTCAGGCATATTCCCCCAGTACGGAATTTTCAGAGCTGACATAAATGTGTGTGGCAAAGGAATTTACAGCAGCCCTTGCCTATGTAGGTAATTGCTGTGGCCATCTTGCCCCATGCAAAACAACATGTGGAACAAGGCATCACTGACAGTTGGGTTTATACCTGTTTGTTCTAAACAAATGAACTTGGTGAATCATCAGTTCCCCTTTGAACAGAGAAGACAAAGAAGAAAAGTGGAAAATAGGCAGCTAATGCCTCTAATGTAGAGCCTTCCAGGTGGCTGCTCTGCAGAAGCTCTGATGGGTCAGTGTCCCTTCATGCCAACCGCAAAGCTGTTCATTTGGGAAATCAGACAGGGCCCAAGCAAACTCCAAACTCCCTTTGCCTCTGAACTGTAGCAAAGCTGTAGCCCAGGACTTGCTCTTCAGACAAGCAGCAGAGAGCCAAGGGCTCCTGGGACTGTTGGGAAATGCTGATCCCATTCCAGCCTGTTGGGGATGGTGCATAAGGACTGCACCGGCACAGCCTCTGGTGGGTGTCAGCTGGAGTGTTCCACAGACAAGAGCAGCTGTCAAGGCACTCAGCACTCTCTTGTGCAGGAGAGACAGAGACGAAGCTGAGGAGAGTCCCTGCCAGGGCTCAGCCTTACCCAAATGAGCAATGGATTCTTCCAGTGCTTTCACAGCTGCTCCACGAACCCTGGGATCCTTTGAGTTCAGGTTCTTTGTTATTCCTTCCACCAAACCAATGATCACCGGGTTCAAGGCATCTTTCAGGGCTCCTGTGATTTCAGCCAGCACATCCAGCGCCCTCTGCTTCACTTTCTTGTGGCTGTCAGATATTCTCAGGACATAATAATCAAAAATCTGTGAAGAGAACAAGCCACATGAAAGCTGGATTCAAATGTCCTTGTTTGAAGAGTGGATGTAGCAGTCAGAAATGTCACAGATGAAAGTGATCCTTTCTGTCAGGTCAGCACTCGCTTGCACTATTTCACTGTTTTCCTGTAGGCCACTCACTGGAATGGTAGCACAGCCTCATGCTGGTTGAAAGCTTTTCTTCTGTTTTTAAGAGGTTTGGCTGGGGACAGAATAGTTCTTATGGTATTTCTCTCCATCTATAAATCATTAAATCAATTCCATTTATTAATGCTAAAGACTACCTTTGCTTTGAATGCAAGCAGATGTTTACAAAGCCCAGTTTTCTATACAGTTGCCTCAAGTACTGAGGGCAATTATGATTTTTCCAAAACTATGGCTGGCGGAGATCTAAGTTTTCTTTTGTTTGTCTCAGAACCAGTGTCTGGAGAATTGCAGGGCTCTGATCAACTCTTCCAGGATCCAGACCATTTCTCTAAGTAACAGGCGGACTTCTGAAATGTAAGGTGCTGTACAGCTCTCATTAGAGCAGGTTCAGTCCCTTGACAGCCTCATTATCAGGCACCTTTTCCTGGAAAAAGGGAAAAAGCAGCTACTGGGAGGAGAAGGCAGAGATGAGTCCTTAGCTGTTTTCCTCCTTTTCCAAAGAGAAAAAAAGATCTCCAAGAAGGGTGAGCACTGTCTTTACCAAGAGGAAAAGGAACAAGGATGGAAATGAGTAGCCAGAGCTGTGCCTGTGTAAGATAAGATGGAGTATATAGAAGTATTCTTTAAAAAAACATCTGGGTTTAAACCAACCCAGCCTGATACTTCTCTTCCCTATGCAAACCTATTTTTGGTCTAGAGAACAATTGCCGTGCTTTCAGGGGCTGGATTCCCTTCACTTAACCCAACTGGAAGTAGGAGAGAGCAGCAGTTACACCAGCAGAAAATTCTGCCATCATCTGATGAACAGCATCAATATGCACCTGCCAGACAAATACAGCTGGACTGAAATAACTTGTCCTGAAGCCTGAAACTGAATTACATTTGTCTGGGTAAGACGGACCAGCGGGTCCCAAACAGACAGGATGGAGTGCCAAGACACACTGAATTAACTTTACTGTTACAGGCTTAGGAAAGGAGCTAAAGGAAAGGAACAGTGAAGATACCTTACATACTTGGGCAATGTTAGTGGAGATGAGCTGGGGGCTGGTTTTGCACAGGTCTAGGAGGAGTTCCACTCCTTCCATCCTTGTCTGAAACCCCTTGGCTTCCAGGAGATGGTAAAGCTTCTGGAGCAGCTCCGTTTCTTCCACAGCTGGAGGTGACGTGACCTGGGCTTTTGCACGGGGTAGGAGGTGTCCATCAGAGGGAGATTTCGCCCTGGAAAATAAAACCAAATGAGGACCTGGTGGTGATAATTATCGTAGCATGGCATCCCCATAGTGGAAATAATTAGCATTGACTCCATGATTCCAGAAGGCTGATCAATCACTTTACTATACTATACTATACTATACTATACTCTACCATACTATACTATACTATGCTATGCTATACTTAACTGTACTATACAGAAACTCATCGCCCTTACAGACACTCTGATACAGACAGACCAGATTGGCCAATTGAATCCAAAACACCATCACCAGTGGCCAATTAGGAAATCACCCTTTGGTAAACAAATCTCCAGAACACATTCCACGTGTTCACAACAACAGGTGCAGCAAGTGAAGATAAGAATTGTTTCTCATTCTTTTCTCTGATCTTCTCACAGCCTTCCCCACGATAATGCCTGGCAAAGTTGTGCCTGCTCTTCTCTGTGGAGAGAGCTGCAGCCACACACAATACCTTCAGTTAATTGTGAGCAAAACATCTTGAGCAGCTTTCCCAATTTTGTGATTTCAAGCTGGAAAATCATGAGGCTCTGAAGAACAATGTGGACCTCATGACAATCATTATGGGAGACAATCTGCCAGTGACATTCTCACCACTGCTCACTCAGGAAAACCAAGGTTGAGCTGCATCTGATCTATCTTCAGATGGCTGCCAGGGCACACAGGTAACATTACTTTGTGCAGAAAGAGAGACACTACTTCCAAGTTTAAATGCCTCCTCATAAGGGACGTGTGTGTCTTAGAATAAGGAAACTCATCACTCTGGAGAAGTGTCTCTACAACCAGGCATGACAATCTGGAAAAGTGGCTCAGATGCATCTGAACAGATGAACAGAGCCATATTTGAAGGATTCAGAAAATCAGTAAGGGAGATAAAAACAGAAGCCAGACATCCCAGAACTACACTTACCTTTCATTTGCTTCCCTAGAGACCAGATGCACAGCTTAACAACCCCACTGGGAACAATTCTCCTGGATCAACCTGTCTCTTCCATGAGCACAGGAAGATGCTAGCTGTGCTACTGAGGCATGTGGTCACTTTCCTGCCACTGCTGAGCAGGACAGAGCTAAATAAATCCCCTCTGCTATCAGAGGAGAACAGGTAAAAGCAGTTCTGCAACTGCCATGAAGAGACAGCAAGGAGCAAATTCCTGTCTTAAATGCTGATTGCAGCACAGGGGGAAATAAACCAAACATGCTGTCCATCAAGCAAATTACATGAAGGACAGGAATATCAAGACAAAAAGTCCACATTCAGACACCTGTTGACTGAAGTTTTTCAGGAATTGCCTTGCTCCTTACTACTCAAACTTGGTGCTGTTTGAAGATAAGAAAACCATGATTCAGCCAGGCCAAACCACATGGATGAGAACTGCATCTTTGTAGAATGGCATCTTGCTTCCAGACTGAGATTTCTCTTCAAAACACCCATCTGAAAAAGACTCCACTCAGATGAAAAAAAATCCTGTTTGAATTTACTTGTCCCAAATCAGGCAGCAGAAACTTGGCCCTCTCCCAGCCTCCACAACACTGCCCTTGCCACTGCACTGGATCGTCTGAGCTGCAACCAATGGGTGTCTGTTTGTCTCTCCATTTTTGTGGAAATCCCTCCAGAGAAGTTGTGTTCAGCACAATGCACAAGTAGACATTTTTTATCCTAGAGCATTTGTAGGGAAAGGAAATAATCTGTGGCATTGGTCATCTCTGCCAGAAAGTTTTTCCTGAGGAAGAGGCATGTAAAGCTTGTCATGTGCTTTGTCACATCTGACAAAAGTGCTCAGTATCGTTTGCTAGCAGACAATGTGGCCTGGGGCTCTTCTGAGCCATCGTTCCTCTCCTTCACCGTCTCCTTGACAGATGGGCCTTCAGCCTTCTGGTTTTCCATCCCCTACAAAGACACAGAGAAACCCCATCAATCTTTGGAATATAAGACAGGAAATTCCCTGTTGAAAACACAAGTTAGAACCAAGATCACTGCTACCATGGCTTAGGGAAACATTTCCTAACTTAGAGATGAAACAGACCAGAGATTCAGTGATGCCAACTCTTTGTTTTCAATAGCCCAATACAGGTTATGGGTGCTACCAGACTGACAGCAGTCTAAAATCCCAAATTCCCTAGTCTTGAGCAGAAATGGGAAAAATGCAAACTGGCAGGCAACGAGTGTTCGTGAAGGAAGCAGCAGAACAAACTGGACTCTTTGGAGGTTGGCCCAGTGTGTTGGAAGTTGATTTGGTTCAACACTCACTCTCCCTGTGCCTGCATAAAGGCAGGCTTCTGTGGAAAAATGGCTACATGACAGAGGTCACGTAGACATTCGCATGTTAGCCGATCAGGAGCTGGGAAAGTACCAAACACAGCTAGTTTGAGTTTTGCACCTGCAAGATAGCGTGTCCCTGGGCCTAGCTGGGTATGATAACAAGTAGACAGAGAGACATGGGAAATAGGGAATGTAGGCCCAAACGAATGAGGAAGAGTTGATGGTATAGTTTAACCAATAGATCGCTTGGCTTACAGAATATTCATAAGCTTATTACTTGCTGTATAAGTGTCTGATGCTCTCTTCAATAAATGGAACTTGCTTATCACTCATATTGAGTGTCCGAGTCTCCCCTCACCAACAAATGGCTCATCCCCGACAAAGGCCTCATTCTGCAATAGGTAAGCAACAGAAAAAATTAAGAGCATATAGGAGTGAGTGTAGTCACAAGGACCTGGAGAAGAAAGAGCCCCAAAAGGCCAGACATGATGTAATATCACCCATAATAAGGGTAAAATATATGTTGCTATTCATCATGTATCCAAAGAATTATGGAATGGTTTGGGTTGGAAGGGACCTTTAAAGGTCATCTGGAATGACAGAGTACTGACAGCAAGAGAAAAGTATCTTAAGTGCCAGGGAAAACTGTGTTGAAAGCAACCTAAGATTAGAGCCAAAACAGCAACACCTTATCTTTGAACTAAAGATTTGTCAATCACTAATGCTGTCTGCCACTAAACCAGGGGCACACTAAACCAGAATCCTCCACTCCAGCTTTGCCATGCTGTGCTATCAGAGCTCTCCATGCTCCCCAGCTCCTGCAGAAACTGGACTTTGTGATGTGACCCCAGCATGGCAGCAGCCCAGGTGAAGCATCACCACTCCTACAGAATAAAGCAGTTTTTACCTGACTATCAAGCAACATCAAACTTCTCTGGGAAGCACTGGGTGCAGGAAAATCAGGGACAGAAAAGGGATGTGTCTGTGGAGCAGAGGGCTGGTAAAAATTCTCATTAGGTTGTTAACAGCTGGTTTCATTAGTCTGCCTACAGACAATCATAATTACTTAGTGGCTACTGCAGGGTGAAAAGCCATTGCAGTTTATTAATGTTCTCAGAGCTGCAAACCTGGCAGTGAAATTATTTTTAAAGTGGCTTGTAAAGTTTGTCTCTTCTCAAAGAACGTGTCAGGCTGATAGACCAGGCTGTGAAATTTATGCCCCAATAAAAGAGAGTTTGAATGCAGTTTAATGGCACCTTGAAATGTTCTGCTCTGAGAAACTGTCCCCAAAGTCCAGGTGGACCTTTCTCCATTGGAACTCTTAGAAATTTGTAGAAACTATAACTTAGGCATTAATTTTACAGGAGCATTTATAGCCCAAGGGTCAAGAGCAAAGCCATAAAATGCTGCTCAAGCCCTGAGCTTTCTCGAACCAGAGGTAAACTTGTATCCAAAGGTCTGTCTGTAGACCAGATTTGCTCTAGTAGAATTCTGTTTTAGAGCTTAGCCTGCAACAAAGGTAGACTTTTATCTCAGCTTAGTTAAGCTGAGTTTAGCTTAGTTAAGCTTAGTTAAACCACCATAAATTATAATTTCCCCACTATAATACATGTTTTGTCCACTCCTAATTACTCTTTCTTCTTGCCCTAAGCACAATCCTTACTCATACAATACATTTTATGACTCTCATTAAATTTATTATTCTACAGACATATGTTAAAGTTTACCTGAATGAGAGCTTTATCCAGTTCCTGCCAGAGCTAATGGAGAAGATATTTCAGTTTATTCAAAGCAGCTGTTATCTCAAAAAGAGGATGATGCTTAAATTATAATAAAAGTTCTGCCAGAAACAGTATTCCTTTGTTTCCCCCAACCATTCACTAAAAGCCCTCAGTCACTTAGGAACTTTTTAAATAATTTCTAGTATTCACTACATGGCCAATTACTAAAGGAGCTCTGACCCTGCAGTGCAGTTAATGACCATCTCTGACATATTTCTTACATGTATTTTTTTCCCCACCATTTTCTTCAACAGCAGCTAACCAGGTGCCTTGCCCTTTTTATCTCCTGTTTAATCCATTTACTCTCATCCTCCATGGCACAGCACACAATGTTTCCACAGAACCAGCCTGCACCAGACACTATTTCACAACTCACCCATAAAATCCCAATCTTTCACACTTCCACCTCTTCATCTTCCCATCCAGGGAGGGCAGTCAAGGTCAGCCAGATGCAAACGAGGTGTTTGAAACTGAGGTGTGATGAGGCACTGATTGCTTGATGAGTACAGGAGGAGGAAAGGTCTTGGCTGTGCCTTGGTCCTTAAATCATCCTCAGTTGTGCAGGAAAATTAAGGACAGAGCAGTGATGCTCCTCTGACCAGCTTCCCCATGGCATTGTTCCTGTCATGAAGTCAAAGACAGGCAGGTCACACATATTCTCTTTCTCTGACTCCTGCTGGGATGACAACATTGAAAAATAAAAAAAAAATATAATGATCAGGGCTTTTCATAGTGTGAACTCAGGATTTCCCACACTCTTGCAAAGGGGGAATGTTCATCAGGCAAAGGATATGAGAAGGAGCCTCAAATTGTCCAAAATCCCAGTAAAAATATTTTTTCCTATGGAAAGCTTCACCAAAGCTGGTCACACTTCAGGCCCTTTGTGCACCCATTTCCTGCTGTGCATCTCCCAGTGGGGTGTTCCCACTGCTCCAAGGACCCCACACAAACCTTACAGCCTCCCACAAACACACCCCCAGGAGCTGCACCCTTGCCTCCAAACCTGGGTACCTGCATCAGCCACCTCTGTGCTGAGCTGAGCCTGGTTCTCCCCAAAAAGAAGGTGCTCAGTTTATCCTTGAAAAGATTGACAACAGCATTCTTGTCTTCTTCAAAAGAGCCATTATTTCACAGCTGTAATCTCCACACTGAGACTTTATTCCCTTAAAGTGTCCAAGTACACAGGCAGCATCAAGGAAGGCACTGAAGTGAGTCAAGTTTAACCCCAAAGAGCTCTCAGCTCCCTGTGAAAGCTGAGAGAAGCAGTAGAGAAAGAATGAATGCTCCTGTAATGGCATCTAACAGCCACAGGGCAAGGGAGAAGTTGGGTTTAGAGAATGAAGAAAAAGCACTAAGTAATAAAAGGTGAGAAAAATCCATCACTCGAACAGGTAAATAAAGGTAAACCACTTGAAGAGACAGATTTAAGATGGAGAGAAAAAACCCACAATTGATAGTGTTCATGACACCCAGAGGCAAAACAAGCCCAGGGGATCAGGAAAGAGGTAAGCCTGTGCTCCGAGGAACAGCAGAAATGAAGTGAGAGCTCTGGAGGGACCAAAAGAAAGAGGCACTCTGAAGAAAGGAAAAAATGCTTCCACACAAGGTGCTTTGGTTTTTTTAAATCAAGAGTCTCTTTTATGATTTTTTAGAAATACAGAAAAATAAAGGTCAGGAGAAGCATAGTTGATTGGGAACATTCCTGCATAGCAGACAAGAGATATCCTTGTGCAAATTATTCCATGCAGCACTCACATATTTAATTACTTCTTTTCCTCTTCCTGGGGAAGCAGAGTTGCTTTATTGACTCCAAGCAATATTTTCTCCCTGCTCCCTGGCTAAGAACAAGCTCCCACCTTGGCAAGGGCTCACTGGTTTACTTAATGCTCATCACAGCCATGCTAAGGAGAGTGGAGCAGGTTAATTTATCACTTGTTACAATGATTAACTTGTCCAGCTGCCGGGTCCAAGAGCCCCAGAGTGCCTCAGGTTATACAGGGTCACAGAAGGAAAAGCTCCATTGCATTAAGCTGCTGCCACACTGGCCCTCTCTGCCTGTCAAATACACTCAGATACTCTTGCACTGCCCTCTGAAAATCCCCCATAAAATACAAGTGAAAATCCCTCATCACCTGTGAGAAAGCACAGCTGGGTTCTGCTCAGAGCATTTCAAACTATGGGGTATTTGTGAGCTCCCCTTGCAAGGGCAGCATCTCAGGAAAACCAAAAGTTTCTTTCCATGGACTCACCATACTCAGGACACTTCCCCTAGACCAGGTTGCTCCAAGCCCCATCCAACATGGCCTTGAACACTTCCAAGGGTGACACAACCACAGCTTCTCTGAAACCTGTTCTGCTCCACCCAGATCTAAAATCATACCCAATTTAGCAGCCTCAGACACAGATTTCTATTAAATATCTACATTTTTCTAGGAAAGAAATATGGCAAACCTTGTTTGCATCCAACTTTGCAAAATCAACACAAGCTCTTCAGAAAGGGCTGCCGCCCACTTTTCTTATTTTTCCCCATTTGGTGGAACATTTTCATTCTGCTGTTGTTTGGAGCAATATTTTAATATATCTGGCTGAGCTGCTTAAAATAGTACAGCAAAACACTTGTGTGAGGGGTGGAAAACTGAGCTCTTGCACATCTAGTGTCTCTGTTGTTGGAAGTCTTCAATCCCACTTCTCTGGTGGGATGAAATATGTGCTACTAATCCAATTTCTAAAGTATCATGCATCAAGCTGACACTGTTTTAAGACTTTAAAAACCCCAGTCAATTTAAACAAACCTCTGCTCCTTTCCATTTTCTCTGTTCCACAGTTTATGACAGAAGACAGGAGAGAAAGATTGTTTTGCGAACAATGTTTTCAGCACTCTAAAAATAATATAAAAACTGCTGTGCCACACTCTCAGCTGTTACAGCCCCAAAAAGCACAGGCTGTCTTTGCTCACAGACTCACAATTGTGGTGGGATTTCTACCACACCAGAGGACAATCAATTTTTTGTTTTCTCCTAGAAATAACTACAGCACTTCTGGGTAGCAAGGCAAACATGAGCCTCTTTCAATGGCCCTTGAAACTGGCTATCTGAAATGAGGGACACAAAGCCAAAGGCCAGCTGAACCTGTGATCTCTGAATGTCTTCACAATCTTCCCAGGAAGATGAATGGCAATCACTGTTCTGCCAGGGAAACTGCATCTGCTGGGAATGGGGTGTAGAAAATGTGCTTTCTGCTCCTCTCGGAGCCAAAATTCCTACACATTTCTTGTAAGTCCCTCTTAGAAAAGGACCATGTTCAGCTGAGTGACAGTGAAGCAGAATGGCAATCCAGGAATAAATGTTCCTGTGCACAACATCCTCCATTCACATGGATGCTTCCTCACTGGCACACAGGAACAAGGAAGGAACAAAAATGCATCATTGTACATAAAGTCAGATGTGTTGAGGGATGAACAGATCTCACAGGCATATGGAAACCTCCCCTGAAAACCCAGTCCAGGGAGAGCCTGAGCTGTTTTGTGGTTCTAGGCATGAAGATGCTCAGGATCTTCCACAGATGCTCAGGATTGTGCCTGGATCTTGCTCTGGAAATGCCAGTGGCTCAGCTGAGAGCTGTGGGGATGATTTACACTGCACTGAGAGGAGCCACAGTCCTGCAAGGGTCTTTTATCAGGAGCAAACAGCAGCCTGGAGGGTGCGGAATGCTGGGTCTGAACCACTGCTCATCCTTCACCTTAATGTGGAGCTGCCCCCAAAGTTGCCATGTATCACTTTTTATTTTTCTCCTGTTGGGTATATTTTGGAGCAGCTGTTTTATGTGGCTTTTTATGGTGATCCTGTGGGAAGCAGCCATTTGCCTGATGTGATATCCTCACAACTAACACTAACTCCTCATTCCCTTTGGTTTTATTTGGAGTTTTTTATTTGTTTGATTGGTTTGCATGGGTTTGTTTATTTGGGTTTTTGTCTGTTTTGGTTTGAGCTTTTTATTTGCTTTTTTATAAATGACTGGTTAAGTTGGCATAGCCAAACTCAAGAAAATGTAAACCAGGCTTGACTTTCCAGAAATTACTTTTGGCTGGGTTTAGCTGCATCCCTAGACTCAGGATCACCAGTATATTTGCAGGTTTTGCTCTGCATCATCAGCCTGCCCAGACTCTGCTTGGTGTTTCACAAATGGAGAAGACAGTGGACATTATGCCAAGCTTCCTTTCAAACAGAAAAACCATCAGCATGACAGAAAAGAAGAAAAAAATAAAATTCACCAGTTAGAGCAAGTGTCCCACCATCTTTCCCTCCACTGTTATTAATTTTGTACATTTAGAGGCAAATCTGGGTCTAAAACTTCCATCTCTCAGTTCCTGATGCTATTTGCTACCCTTCAGCCTTGACGTCCCCTGATCTGACTGACTGCTGTCCAAGTGGGACTGGGGATGCTCAGCCTGAAAAGAGGAGACATTGGGAGGCCCCACTGTGGCTGTGCAGGACTGGGAGGGTCCCACAGGAAAGAAGGGGACAGAGAGTTCAACAGGGCCTGTGGTGACGGGACAAGGGGGATGGCTTTCAACTGCCGATTGATTGAAGCTGGATCTAAGGAAGCTGCTGTTTTACACTGAGGACAGTGAGGCACTGGCCCAGGCTGGGCACAGAGGCTGTGCATGCCCCATCCTTGGGAACAGGGCTCCCCCAAGGTCTGGGGGAAGATTGCTCAGCTTGGAACAAGATGATCTTCAGGGTCCGTTTCAAGCCCAACCATTCAGGGATCCCCAGTGACCACTTCTGTTGACCCTGGAATCTTGGGATCTGTGTGATGTCACATCCCATGTTCCAACTGGAAGTGCCACCACCCAGCACAGAGAACAACTCAACCACTGGCCCTTGTGTCAGCCAACTGTTCGGTCCGCTCCTGCTCACCCTCGTCACCGTTCTTGCCGCCCTTCTTGTCACCTGCCCGCCGCTACTCCCATCAGTGCTGAGAGCTCCCTAGTGCCTGGATTTTGTCATCCATCACTTCAGGATGCTCACGTTTATCCTTTGTCTCATTTGTCAACTGAGGGAGGTACGGTGCCATTCCATGGAGGTGGACACCTCCAGCTGCCCGAGTGGGCTGCAGCTCTGTGGGGATGGTGTGGGACAGGGACCCCACTCTGAGGTTTTGCCACCTCTGCAGGCTGTCATGGACAGAGAGGAAGAGATGGAGGTGGACATCCAGACTCCTACAGTGGAGGACGTGGAAATGGAGGAAGAAGAGACTGAAGAGGAAGAGATGGAGGTGGATATGGATATGGAAGAAGAGATGGAGGTGGATGTGGAAGAGGAAATGGAAGTGGATGTTTATGAGGAAGAGGAGGAGATGGAAGTGGAAATGGAAGAATACACTGAGGACATGGACATTGATATAAAAGATGAGGAAGAGGATATGATTTTGGGATGAAGACCAATGCCAGCAGCAGGACAGGCACGTGATCCCCACAGGCAGAGTGGGTCCCCTGCTGCCCGACTGGAGCTAGGCTGGTCCCTGTGCAGAGACAGGGCACCTCGCGAACTGGAGTCTGGTGGCCACACACTGCCTGTCCTGTGCTCACTTTGGGCCACTCAAGCTCCATCCCACAGCCAGCCAGGCTCAGCTCTGGTAGCAGAGTCCTGCTTTGCCCACATGTGCCTACCTGGGGACACATGGAAGAGCCCTCTGTGCCTGACTGCAGTGACCACGGAACCTGCTTTTCTTCCAGCACTGATGAACATTCCGGACAGAGATGCCACCCTTTTGTACATATGTTCTACAGTATTTTGTCTTTAGGCATAGGATTTAGGACTTAAGACTTTTAGAATTTTTTTATCTTCTACAAATGAATTTCATATATTTTAGCTAGATAGGTTCTTATGTATATACGTTCTACGGATTGTTGTTGTTACAAGTGTTCTTACATTGTTCAAGTGTTCTGTATTGTTGTTGATGTTCTTCTGTAATAAACAATTTTTTTTTCACACCCCGTTCTCTTACCATTTGCATTGGGCACAGGCAGCATTTGCAAAGTTGTGGTTTCCACTTGCTCCAGGTTCTCAGGGCTGGAGGTCCCTGGGGGAGCTGGCACAGCCACCCCAGGAGTGGGGGCACCTGTGCACAGAGGGGTCCCACTGACAGAGGTCACCCCCTCCCTGCAGTTTCTCTGGACACACCTGGTAGCTGCAGGGGCAAATCCCAGCGTGCCCTGTCCCATGGGATCCCATGTTGGAGCAGGGCTGAGCCTGCCTGCTCCTGCAGAGCCTCAGCCATGGCTCTGCCCTTGGGAGCCCCAGGGCTAAGGAGGATGCGCTGGGCTGTGGGAACCCCTGTTCCTGAGCACCCTGATGGGCTGGACCAGCCTGGAGGGAGCCCCAGCCCTACATGGACCAAGATTTCCCTTGGAAACCCCGTCTGTGCCCAGACTCTGGTACAAGCACAACAGGAATTGATCCTCCTAGTTAAAGGTGTTAATTGGCACAAATTTATCCCTTGGACTTTCTAGTACAGTAAATGTCAGCACTTGTAATCCCTTTTCTGCACTCCCTGGTCAGGCACCAAAACATCTGAACCTGACAGAACATCTTTAATTAGCACCAACCTGCAGAGAGCTATGGGGGAGAACCTACCCCCAACAGCCAGAGAAACACTTGACATTGATAGTCCGGGGCAGAGCTGAAACTAAAGCATTTTAATGCCAAGAGAGAGGATTTTTTTATTGAACAATAATGAAAGCTTTTGGTCTCCTCACCTGCCACAGATGTGTATTGCCAAGGTTTGCTTCTGGGTTATGGCTGATTTTTATTAATCTGTTCAGAACTCTGCTGCTGTTCCTGGCTAAGGTGCAGAGATGATATTTCAGAGCCAGATGAGCTCAGCACAGCTTGTGCAACACACAATTTCCACACCAGACATTCACGCCATGCAAACTGATACTATTTCATCTCTGTGCAAAGATGAGTGTTAGGACATCACTGACGTACCACACACTTCTCAGAGCTGTCCCTTTCATCCAGCTCTCCCCAGTCACTTCACAGACTTCACTCCAAGCAGTTTATCTCTGATAGAGTTCAGTGGCACATGGGATTTAATCCTGGTTTTTCTTCATCTTCTCCTGAGCTGTCTCCAGACACAGTGTGTGGGCACTGTCTGACAGCAGCAGCATTAACGTGTCACCTCCCTGACACTGAGGTTCATGTCACAACTTTTCACCAAAAACAGCAAATAAATGATTCCCACTGTGTCCCACACAGCTCCATGGGGAGTTTGTGTGGCTGCAGTTCCAGCACCAGCCCTGGTGCACAGGAATTTCAGGAGGAGATACAGAAGGAATCAGCCATTCACAGAGAAAAACAGCAGTTTGCATGGCCCAGATCCCCACAGCACTGCAGACTCTGGTGACCCAGACTCTGCATTTACACTTTGGCCTCTGTGCCTTCCTTTTCTTCTCACTAAACTCCTCCCAGTTTCCCTCATGCTCAGGTTCCCAAGATAATTAAAAGCAGCATTAGGAGCAGAGATAGATGACGGGAACTGTCCCAAGGCTTGATAAAATTTATCTTTTCAGAGAATTCCAGCCAAGGAGAGAGGAAAAGCCCGCGTGAAAGAGGTGTGAAATCAAAGCAGTAATCAAATTTAAGTATAATGAGAGAAGCTGAAGAGGTTTTCAATGTTCAGAACAAGATTAGCAGCTCCAGGCACAGGAGGGATGGGACAATTTCCCTGCTGTAACAACTCTGTGATGCAAATTGCATCTCAAACCATTCTCCCCAACTCTGGGACCTCTTCAGCCACAAACGTGGTGCTGAATTTTTTAAAGCAAAGTGGAAGCTGGTCAGGGAGGTGGTTTGCAAATAAATAAAAACCACAGAGGACAGCTGGGAAGCACCACCTGGAGCAGAGAGAAGCAGAGCCTGGCCCTGAGGTGCAGCACAGCCTGAAACTCTAACAAATTAAAGAACTTACCACTTGGGTTTTTTTCCCCCAGGAGCTACAGAAGCTGCTTTACAGAATCCCTGCCTCCTTCACACCGCATCAGCCTGCAGGAGAGCCCAAGGATGAAGATTACAGCCCCTTCAGCTGCTGCTTCCACCTCCTGACTCAAATCTCACCAAAATCTGTCACCACTGGGCCTTCCCAAAGCCTCAGATTCACTCGGTCTGTGCAGGATTTCAGTTCTGAGAAGCACGAAGGGAGATAAAGGCACTTGCAGACACCAGAGAAGCAATTGCTGCCTGAGGTGCATTTCACTGCCCAGGTTAGTGCCTCTAAAACCATCAAAATCAGCCCCTTTGACAGCACCAAGCCAACAGCAGGACATCAGGGCCTGCACATGGTTGGAAATGCCATTTTTTAATATTCTTCTCTCCATCTCTCATTTCATGGTGCCATTGCAGGAGTTAATCCCATCACTTGGCAATCAGCTTCAGATGGATTTTTAGTGCTGAGCAAATAAGAGGCAATTTTACTTTGTCTCCAATGAATGAAATTTCACCTAAATCAGACAAACTCTGTGTTCTGAGGCTGGCCAGGCACTAACCACTGCTAGGTCCCCAACCTGGATGTCAAACTGCTTTAATACTGAAAAGTTAAATTTATTTGGCTTTGTGTACAAGATTAGTCTCTCTCAAAAGAATTGGAATCCATATAATTGCATTTCCAAGCACTAAACTCAGACCAGCCACAAAGAGCACAAGAGACAAGAAAAGAAATAGAGATTTCTAAGGAGATGGAAATTGAATGCTGAGTTTTTTCCCATTATAGAAAGTTTCATAAATTATCACCTGCCAGCTCCTTGCCTTCACTTGTGTGGCCACCACTGAATACACTCACAGATAATGTGAAAATGTTTGTCCTACTGAAAAGTGGGACTAGAAGTAGAAAAAGGCTCAGATATCTGAATTAAGACAACATATGAAAAGAGCTGCCTTATAATAGCAAGATATGATGGACAGCAGGAATGGCTGAAGCCAGCAGAGATAAGTCCATGAACTATTCATGCTACAAAGATTTCTGACAAAACCCCCAATAACCCAAATACAACGTTTTGTCTGGCAGAGCTGATAGGAACCCTGTGCATTTAATTCAGTCATTGGCAGCAAACAGAGATCAGCTTGAAGCTCCTTTGGTCCACTACTACTTATTTTTGCACCCAAAAAATGTAATTACATCTACTCTTTGGGAAGAAATTACTGCTTTGAGTGGTTCAATGCAAAGAGATTCTTCCCATACCCACTCATAATCAGTCACCCAGAGAAATATTTTCTAAAAAGATCTCTTCAAAATTTTGGAGTGACTTTCAACATAAATAACTGGGTTATTTTGCTCAAAATGATAAGGGAATTGAATTGGGCTCCCTCATCTTAAAAAGAAGTGTTTCTTCCTGGTTCTTCACAAAGAGGAACAAAACACTGTTGCAGCAGACTGAAGGGAGGAAGAGGTTTTTTTCTCCCTGAGCTGCACAATAGGAGACAATTTTGTTGCCAAGAGGCAACAAAACCCAGCCGATTTCCAGTTCTTTTAGTGTAAGGGAAAAGCTCTGAGGATCTCAGCTGTGGGAGACACAGAGTGGCAGGAGCAGGGGATCTGCTAGGGGGTTTTGGAGTGGGGGACAGATTAAAGAAATACTCAAGCGAAACCTGTGAGAGTTCAAGACTCCATCCCTCAGAGGAGAAACTCGATTTGACCCAAATGCCATTCAAATCCAACCAACACTGAGGCATTTCCCCAAGCTCTGCTGAGCCATCAGGTACAACCCAAATCACTCTGTGGGACCAGGGCAGCAGATCCCAGGCATGGGACAGGGATGCTCCCCTGGGAAGTCACCTCCATTGCCCATGGGACTCTCAAAATCTGCTTCTAAAGACCCCAACATCCAAAAAACTCCACATTAAAAGTCTTTAATTTGGGGTTTCCCTTCTCCATCTGTCTGCTGTCACTAGGCAGCTGCTCCACTTACACACCCTTCTGATGAGTATAAATTTTCTCCTGATTCCCAGCCTAAAGAGGAAGTTATTTCCATTTATTCTTCTGCAAGTACTGGGAGCTTGTACCTGCTTTGCTCTTTCACTCCTGGTGTGCACATAAAATGCCAAAGCCAAGAGCATTTCCTTGTTTAAATCATGTCATTTGTCCTTATTATTTCTTTCCCATAAAATTGCATGGATTCGGTGCTGGCTCAACACTCAGAATATTGACAGCACAAAGTCCAGTTCTTACACTGACCTCTCCAAGTTTTGGACCAAGCTTGCAAAGAAGGAAATACAGCAAAGAAATTCCAAACAGGGGCCCTAATAAAGGTAATAAAATGCCACCTGTGTTTGCTGCATGGAAGAATAGTGCTGCTTATTAAATCATTACAAACAATTAAAGCAGCAGAGGGGAGGAAGACAGCGCTATCCTTTCCAGCTCCCCAGCCCTCTGCCACTGGCAGGAATTTCATAAAGCACAAATCTCCCAGCAGAAATCTCTCAGCAATTGATTTGCTGCTTGTGGAACACAGCAGGCACACACCCTGGTTTTCCTGACCAGAAAAGTAGAATTTGCCTCGATGTTTTTCCCTCGATGTTTTGTGATGTCAAATCCCCCTCCCTGCCCTGAAGTGACATGTTTCTGTAGGGTGACAGCCCTCTGGAGAGGCACAGAGAGCTTTGTGTCAGTGTAAGGGATCCCCACAAGGGCAGATCCCTAATTCAGGCTCCATCTCTGCTTACATGCAGTTCCTAGCAGAAAATTCATTGCATTTCCCCAGAACAGGTAATTTCAAGCACAGAGCTGTTCTGCCTTCCACAAAAGCAGCGTTCCAGGGATTGCTTTGGAGACCAGCATCAGGAAACATAGCAACACCTAACAGCCAGGACCATCCAAACCCACTTATCAGCTCACCCCCACATTTCCTGGACTCACTTGAATGCCCAGGAGAGTCTGAAGAGCCAACTGTTTTCTAAGAAATGGTTGTGCAATCAAAAGGTAAATGACAGGGACAACCAACCCCACACAGGTGCCCCAGGCAGGAGAAAGAGCAGGAGGGATCCATCCCTTACTGACAGAGGTGCAGCTCAAGTGATGCTCTCTCACTGTTTGGGTTGTCTTTGTTACTTTTACATTAAAAACACATCCTCTCAGGAGACAGTCTCATTTAAATCTTCTACCTCTTTAGCTTTGTACACTCAGCCCATTACATTGAAAGATTTTATCTTAATTTCTTCTCCAGGAAAGAAGTAATTGATCTTTTATTTGTGGCACTTTAAATTGGCATGTTGACTACAAAAATCCACTGCTCGTCACATCAAAAGTTGATCCAATAGTGCCAATTACTCCAGGAACGGGGATCTTTAGAGGGATGGGTGGAAAGGAACAGGATCAAAATGGATGGGTCTTCTCAGAGGAAGAAGCAGAATCTGGGAAGGCAGCACAGCTTTAAATTAGGATATCTGCTGTGCATGGCAAGACAAAACACAGCCCATTCCTCATCCTGGCTCTGGATGTGGTTCAACCCACTCGTCCCCAGCTCTGGAGGTGTGGTGGAGTCTGATCCTCACTCCCCTGGCAAATGACAGAGCTGAGTTGATCTCAGCCTGGAATCCCTGAGGGTTGACAGCAAGGACTCCTACCAGATGTAACTTGTGTTTGCAACAAGCACAGCATCCACTGGCAGGGAATGATTTGCTCTTCATCCTTCCCACTCTCCAGGTATTTCTCTAGGAAAATCCACTCTCTAATGGGGACAAAGCAGTAGATATGGAAGGCTCGGTGTGCCCCAAAAAGCCACCAGCCTGTTCACCCCACAGCTTTGCCACTCACAGCCACCAGCTCTGCACAGAGCAGGCAGCAAACTGGTGACTACTGGCACTGCCTGTGGTCTGAACTGGGAATGGTGGATCACCATCAAGCTGCAAGTGTTTTCTAGTGGGAAGTATTTTACCCAGTTCCATACAGATTCTGGTTCTGGGTCAGCCCCACAGCAGCTTTGGGGAGTGTTTAGGTCAACAGGATCTCCCCAGGCTGCAGCTGGAGCTTGGGGCCTCCTTCCAAACTACAGCACAGTAAAAAAGATATACGAAGGTCACAATGAAAAATCCTCTGCTTAGCCTTCTTTAGTGTCTCTCAACTCCTAATTCTGATTGTAAAATGCTATTTAGGAAGATCAGACTGATCAAAATCAGGACACCTTTGTGGATTTTTGTAAAAATGTGTTTTGAAGCTTTAAGATGACGGATTTTCACTGAAGTCGTTATTCCTCTTACAAGTTTTTCAGCATCCTGTTGTTTTGACTTTCTACTCTTATCTCTTGCCAACTTTTACCTGCCCAGAGCCAATTGTTTTGCTGACAGCTGCCATGCCCATGTGCCATTTTCTGAGCATCACCTGCATGAAGCCTCAGGGGCTCACTAAGGAAAACTCACTCCTTCATATTCTTTGCAGAACCAGGGAAGATCCTGCTTGGAAGATCTCTTGCCCAATAGAAAAACAGTTTTTTATTCAAACCTACTCTATGTGCCATCACTGATGTATTTTTGACTCAAAGAAATTTGTTTATTTTCTGTTCTTAAATCAGGAGTGAGCAGCTCCATGAGCAGCACCACAGCAGAGGAAACACAAAGAGGCTGTTACTCAAACGCCATCTCTGAAGAGGTTGTGCTCTGCTTTTCAGATGAGATTAAGAGCTCAATTACAGTAGAGAAAAAGGCTTTCATTAAATCACACATAGAACATAATAAGGACAAATTACAAAGCTCTTCAGAAGCAAATCTGTGTCAGACTGCTGGGTAAGGAGGCCCTTTAGAGGAGGCCTTCAGAGGTCTCTCCTGCCCTTCTGAAGAAATGAGTCCTGCACACCTCATCTCACCATGTTTTTGAGGAAAGCTCACAACCAGATTCCTATGGGGCATCCAGTGTGCAAATCCCATGGACAGAAATATCCACTGGCCTCTGGATTTGCAGATGTGAACCTGGAGGTGAGGGACTGGATGCTTTTCCCTCCCCAGAAACCCAAGGCACTGCATGGCAGAGCTCAAAGTGGCCAGCAAAGGGTTACCCAGAATCCTGCACCTGAGAAAGGGGAAGCCCAGGTTCAGTCACAGAGTCATCACCACTTGATTTTGTTCCCTTGTTATTTTGCTCTCCTGGAATGTATTATGGTTAATTAAAGGCAGTTAGCTAATTGGATGGTAAGCAGATGCTGGTTAAAAAAAACCAAACCACTGTTCCCCTTTGAAATGTCAGATAGGAGATTAATTGAAATTCCCTTTGAAAAGATATCCCCAAACCTCCTAATCTGTTGATGGAAATAGTCAAGGAAAAGTCAAGTAGAAAAGAAAGAACAATGTTTTTCAGGAGGTTTCACAACTGAGGCAACTGCAACCGCCATCAAGCATTAGGATTGAGGATTGTAATTGCCACACCAGGAAACCTTTCAAAGTCTCAAAATCTTCCACTGAACAGCAGTGCCAGAATGCCCCAAAGCTGAACAACAATCCCATGAAGGCATAATATTTCCACCAAGACCAGGATGAGATGAGTAGGAGAGGATGACTGGGGCTCTTCAAAAGCCAGACCTCAGAGCTGAGACAGGATTTAATCCTGATATCCCTCTGGTTATCCAGAAAACAATCAAGACATGTGAGGGAGCTCAGAAAGCCAGAGTGCTCAAAAAAGCAGCATGTACACAGAAGAAAGAAGAGAAAATACAGCTGGATGCTTCCTAATGCTCTTCTTTGGACCGACCTGGTGCAGTGAGTCACAGAAAACTTGCTCTAAACATGAGTGACAGAACGGAAAATGCTCACTGGTAAGTGTGGAGAAATGGCTACAGGACAGAGGTCACGTAGACATTCGCTTGTTAGCCGACCAGGAGCTGGGAAAGTACCAAACACAGCTAGTTTGAGTTTTTGCACCTGCAAGATAGCGTGTCCCTGGGCCTAGCTGGGTACGATAACAAGTAGACAGAGAGACGTGGGAAATAGGGAATGTAGGCCCAAACGAATGAGGAAGAGTTGATGGTATAGTTTAACCAATAGATCGCTTGACTTACAGAATATTCATAAGCTTATTATTTGCTGTATAAGTGTCTGATGTTCTCTTCAATAAACGGAACTTGCTTATCACTCATATTGAGTGTCCGAGTCTCCCCTCACCAACAAATGGCCCATCCCCGACAAAGGCCTCATTCTGCAACAAATGGTGCCTGAACAGTGACCCTACGGACTCTACAGACCCTACAGACCCTACGGACTTTACAGAAGATTTGGGCCTGCGAGCCACGGTCGGTACAGTATTTGGGTGTCAGTCCCGACGCAGCCCGGGAGGCACAAAAAGCGGGCCCTGCCTTAGGCGACCATACAGAGGAGTCCTGGAAAAAGGCAAAAGGGTGGGCTTCAGTGCCCTGGCAACCTCACAGGAGAGTCCAGCTGACTGAATGCCTGGCGACCTCACAGGAAAGTCCAGCTGATTGAATGCCGTCAACGTTTTGCAAAGGGTTGCAGCAGCGCTGACTATCAGGTTAGAAGGTAATGGAAAGGCAAGAGGCTAATCACCTTTTTAGATGCTTTTTAGAGAAACGAGGATTACAGGGTATAGATTTGCTTTTTAGAAAAGCGAGGACTATAGACTGTTGACTTGGGAAGAGAATTCCAGAGATTGCTGCATATACACTTGCAAAAACGTGCGTTATGGTGCTGGCACTGCAAGTATATGCACAGTGGGTCAGCGACCCTGCTGTGATGGCGGCAGCAGCCACGGCTCGGGGCACCTGTGGAGCTGTGCCACTCCGAACTCGCCATGGGCGCTGTGCCATGGGGAGCAGCCACGGCGGGCAGCTCACCTGAGATGCTGCGCTGCAGCGGCGGTAGCGGCGGCAGCCGCAGGGGGAGCGGAGGCGCCACTGGGGGAGCGACCTGCGCCGCCATGGGTGCAGTGCTGGGTGCGGCGAATGCAGTGAGTCAGCCTGCCGGCGAGTCTCGCGAAACAAGGAGCCCAGCGCAGGGGGTTCACCCGCTCCGACACAAGCGGCGCAAGACCAGAGCGCTTTTCCAGTGCGAGCGCTTCTCCCTCCGCCCCGCAGCCAGCAGGGGCCTTAGTTTCGACTTGGCAACCTAAACAAACTGTACCTTAACAGACTCCAAGTATAGCTGCGCAGCTCAGCCGGCGCCGCCATGGACAGTGTCTCCGGGGTGCAAAACTTGGTGCGGCCGGCTGGCGCTCAGCGAGCAGCAATACGAACAGCCACAGAGCCCGAGCGAGGCAGGTGGTGCCGTGCCCGCGGTGCGGTGCGGTACGCACCAGAAAGGCTGGGTGTGCGGAACTCAGCGGCAGGCGGACAGCCCGTGGTGGGGGCCGCCGTGCCCTGCTGGCAGCCTGAAGCGACGGCGGCGACGGCGCAAAGAGGGCGCAGCGCGGTGGGGGGGGGCCCACTGCCGTGGGGCTGCGACTCGCGCCGCCGAAATGCTGTGCTGCGTCCAGCAGCAACTCCGTTAACCCACTGCACCACAGCGACACGAGCAGCAGCGGCCCAATCCCAGGGCCTTCCAAGCGTGACTACTTTCCCACCTCCGCCCCGCGGCCGGCAGAAGTTTCAGTTCTAGACCTAACAGCCGTAATAAATGTGACTCTTGTCAAAAAAAGAAAAGATCCCTACTGCAATTAAGAAACCAGTGATAATAAATAAGCGACACCAAGGAGCATTACTATCAAGACGTTCCTCACCTAAGTTTTGTTCTTCCTGTCAGAGACTGTGAAATAGAATGAGTAGTGAATGCGTGGGCCAAATTTCGGCCGATTTGGCTTAGCATCCATTATTGCTGCCTTAAAATCACCTGTATTAACATAGACTTTAACATCAGAAGCCCAGATAACTCAGTCGGTGGAATATCAAACTCTGAAATTGTATTTTGAAAAATTTAAAAATGTTAAAGACATGTTAAAGCGATTGTATAAGCAAGATGTAATAAGTGTACTTTTTGTATTCTTTGAGCTTTGCTTGGATGTAGTAGATGTAAAAGCAAGCACTGAATTCAAAAGAATTTTTCCACAGCTATACCTTGGACAAACTCCTTATGTTTAGGCGCATTCAAGTGTAAAAATGCTGTAGCAAACACATGAAAGAAGTTGTTTTAGCTTAGTATTTTAGAGTCAGGCCTGTATGTAAGTTATAGTAAATTCTACATTCTATTCTATTTCTATAGTAGGTTCTATCTGTTGCTAATAGTTTAAGTTAAATTATCTATTTAGTGCCAATAAATGTTAAATACTGTTAAGGTTGTTTTGTTAAGTTTATGTCCTGTTAGGTTTAAGTGCTGTTCAGTTTAGTTTCTGTTAAATTTAGGTGTTATTAGGTTTAAGTGAAGTTAGATTCTGTAACATTTAAATTATATTAAGTTTAAGTTATGTAGAATTTAAAGTCAGTTGATTTCTGTTAAAATTAAGTTCTGTTAAATTTAAGTGATTTTACATGTAAGTTCTGTTGATTTGAAAATCTGTTAAGTTTAAGTTCTGTTAAGGCTAAGTTTTGTTAAGGTTAAGGTCTGTTAAACTTAAGTCATGGTAAGTTAAAGTTCGTTGAGATTAATTTCTGTTAAGTTTAAGTAAAGATAAGTTTAAGTGATGTTAAGTTCTGTTAAGTTTAAATATTTTAAGTTTAAGTATTTTAAGTCTAAGTGCTATTAAGTTTAAGTGATGTTATACAGATTTATGCTTTTATGCTAGGCATTTATTTTATGACTTTTGTGCAAGGTGTTGTCGTGAACATCAGAGAAACTCTAGTTAGAAGAGACAATCAGAAGCATTTGTGAGTAGAGCCACTCCTGTTTGAAGTATATCTGCTGTTTGAGAATGGAAAGCAAACTTACCAGACAATCGACGCAGATGAAACCTGCGCACATGTTGCTCCTGTAGCTTATTTTTGTAGGTTGTATTGGCACACCTGAGTTTTGTTTGAGCCTTGTAGCAGCATAGAATCCTTTCTGTATCTGTCTTATGGCATATCCTATAAATAGTGATAGCCTTTTCGGTTTGTCTCCCTGGCTTAGATCCCTTGTAAGAGAGAAACCTTGCTAGTGGAGAACACTGCTTGTAATGTAATAGTTGTTAGAATTGCCTATTCTTGTATTGCAAAGAGTATGACGCAGTTAACCCATCAAACCTTGCCTGTGCAACAAGAAAACAGGGGAATTTTGGAGAAATGGCTACATGACAGAGGTCACGTAGACATTTGCTTGTTAGCCAACCAGGAGCTGAGAAAGTACCGAACACAGCTAGTTTGAGTTTTGCACCTGCAAGATAGCGTGTCCTTGGGCCTAGCTGGGTATGATAACAAGTAGACAGAGAGACATGGGAAATAGGGAATGTAGGCCCAAACGAATGAGGAAGAGTTGATGGTATAGTTTAACCAATAGATTGCTTGGCTTACAGAATATTCATAAGCTTATTATTTGCTGTATAAGTGTCTGATGTTCTCTTCAATAAACGGAACTTGCTTATCACTCATATTGAGTGTCCGAATTTTCCCTTACCGACAAATGGCTCATCCCCGGCAAAGGCCTCATTCTGCTACAGAGACCTATTCTACAAAGTTCCCTTAGCCAAGGTGCAAAGCTCTGTCCTTGGAACAAATCATCTAACCATGACCCACCATCTTCCTTAATTGGAGCTGTCGAATCTTTCAGCTTTTGTATGCTTTTGTGGATGGATTCAGAGTGATCAGAAAGGTTCATGCAACACAATCCTTCAAATTCCTCACAACCATGTCCATGTGCCTGTAAAAGAAAATCAATTGCTGCTCTGTTCTGTAAAGTTGCATGTCTGACAGCACTAACATCAGCCATCATGTCACTAATTGCAATGGAAGTAGCACTGTCTTCTTTCTTCAGACAACACCCCAATCGGTATAGTGGTTTCATGCCTCGCCCGAGGCAAGTTGATGGAGAAATCAAGTTGATGTACCTCATTTTGCAGGGCCCTAGGGTCTGAAATTGCTATTACAGTTTTCTTTTTAATGATGGGCACATCTTTTTTCTCTGTGTTTTCTCTTGATGGCTTACTTAACACTAGGTGCTATCACAGTGAGTTGTCTGATGCTACATGGGCCACATTTAATTTCTGAGGGAATGTCCTGCCAGGCTTTATCTCCACAAATGAGCCAATATTCTGTTGCTCATTGTCATGGGGACTCATCTAGGTCATCTACCTGTCAGCAGTTTCACCCTTAGGGGACACTGGGGTAGTACAATTGCACCCCAAACTTGAGTATCTGTCCTCAGGATGATGGGGAGTAACATTTAACTGTGGATCTCCCTGGTACTGAAACTCAGCAAAAAATTCCATCACCAATGAACCAGGAATTCCAATTCTTGAGGTTCAGAAGGTGCTTTAAGAGGATCAGGGGCTCAGTGATGCCAGCTGGTTATGGGATTGGTCTTGTTGGCAGCCTCACACCAATATTTGTCACGATTGGGTATTGGCTACTCCTTGCCTGGCACAGGCACATCGACCAAACAGGTTGCAAAGGATTTGTCTGGGCTCAAATTGGTCAAACACATGGTGTCTGAGCCTGCTGACTTGGCTAAAGCAAGGCAAACATTCATTTTTGGTTGATCTACAGGCATGTATGCATGCAAAAGCAAGCAAGCAAAACCAACAAGTGCCAGTATATCATTTGATCAAACTCGGTGTTCCTGTTCAGCTGTTTTTTGGCAAAAGCTTCCCCATCTATTTCAGTTCTCAAGCAAATCTTTTAGCACTTGTTCAGGGACTGGCCAACTATAGGGCACTAACCTTCAATTTTTACAAATTTGGATATCTTAGAATTCTTTTGAAAACAATGGACACCACGCTTTTGCTGAAAGAGCTCTATGATACAAACCATTTTCACAGTCCAAAAATCAACATCAAACTCAAGATTTGTAGCTTTCACAGGTTGAACAGGGAACGTCTGGCATGAACCGTAGCTTCTCCGTGCAGCTCACGTCTGCGTGCTCATTTCCCTGCTGGTGGAATTGTCGCTGTGCTCTTTCACATCCTTCGTGGGGACCCACTTAGGTCCAGCACCTGTGCAAATACAAGCATACCCTTTGCCCCAAGCGATTAGTGCAAATGGTCCTTCAATTTGTCCTAACTGAAGGTTTCTGATCAAAACTGAAGGATTTTCTTTCAATTTTGCCTGTGTGCTGTTTGAAAAGTGCCTAAAAATTGGAGGACTAGGTCCTGCAAATGAGCTATTCAAAACATAAAGACATCTAAAGCTTTGCTCAACCTCATCTGGGGTATTGCTTCGGCCATTCCCCCTTTTGTTGATCTAGAATGGGTTTTAGAGTGGTGCATCCTTTCAACAATTGCCTGACCTGTGTGGGAATAGGGAATTCCAAAAGTGTGGCGAACATCCCGGTCCATCAAAAATGTGGCCAATTTTTGATCTGTGTATATGGGACCATTTGTCAGTTTTCATCTCGTGGGGGATCAGTTTGGCGAGCTGTGGACCCAGTGACACTGACAAGGACAAAAGCAAAAGACAAGAGGCGCTCTCTCTTCCCGGGACCAAAATCCCACAGCTTTAATGGAGAACAGCTCCAGGAGAGAAAAGGAGTGTCCAAGGGAGGAAAGAGGATGTCCAGGGGAGGAAAGAGAGCGTCCACCTCGTGGCAGAAGACTTTAAACCCTTGGGGAAGGGGGTGGTAGAAAGGAACTGCCATAGTTCAACATAATAAATCACCACACTGTAGTTTTCTGCATAAATTGCTGCACTTGTTGCAAACAAAATCCTAAAATCTCCCCAAACACAACCGTGCAGTCCCAAATGACCACAGTGTGGGAGAAAAACCACTCAACCCCCCTGTATACCCAAGCACCAGGTGTCACAGGGAGCACCAACCCCTGCAATTAGAAAGTCCACACACACAGGCTCACGGGAAAAGGAGTATCTCTTTATGAGGGAACAGAGTGCTCACTTTTCTCAACACAACACACACCATCCACCACATCAGCATCCACCCACATCATCTTCCTCAAACATTCACACACTGAAAACACAACCACAATTACAACACACAGCAAAAATTGCAGCAATAAAACAGGATTTGCTCAATTCACCCCCAGAATTGCTAGCAGGTCCTTATTGACACAGCAAATCCTTTCTGCCAGCAGCCAGACCCAAACTCAAACGGTACAGGTGTACGTTGTGCACAGGACATCTCTGTGTGTCTTGTGAACAGCCCTTTCCCTGTGTACGCCTTACGGGTTACTTTATACAGAGTTAAACGTTCCCTTTCTCCTCAGTCCCAGCAGTCTTGTCTGTCCCCCACGAGGAACAGCCAAGAGCGGAGGTGCCTCCAGGAAAGGAATGTCCTGGCAGCACCCAGACACATCCAGAGCCCAGTTGTTCTCACTGGAGCAGAGAAGCGTTCCTGCTGCGGTCACCAAATGAGGTGTGGAATAGAACTCGCCACAGTTAAAGGTAGAAGGTGGTATGTTTATTACAGCCAGGCACAGGAGGAGTTGTCTTCTAAAGACATGTGTGAAGAATCACTGGCTCTCTCTCTCATCTCTACTCATCTAAAATATCTTACACATTCATATAATTCCCAAAAAACCTAACGCATATTCATTAGATAACACTGCCTACCCTCCTTTGAATTAAAATGTATTATAATTGAGTCCAAAGTTCCTTCACATTTCTGCAGTCTTTCACTTCAAATGGGTTGGTGGGTTTCAAAGTGGGGAATGGTCTCCTTCTGATGAAGGCCAAGACGTCTTCCTCAATTTGACCTCTTTCCTTATGACATGTTGGCAGACTTTCGCACCCCTTGGCTAAAGCTGAAATTTCGGGGCCCAGGTGCAGGCTACAGTCCTCTTCTTTGTCACAAAGAAATCCGCATCCCATCCTGCTTCTTTAAACATAGTAAAGACAGGCAAGTGATATATTACCCTAGCCTTAACTACCTTACCTGCAAAAAATTAACTATCCCTTATTATTTCTACTCTTCTTCCTATACTCTTTCCCCATAACTAAATCTTGCTAAAATTTTAACTCTTCCAGTTCTTTTAAATCCTAGATTCATTGGCCTCATCTCACACGCCAGCCATGTGTGAGCCGATGCTATACCTGGGAAATTCCACTCCTGAGCAGGAGATACAAGGCCTGGTTCTGAGCTAGAAGGGTGAGAAGGATGAGATGCACAGCATTTTGATCCAGGGGATGTCCTGAAAGTGCACTGCCTACCTGCCCCTGCTGCCAAGCACCACGCTCCACCTCCTTCTCCTGCTCAGCAGATTTTTAGGAATCCAGTGGTTGCTGTGTATTATTTGCTATTGCAACAAATAGAATGAATTTTCTTTTCAAGCCCCGTTTTGTCCTGGGTTATTTTGTGCATGGGTCTCCTCCTGAACCTGTGACAAAGGCCAGCAGGGACCTATAGGACACTCCTATACTCATGTCAGTAAATATGTCAGATAATTAAAGCACTCAGAAGTGCTTTAAGTATCAATAAGGCAAAAGGTATCAATGAGTTAATAAAACAATTTGGGGGAATATTTAGCCTGTGAGTTTCAGCAAAGTATTGAATATGTCTTAGATCCATGGATACAAAGTAGTAAGTGAGACTGCTGGGTGTGCACGTGTTAGGGATGTGATTCCCCACACACCCAGTGCTGGGATAAAGGATTGCCTCTCTTCTAACCCTGAGCTGGCAGCAGGGATCAGGCTCTTCTTGGTAACATTCATTTTGAAGACTTCTGTTGAGCAGGTAAGAATGGTCAAAATGAAATCTTGTCCAGCTGTTTCCCTTTGGTTTACCTGTTTGAGGGTTAAAATTCTGTGCTGCAGGTGTGCTGGGTGTGTGCAGAGCAGTGCAGCCCCAGAAACCCCTTGGCTTGCCCACAAGTTGTCATGCCTTGTTGCCAGGTGTGCCCAGCTATGGCAGGAGAAGGAGCCCGCAGCGCAGTGGGCACCGTGCCCTGCCCAGCTCCCCGCTCCTGCCTTGGCTTCCCCTGGCACACAGAAGCCTCTGGAAATCAGCACCGCCAGTGGCGTTCCCAGCTTGGAGCAGCTGCTGCTGGTGGGCAGATGCTGCCAGTTCGACTGCTGCCAAAGGGGAAGAAAGGCAGAGATGTACAGGCACCAGAGCCCTGGGCATGTCCAATAAAGGTGCAAATATGTGGGGAGATTTGTTAGGAAGCATTTCAGCTGTGATGCCAACAGTGGCTTCTCTCCTGGTTCTGTGTATTCTAGACAAGTAATGCAATGGTTGGCTCTGACAATTAAGAAGTAGATGTTATGTGGATGTTCAAATGTGCAGTGATGGTATTGTAATATATCCTCCCATAGTCCTCTTTCCCGTCCCCCTTGTAACAGCCTTGGTAGTCAGAGCATTTGTGGAGGGCTGGCTTGTGACCAGCAGGCAGCACACCAACACCTGACCTCCAGTCAGGATGCAAGAAAGTAATCTCCGCCAATGGACAGCAGAGAAAGACTTGACTGACAAAACTTTTGGAGGGGCTAAGGGTATAAAAGGCAGAGCATCCTTTTTGTAGATGAGCATATGGCTGCTAGTCACAGAGACTCCCAATGCTGCAATTTTTCCTTATTCAGTCCTTTGTTAAGGTTTAGTAAACCTTTAAAATGTTAAAAGTGAGAGTCATTTCTCACATCTGTAATGCTGTGGGCCATTTTCTTGGTCTGGTTTCCTTTGCTTATGTCCCATCTGAGTGCTCAGCTGGGGTACAGGCTGTAGGTGCTTGGGGCACCCTTGGTATTCCTCTTGGATCCCTGAACAACAGGGTTTGGCCCATGAAGGGAGTTTGTGCTGCTTTGTGACAGAGAAGAACTTCCCAGGCTCATTTGTGTTTGCTATAGGGAAGGTTGGTTATTGCTTTGCATAAATTCACAGACTAACATGCTTTGTGATGCTTTGCTTTGTCATACTTTACTTTGTGATATCAGGGCATGGTTGCCGTATTTTCATGGTGACATCAGAAGGTTGCCTTGGTTCACGGAAGGTCTCAGTGCCAGAGCAGCCCTAGGGCTTGCTGAGATCAGGCGCATCTTCCTGAGTGTGGCCTTTGTCAGCATGTAGCTGCACTCTGACAGGAGTCTTGGTTTCTGTAGTGTTGGAGTAGACTTGAACAACAGTGCTACAATGATTGAGCAACTCACTGCTGCAGTTTGCACTGTGTATGGCACTGTTTATTCTGCCTATTTCATTACCAGCCTGGCAAGTAAGTAGAGGTTTCAACTCTGTTTAGATTAGGGTGTAACCTAACCTGGCTTTTGTATGTCTTCCTGTTCTTTCTTGGTGGCTGAGTTTCTGATTTTGAAACAGAAAGAGCATTAGGATGCCACTGGTTTGGTAAAGCTCCTGTCAAGGCATTCAGCTAAAAAGGGGGTGTCTGTAGCCACAGGGGCAGCATTTGCAGGGGAACCTGCAGGGCTTCTGTTCCCTCCACGGGAGAGTCTGTGGCAGCAGAGTCTGTCATTTCCTCAGTTTGCTGCGACAAGCAGGACAACTTACAAAATGCAGACTGGGAGGCCTTCTCAGAAGGCCTTCTAAAGACTTTGTAGTTCTCTCCAGAACTCAGGGAAAGCTTCTTTTATTCCAAATTTTGTAATGAAAGGGTTTGACTGTCCGTTTTGACCCTTGGCTGAGTGCTAAAAGAGTGATTCCCTTTGCAGTGAAGTGCAAACACCAAAGCAGTGAGTGTCTGCTCCTGAGCCTGGAGCTGCTGCTGTGCTGTTTCACAATAGAACTGCCACAGCTCAGGGGGGTTTGGGGCAAGCTTTTCTGGGTGACTGTTTTCAGCAACTTAATGGGAATTAGTGCATGCAACTTCTTTTTTTTTTTAAAAAGTACCTGAAAGACAAGAGAACAAAAGCTGCTTTATCTGTTGGACAGAACAGAATAGAAGCATTGAGTGTTAAAGAACAATTTGCATTTTCTTGATCATATTTGTATTCATTTACTGGCTAAACAGGCTGAAGTGTAGGCACAACCAAGATTATTGTACTGATCTCTTGCTGGCTGTGTGAAAGAACTATGTCACGTGGAGGGATGTTGATCAAGAAAAATACTCTCTGTTTGGGTTGACTTCTTCTCTTCTGTGAGATTCAGCAGCCCAGGCAGTTTTCTCACAGCACTTGTTCATTTTCCGTTGCCCACTACAAGTCACCTGAAGCGTGTATTCAGAGGTGCTGATCCTGAGGTGAGTGAGAAAGGAACATTTCATGTTCCTGGTGCTTAAGAATTGTAGAGCAAGCTGTGAGCTTGGCCTGTGGCAGTAGAGTGTAGAGGGCCCGCTAGGAAGGCTGAAAGAAAATCCATTTCCACGTCTGCAGCAGCAATAACAAAGGCATCTCTGGCTATTTCCTAATTTTCCATTTCAGAACTTTCAAGGAATGAAAAGCTCATGTTGCAGAGAGAATGTTGCTTCTCGATAGTAGCCAGGGCGTAATGTCTAATTCAGAACTATTGGCAATTCTGTTGAATTAACCCATTTAAATTTAGCCACAGTGACTTAGAATCCCATTGTTATCAAAGTTTCTGATTTGTCCTTAGTAGAGCTAGTTGTAGAAATAGAGCTGAATAGAATAAAGTGCTGAATAGAAATAAGGTTATAAATTATAGGTAACTTTCTGTCCCTCACACTGCTGTCTGTCCAGAGATCACAGAACCAACAGCAGTCTCTCCTCTGGCCCCCTCTGCTCATGGAGAGGAGGCCGAAGAGGAGGCAAATGAGGTGGATGAGCACCAGCCTCCATCAGTGCTCACACCACAGCCTGAACATTCTGAGCCAGTAAGTGCCAGCTGTGTGTGCTGCTGCCTTTAGTGCAGGGCAGAGCTGCAAGTTTCTGACCAGCCAGCACTTTACTGTTGCTAGCAGGGCTGAGGATGCTGAGTGCTGGAGTCCTGCCAGGACCCAGTGATTGCCCCCAGCCTGTGACAGCTGGACAATGGGCTTTGGTCTGTCATGTTTAGGCACCAGCTTCCTGGCATTTTGATAGGGGCCAGCCTGAAGCACGAAGGCTCCCTGTTCCCAGAGCAGGGAGCATGTCAAAGACACTGTGCTCAGCCTTGTTGGATACATAGGGGACACTGTGGCGCAGAGAGACCTGTCCCCCTGCACAAACTGGCCAAGTAGCTGCAGGCACAAAAAATGTTGATCTGACCACACAAGTTCTTTGCAGCACTTTGTCCCCACAAACTTCTTGGGTGTGCTTACTTGGGAGTATTTCAGAGACACACTGGGGATGTAGAGTTGCTGCTTGAAGTCAGGGATTTTGGTGCCTTTGTTGCCAGGTTGCTCTTTTGCCTCTTCAGGCAGAGCAGCCAGTAGCAGAGCAGATAGGTGCTCTGAGTCTGCCTGTTTCTTGGTCCTTGATAAGCTGCAAGGAGATGACTGTGTTGTCCATGAAGCTGTGAGGGGCCATTCTTGTCTAGTGTGGCAAAAGAAACAAAGTGACTAGTTCTGAATACTTCTTCTGAGGCAAAAACCAGACGCTGACTTTGTCTGTTGATACTTTCTATTGTGTAGTCTGCTTTGAAAACTGTATTGGAGCCCAGAATGGGAGCAAAGCTGCAAGTCCTTGACTGCTTTCTTGTAATGCTAAACCCAGGATGTACACCTTGCAATGGTGCCTGCTGGATCTGAAGTGAAATGGGCACCTTTGTGGCTGGGGAGCTGCGTGGGCCAAAAGGACGCAGGGCTGGCGGCCTTGAGCAGCTGAAGATGAGGCAGTGTGGGGCCAGGGGGCCAAGAAGGCCAAGGGCACGGTGGCTGTGCCAGCAGCAGTGGGGCAGCAGGAGCAGGGCAGTGAGCGTGGCCCTGTGCTGGGCAGCGCTGCGGCCACAGCTGGAGTGCTGTGTGCAGCTGTGGGCCCTGGGAAGCAGAAAGTCATGGAGGGGCTGCAGCGAGTGCACAGAAGGACAGGGGAGCTGGGCAAGGGGGTGCAGCACAAGGTCAGGGAGGAGGTGCTGAGAGAGCTTTAGCCTGGACAATGGGGGCTCCTGAGGGACCTTCAGGCAGACTTCCATAGATCCCTGCCTTAGATCCATAGATCCAATGCTCAGCACAAGGGCTGTTTCCCTGCCAAACATCCCTTCACTGCATCCAAGTGCTTTAGACACTGGAGTAGGTAACACTTTCATATTTTGTTTGTTTGTTTGCTAGAAGGGGAAGCCTTGTGTAATTTCCTCTTTCTGCAGGGAGCAAGGGAGCTTTTTCTCAGTTTTCCTGCCCTTTTCCAGCACTGGCAGAAACACATCACTTTCAGGGTAACGGCTCCCATGTCTTTTGGCAGCCCAGGGAATCAGTGTGTATTGTGTTTGGGAATTGAGAGGAAATCAATGCCCTTGCATTCCAGCTGGTGCTCAGAGATCACAGGAGCTGGGAGGGGCTGGGCTGCATTTCTGATTCCAGCCACTTCAGCACCACCAGTGTGATCGAGTCCAAGAGAGGAACTTGCCCGAGCACAGAGGCACAAAGAGTACAGTTCCCAGTGCAATGCTCTGGGTCTGGTTGCATTCCATAAGGACCCACATGCTCCAGATTCCCCAAGAGTGTGCTTCTTTGAAGCAACAGGAGAGCAATCTCAGGATTGTAGTTGAGTGGGGCACTGGCTACCAAGTTCTGATGTGTGTAGCAGCGGAGAAGACAGTAAAGAGAGATTTCAGTCATGAGATCTGTCTGTCTATCTATCTATCTATCTATCTATCTACCTATCTATGTAACATTTACATAATTAAACCTTCCTAGCTTGGGTCCAAGGCAGCTGGAGGTGCAAAGGTCACCTAAAGCATCCCTTTCAGGAGAGGATTAGAGACATGCTCCCTCGACCAATTCTGAGCAGTTGGAGATGTTTTCCCCTCCAGATATGGTGGTTTTTTCCCCTCAGAGTTGTTTTCCTCCTCCGGCCTCTTCTGCCCTCAAGTCCCCAGTTAATTCTTTAAATTTCTGCCTGTCCTAGAGAGGTGCAACAATTCCATGTTTAGGTGGTGTTTGGTGACTGTGGTCACACATGCATTATGTGACACATGATTTCCTTCACTGGCATCCCCAGGGCTGTGCAAGTGCATTTGTTCACGGGGCCTTAGGAGAGTCTTCTCTTTCCCTCAGCAGCAGCAGCAGCAGCAGCAGCAGCAGCAGACACAGGGAGCAGTGGCAGGGTCAGGAGAGGAGGAGGTGCCTGCCCTGGCCCTTTGCTCCCGGGCCCCAGGCCAGGAGGGCTCTGGCTGCAGCAGGGCGCTCTTCGGGCAGCCCCTGGCAGCCTCTGCACGGAGCACGGCACGCTGCCCCCTCCTGCTTGTGCCACTTTTCTTCAGCAATACCCTAGCTCCTCCTCACAAGGAAAAAACTCCAGCAATCTAAAAAGAGATCATTCAAGTACAGTTCTACCTGCCTTTGCATTGTAGTTCAGGGCATGCATTTTTTTGTCTATAATTTCATGATTTTTATGAAAACATGCATTCACATCTTCACATTTTTGTGGTTTTAATTATTCATATACCTAAACACTGTGTTTTAAACTCTTGATTTGTTGCAGTTGGTAATTTTGAGGTAGTATATTTTAAAATGTCACAAAACAACACCTTTTGGGTAGTTTTTCTCACTCTTAAAAAAACCCCATACGCCATTTTAGTCTCTGTCTCTCCAAGTTGGTTCATATCGGCCTATTTTAAATCAGGGCTACAATATTTTTATAGGATTTAGAGAGGTCCAATGAAATGCACACCAGTGATTCCTCTTGTGGAACATTCAGGGCCCTACCATAAAGGCCCTATTTACTTTTTTTTTTCTCTCATTAGCTCAACTGCAAACACATGTTTAGTTGCAAACTTACACAAGATGAGCAAAATCAAAATGATGTGATGGGCCTTTGGGAGCTCCTTGCTGATCTTTCTGCTTCTTCAGCTGAGCAAGGCTCTGATGCAGGCAAAGAGATTGCACTTAGTGCTACACAACCATTTGGCTGGAACTCTGCTGATTTCTAGGAACAGCTGGAGGCCTCTCTCTCCCCAGGATGTTTTGGCTGAGCCAAGCTTTGCTGGGTTTTGGCTGCAAATACCTTTTGCCCTTGCTTTCTTATATCCACAAGTACCATGGCTGGGCAAAAACTGCCACGTGGGCCATCTTCCAAAGGCACTTTGGCCTGGAGTTTGTGAATGAACGAGAGCCTCATCCACTTCCAAACCACATGAAAAAAATCATGAAAGAGAACTTCCCATCCTTAACAAACAACTGACAATTCACAAGTGGATCTAGAGCTTCTTTACGCAATGAAAAGGAAGGCAATCTTCCAATGGAGTTGTGCTTTCGCGAGTTTTTCTTCTGACTCCCACTCCCAGCTGGCACTGGAAAAAGTCACGTCTCTGCAAGCGTCAGTGTCTTCTGTCTGCCTTGAGTTGTTTTGCTGCAACAATCAGAACAGGCATCAGGCTGCAGAGAGGCTCAGCTGATGCTAGCAACAGGAGCTGCCCCAAGGAGAAAAAAGACATGAACTTTTACCTCCCAAACCCATCTCCCCAGAGGCTCAAGCAGGATTCCTCTGGTTCCCAGAAATACAAAGAAATAGGGCTGAGAAGACCCTTTGCAGCTATGTGTTCATGCCCAAGACTTGACTGATGCCATTTGAGTTTTGCCTTTTTCCTTTGCTGTCTTTTCTGTATTCCCTGCACATCAATTTAGAGCTCTGTAGGCTACTCGATTAGTGACTACTTTTCCCAGTCCTTTTCCATGGCCTGTGCCTAAGCAGAAAGACAAACTTCCAGAGCTCCAAGCGCCAGGGGGTAGAAGGCCCCAGTGTTATCTTGGTTCTTCCTGGGACAGACCCCTCCAGGGAGCTGGTGGACTCACCATCCCTGCAAGCCTTTGAAAGAAGACTGGATGTGGCACTTGGTGCTGTTTAGTTGAGGTATTAGGCCACAGATTGGACTCGATCATCTTGAAAGTGTCTGTCTTCCAAGCCAGGGATTCTGTGATTCTGTGACTGAGGCAGCTTTTCCTGCAGCCCTGGAAAGGGCTGCGGGGGCCCTTGGCCAAGGACGGGGATCAGGGCTCATGGAAAAGAAGCAAAGGGCTCAAGGCGAAGGCTGACAGGGCAGAGCTGCCCCAGCGCGGCGCAGAGCGAGCCTCGTGTCCTCCTCCTCAACCTGGCCCTCTGCGCTGCCCTTTGCGGCACCGGCGGTTCCTCTCGCTGCGGGGCTCCAGGGCGTGCCCGGGGCCGGGCCCCTCGTCTTCGGGAAGCGCCGGAGCCTCGGAGGCGAGCAGCTGCTGCCGTGGCCGGCAGGGGAGATCTGCGGCTGCGGCCTCGGGCACGGCGAGCTGCCGCTATGGCCGGCTCCTGCCGCGGCTCCTGCCTCGTCTGCGGGCTCTGCTCCTGCCCTGTGCGCACAGACACGGCCGAGGGTTGCCCGGCAGCTCCATCCCGCTCCGCAGCGGGCCCGGCCGGGCTGCTGCTCTCTGCGGCCTCTGCCCGCCGCTGCCGGCCCCGCCGCGCTCCCGCCTGCCTCTGCCGCAGCCGGGTTCACACGGGGAGGCAGCACATTACGGCTGGCTCGGAAAAGCCCTGCCCGCAAACCGCCCGCCACGGCCTCGGCCTCAGGGCACAGGCTGCCGGCGTCCTCGCAGCTGCGAGCCGGCCCGGGCCGCCTGCCGGCCTCGGCCACAGCTCCCGCCTGTGTCTCCACGGCCGCGGCTGCTCGGCACAGCGGGCTGAGCACAGCCAGCGCCAGCAGCAGCTCCACACGGGCCCAGGCCCTGGGCACTCAGAGCCCACCCAACCCCGAATTCCAGCCCTGAGGGGCTTTGCGTCCCAATGCATCCCCTGGGGACAGCAGAGTTGGCCGCTGAGCTCAGCCCATGGTGACGCCACCAAGTGACCAATGGAAAATTCACCAAATCCTCATCAGAGACAAGACAAAACTCCCATAGTGCCTGACAGCCTGAAGCAACTGCCAATTCCAGATCATTCCATCCATGTATGAAAAGAGGCTTTTGCATTAAAGCAGAAAAGACTTATCGAAAAGGAGGGCAGGAACAAACAACAAAGTTATTTGGACTCATGCTTCTTGTGTCTGTTAGAAAGGCCAAGAAAATGCACTCCTTGCTCTTCTGACACAGCTCTCTCTGTTCATGATGTGGGACAGCGAGTGCTGATGATGTGCAGGAGCTGATGCAAGGGACAGGGACGAGGATGCAGCAGGCACAGTGCCAAGCTGACAGAGGGATGATCTCTGGCAGTGGCACTGAAGGAGAAGAGTTTGCAGGCAGCACAGAAAATGGCTCTTTGTTTCACCTCTTCTTTCAGTGCTGCTAAGAATGTAGCCTGGAGCAAGCTGGGAACACCAGAGCCTGGAGCCCTTTCCAGGCAGGGCTGCATCAGACACAAACCAGCAGGGGACTGAGGAGCCCCTGGGGTGGCAGTGAGCAACCTGGGGCTCTGCTCACTGCTGCTGGCATTTTCTATTGAACCATCTCCAAGGACTTCTGTTGTGCTCTGTATTTCTAAGGGTTTTCCCCCTTGGTTTTTTTTTTGTTGTCTCCTGCACCTTTTTTTCTCCACGTTTTCCTATCCTGTCAGCAGCAGCCCTTGTCCAGAACTGGCTCTAAAATATCAGCAAAGTAGCTAGAACGACAATGGGTGGAATCCTGCGGCTCAGGAATTCGTATGCCAGAGCTCTGCCTGTGCCTCATGCTTTGTCAGGACCTCCTTCTCTGTGCAAAAACTAGGGATTAGTGGAGTCTTTTTGCCAAAGAGCTCCTGAGAAGCAAATGTTGTGCTAGGTTTCTCAGGAGTGTATCCGTTAAGTTCATTGCTGGCAAACAGAAAGTAAGGCCAGGGTAGCAGAGCAGCTGGGAGCTGGTCACTCCATGCAAAGGGCTGGTGCAGGATGTGGGAACACCAGGTTCCAGGATGGGCGAGCAGGGTCAATGTGCTCAAGGTGCTGCCAATGAGGTTTGGGTTCACTTAGAGAGTAGTCAGGACTGGCGAGCACTGGAAGATCCAGCTGCAGTCCCCATCCATGTCCCTTTCAGTGCTGGCTTTAGGGTGTCTGCAGCCTGGATCCAGAGCGCCCTGGGGGGCTCCTGAGGCTGCCTTTGCACTCAGGGTGAGGATGCCCAGGAGCCCCTGAGGCCGGCAGTGGGCACCAGGGCTGGGGCTTGTGGCCTGGCAGGTGTGGCTCTGGGGGCTGTGACATGCCAGGCCGTGGGTCACTGTCACTGCCCTCCGCAGCCCTGGCTAGCTCTGTGATGCTCCAGAGACAATGGCAAGAGTGGGGAACTGGCTAGGTTGGGGTTTTGCCTGAGCCAGAACCTCTAGGCCAAATGCCGAGCAGTAGAGACCCTTGGAGGACCGAGTGAAGGAAGCAGAGGAGGCTCTTCTGCGGCATAAAGTGCAGCAAATTCATCAGGAGAGGCGGGGGGAAGGTCGTGCAGGCAAGAATTCCCAAAGGGAACAGATGTTGCAAAAACCCCCAACATCCCTGTGACCGGATTTTTAAAATCTTTCAAAACAGGGAGTGGACACCATACAGTAATCAATAAGTGACTCTTGGGGTGTGGTTTTGAGGGCTACAACAAATCAGAACAAGGGGAGGAGAGAGCGTTGGCATAGGGATTGGATCTTAGGGTGAGGGACAGGGAACTTTCTGGAGCAAAGGGTAGGGTTTTGGCTGATAGATGGGGCAAAGGGGCTGGGTTGTCTTGACAGACAGGGAAAAATCTGGTGAGGAGGGAGGGGATTCCTCGAGGGACACTTGGGTAGGAGGGCATAACATAGGGGAGGAGCTAACTGTAATAACTCGGGGAGCACTTGAACATACCACTATATAACAGAACATTTGACTCAATAAACTAACACAGTGCAACACAGAAATTCAGGCTTTCGGCAGCTAAGAGGTGGCACTATTAGAACCCGCAGCAGCTGGTGAAAGCCATCTCTGTCCTTCAGGTTCTTGCTGTGTGGGAAGGTGCTGCGAGTTGTGGTGGCTGCACTCCCCCTTTGCTGGGAGGATGATCTGTACCAGGGCAGAGCAGAAAGCTGCCATGGTGAGCAGAACATGCTCAGAGCATTACAGTTCAGAGAGTGGCACTGCCCCTGAAGGGCAAAAAGCTTGAAAGCATAGAATTCTGTGCAGAACCATTGCACAAATTTTCTCTTCTAGAACATGCCCATTTTTGTATGCTGTAGATGAATACTCTGGATTTTATAGAATACATGGGGTTTTTTTCTTAAGGTTTTTGGGAGAACTCTCAAGTTTATTTCTGTTTGTATTTTATATCTAGCATGTATACAGTTTTTTTATTATTATTTTTCTTCAGTAAATACTTAGGGAAAAAATACCTAAGCATTTTTTAATCCTTTGGGATATTGTGATTAATATTCTTAGAAAGAAAACCTTGTTGAACAAGTGTGAAAACACAGAGAGAGGGAAAATAGCATAAAAGTCTTTTAGAGCAGGGTGTGTAATAAAGACTGCAGACCTTAGTAATTCCTCCAAGTGCAGAATTAGCAAGATATATTACTGTGATAAATAGGTATGATTTGTGCTGATAAAGATTGAAACAGTAATCAATAATGATACTGTAATTAATATTTGAGAATAATAAAATAGTTAAAAGTTGTGATGCCAAGGAGGAGAGGGAGAGGAGGGGCTCCACGCCCCCCAAAATGAGCCTTGCTTGGTCTTATCCTAGGCAAGCTGTTACAGCTCCAGAGCTCAGTCTCCTAGGGGACTGGGTGCCAGAAGCCAGCTCGCTCTCAGACCAAGGCCGCAGGACAGCCCTAGCAAGCAGGGAGTATTCAGCTCTTAGTGATTAGGCAGCTCTTGTGATTTCAGCATTGCTTGCTAGGTAGCTTTTCCCTTGGCCTAAGGCTCCAGCAGACAGTAGAGAGAGAAGAAGATGCCGGCTATTCCACAAGTATGGCTTTAATGGAGGGGTTCGTGAAGGGTCTCAGCTCTTCTTCTTCCGAGTTAGTAGGGGTACAGTATGCTACTTTTATACCCTTGGCCCAGATCCAATCCTGACCAATGGCAAAGGTGTTAGAGTGACCATAAGTGACCAATAGTAGGGTTAACAACATATTGCCTTACATGGCTATAGGGATAAGGTACAAGGCGGATGTCCCTGGAGACAGGAAACTTCTTTGCCGCTGTGTCAGCTTTCTATTCTCCAAGGGGCCCTGGCTAAAGCTGAGGGGTTTACTACACCCCCCCTTCCCAGCAGATGTTCTCAAGGACCACAGGAAACAAGCTGAAGATACAGTTTCTTAAAATGACCAAGAACCTGGTTGGGTACCATAAAATGCTAATTATAAGGGATTTATTGCCTTGATATGTAGATGCAGTGATACGTTAGTCTTGGCTTACATTGTACTGGCTTGATGCGCATGTGTAACCCAAAGGTGAATTAAAAGACAAAGAGGAAGAGGAGAGGTCTTCATCCAAAACGACCCCCAAAGACTTGTGTGAACACCAAACCGAGTGGTGGCGCATGCGTGATAAGGGTGGTAATGAGGGCGGAGATAGAGATATGATGAACCGAAAATGAGAAGAGATGGTATTGACACAGGACATATAAGGGGTGATTTTCATTTGGCAAGCTTGTACGTGAGGTGGCAAGAGTCCCAGAACTCTGCCCTCCGTACCCCGCGGTTATCGTTTGTTTATGCGCTATTATTGGAACCAAATTATCTCTTATTTTTATCAAATTATATTGTATCAAATTTTAATTTTTTTTATTTTAACTATTCAATTAAAATTGTTACTACTTTTAATATTGTTTAGCTTTTTTATGATGGGATAATTGAGCAAACGTAACAATTTTGGTGCCGATACCCGGGACTCTTTTAAATCCGGGGAGGTGGATAGCTTCTGGGAAGGAGCTCCCCACCAGACTTTTAAGTGGTCCCAAGGCTAGACCACTCTCCCTTGGGAAAAGAGAGTCTTTTTTACAATAATGCATAAGCAAATTAGTTTTTAAGAGCACGCAAGAGAGGCTCCCATCAGAGTGCCGGCTTGTAGGAGAGAGAGTACCCATAGAAAACTGCCTTGTGCACAAAGACCCTTGTGAGAAAAGGAGGCTGTGAGTATCATGAGGTTTTGGGTTGGGGGGCGGCTGTATGCATGTGTGAGTGTGTGTGGAGTGTCTGAGATGGGGGCTGGGCAGTCTCGGACCCCCGAAGCGAGTGGGACCTCCCAGTACCGCGTTTTCACGCTGTCCGAGAGGAGGCCAGCCGGGAAAGGAGGGAAATGAAAGAAAAGTGAATGAGTGGGGACCCCGGGAGGGTTTGACCCAGGGGGAAGGAGGGGATCCCTGGTCCAGGCACCTGTGGGAAGGTCCTTGGGCAGGAGGGATTGACTCAGTGGGGAGACTGAGAGAGTGAATGAAGAGGTTCAATTTCTTTGGATGGGTTGGTAGCAGGCAATTTAGTATGTGATTAGATGGTGAGAGGACGGGGCTAATAGATTGAGAAAGAGGAAGAGATAGGAGTGGAACAAGTAGATTGCAGAGGGAGAGATAGGAGTGGAACAGGTAGATTAAAAAGGCAGTGTGGCAGAGTAGTAAGTGAGGAAGTTGAGCCACGAGGTGAGTGTGGGAAACTAAGACTCTCCTGGTACCAGGGATTTCTTAGTTTGTTGCCGCCAGAAATGGGTCAGGGAAAAAGTAAGTTCCTTGACCCAGGGGCTGCGAATTGTAGGAAAAATTCGCAGTGGTTTGAGGTATCTGGGAACCGTGAGGGGGGTTCTCGGGGGGGGAGCATTCCTCAGGACAGCCCACTGGGGATGATGATACGGTTTTGGGATGAATGAGAATCCCAAAGGAGAAAAAGTAAACAGAAAATAGTTAAGTATTACATGTTTAAATGGACAAAAGAAATGATCCAGAAAGATAATTTATATTGGCCCAAGTTCAGATCATTTGAGGATTGGATTTGCCAGGCTCTAAATATGTATGTGAGTTCAAAAGACCCTGTTAACCAGGAAGAGAGTAAGTATGCTGCCTTTTAGAGTCCTGAGGGGCGGCATCAGGAAGAAGCTGGAAAAATTAAAAGACTGGCAGGACAGGGGACTTCAGGAGTTACTGAGAGAAGCACAAAGGGTGTGTGTGAACAGAGATGAGAAAAAGCAGAAAGCAGATGCCAGAATTTTGGTGGTGGCAGTTAGAGAAATGCAGGCAGCTTTGAATACAGAAAAAAAGAAAAAAAAGAAAAAAAATCTGCCGGGAAAAACAAACTGCAGATGTCAGGATCTATTTTTAAGAACACGGGACCTGTGTGTTTTTTCCCGCCACAAGAAAGGGCACTTAGGAAATTCTTGCCCTGCCTTGAAGGGTGCAGGACCCACCTGTTTTTACTATTATAAAAAGGAGCACCTACAAAAAAAGTTGCGGGAAGAAACAGCACGATGAGGAAAGTTTTCAGGGAGGTCAGAGGCTCTGTTTAATGAAGGCGACAGAAACGCCACCAGAAGAGCCCTTGATAAGTTATATTTTTAGTAAATATAGGAGTTTCTCAGTCGACAGTGACAAAATTACCCCAGGGATGTGAGATAAGTCGTGAGCGAGTTTCAGTAATCGGAATTACGAGAGAAGCTTTCCCTGTTCCTGTAATAAAAGGAGTGCAAATTAAAACAGATGACAAATTTGGAGTAAATGATTTATTGTTGTTATCAGAGGCCAAGAATAATTTGTTAGGCAGAGATCTAATAATAGCCTTAAATTTACAGATAAAACCCTGTGAAGGAAAACTTAAAATTTATTCTTTAACTGAAGAAGATAATCTAGAAATTAATGACACGGGTTGGCATTCAGGTGAAGTGGGAAAAAGTTGAGGGTAAAGGAGTCTGGTCCCCTTAGTCCCTCCTGGTCAGCACAAGCCTGTGAATTGTATGCATTACTCTGTGCATTATTAATACTAAAAGGGCAAGAAGGGACTATTTATACAGACTCCAAATATGCTTTTAGCGTAGTACATACTTTTAGAAAAATTTGGAAAGAAAGGGGACTTATAAGCACTCAAGGGAAAGGGTTAGTACACGGGGAATTGATAATTCAGATACTTGAAGCTTTAAAAGGCTCAAAGAAAATAGCAGTAGTTCATGTAAAGGAACACCAGAGAGGGAGGGATATTAGGATCAGAGAAATAATTTGGCTGATGAAGAAGCAAAAAGAGTGACCTTAAGAAAAAGAGATACTGAAATAATGATCTTACAAAAAATAGAAATTCAGCAGGAGACACTTTCCCTTCCGCTAGCAGAACTGGCAACTATAAAGAAATTAGGAGCAACATTTAAGGAGGGAAAGTGAGTTTTTCTTGATGGCAGGATTATGATGCCAAAACCAGTGGCACATTAGATCTTAGATAACTTGCATAGACAGACACACTGGGGAACAAGAGCCTTTTGTGATCACTTTTTAAAATTTTATGGGTGTATAAGGATATTTGAAATTGGAAAGCAAATTACCCAGGGGTGTCTCACCTGTCAAAAAGTAAAAAAGAAAGTGTTAAAAACCCCTCCCTCTGGAGGATGCAAAAGAGCCTACAAGCTATTTGAAAAGATCTAGGTTGATTTTATAGAATTGCCTAAAGTGGGTCGGTGGAAATATTTGTTAGTTATAATAGATGAATTAACTCAGTGGGTTAAAGCATTTCCAGCAGCTCGGGCTACAGTTCAAACTGTTGCTAAAATATTGTTGGAACATGAAATTCCAAGAATGTGATAATATGGTGGGATTTAAGTTGATTTATATTAACCCTGATTTATTAAGAATGAACTAGGCATCCTGGATGGCTGCTAACCGCAATTCCCTTGAGCTCGGAGGCAGAAGAACGCCGGTGGAAAAAGAATAAAAGACTTTCTGAATCAGTGGGAATGGCCTAAAAAGATTGAAGATCTCCTCCAGGGTCATGCACCAGCAACATCATTAGAATTGATTACAGAACTGCAATTCCAGAAACTGCGATTGATAACAGCTGTTGTTGAAAGAGAGCGGAGACAAGTAAAACATTGGGAGTGCAGTAAACATGGTTTAAAGTGTCGTCCCTGAATATGTATTGTTTGCACACTTTGCTTTAACTCATGGTGGAAAGTAAGAGAGAAGAAAAGAAGAGACAATTTATTTGCTTGCTTTGCTATGATTATGTATTTAGCCAGCTAACTATAGAACGTATTGTTAATAATTTTTTTTGGGATACCTTTGAGACTGGGAGATGAGACCCTTCCAGCAGCAATTAGATTAATAGAAAACTTAGATCAATTGGTTCTTGCTATATTTGCTATAGCACAAAAAAGAGAACGAGCAACTCATAATATTATAGACCAGTGTCTCAAAATTGATAGTTGTGGCGGAGAAGAAGTCTATACACCACATCATAGGCGCATTCCAGGGGCACATTGGCGCCGCGAGTGTGCCTATTGGAGATGGTGACTTAATGCACTCCCCGCCCCTGAAGCACAAAATAATTAGAAAAATCTTCTTGTAGTTGGCACATCCCTGAAATTTTGGAAAATACAGGTTTATGGTATTCCGGCCTAATCTTTTCCCTGTTCTTTTTGTTTTAATTATTGCTTCTTAACCAGCTAGAACTGGGAAACGGCATTTAAAAAGAGACAAGCAAACTCTGTGGGGCTATGGGTACCAAAAATACTAAAAGCACCGGTGACTAGATGCCGGGATATTACCTTTGCTACTGAGAAGACTGGCATCTCGGCCCTTGGCTGCAACCCAAGGGGCCTTGAGAAAGGTAAAATGGTAGATTTCCTAAGGATTATTTTCACTGTGATCATTCTGGTACCCTGGGCAGTTGGCCAAAGCCAGAAAGCCACACTGGACAGAGTTTCAGCAATGAAAAAGCAAACAAGGCAAAAACCAAGTCCCAGCAATTGCAACATTTGTGACTATTGTAATCAACCTGTGTGGATTAAGGACAAGGTGGAATCTGTGTTTGTAACACACCCATATGCTAGTTCTGCCTGCTACAATCGCAGCAGTGTTATAGATGTTTGTATTAAGGAAGGAAAGATGTATTGGGTAGAAAAAAAATTGGGATATAATGGACGAGCTCCTTATCCCCCTAGTAATCAGATTGGCCCTCAATATGAAAGGTTTTTTTGTTTTGAAAGAAATCATAATAAAGATGATCCAAGTATAAGAATAGGAGGCCGGGCACTAAAAGAAAAATTGAAAAAGAAAATAAAAGAAAAAAAAAGAAACAAAGGGGAATAGAAGAAAGAACAAGAAAAAAGAGTCAACAGAATTAGCTGAATTGTATGAACAGCTAAAACAGTACTTCAAAGATTGGAATTTGCCAGCCTTGAATAAGAATCGGTTTGTAGGATTGATGCAAAGGAATGCTACAGAATTGGAATTATCCAAATGTGAGATTTGTAGAGGTCTAAAAAATGGCTAAAAGATGGCCGTAGAAAAGTGAGAGCTTAGCTCCAGAGCAATTTTTAAAGTAGAACCACACCCAAATTTCTGGAACATTGAAGAGACCTGAAGGATGGATTTTAAGCCATCAAGTAATTGGAACCATTTGTATAACTTGAGAAGGAAGGAAATTTAATAAAATAGTAGGGCATACTCCTTGTAAATCCACGTTGGTGGTTAATATGGATAATCATTCAAAAATTTGGCGACCTGAAAACCCCATTGGATATTGGGGACCAATAAAAGAAATAAATTGTGAATAAGATTAACAGATTAATGTATGCTGGTACAGAAGTCCTGGAGCTAACCCCTACCAGTCCATCAACGGCCTGAGGTCTTATTGGGAACAACCTGAGAAAACTGATAAGAAATGGAAAGCCCCAGATGGGATATATTAAATTTGTGGGCAACGAGCATACAGTGAGTTATCTCAAAAATGGGGAGGAACTTGTACTTTGGGAGTAATACAACCCTCCTTCTTTGTTTTACTGAGGTCTAGGAGCAATGTGCTAGGAACTCCACTGTATGAAACCCTGCAGTGGAATAAAGGAGATTTGAATTTAAATTTTCCAACAGCAGGAGGGAATCAAAACTGGGGAGAGGACAAATAGCCTGCAGAACGAATTATAGCATATTATGACCCAGCAACATGAGCTCAGGATGGGTCATGGAGATATAGGACCCCAGTTTATCTGTTGAATCGATTAATAAGGCTCCAAGCAGTAGTAGAGGTGGTGTCAAATCGCACCTCCGATGCTTTAAAAATATTGGCCAGGCAATATACATGAATGTGGGTGTTTGTGTACCAAAACAGGATCACCCCAGACTATCTGTTAGCAAAAGAAGGAGGAGTTTGTAGGAGATTTAATGAATCTGAGTGCTATGTAGAAATTAATAATTATGGAGAAGCTATCACAGAACTTGCAAAAAAGATTAAAAGAGTAGCTCATGTGCCGGTACAAAAGTGGAATTCAATCTTGAAAACAGATTGGTGGGGTAACCTCTTTAGAAGTGTTTGGAGGAAAATGTTAGAGTTCATGTTGTTATGCTCAATTCTAGGACTTATGTTTCTGCCTTGTATGATTTTGTATTTTATTAGGCTAATTCACTCAGTGATTCAAAAGATGCAAATTTCAACAATGTCTCTAGATTCAGAATCAGCAGAAAAAGGAAAACCAAGATCTATAATGGTATTAAAAGCTAAATCAACCCCTGTTAAAGACAAAAAGGACTTAAAAAGATTGAAATAGACCAGGACATGCTAACTAAACTTGAAAGTGTGAAAGACTAGAAGCAGTAATAGAAATGCTAGAAAAGTTTGAAGCTGAAAAGGGACAACAAGAAAACCAAAATTCTGAAAAATATAGAAGACATCAGGGCACAGCTTTGTAAATGTAGCACCAATCATAATGATCAAAAAGAGAAATGAGAGATTTGTGATAAATAGGTATGATTCGTGCTGATAAAGATTGAAGCAGTAATCAATAATGATACAGTAATTAATATTTGAGAATAATAAAATAGTTAAATGCTAAAGAAGAGAGGGAGAGGAGGGGCTCCACCCCCCCCCCCCCCCTTCCCAGCAGATGTTCTCAAGGACCACAGGAAAGAAGCTGAAGATACAGTTGCTGAAAATGACCAAGAACCTGGTTGGGTACCAGAAAATGCTAATTATAAGGGATTTATTGCCTTGATATGTAGATGCAGTGATACGTTAGTCTTGGCTTACATTGTACTGGCTTGATGCGCATATGTAACCCAAAGGTGAATTAAAAGACAAAGAAGAAGAGGAGAGGTCTTCATCCAAAATGACCCCCAAAGACTTGAGTGAACACCAAACCAAGTGGTGGCGCATGCGTGATAAGGGTGGTAATGAGGGCGGAGATAGAGATATGATGAACCGAAAATGAGAAGAGATGGTATTGACACATGACATATAAGGGGTGATTTTCACTTGGCAAGCTTGTACGTGAGGTGGCAAGAGTCCCAGAACCCTGCCCTCCGTACCCCGCGGTTATCGTTTGCTTATGTGCTATTATTGGAACCAAATTATCTCTTATTTTAATCAAATTATATTGTATCCAATTTTATATTTTTTTTATTTTAACTATTCAATTAAAATTGCTACTACTTTTAATACTATTGGGTTTTTTTATGATGAGATAATTGGACAAACATAACACTTTCCATTTTCATTTCACCTGTGGAAAGCTGTTTCACTTCCCCAGGAATCTTCTCCACACTCCTGTCTGCCCTTTTCAAGAACCTTTCCTGGAGAACGAGGTGCAGCTTCTGTCACAAGATGTGCCCCCAACTGCAGCTTCTCTTGTCTTTCCACACCGTGAGCAGCATGACTTCTGCAGCAAAGCCAGACAAATGTTTGGATTCCTTGGCAACTTGTCCTTTCTTTTCCTTGTGGGCTGGGCAGTTGTGCCATTGCTGAGTTTTTCATTGTGCCTGTTCTAACCCAAGAAAACAGGAGGTTTTGTTGGGGACTTGCTGGGGAATGCAAGCCTGATCGAATGCAGAAAGAATCTCCAGGACACTCTGGGAGCTCCCCGGGCTGGGCTCAGGTTCCCGCTGGGACTCTGCAGAGGGCAGGGCTCCAACTGGGATCAGCAGCAGTGCAAAATACCTCTGGGCATCTCCATTTTCTGCTGCTCCGAGGAAGCAATGAAGGCAGCCAACTTCAGTATTTTCGTTCTCCTGGTGGATTTTTTCATTTGATTTGCCACTCCAGAGGCAATTTCTGTGATGGTCTCTGTAGGTTGATTCTATTTCAACAGCACCAGCAGCAGGGCTGTGTTTGAGTGCTGCAAAAGTGGTCTGTGATGCTTTCATTCCCCTCGACTTGGTGCTCAAGGACTTGTGAGCATTTCAGTCTCTGCTAATCATGATGCCTGTGACAAAAACACTGAGTTCACCATCACAAAAAGCACAGTGGGCAGCAGTGATTGAAAGAGGCAAGTGCAGTTGTACTGATAAAATTCAGGTGGCAAGCAGAAGAGGGCCAAGAGCAACCGTGATCTCCAATTGCCAAGGCAAAGGCACCAGCAGCCTCCTGCTGTCAGCTCAGGGTGAGTGAAAAGAGCCTTGAAAACAGCGCTGGAGCCAGATCCTTTCTTCCTCTGAGGGCTGGCTCAGGGCAGCACAGGCGGGCCCTGAGCAGTCAGGGCTGTGTGTGGGTGATTGCTGCTCTGCTCCAGAATTGAGCTGTTAAAAGCCCTTGGGAGCCGAGGCAGGAGCAGGCGGGAAGGGGCCGGCGCTGCTGCTGCTCCTGGCCGGGAGCCCCGGCTGGGCCGGGCCGGCGCCCCCTGCGCTGCGGCTGCTGCTGCTGCCAGAGCCGGGCGGGACTCGGGGACAGGGAACGGACACGGGGGGACAGCAAAGGCCTGGCGGCTGCAGGGATGGTGGCGCTGGGGCCAGCGCCAGCACAGAGCTTCAGCCCGCAGTTAACCCCGAGGGAAATGCTGGGGAAACGCTCCATTTCAGCTTTCTTTGCTTGTTGCTGTAATGAAGGGACTGAAATGAAAGGGGAACAAGCAGGGCCCGACCCCTCCTCTGGGAGGAGCCCCAGGACTGGGCCTGTAAGGGGCCGCGAGGGGCTGTGAGGGGCCGTGAGGGTGTTATGAATCAGAAGCTTGACTAGTCCAATATTCAAGCAGCAATCAATTTATTATTTAATATGGTAAAGTATGAGCAATACAGCGCCAGGTACAGTGGGGGAAGTTTTCCCTCCAACTGCATACCGCTAATTGATGGTTACAGGTATTTACAGGGGTACCCATCAGTTTTTTTCAGCAGTTTCTATTTCCAATCTTTTACTCATCAGCAATTTTTATTCCAAATTATTACATCACAATTCTATAAACTATTGTGATTTTAATTTCTCAGGATCTATCTCAAAGGAGTATCCCCAGATGGTGACGGTCCAGTTTCCAAAAGAAGAAAGACTAATTCCATCTGGTGGAGTCCAGCTCCCCAGATATGGGTCCACCTTTTAATTGCAGAGACTCCAAATCTCATAACAGTGATGTCCAGCTTCCCTTTGGTCGAAACCATAAAGCCTTGAGGTGATGTTCGTCTTCCTTTTTCAAGCTGTTTTTCTCTGCTTCAATAAGGCGTGAGATAAGCATATTTCCTTTATATATATTCCAAAGCTACAGTTTCAATAATACAAGTAATATTCTAAAATTATACTTCAAAAGGTTATTATTGCAGAACTCTTTATGGATTAAATGCAAGCAAAAAGCAACATCTATAACACTTTAATTCAAATGGTCCTAAATCAACTAGGGTTAATTTGCAAACAAAAGATAGGTTCAAAAGTCTTTTTCCATGCTTTATTTTCCTCAGTTATTACTAGAATTCACAACTATCCCATTGTCGGTATCCACACATTTCTCATTCACAAGTACACACGTTGCCTGTTTGTACCTGACACGAAACACAGCTTTGCATCTCACAAGGGGTTGTGAGGGGCCGTGAGGGGCTGTGAGGGGCCATGTGGGGCTGTGAGGGACCATGAGCAGCTGTGAGGGGCCCTTGCCCCTCTATGGAGACCTGTCATTCCTGTCCAGGAACCCATGGCTGAAATGGAATTCCACCCCAAAACTCCCCATATACCCAAGGGTTGCTTTCAGACAAAAGCTGCAAGGACAGACAGGTCTGGCTTGCCTTGGCCTCTGGGGACTGCTTCTCATGTGCCTTCAAAACCCTGGAGTTCTGTGATTTCCTTCCTATAGGAAAGAACTGTCCCCATTGTCCAGGTGCTCCTGGCCTCAAGCACTTGACCACTATACAGGGATGCAGTTTGACAAGAAAGTCTCACAGATATGTATGCTTGGCTGAAAGATTTTTGAATGTAATGTCTGAAGACGAATATAAATGAAAGCAAGTTTTGATATAAAAGAAAAGAATTGATGAGCCAGTCTTTTTGGATAGCTAAGAAGGCAAAGTGTATGTTAGTTAGAAGGGGTTTTTATGGCTTAGAGCAAAGGATAAGCCCACCTCAAACAAGAAGATTTTACCAAGCAGAAAGATAGCACAGGCAAACAAGTCAGCAAATTTTGCAAGTAGAAAAAAGGTCTCAGAATTTTCCACTGCAAGAAAACTGGAAAACAACTTTTAGCTTAAACTTTATTGTACTAACTTTTAGTGATTGGAGAATAGTAACATGAATATGGTAATGATAGTAGTTATGATTGGCTATAGGTAAAAGTTAAGGTATAGATTGGTTCTATTTTGTGAAGATGCTCAGCAAAGAAAAGTATATAATGCATTTGTAACCTAAACTAAGGGTCTCCAGGCCTGCAGCTGGAGCTGACAGCTGTAGCACAGCTCTGTCACCCATGACTCTGGACTGCTGTATCACCTTGGATACAATAAACTGCACTTTGAAGAGCCGCCTGGAGCCCCACATCCCTCATTACAGCTCTCACAAACTGGTGTTGCCCGGAAGTGCCAGTGCCCAGATCCAGAAATTTCCTGGTGCTGGTGCAGCCCAAGTGCAGCAATTTGCAGGCAAAAACCCCCAAAATCTGGCAATTTTCCACTGCTGGCTCTGTTGCTGCCCAGACCTGGAGTTTCCCAGCACTGCCATTGCCCAGATGCAGAAATTTCCCAGTGCTGGCAAAGCCCAAGTGCAGCAATTTGCTGGCACAGAAATCCAAAACCTGGCAAATACCTGGGGCCGGCACCACCCAGATTTGGTGTTTTCCAGCACTGCCAGTGTCCAAACATGGCATGGCAATTTTCTGGTGCTGGCACAGCCCAATTCCAGCAAATTGCTGGCAAAGAAAGCCTAAATCAAGCAAATACCTGGATTTAAAAGGTATTTAAAGCAACCCAATCTCATGTTTGCTGACACTGCCAGTGCCCAGATCCGGAATTTTTCAGATGCCTGCACAGCATAATTCCAGCAATTTGCTGGCAGAGAAGGTTCGCATTTGGCAATTTCCCGCTGCCAGCACATTCCCCACCCAGATCTGGTGTGCACTGGCACTGCCAGTGCCCACATCTGGCAATTTCCCGATGCCAGCAAAACCCAAAGGCAGCAATTTTCTGGCAAAGAAAGCCCAAACTTGGCAGCGTCCAGATCTGCTGTGTTTGGGTTGGTTTAAAAGAAGGAGACCTCGGCTTAAGGCTGTGGGAAAACCCTCTTTAGGGTGAGCAGGAGCTCCCGCCCATAATCCTCTTGTTCAGTTATGCAGATTGTTACTAGAAAGTTCTGAGTTCTCTTTGCTACCATTGGTTACTTTTTGCCCCAAAATTGTAATATTCTTAATCATTCCTTCCTCTTGGATCCTTCCCTCAGATCCCACCTTAACCCCTCCCCATAAATAAATGTATAAATATCCCTGCTAGATCCTGGACCCAGGCTTTTTTCTGCTTCTCTCTCTGTACTGTGCACGCCATGCTGTTTGTTGTGTTTGCCTTCAGTAAAGTTCTGTTTCCACACAACCAGATGAAAGCAGTCTCTGTCTGTAAAGTGGCCAGAGCTGGTTCTCAGAGAAACCACTGGTCAACGGTCCGGACGAGGACCAGAAGGTTTCACTGGTGTTTGCTGGCACTGCCAGTGCCCCGATCTGGAAATTTCCCTGTTCCAGCACCACCCATGTCCAGCAATTTGCTGGCACAGAAAGCTAAAACCTGTGGCAGCTTCCTGCTACTGGGTCTGGCACCACCCACATCTTGCGTTTGCTGCACCAGTGCCCAGATTTGGAAATTTCCTGGTGCCAGCAGAGCCCAAATCTGGCAGATTTCTGTCACTGGCAATGACACCACCCAGATCTGGTGTTTGCTGGCAGCGCCAGCACCCAGATCTGAAAACTTCCTGGTGCTGGCACAGCCCAAGTCCAGGGATTTGCTGGCACAGAAAGTCAAACTTTGGATATTTCCAGGTTCTGGCATCAACATCATCCAGATCTGGTGTTTGCTGGGACCGCCAGTGCCCAGACTTGGAAATTTCCTGATGCCTTCACAGCCCAGGTCTAGCAATTTGGTTTTAGCTAGCTGCGGCAGAGAAGTTCCTCGGACTGTGACTTTCCTTTTTCTTGGAATTGTTTAAACCCGCTCTGGAGGGAAGTCTTTTCCTCAGCTAGTAGGGGGAGGGGCCACTGGAACTTGCTTTCTAGACTGACCCCTTTTGGAGGTTTCCTCCCAAAATTTGCCTGAAACCAGCACAAACAGTCACAATGCAAACTTCACCAGTGGCACAACTCCCCAGCCCAGCAGGAAAAGAACGGACATGTAAAGTTCTCCTAACATTTGTCCTGCTTTGCTGCAAAAGTCCTGCTGCACACACTGTGCACTGTGGAAAGCTAAGAGAAGCTGCAGCTGGTGGCAAATCTTGTGACAGAGGCTCAACCTTGTTCTCCATGAGAGATTCTTGAGAAGAGCAGACAGCAGATGATTCCTGGAAAACTGAAACAGCTTTCCAGAAGGGAAATGAGGATGAAAGAAAAAATCCAAGATGTTTTCCTCTATTTATTTCTATGCTCCTCTTTTCCATGTTGCACTGCTTCTCCATCCCATTCATTCCAAATGCACCTCACCTCTAAAATCTGTGACTTGGCAAGTTTTAGACACTCTAAAATCCCATGAGCTACACACAGTTTTCCTTTCCACACAGGAAAGCAACACTGGAGGTGTAAGTGCAGTGCTTGGGTCAGGTAGGAATCCTACCCCAAGGGAAGGTGGCCCGGCAGTGTCTGACCCTCAGCAAGGACAATGCACAGCAGCGAGGAAGGGGATTGCTGTGCCAGTGTGCAGGAGTCAGGGCTCTGCATCTGGGCTCAAGGCTGCAAAGTTCCCGTGTTTGGGCAGACGGAGGGGCTGTCCCCGGGGCGCGCGGGGCTCGAACGTGGGGCTCGTGGGGCGAGCGGGGAACGGACACGGGGACGAACGGCCCCGGTGCTTCAGTTGCAGCAGCGGCAGCGGCGGCGGCAGCAGCAGCGGCGGCAGCAGTAGCGGCAGCAGCAGCAAAACAGATAGTTTTGAATAGTCTTTCTCTCTCTCTCTCTTTCTCTTTCTCTCCCTTTTCCGCTGTCGGGCACCCTACTCTCGGGGTCCCTTGCCCAGCGTCCCTCTCCTCTCCCCGCCTCCCTCTCCCCTGCCGGGCTCGGCCATGGCCCCGGCCCGCCCCCGGCCCCGGGCGGGGCTGCCCCGTGCCCGGCCCCGGCCGTCCCGCCGCGGTCTCGCCTCCGCCCGGCTCTGGCCGTACTGGCGGTGGCGCTGCTGGGCGGGCATCAGTGCCTGGGGCGGGGGCGGCATCGCCGCCCTTTGCCTCCGCCTGGCCCGAGCCCGGCCCCAGACCCGACGCAGGGTCCAGTCCCGAGCCCGGCCCCGGCCCCGGCCCCGGCCCCGGCCCCGGCCCCCGCTCCTCCCGCGGCCCGCGGAGGACACAGGCGGCGCGGCCGCTCCCGCCGCCTCCGCTGCGGCTTCCCCGGCCCGAGCTCCGCCGCTCGGCAGCGCGGCCGCCAGCCCCGAGCCTCCCGTGCCGCGTTCCGAAGATGGAACGCGTGGGCATGGCCGGCCCGGGGCGGGTGAGGGGCGCTCGGGGGCCGTTGCTGGCCCCGGGCCGAGCGCTGACAGCCGCGTCCCGCCCGCAGGGACGGCGCAGGAGGCCCTGCAGGAGCGGTACAGGCTGGGATCGCTGCTGGGGCGCGGCGGCTTCGGCAGAGTCTTTGCGGCCACGAGGCTCTCGGACGGCGCCCCGGTGAGCGGCGGGGCCGGCGGCGGGCGCAGGAGGAGGGGATGGAGGAGGAGGAGGGCGGAGGGCGGAGGATGGGGCTGGCAGTGCGGGCGGCGAGCTCACCCCGCTGCTGCCCTTGGCTTGCAGGTGGCCATCAAAAGGGTGCCACGGAACCGCGTCCGGCACTGGGGCGAGCTGGTGAGTGAGCGGGGCCAGCAGCCGGGGCTGCCGGCCGGGGATGAGCCGGCGCCCGGCACGGTGGGAGCCACCAGGACGCCCCGAGAGAGAGCGGGCGTGGGGCCAGCGCAGGGCGCAGAGCATCCCGGGCTGGCTGAGGGCTTCCCCAGGCCTGGCACGGCATCGGCCCCACTGACGGCATCGTGCTCCTCCCGCAGCCCGACGGCACCAGCGCCCCGCTGGAGATCGTGCTGCTGGCAAGGGTGTCCACTGGCTTCCCCGGTGTGGTCCAGCTGCTGGAGTGGCTCGAGCTCCCCAACTGCATCGTGATGGTGCTGGAGCGGCCAGAGCGGTGTCAGGACCTGCATCATTTCATTCGGGCACGGCGGTTCCTGCCTGAGGAGGTGGCACGGGAGCTGTTCCGCCAGGTGCTGGAGGCCGTGCGGCACTGCACCAGCTGCGGGGTCCTGCACCGCGACATCAAACCAGAGAACATCCTGGTTGACCTGGACACCGGGCAGGCCAAACTGATTGACTTTGGCTGTGGCACCTACCTGCAGGACACAGTCTACACTCACTTTGCAGGTGAGCCTGCAGAGGCCTGTGCTCCCGCTGCTGACATCTCATGGCCCAACATCTCCCAGCCCAAGCTGGCTGTGGCAGCGGGGATTCTCCCTTTTGCTGCCAGTCAGGGCACTAAATCTTCAGCTGAGTTGCTTTAGAGCAGGGCTGGGTGGGCAGCCATCTTCCAGCCCTGCTGGCAGCCTTTGCCAGCCACTCTGCCCAGGACTAGGGCTGGGCTGAGGCAGCCAACCCAACCAAAAGCCCCGTGGGTTGGGGTAGCAGAGAGGGAGGGCGGAACCTTTGCCCCAGCCACTTTGGTATGCAGATGACAGGAAGGGCTTGGGCTGCTTCACTCGCCCTGTTTCCCTTGGCTTCATAATATTTTTGGGGAAATGCAGGCAGGGAGGATAAGGGCATGTTTTTTCCCCAGCATGGAGTGGGTTTTTCCTTTGCATGTCATGGTCAGGCCTAGCCAGGGCTGCCCTCTTCCAACACCAGAGGCTTCTTTTCCAACCCTAACTTTGTGCACAAGTCCCAGATGCTGGCGAGAGGGCAGTGGTCACCCTGTGTGCCCCTGATGCAGCCCCTGCACACCCAGGGATGCTGGGGCCAGGCTCTGGGAGCAGCAGCATCCCCCTGCTGAACTCCATCTGTATTCCATAGGAACACTGTCCTACAGCCCCCCGGAATGGAACGACTTTGGCTGGTACCATGGCGAGGCAGCAACAGTCTGGTCCCTGGGCATCCTACTGCACCAGATGGTCTGCGGGGAGCACCCTTTCAGAAGGGGCCAGAACCTCAGCTGGGGCCAGCTCCCGCTGCCACAAGGGCTCTCTCAAGGTGGATCCTCTTCTCTGGGCATGGGGGGAATCCCAGTGCTGGGAGCCAGCAGCGGGCTAGTGGGCATCCCGCTCTGGCAGCTGCTGAGGAGGTGGCACATGTCCTGCTCTCCTCCAAAACAGGGAATTGATGGGAAAGTTTAGGCCCAGCTCTGAGCACATCCAGCATGGCCTGGGCGTGGGAATAGGGGGGCAAAGCAGACAGGAGCCTTCTCTGGCTGACCGGCAGTTTCTGCTTTCTCTTCCCAGAGTGCAAAGACCTGATCAGGTGGTGTTTATCCGTGAACTCCTTGGACAGACCCGCACTGGAAGACCTGTTCTGTGATCCTTGGATGTGGGATATTCCTCTGCCATAGAAGAAGGGAGAGAGCCACAGGCACACTTTGATCCAGGGCCCTGGTAAGTTCCTGCTCCACATATGCCTTGGCAATGAGAAGCAAAGGAACCCAGAGCTTTTTGTGCTGCCTGTGTCACTGCAGCGGGGTCATGGGATGGGAACACACAGCCTTTGTGCTGGGGCTGAGCTGCTCTGCCCAGCACTGGTGGCCGCCATCCCAGCTGGTTTTGCTTGTCCTGGTTCCCTGACAGCTGGGGCCCTGGGCAGAGCCCTGAGAGGCTGGTCTGCCCCCGGGGAAGGAGAAGGAGCCCCTGGAGAAGCTGTACCGGGTGGGGATGCTGCTGCTGCTGCTGCTGCTGCTGCTGCTGCTGGCGACAGCGAGGGTGACATCAAGGATGACAAGCTCTTCCTCAGCTTGGCCACTGGAGGCTGAAGGTGGTGCACTTTGATTCTGGCACCTTCTTCAAAGCCAAACTCCACAGGGAATTTGCAGATGAGTCCCACCCGGGAAATTCTGCCAGATCTGGGCATAACCCAGCGTGGCAGGGAACCAAAGGCTCCCCCTTTGCTGGGGCAGATGCAACTCATTCTTCAGTGGCTGCCCAGCTGCTTTTGGCAGGGTGGGGCATGGGCTGGGGTGGGTACGAAATGGGATTGGGCTCCTGGCCCTGCCAACAGCCCCCAGCACGCACCGTGCCCCGGGCTGGGGCTGGGGCTGGGGCAGCCAGCCCGACACAAAGCCCCATGGTGGGAGCAGAGGTGGGACTCCAGAACCTGTGCAGAGCTGCTTTGCTGTGCAGGCAAGGAAGGGTTTGGGCTGCTCCACTGCCCTTGTTTGCTTTGGGGTCACCGTGATTTTGGGGGGCAGTGCAGGGGGGAAGAGAGAAAGTGTGGGTTTCCCACAGCCATGGCTGGGTTTTTCCCTGGCATGCAGGGGTTGGGCCTTCCTCAAGACCCTGACAGAGATAAGACTTTTTACCAATTTTCTTGTTTTCCCATTTTGTCTCTAAACTCTTTTCAATAATGTGTTGTTTGTTATTCCAGAGGAAGCGTTCCAGGTGGTCCAGTGTGGATGGGGAAGTGCTTGGGAGCAGCTGTGGTGTGGATGGGCCGTGCCCTTGGAGAAGGCTGAGGCCGTGGTTTGGGAGCAGTTTTTCTTGCAGCCGTGGTTGGCGTGAGGTGGGTCCCTGTGTGCTTGGCAGGGTGGGATCAGAGCTTTTGGGAGATGGCAGCGAGCACAGGAGCATCCTGCTCCGGGCAGCTGCTGAGGGCTGGATGTGCTGTGGCTGGCTGCAGGCCAGGCACATGTGCTGCCCTCCTGCTCTGTGCCTTTGGCAGCAGGGATGGGCAGCTCTGGGCACAGCTCTGGGCACAGCCAGCATGGCCTGGTCATCGCAGGCCTTGGCACAAGGGCACAGGAGCCCTCAGCTGACGGGCACTTTCTGCTTTCTCTCCTTGCAGCCGGGCTCTGCGGGTGCTGAGGCTGCTCTGGGCTCTGCCAGGGCTCTGCTGGGCTCAGCCCTGGGCCCAGCTGGGCTGGCTCTGCCCTCACATTGCTCTGACAGCTCTGCATCAGACCAGCCCGTTGCGAGCACAGCGCCTGAGCTTTCTGCTTTGGCAGGTGAGTGAGACTCTGCTGCAGGCCCAGAGATTGCAGCTGGGGACACACATCCAATTGGCAAGGACCCAAACTCTCCACAGTCCCACTGAACGCCTGGATCTGCACAGGGTGCTTTGTCTGTCCCATTCTTCCTTCTTGATTGGCTGGAATTGTGCAATTGCACTTTCTTCCTCCTCTAGAAGTGCCACGAGTGGGCCAAAGCTGGCGAGTGGGCCGTGTTCCTGAGGTACTGCAGTCTGGAGCTGGTGGATGGAGAATTGCCCTTCTGCACTGCCAAACCAGAGCAAAAAGCTGTCAGTGGGACTTCGTGTCTCTAAGAAACTCCTGGCAGTTACAACAGGATTGTGCAGCTCATTTGCAGGGTGAGAAGGAAGGTGATCTTCTAAAGGATTTGGGGTTTGACAGAGTTTCCATTCCCAGTCCTGCTTGGAGCTGGAAGGGCACAAAGCAATTTCCTCTTGCTTCAACCACAATTTCAAATACCAGTGTTGGGAACAAGGCCCAAAATCTTTTAAGAGGCTGCTGAGGTCAGTAAGATGGATCCATGCCATCAGCACATTTACAATGTAAAGAACTGAGTTCTCTTTTGAAAAAGATCATTTACCTCTTAATGCAAAGAATGTGTCTTTGCATTTATGTTTTGTTTTTTTCACTAACATTGTGTTATGTTTTTTCACTAACACTTGGATTTTATTCTTATCTTTTATAATTTACCTAGTTTTTTCCTTTTTCCTTTTTTTCCTTCTAAATAGAAAACATGTCCTACAGAAGAAATGTCCTTTGCTCCTGGTTCCCGTGTGGAGCAGCTCCCTTCCTGCTGGCTGAGCTGCTCAGGCAGAGCCCGGCAGCTCCTGGCTCTGCAGGGCTGAGGCTTTTCCCTGTTTCTGGGCACAGACTGATGGAGCAGCACTGCTGAACACGGGCACACAGAGGGACCAGCAGCAGCTGCCTTTGGCCACCTGAGGCTCCAAGGCCCAAACTCTGAGCAGCCAGGGCTGGAAGAGACTGGCAGGATCTGATCCCTGACTCTGGGCCAGGGCTGCACAAATGACCCCACGGCAGCAGCAGCAGCAGCAACAGCAGCAGCAGCAGCACCAGCAGCAGCAGCAGATGGAGCTGACTTTGAGCACAGCCCCTGCCCCTCTTCCCTCCCGTGTGCAGCAGTGTCACAGCAGCCTGAGGCACCTGGGAGCCCCCAGTGCCAGCAGGGACTGGAGATGGCAGCCCTGGGCTCCTGGAGGCTGTGCAGGGAACGGAGCTGGGCACTCCCTGTCCATGGGGAGCTTCCAGATGGAAAAGGCTGCTGTGCCCAGGCAGCTCCAAGGGCACAGAAAGGAGGCTCTGGAGCACTGGATCTGTGCCAGTGCCACAGTCCTGGGCAGCAGCCACCGAGCCCTGGGGGAACAGAGGGCACAGCAAGAGGGACAGAACCAGGCAAGGGCTGAGACTGGAGAGAGCCAGGCCGCGGAGCAGGAACAGCTGCTCCATTGCACTCTTGGAGAAAGCTCTTGGCTGGTTCAAAGCGCTGAAAGACGTGAAGGGCAGAGAGGAGGCCACAGCAAACAATGCTCCTGTTTGCACAGCCTCCCCTCTCCGTGTCCCAGAAGGAATTGCATGGACTGTGCTCTTCTCTCCGATTCGTCTCGTTCAGCATGAGCAACTCAGCACCAGGAGCTGAAGGAGCTGAAGCCTCAGGCCACAGGAGCTGGGCAAGAGGAGACTTTCTGAGCAAAGTAATGCTGCTAAAATAGCCCCAGCTGAATGCAGTGGATATTAGCATGGAACCACAGAATCCTTTCTGTTGGAAAAGCCCTCTGAGCTCACCCAGTGCAGCCGCTCACCCAGCAGTGCCAAGCCCAGCACTAAACCACGTCCCTGAAGTGCCAAGGTCTGGACACCAGCCCTGAGTGCGGCCTGAACAGCAGGCCCTGAGCCAAGGATGGCCTCTGGATGAACCTTCCAAGCAAAGGTTATCTTTGTATCTGCTCCCTGATGAAATATGCATGGTCATTAGCACCGAGATAGATGTAGCCACTCATTAGGGAAACACGGATTGACCTTTGTGTATTTAGAAGCCAGACAAGGCCATGAAATCTGACATCTGGCCTTGTTTGGGGCTGTATGGTCAAAGTCAGCTCCCTTGGTTCCTCCTTGAGCCCTGGCCAGGCTTTGGGAGGAACCCAAGAGGAGGATGAAAGCAGATGTTGCCACACTAGCAGTGCTGTCAGTTTGTTCAGTCAGCACTGTCAGAGCTGGGCCCTCTCCCAGCAGGGTTGGAGCCTCACCTGGGGCTGGAGGCACCTGCAGGAATGCCCAGTGCCCAGGAGTGGCTCTGCAGCCCTTGGCTGTGACAGCTTCCCCAGCTGCTGTGTGGGTCTGGGGGATGGTAAAGGCTGAGGGTAAATGCTGCTGGATCTTTCTTAATCACTGCTGCAATCTTTGGTGGGGATGGTTGGGTGCATTGCTGAGCTGCTCCTGTTGTGATTCTTTGCTGCTCTGAACTGCAGGAAATGACACTGATTCCTTCAGCTGGAGTCTGTGGCTTTGGTGCTGACCCTGCCCACTGGCAAAACAAAACTGGCACAGTCTGGCCAGATGCCAACAAAATGTCACTTGTTCAGTGTAAATGTGAGGAATCAGTCCCATCAGAAATTCCCAGCTGGGAAGCCCTTCCCTGGAGTTCCCTAACTCTGGAGTGGGCTGAGGTTGGAGCCCCGTGGGTGCAGTGGGGCAGTTGGGTAAAAGAAGCTGCACCCCTGGATGTCTTCAAATGCATCCAAAAATTGCACATGGAAAAGGAAAAGACCGTGTGGGTTTGGGCAGACAAAGATGAATTTGTTGAGAGTACATAGGAAACAGCACCTTCAGAAGGAACAATGATTGTTGGAATGCTCCCACATGGAGCAAGAGAAGAAGGTTTTAATCTTGAACTGATATGCATTTGTGCAAGTGAAATATCTATGTACATAATAATTATATATGTATTTATAGTATAATAAGACCTCAATCTATCTATTTATATAAATTTATTTATGTCTGTATCTATCTATATTTCTATATCACTATCTATCTATGAAATTATATAATAACGTGAAATAGTGCTGACAATACTAATTTGGTAGCTTTGGCTGCTCAGGGATGTAACACTAAATACCCTACAGAACAGGACTGGCCAGGACCCTCATGTCAGTGGTCAACTTTTTGAGATTGTATACAATGAAAAAGGGAGAAAGGGAGAAAATTGGCTATTTTTGCAGGGGTTGCTGATACTGTGGTGCAGGGTGCTTTGTCTGTTCCTGTGAAAAATACAGTGATTTTGCCTGCAGGGTTTTTCATGTACCAGATTATGCACAAGCTGCAGGATTGGGTGCACAGGTGAAGGGGTTGTTAAAAGAGCAGTTGGAAAAATAAGGAGATGGGAATCTTTGTCCATGGAGAACCCATCTCCCAGATGTGCTCCATGCCCTTCACAATGGCCCACTGGGGAAATGGAACCCCCTGGCTGTGCACGGCTGCCCCCAATTTGCAAATCCAACCATGGGCAGTGAGACTTGGGCTGCCTGGGAAATTGTTCTGGCTGTGATGGCCCCTGGCAGGGCCAGCCCAGAGGCTGCAGGGCTGGGCCTTCATGCACTGGAATTAATTAGGAGAAATTCAAAGCCAATGACAGCTATCAATTCTGAAACAGGAATTCAGATTCCTCCAGGACACTTTGCTTTGGTTACTGCTCCCTTGGAGCTTGGCCTTGCAAAGTGTTCCTGTCATGGCAGGAGGAAATGATGCAGAATATCAAGGAGAAATTACAGTAATTCTGTAAACAATAGTGACCAGGATTGGATTAGTCAACCCTGTGACAGGGTAGTACAATTATTGATACTGCATTTTTAGGAATGATTGTGAAAAAAGGAGATCCACCTCCAATCACCACTGTTTGTGCAAATAAAGGGTTTGGGTGCAGCAGTCCTAATAATGGAGCCAGAGTGTGGGTCCCGAGGCCAAAAGGCCCTCCCAAGGCAGCTGAAGGAGCAACTCCTGGGAAAGACAACTCTGAGTCCTGAAACCTGGGCAGGAACAATGGGAATGTGTCCCTGCATCCAAGGATTCTGTGTGAGAACAAGGAGATCTGACAGGATATGGTTTTACACATCCTGCCAGACCAGATCTCCCTGTTTGCCCCAAGGGGCCCCTTTGGAACATGCTCTGATCCACGGGGCTCCCTGTGAAGGCTGCTGTGACACTGAGGGACTTGCACAGCAATTCCATCCAGGAGCCTGGGTGCCCCTCAGGCACTGGGACCCGGCCCCTTCCAGCCAGAGGGGAAAGGGCTCCCCCCAAGCCTTGTTAGCCACAGACAGCATGGTAAAGCTGAACAGCAAAGGGCCTGGGGGCATTATTCTGGAATTAAAAAGGTGCCAGCTCCATGCACAACAGAATTCTTGTTCCTAATTGGAATGAGATTGAGAAAAAAGAATGAAGAACGGTGTCACTAAAGTACTGCTGATGTCTGTAAGGTGTACCTTGATAGTCAGCCAGAATCTTTGTCTGCCACAAACACCTCTGGTGTTTCACCAAGGGATTGGTCATCAAAATGTAATGATGGGTTATGATGGATTGCTGAGCTTCTTTTGTAATTCATTGCTAATGATGATGTGCTTTGCTGAGCTTATCCTTTTGTAAATCTTTGCAGCTGTGCATGATATAAATGACACAATTCCTTCAGTTGGTGTCTGTGTCTTTGGTAGTGACCCTGCCCACTGGTGAAACAGGGTCCCCTCTTGCCTAAGTGTTCCCTGGGAAGGCAAAAGCCCTCCCTCCAAAATTCCCCCCTTCCTCCCTGTTCCCCCCTTTCTCCCCTGAGCATGATGTGCTCTGGTCTGGGGTACCCCAGGGTCAGCTGGGGTCCCCTGTCCTGGCTGTGTCCCTGCCCAGCTCCTCCGCAGCCCCAGCCCCTCCCCAGCATGGCTGGATGAGGGGCAGGACAGGCCTTGGCTGTGCTGCAGCTCAGCAAGAACAAAACCATCTCTGCGTGCTCAGCCCTGTGCTCAGCACCCGGCCCAGCAGTGTCTCAGTGCCAGGGGCTGTGCCCTCAGTCCCTGCCAGGGGTTTCCATGGCAACTGCCAGGCCAGGTGACCCAGGTGTCCCCCCAGTGCCGGTTGCCATGGCAACAGTGCCCAGCCCTGCCCCTTTCTGTCTGGCTGACCTGGCCTTTGGCCCTGGCAGTGCCGTTGGCTGCTGGTTCCTGGTGCCTGAGCGGCCAGCGTGGCACAGGACAGGTGGCCATGGCACAGCCCCCAGCAAGGGATCCCCTCTGGCTCTGGGCACTGACACCAGCCCTGAGCAAGGGCCCAGGGCAGCTTTCCATGGCCACCAACCATCACAAGGGCTCCGGGCATTGGTTGCCATGGCACCAAACCAAGGAACGGGTCCCCATGGCCATTGCCATGGCACCTGGTGGCACCAACGAGTGTCACTGCAATTGTACCTGGAACAGCCCTGGCACTGCTTTGTCCCAGGGTTGCCATGGCCGCTGAGGACAGCAACAGCTCTGCAGGCAAGTGGCCATGGAACCTGGCTGCAGAAATGGCTCCTTGGGCTGGTTTCCAAGGAAACCTGAACTGATGGGGGTTGCCATGGCACCCAAACCCAGCAGTGGGGTCATTGCAGTGTCCATGGCAACAGTCCCTTGCAATGGCTCCACTGCATGTTGGGATGGTGATCCACCCTCACAGCTGGCCCAGGGCAGGTCTGGAGTGCTCCTGGTGGCAGCTTGGGCTTGGCACACACTTGAGGAGGATGTCTGTTTGCAATGGGGAAACTCAGGAGTTTTAGATTGCTTCAAAAATCAAAGAAGGAAAATCCCTCTTTGGCTGTGTGCAGCCAGTTCTTCAAGCAAAGCAGGTTCCAGGTGAGTGAGGAGAGACACAATGGGCTTGGGGAATGTGGAGCAAGGTTGTCTACACTGGCTCAGAGCTCAAGGCACAGCTTCTCTGAGCAGGCCAGGGCTCCTTAGGAGAGTCCCTGGATCAATATCAGTCACTGAATGCTGCAATCACCTCTTGTGTAATAGGAACAGCAATAAAAGACACCCTTTAAAATAGGACTACATATTTCCTGGAAGCTCTTTGAACTATTTCTCCATAACTGTCAAAGGAAACCGTCCTAATGAACTGCACTGGAGCAGAGGGAAATCAAGGCAGAGCCAGGGTTTGTCAGGACTTGCTTGATCCTCATGAGCCTCACTGTGCATTTGGAGCTGAGCCCTTGAACATCAGGGCCTGGCAGGAGATTGCACAAACCTTGCCAGGAGTCAAAGGCAGAGGAAACACCCCAAGTTTCTCCAGGCATTCATGGCTCCCACTGAGGTCCCTCTCCAACACAGGCTCCTCATGCACTCCTTGCAGGAGAGAATTGGTGGCCAGGATGGCACAAAAACCTCTCAGACACTCAGTGTGGAAAGGAAAATCCAAAGCACCTTCAGCACCTTGAGTGTCTCAAAGCATTAATGAGCCCCACTGAGTGTCAGTACAAAGCTCTCCAGGGACTAATTAACGCAGATAATTGGGCCATGATTGGACAAATATCTCCCAGAGTCTATCCAAAGGGAAACACCAAGTACCTTGAAAGAACTGAAGTACTTTGAAGCATTAATGAGCCCCACTGAGTGGTGTTACTGACAAAGCCTCTCTAAGAACTAACTACAACACATAATTGGAGGCCATGACTGCACAAAGCTCTCAGAGACTCCAAAGCAAAAGCAAAACTCCAAGTCCTTTGAAAAACCTGCAGTCCCTGCAGGGAGCATGAAGGAGCCCCCAGGGCCATTGCTGAGCAAGGCTCCCCAGGGACTCCTTCCAGCAGATCCTTGAGGCCACTGGGATGTGGGCTAGGGGGGGATGCTGAGGACAGGACAAGGGGGTGACAGTGCCCAGCCTGGCTGGGGCTGTGCCAGGAGGCCCCAGTGCCTCAGGACAAGGTGTCTCCTCCCAGCCCTTGGTGACACAGACCCTGCTGCTGTGCCCCAGGGCACCAAGACTTGGCTTCTCTTTGTCCGCAGCTGCCATCAGTGCCTGCAGTTCTCTGCTCTGCCTGGGGCCTGGGGACACTTTCCCTGTCGTGTCCCTTACAGGGATCTCTTCAGAGTACAAGAAACTTCAGTGTTTCAATAGAACTGAGTTCTTGAGGGTTCTTGAAGGTTCTGTGACATCCCAGAGCTGGCTGTGACATCACAGAGTAGGGTCTGAGGCCATAGAACACAGTCTGCCATCATAGAGGGTGGCTCTGTGGCATCAGAGAGTTGGTTGTGACATCACCTGGTGGCTGTGGAACATCATAGAGCAGGCTGTGACATCACAGAACAGATTGTGACATCAGAGGGTGACTTTGTGACATCAGTCTTCTGTGATGTCACAGCACTGCTGTATGACATCACAAGGTGACATCGAGTTGGCTCTGTGACATCAAAGGGGCAGTGTCACATCACAGAGAAGGCTGTGTGACATAACAGGGGCTCTGTGACATCACAGGGGCAGTGTGACATCACGGGGGCTGTGTGACATCACGGGAGCTGTGTGAGGTCACTGGGAAGGTCACTCTGCCCCGGCCCCCCTCACAGTTTCCCCCAGAGCAGTCCAACCCTGCTTGTGCACAGCGGGGTCCCCTGTCCCCCCATGTCCCCCTGCCCCCGGCCCCGCAGCGTCCCCCAGAGGATGTTCCACGAGATCAACCCCAGAGCCTGACACAAGGACGGGGGGCCGGGGCCCTGGGGGTGGCACAGGGGGACAGGGACCCCCCGGCAGCGTCCCCGTGTCCCCCAGGGCCAGAGCCTGGGCCAGGGCTCCTTCACCCTGTTACGAACGAGGGCTTGAGAGCGCTGAAAAAATCCCAAGCAAGGGAGCAGCAAAAACCAGATGTAATATTAACCAACAGCAGCACAAAGTTCCTTGGCAAGAGTCACTCTGCTCCTGACTGGACACTTCAGGCACACCAGGGAAACAAAGCAACAACAAAACCAAACAGAATCCAGGCAATCAAACCAGAAATTAACTGAGAACTGTCCCAGTGTGTGTGAGACACAAGGACAGCAAGGGCAAGGATAAAAGGAACACGGCCTGAAAGCTTAACAGAGCTAAAACTTAACCGGACATTACTTATACATTAACCTTAACTGATAGTTTCAACCTCACAATTTAGCAAAAGAGCAGAGCGTAACAGCATGTAACCTAACTTAAACCTATGACTTCGCAATTTAACAGAGGTATAACATTTAACAATATTGAACTTAACATAAAACTTATATTAAAGGTAACCACTTAGCAAAAGAAAAACTCTCAGCAGCATTTAATTTAACTTAGGCCTCGTGATTTAACCTTCCCTACAGGCCTGACTGACTCAGCTATCCAAGGCACAACAACCCCTCAGAGAGCAGCATTACTGCCACATTTCCCCAGCACAGGCACTCGTGTGTGCACACAGACACCAAGAGTCAGTGCAAGGCACCTGTGAGAAATTCCCCTGAGGGCAGGAAATGCTCCCTGTGGATCCTTTGGCATCTTCCCAGTGGGCAAAGGGTTGAGCCTGGAGGAGTTGGGGGAACAGCCCAGGCTCTGTCGTTGTTCAGGATCCCCGAGTGCAGCAAACGGGAGAGTTCCCGGCTGGGAAAGGCCCCACTCAGAGGGAGTCGCTGGCCCAGGAGAGCTCCAAGGGCTCCTTTTGGAGCGCTGTGTGCAGGGCCCCAAGAGAGGGGCTTCAGTCCCAGCAATGGTTCATCCTGGCCGCACTTGGCATCAGCAGCTTTCTTTGGCAGTGTGAGAACAGGGATGTTGTGCCACTGAGGGAACAAAAACAGGTCCCAGGGCTGCTCCTACAGAAACCAGGAGCTGGTTGGGAGGCAGCAGTGCCTGGAGCAGACAGTGTTTGTGATGAGCTGCAGAGGACCGTGGAGACCATTGTGACACTTTGGGGTGTCATGGAACCAAGGGGCCATTGTGACACTGTGAGACCCCATGGAGCCAAAGGTCCATTGTGACATTGCAAGGCCTCATGGAACCATGGACAGACTATTAAGATACATCACAGCCTCATGGAACCAAGGGGCCATTGTGACACTGAGGGGCACCATTGAATCATGGAGACCATTGTGATACTATGAGGCCCCATGGAACAAGCAAAGCATTGTGACACTGTGAGGCCTCATGGAACCAGTGAGACCATTGTGACCCTGGGGGTCCTGAGAGAACCAATAGGACCATTGTGATACTGTGGGGCCTTGTGAAACCAAGAGGCCTTTGTGACACTGCAGGGCTGCATGGAACCAAAGGTCCATTGTGACACAGAGGGGCTTCCTGTCATCAATGGTCCATTGTGACACTGTGGAGCCAAAGGAGATCATTGTGACACTGCAAACCTCCAGAGTCCAAAGGTCCATTGTGACATTGCAGGCCTCATGTAACAGAGGAGCTGCATGACATTGTGGGGCCTGGGGCACAACAGAGACCATTGTGACACTGCAAGGCCTCATGGAACCAAGGTGTCATTGTGACACTATAGGGCACCTTAAAACTAAGGGAACGTGGAACAGGTCTGGCTGGTTTGGCCTCCTGGGCCCCCTTACTGGTCCAGCTGACCATGGCATGTTGAGGGTCTCTTCACATCTGTGGCTGAAACACTGGGCTCTGTGATTTCCCTGCTATGGAAAAGATCTGTCCTTCTCCTCCAGGCACCCATGGCCAGAATTGGGATTTCTCCTCCAACATTGCCTTTTGTGAGAGACTGGAGGAGACTGTTGGCTCAAAACATTTCATGTGTGGGGGATGAAAAGGCAGGTCCAGCCTTGCCCTGCCCTGTAGCCCCAATTCCCCCAGAGCCTCTATCCCAGCCCAGCAGTGTCTGCCAGTCCCTGGCACAGCACAGGCAATGCTCCACAGCCACCTCTGCAGCCCCAGCCCAGCTCCTGAGGGACCCAATGAGCCCAAGTCCCACCTGGGGGAAGGGCCCAGGGAGACCAAGGGGTATTGAAGGCTGACCACATGGCAAGCACACATCCTGACCCTACCTCCTCTTGGAATTTCCATCTGAATACTGCTGGAATCCAGGAGTTGGTAGCTGTGTGTGCTTCTCTGTATCTTTTTTGTCTTTCTTGCTTTCTATGTCTTTTTCTTCAGTTTCTGTGCTCCTGCAAATTTTGATTAACTTAAAATTGAACAGACTTAGAGTTTGTGAGGTTGAATGGGCCAAGTCAACACTTTTAGAAGTGTTTTTTGTTGACTGAATGTCTTTCATTGTTTGACATGAGAAGAATTTTAAAAAGTAATACAAAACTTTTTGTGTAACAGACAATCTGTTAAACCACTAAGACACTGAACACGCCTCTGTGAAACACAAATGTTAAAGATGAAAAAGCCCTGGAACCTCCTCTTTCTTTTCCAGTCAACAAAGAAGCAGCGAGCCCCAGGCTCCATTTCAACCAAACCAAACCAAACGAAACCAAACGAAACCAAACGAAACCAAACCAAACCAAGCAACCCTGCCATGGGGCTAAGCCCCTTCCCTCCTCCCCAGGCTGCCCCTCCCCATCAGCCCCACTCTAACCAAACCAAACCCCAACAACTCCCAAACAGGAAAACAAAAGAGGCCACAAAACCCCAACCAGAACAAAGCCAGGCACAGCTATTAAAATCTTACCACCAAGTCCCCTCCCCCCAAAACAACTAAAACACAAACCCCTACAACCTACAACCTGTAAAAAATAACCCTACAACTAAAATTAAACACAAAAAACCCCCAAAACTATCAATAAAACCAATTCTAACACAACCCAACCACAATTTCCACCAGAAGTTACTGGCAGGTCAGGTGTTAACCCTTTCTATACTTCAATCCTCTCTCAAGTAAAAGGAAAACAAAATACAAGCATTTCAAAAAGCAACATAAAATCATGAAATTCAATAAAGGAGAAATGAACTCCCCCCCCCAAAAAAACGAAGAAAAAATACCTTAATCTTAAAACTAAAATCCTCTTATAAACTATAAAGAAAAAACTCTTTTTCATTATAACACAGAAAACTATTAAGATAGAAAAAATTGAAATTAATATAATACAAAAACCTCCATACTGAAATAAACAAATGTTAAAATAACTGTAATTTTATCGAAAGTTCATACAGAAATAAAATGTAATCCAGTACTGCCAAGAGAAGATCTCTATTCCCAGAGATTAAAAAAAATTAAAATTATATTAAAAAGATTTTTACCTTTAAAGAATTAATCTTTAAAACAATACCCCATAAGTCAACATGGCCCATCAACAAGCTGTAAAAAAGCTTCTGGCAATAAAAACAACTTCACAATGTTTTGTTTGCCCAATTATCCCATCGTAAAAAAACCAAAAATATTAACAGTAGTAGCAATTTTAATTGAATAGTTAAAATAAAAAAAAATGTAAAATTGGATACAATATAATTTGATTAAAATAAGATGTAATTTGGTTCCAATAATAGCACGTAAGCAAAAGATAACCGCGGAGTACGGAGGGTAGGGTTTTGGGACCCTTGCCACATCATGTACAAGCTTGCCAAGTGAAAATCACCCCTTATATGCCATGTGTCAATGCCATCTCCTCCCATTTTCGGTTCGTCATATCTCTATCTCCACCCTCATTACCACCTTTACCATGCATGTGCCACCACTTGGTTTGGTGGTCGCACAAATCTTTGGGGGTCGTCACTGATGAAGGCCCTGTAGTCTTCTTCGTTGTCCTTTAATTCACCTTTGGGTTACACATGTGCACCAAGCCAGTACAATGTAAGCCAAGATTAACATATCACTGCATCTATAAATCAAGGCGATAAATCCCTTATAATTAGCATTTTCTTGGGACCCAACCAGATTTTGCTTCCTTTGTCCTCATTTTTAGCAATTGTATCTTCAGCTTCTTTCCTCCTGTCCTTGTGAACATCTGCCGGGAAGGGGGGGTGGTGGGCCCCTCCTCTCCCCCTCTTCTTTGGCATTACTACTTTTAACTCTTTTATTATTCCCAGATATTAATTACTGTATCAATATTGATTACTGTTTCAATTTTTATCAGCACGAATCATACCTATTTATCACAACAATAACAAAGTCCCCCAGACCCCAGTTATCCATGACAAAATTAAAAACCACAAAACCGCTATTTTTTCCTCTTGTTAAAGAATCTCCATAACCTTAAAGAGAAAAACTTCTCTCCCAAAGTAAACTAAAACAAGACTATTTTAAAAATAGTAAATAACTAGAAATTTTAGATTTCATTTCTTTACATTGCCAGTAAAAATAACGTTGTAAAAAACAGGTGTTCTAAAGAGTTTATTTTAATTCTTACTACCTTTTTCCTTTTAGTTACTTTTAATAAAATTTTCTTTCTACCCTTTAAATATTTTAAGCCTACTGTACCTTTCTCACACTCCTATCTCACAACAAAATAAATACATAAATAATTAATTGACAATAAAACCCACCACACTCATCAATACGTTAATTAAGAAATCTCAAGATTAGAAAACTCTTGAATTAACAAACCAAAACCACTACAGTGTGATAATAAACCTTTTGCCAAAGTTTCTCTGATTTTCTAAAGTTCCCAGTAAAGGCTGTTTTGTTGTTTTGAGCTCCTGAGAATCTCTTGCTGGTATTTCTCCAGTGAGTCAAACTCAGAGTACACAAAAAATTGTAACTCCTTTTAAATGTCTCCTTGGGAGAGTTGTTTGGGGGATGGGAGTCAGGGCTTGTGTGCCCTGCTTGGCACAGCCCAGGCAGGGCTTTCCCAGCCACATTCCACACTCCATTTCCCAGCTGGAGCCCCTGCTGCCTCTGAGTTGTGCTGCCCCAGCCCCAGGGACGCTCTCCTTGTCTGCCCATTCCCCCACGGTCTCTGGGCAGGGATGGCCTCAGTGGGGGCTGCTGACATCCTCTGCACCTTGGAGGCTGCTGCTGAATTGTCCTGCTCCAGAAGCTTGTGCAGCCTTCAGCTCTTCAGTGCAGGAATTCAGTGTCCCAGGGCTCATTAACACTCAGAACATCTTACAAGTCAAGCCTATGGGAATAATTTTATTTCAGTTTCCAAATAACTTGTAGTTACGTAGATCTCAGTAGTTTATTTAAAGTGAACACATGATATTTAAAAAGACAGTAAGAAAAGATTTCTTAGGTCCTGTTTAGTTTTTTTTTCCTGTTAATTTATTGATATATGCAGTCTCCAACTGACATTGCATCCAAGTACCTCCTCATGCAGTTGGACTAGATATGAAAATCAAGTCCCTTAATGGCTGACAATCAATCAGACTCTGTCCCTACCCCACCCCACCATTTCCCCCATCCAAGGCCTGGCACTCACAGCAGCCTTGTGCAAATCTGAGCTCCCTCCAGCCCAGGCTGCACCTGCAGCTTTCAGCTCCTTGGCTTCAACTCCCACCTGCTTTCCTTGGAGAAGGAGCTGCCTGAGACACAGAGGGATGTTCATTTATTGCCAGCCAGCAAAGCCAAGGGAAGGCACAGCTCCATCAAATGCAAAAGTCATTCTTCTCGCTGGCCTTCCCCTGCCCCTGATCCCCACAGCCTGTCCTGTTTCCTTCATCCCTGCATTGCCAGGGACTTTCTGGGACAAGGGAGCTCTGCTCTGGATGTGGAGGGAGGTCCAAGTGCCACCACTGGAGTGGGAACCACAACTCATCAGTTTTGTGTCCTTTGGGGGTCAGGAACTGGTGGGACTCAGAGGCACAGAAACTTTCTCTTCATGGCCAACAGACCACAGTGGAACAGGACACAATTTAATGACAATCGCACTCTTCCCTGAGCTATGTGCTATGTCCCAGCAGCATCTGGTGAGTCCACATCCACAAGTGATTTCCATACTAAAATTAATTTCAGACAAACATGGTTCTATGATAGATATAAACACAATTAAGTTCTTGCATTAGGATGCTCGCCCTGGAGTGGGGGAAAAACCGTTCCAACAATTCCTGATTTGCAAAGCTGTCAGTGGTAGATGGAGAAGGGAGGTCAGGCTGCTTTTGGTCTTGAGGAAATACTGAAAGCAGCCTGACTCATTTCATCACCCCATGCCCTGGTTTATCTCTCCTCTTTCCCCTTCCATCCATTGGCTTTTGTCTCCCCCCAGCCCCCAGAGAAGAGTCTGGCTCTGTGTTCTCCATCCCCTCCTCACTGGCACTGCCAGGCTGGGATGAGGAGCCCCTCAGCCTTCCCTGCTCCGGGCTGGACCAGCCCAGCTCCCTCAGCCTCTGCTCACAGCCCAAGGGCTCCAGCCCCACCTTGGAGGCCCTTCCCAGACCCTGCTCCAGCTGCCAGACATCTTTCCTGCCCTGGGGACCCCAAACCAGGCCACAGTGACCTGGATAATCCACGTGCTTGATGTCCTGGTCACACAGCCCTGGCCCCTTGTCCCCATGTCAGGCTCTGGGATGGATCCTGTGGAACATCCTTTGGTGGAGGCTGTGGCTCCAGGTGGGCCGGGGGATCTCGGGGGACAGGGACCCTGCTGGGCATGAACAGCATTGGACTTGTTGGGAGAAACTGTGAGGGGGAGCTGGGGCGGAGTGACCAACCCAGTGACCTGACACAGCCTGCTGGGATGTCACACAGCCCCTCTGGGATGTCACAGACTGCTCTCTGATGTCATAGTCTGCTCTATGATGTCAGAAGTCTGCCCTGCAATGTCACAGCCAGCTCTGTGATTTCACAGAGGCACTCTATAATGTCACAGCCCACTCTGTGACCTCATGTTACCAGATGATCAATTGTCTCCCCCAGGTGAGCTCACACCTGGAGCTTGTTCTCCACAACCCCAGGCCTATGGAAACCACACAATGCCCATTGTGTGAGAAGGGGAACTGGAAGCTCACCAGCCTCAGTGTCCTGCCAGCTCAGCCTGGCCCACTAGAACATTGGCATCCACGAGCACCAGGGACCACCAGAGAGACCCCCCAGGACAGAAGAATGCATGAGTAAAGTGGACGGGAACTATGTTAATGATTTTGGGGAAATGATTATCATATGTATTTTTAGTCCAGGACAATCAATGAATGTGTATGCAAAATACAGAATATAAACAGAAACTTTCCTGTGCTCAGCATGCATGGCTTTGGGAGGAGCTGTCCCCTGTGCATCCAGCTGAATTAAGAATGCTGCTTCTTAATGCTACATTGGGGTTAAGGAGTTTTCTGTTTTACAGAATTTTTGGTAACACTCCCACTGCCAAGGAAAGCTCTGTCTGCTGCTGTTCACAAACAGAGAAGGGCTGGTGGCAGATATGGGGCTTGGAGGCTGCCTGGGGCACAGTGACCATGAAATAATCAAGTTTTCAATGTACTGGGAAAGAAGGAGGGGCAGCAACAAAACTTCTGCACTGGAATTAGGAAGGGCAGACTTTGGCCTATTTAGGATGCAGATTTGGGGAGTATCAACTCAGGTCCTGATTGTTTTAAGGGAAACAGCCTTAAAAAAAAAGGGGTCCAGGAAGGATGGACACATTTCAAGAAAGTAATCCTAAGGGGGAAATAGCAGCCTGTCCCAGTATGGCAAAAGATGAGCTAGTGAGGAAAATGACTGGCCTGGCTGCCCATGGAGCTTTTGTGGGAACTCAGGGGAAAAAAGATGGTGCATAAATTTTGGACAGAAGGCCAAGCAACTTAGGAAGTGTTTAAGGATGTTGTTTGGTTATGCAGAAAGAAAAGTAGAGAGGTGAAAGATCACTTAGAGATTAACCTGGCCACTTCTGCAAAAAATAATAGAAAATGTTTCTATAAAACAAGATAATAGCAAATCATGGGATAAGGAGAACCTCTCCTCTTTATTGGATGCAGTGGGAATATAGTAACTAGAGATAAAGAAAAGGCGGAGATACTTAACACCTTGTTTGTCTCCATTTTCAATATTAGGAGAGGTTTTCCTCAGCACAAGTGTTCTCCTGAGCTGGTAGATGGGCACAGGGAGCAGAACAGCCCCTGTAATCCAGAAGGAAGCAGCTGGTGACCTGCTGAGCCACTCAGGTGCTCACAAGTGTATGGGAGCAGATGGGATCCATCCCAGGGGGATGAGGGAGCTGTGGATGAGCTCCCCAAGCTGCTCTCCATCATTTACCATCAGTCCTGGCTCACCATGGAGGTCCCAGAGGACTGGAGATGCCAATGTGAGCCCATCCCCAAGAAGGGCTGGAAGGAGGATCTGGGGAACTCCAGGCCTGTCAGCCTGACCTGGGTGCCCGGCAAGGTCATGGAACAGATCACCTTGAGTGCCATCCCAGGGCACCCACAGGATGGCCGAGGGGTCAGAGCCAGCCAGCGTGGATTTAGGGGTGGCTGGTCCTGCCTGACCAACCTGATCTCCTTTTATGACCTGGTGACTCACCTGTGGATGCAGGACAGTCTGTGGATATTGTGTTCCTGGACTTCAAAGACTTTAAAACCATGAGCCACAGAATTCCCTGGAGAAGCTGCAGCCCACGGCTTGGGCAGGTTCCCCCCTCGCTGGGAGATTTAAGAGCTGGCTGGAGGCTGGGCCCAGAGAGTGGTGGGGATGGTGCTGCACCCAGCTGGTGTCCAGGTACTGGTGCTGTCCCCCAGGGATCTGTGCTGGGCCCAGTCCCGTTTAATATCTTCACTGATGATCTGGGTGAGGGGATCGAGTCCAGCATTCACAAATTGCAGATGGCACCAAGCTGGGTGTGAGTGTGGATCTGCTGGAGGGCAGGACAAGAAGACACAGCCTTAAGCTGCACCAGGGGAGGTTCAGGCTGGAAAATAGGAAGAAGTTCTTCACAGAAAGGGTGAGTGGGAACTGGAATGGGCTGGCCAGGGAGAGGTGGCAGAGTCACTGTCCCTCTCCAGTGGCACTTAGTGGCATGGTGTGGGTGACAAGGCCGTATTAGGGCATTGGTTGGACTTGATGATCCCAAAGATCTTTTCCAGCCTATTTGATTCTGTAATTCTGTGATGATTGGGGGACACTGGGGCCATTGTGACACTGCAGGGCCTTGTGGAACTAAGAGGACCATGGTGACACTGTGCAGCCCCATAGAACCAAGGGTCCATTGTGGTGCTCTGGGGCCAAATGGAAGCAGGGAGTGCACTGTGAAACTCTGGGTCCTTGTGGAACCACAGAGGCCATTGTGACACTGCAGGGCCTTGTGTAACCAAGGGGTTTCACCATTTTGGCACTGCAAAACCAAGGAGACCATTGGGAGACTCCAGGGCCCAGTGGAACCAAGGGGACATTGTGACACTGCGGGGCCTCATGGAACCAAGGGGACATTGTGACACTGCCGGATCCTGTGTAACCAAGGGGCCACTGTGACACGATGGGGCCTCAAGGAATCTGGAAGAACGTTGTGACACTGTGTGGCCTTGTGGAAACAAGGAGTCCAGTGTGAAACTGAGGGCACTTGTGGAACCACAGGCACCATGGTGACAGTGTAGGACCTCATGTAACCATAGGGGCATTGTGACACTCTGGGGCCTCCTGGAAACAAGGGCCCACTGTGGAACTGCAGCACCAATGAGAACACTATGACACTGTGAAGTCCCACAGAACCAAGGGGTCAACTGTCACATTTTGGGGCCCTATGGAACCAAGGAGACCAGTGTGACAGTGCAGGGCCTGGTGTAACCAAGAGGCCATTGTGACACTGAGGGGCCCCATGGAACCAAGGACATCTTTGCAGATGACACCAAGCTGGATGTGAGTCTTGATCTGCTGGAGGTCAGGAGGGCTCTGCACAGGGCCCTGGACAGGCTGGATCCAGGGCCCAAATCCAAGAAGGCAAGGTTGAACAAGTCCCAGTGCCGGGTCCTGCCCTTTGGCCACAACAACCCCTGCAGCACTACAGGCTGGGGACAGAGTGGCTGGAGAGCAGCCAGGCAGAAAGGGACCTGGGGGCGCTGATGGACAGCAGGCTGGACATGAGGCAGCAGTGTGCCCAGGTGGGCAAGAAGGCCAATGGCTCCTGGCCTGGATCAGGAATGGTGCAGCCAGCAGGAGCAGGGCTGCTGTACTCAGCACTGATCTGTCCCCAGCTCTGCACACAGACATTGCTGCTGCAGCTCCAGAGAAGGCAACAAAAGGGCATCTCTGCAGAAAACTCTACTGGGAGATCCTTTAGTTCTATTAAAGCCACCAACAGTGCAGCTCCTCATTGACACAGTAAGTGGCTCCAGGGAAGGTGGAGGAAAAAAAAAAGAGAAATGGCAAAACAATGGTTTTATTTTATGGACAATATTGAAAAACTAAAACACAGGGGAAAAAAAGAACAAAGCCAAAAGAACTGTCAAAGAATATTTATATTACAAATTATTTATATTAGGAATTAATTATATTACTTGGCCTGTCCCTGCTGCAGCCCCGGCACTGCCACCCCCAGGGCTGTGCCCGGCCCCGAGAGCACTCAGGCCCTACAGCAACACCAGGGCCACCAGGGCAGTGGGGCAGGGCCACGGCAGCAGCACTGGCAACACCAAGTGCTGCTGCTGCTGGGCACAGCTGCTGCGCCAGCCCTGATCTGCCCCCAGCTCTGCACACAGACATTGCTGCTGCAGCTCCAGAGAAGGCAACCCAAGGGCATCTCTGCAGAAAACTCTGCTGGGAGATCCTTTAGTTCCTTTAAAGCCACCAGGAGCACAGGCCCTCATTGACACAGTCTGTGGGCTCAGGGAAGGTGGAGAGAAAGAAAATGGGAAATGGCCCAAACACTGATATTTAATTTTGGACAATATGAAAAACCTAAAAACAAGGGGGAAAAAACCACAACCAAATCAACAAGAAATATCAAAAATTACTTTTATTACAAGTGATTTGCAGACACTGGCCAGCAGTTTAATGTTTCTGAAAGCATCCAGTCATCAGTGTCCACACTGCAGCCTTGAGCTCCTGGTTCCTCAGGCTGTAGATGAGGGGGTTCAGGGCTGGAGGCACCACCGAGTACAGAACTGACCGGGCCAGATCCAGGGATGGGGAGGACATGGAGGGGGGCTTCAGGTGAGCAAAGATTAGAGTGCTGAGGAATAGGGAGAGAACAGCCAGGTGAGGGAGGCAGGTGGAAAAGGCTTTGTGCCGTCCCTGCTCAGAGGGGATCCTCAGCACAGCCCTGAAGATCTGCACATAGGAGAAAACAATGAACAAAAACATCCAAGTCCGAAAGACACAATTACAGCAATGAGCCCCAGTTCTCTAAAGTTGGAGTGTGAGCAGGAGATCTTGAGGATCTGTGGATCAGATCAGAAGAACTGGCCCAGGGCATTGCCATGGCACAGGGGCAGGGAAAATGTATTGGCTGTGTGCATGAGAGCATTGAGAAAGGCACTGGCCCAGGCAGCTGCTGCCATGTGGGCACAAGCTCTGCTGCCCAGGAGGGTCCCGTAGTGCAGGGGTTTGCAGATGGACACATAGCGGTCGTAGCACATGACAATCAGGAGGAAAAGCTCTGCTGAGATGAAGAAGATAAAGAAAAAGAGCTGAGCAGCACATCCTGTGTAGGAGATGTCCCTGGTGTCCCAGAGGGAATTGTGCATGGCTTTGGGGACAGTGGTGCAGATGGAGCCCAGGTCGCTGAGGGCCAGGTTGAGCAGGAAGAAGAACATGGGTGTGTGCAGGTGGTGGCCGCAGGCTACGGCGCTGATGATGAGGCCGTTGCCCAGGAGGGCAGCCAGGGAGATGCCCAGCAAGAGGCAGAAGTGCAGGAGCTGCAGCTGCCGTGTGTCTGCCAATGCCAGCAGGAGGAAGTGTCTGATGGAGCTGCTGTTGGACATTTGCTGTGGCTGGGCACGGGGACCTGTTCATGCAGAAAAGGACAGTGAAGAGTTGGAGGAGATTCCTGTAACCAAAATCAAAGCCATTTCCTATACACCCACCCCTGGAACACACAGATATGGTCTTCAGTATTTTCAAGATCTGAGGTTTTCTTTAGAAGCTCCCCAATGTTTTTCCTGGTGTTCTTGGATATCAGGAAACCCTCTGCATTTCTACTTGACTCAGGAAGAACAGAGCAATTTCTGGGAGGCAAAGTGATAAGTGGAAACTGAGGGGAGATGGTCTGTCATTCTGACCTGTTCAGAGTTTCCTTGGGCTTTAACCTTTCTCTGGTGGAGGGTGATCACCTTCCCATGCTTCCCCTAAAATGTCACCAGGCACTGCTGAGAGCAGATGGATCCACCACAGCCCAGATCCACATTTGTAGCCAAGGACTTGCCTTGCTCATTTCACCAACCCAATAGCAGCATTTTCAGTGTCACAACACCTCTGCCTTGAAGAGACCGGCACAATCGTCTTTGCGCAAAGAAGCCGCTTCCTCGCCTCCGGGAGCCGGAGAGAGCGGCAGCTTCGGAAAGATGAAGAAGGAAGCTGTTCAACACTGGGATTTTGTGTACAGCTTGCCAACTGATAGAAAACAGCACCTTACCACTTTCCTGCCTTTTCTAATCACATGAACATTCAATTGGAAGCTGTTTTGGACAGCTTTCTTTCTCTTCTTGCAAAACACTATGCAGACCTCCGTGCAACTTCTAGAACACGATGGGAGATGTTTTCTGTGCTGGCACAATTTCTCCTTGCCAGACATAGTGGAAAAGCTTTTTGCTAAGATGTAGATGAGAAGAGACGCTAAAGACGAAGGTACGATGCTCTGCAGAGCTAAGCACCGCTCCCATGCGTCTTTCGGCAGAAGCCGCGCTCCGCAGAGCACTGTGAGCGGCACAATCATCTTTGCACGAAGAAGCCGCTTCTTCGCCTCTGGGAGCCGGAGAGAGTGGCAGCTTCGGAAAGGTGAAGAAGGAAGCTGTTCAACACTGGGATTGTGTGCGCAGCTTGCCAACAGATAGAAAACAGCACCTTACTACTCTCCTGCCTTTTCCAATCACATGAGCATTCAATTGGAAGCTGTTTTGGACAACTTTCTTTCTCTTCTTGCAAAACACTATGCAGACCTCTGTGCAACTTCTAGAACACGATGGGAGATGTTTTCTGTGCTGGCACAGTTTCTCCTTGCCAGACATAGTGGAAAAGCTTTTTGCCAAGATGTAGACAAGAAGAGAGGCTAAAGACTGGATGAGAGCAAATGACACCCATCTTCAAAGAAGGCAATTAGGAGGACTCAGAAGAGTCCAAACCAGCCAGCCTCTTTTTTATCCCCAGGAAGTTGATGGAGCAGCTATTCCTGGAAAGCCTTTCCAGGCACATGAAGGACGACAAACTAATGTAGTCAGCATGGATTTTCCAGGGGAATTTCATGCTGAACATCTTTTTAAACTCCTCTGATGAATCAACTTGACTGGTAGATGAAGGGAATATTGTCTGCCTGGGCTTCAGGGAGGTTTTTGACATTTCTCTACATGGCAGCACACATACATACCGGAAGCAATAGTGCAAATGGGAGGGAACCAGTGTCTTTTCAATGATGCTGAGTGAAAAGACAAGAGGCAGTGGGCACACACTGAAATACAGGAGATTGCCTTTGAACATCGCCAAATGATTTTTTACTGTGAGGGTGACTGAACCACGGCACAGACTGCCCAGAAAGACTGTGGAGCCTGGATCTTTGAGGACATTAAAAGTACACCCAGATAGAATCCTGGGAAAGAGGCTCTAGGTATCCTGGTTTAAGCAGGGGGGTTGGGTCTGGTTAGCCCCACCAACCCCTTCCACTCTCATTCATTCTGTGCTAGTGAATTCTCTTCGAGATGCACTTCAAGCACTGGCATGACAAAGTTCTGTGCAGACAGAGATCCAAACGGACATGGGATCTAAGTTCCTTAAGCAGTGTTCAGAAGAATGTAAAAGTCTGGGACAAGTGTCTCTTCCCTAACTGAATCCCTTTCATGGGAAAATTCCCAGCTATAGAAAGATCTTCTGATACGCATGCATTAGACTGACACTGGCTGAGCAAATTTCTCCCTATGTGTATCTAAGACCAGTTAGGATCTTCACCCAAAGTGTTGTCAACATAGTCACAGAATGTCTATTGTTAAGAAGTGACAACTTCCATCAGAATGGCAAATATTGGTCCACAAAATGGATTAATGTATGGGAATTATCTACTTGGGTTAAAAACAAAAATAAAGAGTTGGTCTTTATTTCTCAATTTCATTGCAATATTGTTAAGGGAAGAAAAAGACCTAAGTCCTTGACTTTCTTAACTCGAGGAAAGATTTTAAAAATTCCTTGTAAAAATGTATTATCACGATCAGACTATTGAAACCATTTGAGTTGGGAAAAAAGTTCCAAATTTGTCTAGATAGTGACAAAGAAGCCAAGAAAATAGGAAAGAAACAAAAAGAGAGCAGAAGAGTCAGCTTCAGTGGACAAGCTCGTTCTAAAAGTAGTCTGCTGGGAAAAGGAACCCCCAGTTGAATTTCCAATGTATTCCTGCGCTTGATTCAGTAACTGGTCAATGTAAAAACCAATCCTTTTGTACAACTTCTCCCAGCAACAAAAACTCCAACAGGTTGACACCACCATCATGCCTGTTCCAGACATATTTAAAAGAGAAATGATGATTTTCTTGAAAATCTACTTGTATAAAAGTTGCAAGACGGTGGAGGGATCCCCACATTCTCCTTCCTCCATCTGGCTTGAAAGTATATTTGATAAAATATGCAACAAAGCACATGATTTATAAGGTAGAGTCAAATGGATGATTTGGGAATTGATCTCTTGTTGATAGTAAACTTCATATCCACTCTGTGTGACCTTTCTAAAACCAAATGTGGAGCTGAGGCATGAATCTGCCACAACAAGAGTTAAGCAAACATACACACTCCCCTTCACATGCTCCCCCTTCCACACACACCTAGGCACACACAGAGATCAGCATAGCAGATCATGAACACCTTGGAAAAGACTGAAATGCTAAATGCCTCTCTTTATGGGCAAAAGAGCTGGTGCAATAATTCAAATGCCTGGTACAAAAATTCTGTTTAAAATTTAGCTCCTATTTAAAACACAGCTTTTCATTTAATTCTATTCCAGAATATTTTAATTTCATTTGTTTCTTTAAAATTACTTAGTTCTCACGTGTTGTATGTCTAGGAATATTTTCTTTGAAAAATAGAAAAAAATAGATGATATCTTTTCAGCACAAAACATTGGTTGATACTATTTTAAACCATCATGATATGGAAGAATTGTTTTGTCCCTCTCTAAGGTGGAAGAAGTATTTGGATCACAGATACTATGTGTCAAGTATTTCTACAATGAAATACTTGACATGTTTAAGATGCTTTCAATCAATTTTGATCCTCAATTGCTTATTTGTTGTAAACAGTAATTTTTCAGTGAAGGGAAAGTGTGTGTGGTATATCTACATGATGTTCAAACCCAATTCCTACAAATGGCCAGGCTGAACTCCAGTAAATAATGTCCCAAATGATATTTTGCCGCCTTCTTTGGCACTTCATGAAATCTTACCAGGATGAGGTGCTGAAACACAGAGATATTCTCTTAGAGAGTGTCTCATGTTGTAACCCATCCCATGGATTTTATGCTGTAATTCTTATCTCTTTTAAAATTTGCTCTCTTCTGTACAGTTTTCATGAAGCTTTCTGTTACAGTAGTGAACATCACAGATAAATGTCATTTTGTACAACTTTGAATTTACCCCAAGAGCTGAGAGAAAACTTGCTCCTATCCTTCAATCCCAGTTTCTTCTATAGTCCAACTTTGCCTCTCTACCATCAAGATTCTCCTTTGTTGCTGCTCCAAGCCCCGTCCAAGCTGACCTTGAGTACTTTCAGGGATGGGACAGCCACAACTTCTCTGGGCAACCTGTTCCAGTGGTCCAGCACTCCCACAGTAAAAAAGGCCTTCCTTTCATCTCATATGTGTAGGAAATCATAAATCTAGGCATAGAAACTTGGAGTGCAAATTTGAAATTCTTTTGATTTGAAGCACATTTTAGATGAATACTGACTTACAGATGACTAAAAGATGTTGATGGGCATTTGAGCTGACAAGTTTTGAAAAAGTGCACGGAATTTTAAATTGAAACCAGTAAAATGAAAAACTTCTTGCCATTTTCTTTTTCCTCTCCTATTCAAAATTGCATCTGTCAGATATCAGTGCTTCATGCAAACCGCTCAGATGCTCTCAGAGAAAAAGCTTTTCTTTCAAACTAAGTTGCGGTTGACGTAGAGCACTGGTAGTAGTGGAAGTTTTTCTGGGCATCGGGGCAACACCTTCTCCTTGGATTTGTGTGCAGAATGCATTTTATCCAAACTGGAAAATTGATCCCGGCTCTGTTCTATTCGTCATTCTTACTGCATCAGGCCTGAAGATTCTGTGAAAAGTAGCCTGTGGACCTTGAAGGTAGCTGATGTGAAACAGATGAGAGGTGATGGAGAAGTTGAGGGAGAGAATAAAGAGCATATGGCCCAGTACGGACACCAGAAAGTATTTCTTCATGGGATCCATAGCCTGAACAATTGTTTAGCACCCTTTCAAGGTGGTGTTTGACAAACAGGGCTGAAGCAGATCTTCAAAATATCCAGGAGATCAAAATCCATTGAAGCAAATTCTCCCGGCCAGTCACCTTGCTGCTGCTGCTGCTGCTGCTAATTCACCCTCCATACCAGCTGATCAGGCCTACCAATGCTGCTGCAAAAATATTGTGAAAAAGGTAGGCACATTTTCACAGATGCAGGGAAAATCCCCTTGGATGATGATTCCAAGGCATAACTTGATGGAGCAAGTGATGCAACCTTGTCTACTGGCAAGATCTAAGTTGGTGAGTTCACCATCTGTCAGCATCACTTTAGAAAATAAATGTTTGATCCACA